>NW_025401068.1:7245086-7540024 GCF_015345945.1 Tribolium madens
AATGTAATGTAATGTAATGTAATGTAATGTAATGTAATGTAATGTAATGTAATGTAATGTAATGTAATGTAATGTAATGTAATGTAATGTAATGTTCCTAATTATACTTGATTTTGGATAATTTTCAACAGTTTCCTCATGTACTCATTTTGTGGTGGTCTATTGATTTTTGAATATTTTTTGCGCGCATAAAAAATTATGATTTTTGAAGGATTTTGTCTTTTTCGGATGTTTACTTTTGGGAAAACACTAAATTTGTAGCACTTTACCCTGTTTTTTCATGTGCCCAATTTTTGGTGATCTACAGATATTTGGGTACTTTTGGGGTGAATAAAAATTAATGCCTTTTGAGAGGTTTTAGGTTTTAGACCTTTTTCGGTTGTTTGCTTTTGGGCAAACAGCTAAATTTATAGAATTCTGATATGTTTTTTAAGACGCCACATATCCTGGTCCAGAAGTAACATTTTACATCCTACTGTTAATATCACTATTATGTTTAATTACACCACAATCATCAAGCATCCGGACAAATATTTCACTAATACAACCTCTCAATTCCTGTACAGAACCTTTAGAAGAAAAAGTAATAATGATAAAATAAGGCTCGGATTATATGCACCAAAACTCCATCAAATATGATGCGCATATATATGCACGTATTTTTACAAGAATATGCACAAAATATTAAGAAATATGCTACAATATATGCCAAATATGCGTCGATATGCAAAACTTTTAACAATAAAAAAGTTGGGATAATATTTTATCCTTCAGTACAAAAAACTTTGTATTTTCGGTATTTTGAACTGTACACGATGAACGAAAGAGAATAAATCATTTGGTTTTGCCTCAGACAAGCCATTTTAATAATCCAGTAATTAAGCCTTTCTAAGAAATCTGTACTTTTCAGATCACATCACTTTAAACAATTTCGCAAAAATTCATTTGCAGGAGGCAACTACTTACCCGAATGGAAAGATCATAGCCATACCAGGTAAATAAAAAGTATGGAGCCAAACGTTTTTTGCTTAAACTATTAATGGTGATGTTTTATCAAGAATAAAATTTTTCAAAATGTTTTATCAACAATAAAATTTTTCAAAATTTTGTTTTGTTTTTGAATTCTACAAAAATATTTTTTTTTAAATAACAACCCACTAAAAAACCATTTTTCTCATGGAGGTTATGATCTAAAGATTATACGACTATCTCCTTCATATTACATTTTTTCAAAATTTTTTTTTACATTAATTGCACAGAAAAAACCGCTTAACTCAAAGACAAAACAAAATTTTCTTCTCACAATACGATCACATTTGTTATATTTGTTTAATTTATACCTACAATTATCTATTAATTATTATTTTCTGAAAGCAAATGATTTTAAAAGAAACCGCTTGGTTCCATACTTTATATTTACCCTGTATAAAACGAATTAGAAAAAGAAACACTCAGCAGAATACTAATTCTTAGAGTTCGGCTTACGATTTACCGGTTGTTTTCTCTTTAACATATTTTTAATCCGATCTTTTTTTTCTTAAACTGCCCAAATTTTTAATCTGAACTAAAATTTTTAATCGAAGATTTATGATTTGAAGAAAATATGCACAAATCTGCAATATTTCCTAAAATATACACGAAGTTGTCAAAATATGCAAAATATGCATTTTTTAATTGGCTTATTTTAATCAAAAAACATTAAATATGCATAGAAAACTTATAATTTTATTGATATACCTCTTAATAACAAATATGCATTTTGCATACAATCCGAGCCTTAATAATAAAGAAGAGTCGACATGTATTAAAATCTATTACCTTCATGTCTTGAAATTATTAGAAAACACTGCTGTGTAGAAGAAGTAAAAAATTGTTCGCAGGTGATTTTATTCATTTCACGATTGTTGCATGTCTTGTCAGAACACATAAGACAGTCCAAACTTTTTCCATACTTAACAGTTAATAATGTATAGTATATGATTGTCCTAAAAATTATATTTGGTTTCATTTCAGATTTATAAAATCTTCAAAATGCAGATTAAATGTCAGTGACAATAAGGAAATCATGGATTATGTCAATAAAAAAAAAGTAGAAAAAGGTTACTCATGAAAAGAAAATGGAACCAACATTGCAAAATTCATTTATTTTACAAAAACTTCACTTGATTCAGTCTTGATTATGTTGATATTCTAGAGTTAAGAATCTTCTGAAACAAATTCCTCAAAGTGAAAGACATTATATCTATACCCACTCAGCAAACAAACAAATCAAAAATGATAAAAATCTCATCACCTCTACTACACCTTCGACTTCCTCTCAAATTCTTATCATTACTGCTTTCACTTGACGGCCACTTTCATGACCCTGAAACCGCACCGATACCCTACTTCCCTCAGTTCACACCGCGACTTCAAACCACACTAAAATGTCTCCAAAAATCGAACAACTGACCGAAAGTTTTCTTCTTGGTGAAGGCCCCCACTGGGATGTTGCAACGCAAAGTCTTTATTTCGTCGACTGTATCAGACAAAATCTGGTAAAATACAATCCTACAACAAACAAGGTCACCAAAGCATCAGCCGGTAATTTAATTTATTTTCATTACACTCTATTCAAAAATAAAAATCTCTTAGCACCAAAACAACCGACATTTATCATACCGGTACAAGGCAAAAGTGATCATTTTATTATAAGTCTGGACAAAGAATTAGCGATTGTTAATTGGGATGGCGAAAGTGATAAATTTACTATTGTTCAAAAATTATGTGTTGCGGATGGAGGGCCTGGAACGGCCCAGAATAAATTCAATGATGGGAAGTGTGACTCTTCGGGCAGACTGTGGGCAGGTATTTTGTTCTTTATTTTTAACGAAACAAAAGAGAAGAATAAATTATGTACAGGGACTCTTAATATTGACAAGGAAGATGAAGACAAGACACTCCCAGTCGGTACTTTGTACAGTTTTGATTCTAAACGTGGTTTAAAAGGACACATAAGCCAAGTGAGACTCACAAACGGCATTGCTTTTAACGACCAAACTAAAAAAATGTTTTATATTGATACACTAAAAGGAACAGTCGACCAATTCGACTTTGATGTAACCAGTGGTGAAATTTGTACATTTTAAATCAAAAATTATTATAAAGGCCACAAAAATTTTATTTTTTAGCCAACAGAAAAGTCTGGTTCACTCTCAATCAAAATAACATCTCTGGAAAACCCGATGGTATGACTATTGACACTGATGGTAATTTATGGGTGGCAGTTTTTCAAGGAAGTCGAGTCATTAAAATCGATGGGCACACACCTGAGACTTTGCTAGACACCATAGAAATGCCTGCCCAACAGGTACTCCACTCATGCTAAAAGAATTAAATTAAGTTAAAATTATATTTTAGGTGACTTCAGTAGCTTTCGGAGGACCAAATTTGGACGAATTGTATGTTACTACTGCGTCTTTTGAATATAAGGGCCGGACTCCGCCACCCCCGGTCAATGGGGCCTTGTATAGAATCACAGGGACCGGTTCTAAAGGCCTTCCAGCTAATAATTTTAAACTAAACTGATTTTTCCCATTGACATGAAAAAATAAATTCGAGTAAAACCGGACAATTTTTTTTTTCTATACTTCTATGATTTATAGACGACATAATTATCGTCAAGTTTGCTATTGTTGGACTTATTTTAACCTTGCTTGTCGCTACGTGAAAATTATCATTTATCTTGTTTACAAACGTTTGAGATATTTATAACATCAAAACATCATATATCGTTCTACTATCGACAAGAATATCAGAGGAAATTACGTATGTTAAAAAAAAAACTGAAAAATTATATATTTTTTTAAGTGTTAACGGAAATAAGGGACCAGTGCAGTAACACTCGGGTATCATTTTAGCTTTGATGAAGTAATGTAATAAATGCTGATACTATTAGTCATATTAAAATTTAATTAACGTCCGATTATGTACAAATGCCTACAAGTATTCTGTAATTGTTTCAAATTAACATACGAATTAGTAAAAACAAAAATCCCAGTGTCATGCCTAATTGTATCTATAATTACCTCTAGTGTTTAGATAATTGTATAAGTGTTTAATTGTGTTTTATTACTGTAAACACATTTTTATTTTGTTTAAATACTGTATTATTAATTATTCATTATAGATAAAATTTTAAAATATAAAAATATATTTTCTCAATACTTAAACTTTACCACATGACTTTTTATAAATAAAACCAAAAATTTGGTTTCCCTCTGACAGATTTAAAACGAAACTGTTCACAATTTCACACATAAAGGAAAATTTTGTAAAAGTATTTTTTTAGAAATACCACGAGGTTACGAAAAAAAACATTTGTGAGATAAAATTAATACATGTTTAAAAAAAAAAATGATATCTGCCAGTTTGGGTTTTTTTTCTGATTTTATATGCATTTTCTCCCTTTTGTTTTCTGATAATTTTTGAATCACATCGTACAACATATTTATAATTTTAAAAATTATTTTGAGCACAATGACAAAAAAAGTGAAAAACATTGAAAAAACAATGGTACAATTGGAGACAAAATACTTTAGTCGTCAATGTCACTTGAGTGACATTAAATTGTAAAGCATGTTTTAGGACTGTTAACCTTATTTTTAGCTACTGTCAATCATAGTTGACAAGTTGTATGTACATATTTTTGATAGGAAAATGTAATACCTGTCATTAATTTGAAATTGTCATTCATTTTAACGTTAAAGCTTGAATTACATTAAAGTGTCAGAAAAGTGACGACCAAAGTATTTTGTCTCCAACTGTACAAACATATTTTTGAAAATATAAAAAAAAATCATTTTGCATCACTCTATATTTTCCCACTTCTCAACAACCTCGTTCAAAGCTGTCGTTCTCCCAGTCCGGCTCACACTCCACACACTTCCTACTCCTTATTCCCTTCCTCTTATCACAATTCACCTCAAAAACGCACTTGACACTTCAATGCACTTAACTTTCCTCATCTGAAAAAAATGTGAGTGACCCCTGCAAGGTCAGTCCAATTTGAACGAGACTTAAATAGAATGATCATTTTTGTTTTGGTAGTTGTACTCGAAACCGGCGAGTAAAGTGCATGATGGTAAAAATCGAGCGACTTACCGACAACATCCATCTCGGGGAAGCCCCCCATTGGGAGGCCGAATCCGAGAGTCTCTTCTACGTAGACATCCTCGGAATGGCGGTTTACAAATACACCCCTGCTACTAAAAAGTGCACCAAAGCTTCAGTGGGAGTGAATTTAGTGTCTTTCATCATCCCGGTAGAAGGAGAGAAAAACCAATTCGTAGTGTCTCTAGGACGAGAAATCGTCAGAATTTTCTGGAATAGTGAAACCGAGGATATGAAAGTGGTGGAAAAGCTGGCGGAAGTAGAAAACTCGCCAGAGTTTGTCGATAATAGGTTTAATGACGGGAAATGTGACCCTTCTGGAAGGCTATGGGCCGGCACCTTGAACACCAAAGCGGAAAAACCTCTAGTTTATCCTCCAAAAGGGACACTCTACAGTTTAGACGCGGAAAGAAACGTCAGAAGTCACGTGAGCAGTTTGAAGATTTCGAATGGGATGGCTTTTAACCCTAAACTCAAAGCTATGTATTTTATAGACTCCTCAAAGGGGACTGTGGACCATTACGACTTCGATATGGCGTCAGGGACAATTTGTATAATTTATAATAAATGGAAAAGTCAACACAACTAATTGGAATTTTCCAGCAAATCCTCGACCAATTTTCACGTTGAGCAATCACGGTATAGAGGGGATTCCCGATGGAATGACCATAGACATCGACGGTAATTTATGGGTGGCAGTTTTTAATGGCGGAAAAATTATCAGGATTGACCCCAGGCGGCCTGAAACCCTTCTAGACGCCATAGAAATGCCAGTGAAACAAGTATTTCAACAGTAATTAAAATTTGAAAGCACTTTTATCAATTTTAATACAGGTAACATCATTGACTTTTGGGGGACCATACCTCGACGAGATGTATGTCACAACTGGAGCTTACAAAATCGACGATCAAGATCTACCACCACCTGACAATGGTGCTCTATACAAAATCACCGGTTTGGGTACCAGAGGGTTACAAGCAGCCAAGTTTCGCCTTGTAAACATGTAAAAAAATATGACAATGATAAAACTGTTGTTTACGAGGTGTTTTAATTGCTCCAATAAACTGTACATACATAAATTTGCTTGAATAAATAAAAAAATAATAAAAGTTTTTAACACTTGACAAAAAAGAAATAATAATAAAATAATAATAATAATAAATAAATTTCAAGGATGATCGGAATATTTTCACATTCTGTTTAATAATGATACCTGTATTCACATACGTTTTCATTATGCATCATTAATTTCTGTATTAATTAATAATGTTATGATAAGTGGAAATTTATGTAATGTTAAGTATACAGCATGTCGCCGGGTTGAGTTTTTACGCCAAAACTGCAAAGGGAAACCATTTTTTGCTTTACCTGAAGCGAGCAAATCTGTAATTAAGTCTTCATTATTCTAACTCATTAAAACGAAAAGTTCATTTTTCTCTTGATTGTGGACTTAGAATAACTTTTTTCTATTTCGGTGTTAGAATAAGTCTATTCCAGCACCCAGATGACGTCATTTGAGTGCTGGAATAAGTCGTTCGCGGTAATTTAATTTTAGTGACGGACCTTCTTCACAATTCATTTTCAAATGTGAAAATATGAATTATTTTTATTTTGTACAGCCGCCTAAAATTATTCCACATACCTAAATGTCGCCAACCGTCGCAAAATTCTTTAGAAAAAAAATTAAATTTTCGTTTTTTAATTTATAAAATCATATAAAGCGGCAAAATAGAAAAAATAGTATAAAGCACTTGTTGCAGAAGGTTCTTCAAGCACTCATTTGTTCCTCAACTCGCCGCTTCGCGGCTCGTTTCGGAATTTCACATTTGTGCTTGAATAGATTACCTTCTGCAACTTGTACTTTAATATAGTATTTTCTCTTTTTTAAATCCTATCACATCGGCGGTTTTATTTTTTTTTGACAATGATGTCACTTTGACAAATGAGTTTACGCAAGTTAAATAACAACAATGTTTGTGAAAAACATAATTTTAATAAATAGGAACTCAAAGAAACAGCTTTAAGATAAAAACTTAAGTCATTTTTAACAAGAACTATGACATATAGTTGTCAAATAAATGAAACCGCCAATGTGATAGGATTTAAAAAGAAGAGAAAAAGTCTAAAACCAAGAGAAAAATTAACTTTTCTTTTCACTGAATCAGAATAATGATGTTTTAAGTACAGATTTGCTCGTTTCAGGTGAAGCAAAAAATGTTTTTCCTTTGCTGTTTTGGCGTAAAATCAAAGATGAATTTTTTTTTTCTCTTGTAAACTCAATCTGAGGACATATTGTATAAAAGAAATGCGCGCCCCAGAAAAAAGCCAGGTAAGATAAAATACGAGAGGCACTAGAAAAGTTATCTACCTAGCCATGAAAGAAACAAATGAAACGCACAAGCATAATTTATCCAAATAGTGAGTGCCATGTATTCTAACATTACCTACCTGCAAAATTTGAGTTAATTAAGATAATTAGTTTTCAATTTATAAAGCGAATTGTGAGGAAAAAAATAACATTATCAAAAACATTGTACGTCTTGTGTTTCATTGAGATAACTTTTCTAGTGCCCCTCGTACTATAGATAAAAAATTCTATATAAAATTTTCGAAATGATGCTTTAATTTTTTTTATTTTAAACAAAGAAAATGTATCCTGAAAGGTATTTTATAACTATGTTTAACGTTATTATAACAAAAACTTTTGCTTGCTATCTTCTAACTTTCTTAGCATTTCCGGACGTAATTTATTTCAAAATTTTTAGAAGCAACCAAAAATGGAAATTCGCATGTTGTCAGCAGTACAATGACGTTGACGTCAATACAGCATCAAGGTTGAAACAATTTTTAAACTGCATTATTTCCAACAATGCATACAGGTACCGCATTTGTGCAAAAAGTATATAATTTTCTAATTTTTGAAATATGTTTAATCTGTTCATGGTTCTCTATTTGAATCTCATAATAAAGTGAAAACATGAAACATACGTAATTTTCAATCAAACGTGAGTCCAGAGACAAAATGCACGATGGTACGTTTTCAATACTTATAACGTATGCACAAGATAAAATAACCGTAGATACATTCATTATTTTTTAATTATTATTTTTCAATTTCACCTATTTTTAAAACATATAAAAGTAAGGTAAGGTAAGTACAATTTTATCAAAAATTGTTGCAACAGTTTACAGCCAGAAATTTTATTATTTAATTGTATTTTTCACGAGAATGTTATAAAACTAAAGTGGTAATAAACGAAGAGAATAAATACAACAGTATAATTAAGCTATAAAGAACAATAAGAATAATTTTGAAACTTCTATTCCTACATTTTTGCTTTTCTGGTGAATGTCATAACAGAAACTCAAAAAATAAATTGTTGTGAAGTTTCGATTAATAAAATATCGTAAGTAATTTCAAAGTTTTTCTATTTAATATCCATTTAGCTACCATTTTTTATTAATTTTTCTTTTTAGTTAACCTTTTAAGGAAATGTATTTAGCATGGTTTTTTGTAATTATGTTACTGAAAGAGGGTAATTTATTTAAAATGTAATTATTATGCACAACGCAGGACATTTTTTTCAGCACAAAAAATATATATTTACATGCAATTAATAAAAAAAAACACCTTTCTTAGCTTTAATATTCGCACAAACGCTTTATTGTGATATTTTGGAGTAATTTTACCAAAGTTATGTTTTTAGTGACAATGTCCCTAATAACACGAAGGGTTGTTGAGAGTGTCGAACTTGGGGAAGGCCCTCATTGGGACGCCGAAACTCAAAGTTTGTATTTTGTGGACATTTATGGTAAAGCTATTCACAAATACGTTCCCGCAACAAAGAAACATACCAAAGCTGTGATCGGTAAACTTAATTATTTTCTTTCAAAATTTTTGAAAAATGAAAATTTTATTAGGAATTAATCATGTATCGTTGATTATTCCGGTGCAAGACCAAAAAAATAAATTCCTTATTAGCATAGGCCGTGATTTAAATATCGTGACTTGGGATGGAGAAAGTGAAACAGTTTCGCATATGGAAAAAATTTACGAAATTGATAACAAACCTAACACTCTTAACAACAGATTTAATGACGGAAAATGTGACGCTTTAGGACGTCTGTGGGCTGGTAAAAATTATGTTCATTTTTGAATCTTAAAATGTTATGGAACATAATAGGATCAATGGGAGCCCAACCGGTTCCGGGACATGTGGAACTAAATAAAGGTTCATTTATCAGTTTAGAGTCTAGAGGAAAAGCCAAAACACATCTCACAAAAGTTGGTATTTCGAACGGACTTGCTTGGAGTTTGGACAACAACTACTTGTATTATATCGACTCACAGAAAAATACAGTTGATCGATACGATTTTGATCTCCAAAAAGGAATAATCTGTTCGTATAACAACTTAGAATTGTAAATAAAATTATTCTTAATTTATTTTAGCTAATGGCGAAAGCATTTTTTCGTTAAAAAAGGCTAACCTCACTGGTATATTAGACGGTATGACCATTGACACTGATGGCAATTTATGGATTGCAAATTTTGGAGGTGGTCGTGTACTCAAAGTAGACCCAAGAAGTCCCCAACGTCTCCTGAATATGATTGAGATGCCGGCACATCAAGTAAAGAATGTTTTTGAATGTGTTAAGCATTAAAAAAAATGTTTCAAAGGTTACTTCTGTAGCTTTCGGGGGGGCTAATTTAGACCAACTTTTTGTCACTACCGCGGGACTTACAACAGATGGAGTGGCTTATCCGCCCCCCAATAATGGAGCTACGTATGTTATAACAGGGACAGAGGCCAAAGGACTTCCAGGAATAAGATTTAAATTGTAAAAAATCCTGTATTAAATAAAGTGTGACCAACTAACAGCAAGATTGAAGATGAAATTTGTTTTCACTTTAACTAAATCTTGTAAAAAAAGTAAGCAACCATAACTCTTTATAGTTTTAGTTCACGATTGGACACCTTCTTTCTAAGTTGTCCTTGAAATTCTAGATTTAATCAAGATTCTAAAAAAAAATTTATGAAACAAGATTAAAACCTAAAATAAAAATGAAACTCTTTAAAAATTCTGAAATCTTGGGATAAGGTTTCAAGGTATTCGTATTAATAAGTATCCCAAAATCCAACGTACACCTAAGCAATATGGTCCTTCAAAATTTTGTGTTAAAAAATATATATTTTGGGATAAAATTTTTACATTCAAAGAGTTTAATAAAGTGACTTCGTCACTCGTGAACTTAACCTTTTCACTCGTAGATAAACAATCTCTTTATCGTCTTGTATAATAATAGTTATTTATTATACAAGACGATAAAATTGAATTTTATCTTTGAGAGCAATTTAATATGCTCGAAAAGATAATGAAAATTTTATCGTCGTGTACAATATAAAATTTTATTCAATCCTTTCTAATTTTGTAGTCAATTTGGTCGATATTTATAAATGTCAAAGTAAAATTCAACAATGAAATCTTATGTCAATGAACGTTAGCAACTAACAACTGCAGATATACAACAATGGATGTATTTTTTATCATTTAGACGATAAAATTTCATTTTAACATAAAGAAAAGAGTAGATAAAATTCAATTTTAACATAGAGGATTGAATAAATAACTATTATTTCTCGTAGAAACAAGAAAATCAATTTTATTAATACAAAATATCTGCTAAACTTTTTACGTAATAACAAATTCAAACTGTAAATATTGACCGATAACAGCCTTATTAAATTATCATCTTGCGTAATGTTTAATAACAATTTTAGTAAAGATAAGCAATCTTAATCAATCACAAAAAATCCAGTAGATATTTCAGAAGCAGACAATCAAAGCGACTCAATTACTTCGAACTCGTGCTGTAATTCCATATCATTAGTGAACATCATTCAGTACTAACATGGCACCAACAATAGAACGAATCGTCGACAGTGTCGAACTCGGCGAAGGACCCCACTGGGATGCCGCTACACAAAGCCTCTATTTCGTCGATATTTTCGGAAAAGCCATCCACAAATACGTACCAGCGACGAAAAAACATACCAAAGCAGTGATTGGTGAGTGGCCCCGTGTTCTAGATAACATTTGAGATAAAATGAAAACAGGAACCAACCACGTGTCACTAATAATCCCAGTCGAAGGAGAAAAAAACAAATTTTTAATTACGATAGGCCGGCAGTTGGTGACAGTGAAATGGGACGGTGTAAGCGAGAAAGTTTCCGAAATTACAAAAATAGGCGAAGTCGATGACGACTCGAGTACTCTCGATAACAGGTTCAATGACGGGAAATGTGACCCCACAGGGAGATTATGGGCGGGTACTATGGGAGGCGAACCAACTAATGGACACGTCAAACCGAACAAAGGCGGGCTTTTCAGTTTAGGACCTAATAGGCAACTGAAGAAACATTTGAGCAATGTTACGATCTCGAATGGGCTTGCCTGGAGCCAGGATTTGAAAAAAATGTATTATATTGACACGCCTAAAAGGACAATCGATGAGTATGAAGTGGATATAAAGTTCGGCACCCTTTGTAAATATTGCCACCCCATGATTCATTGAAAAAAACAACTAAGACATTATTTTTAGCAAATGGAAGACCCATTTTTAGTTTGGATAAACACAATATTCCAGGGTCTCCAGACGGGATGGCTATTGACACCGATGGGAATTTATGGGTGGCTGTTTTTAATGGCTATAGGGTCATTAAAATCGATCCCCGGAAACCGGAAACTCTCCTAGATACAATTCAATTGCCTGCTAAACAAGTATGAAAAAATTGGTTTGCAAAATCTTGTAAAATTTTTTGAATTGTTTAATATTTCTATAGGTAACGTCAGTAGCTTTTGGAGGTCCCAATTTAGACGAACTGTACGTCACTTCTGCCTCTTTCACGATAGATGGCGTAGTACTTCCGCCACCTGACCATGGGGCTACTTTCAGGATTACAGGAGTAGGGGCAAAGGGATACCCAGGAGTTAACGTAAAATTGTAAAAAATGTACAAATCGAGCAATAAACTCTTTAAAAATAAATCCGTTCTTTTAGTAATTACAAAAATGTTACACATGAATGTCCTCAAGAATTTTCTGAACCATCCGGTATGAAAATAAAAACTCAAAATTACGTGACATCTGTCAAACAATTAAAAACAATGGTCCGAATAACCCAAATTGGGGACAATCTAGAAGTGGGCACTCGCATCCATTGGGACCAACAAACCCAAAACCTTTATTATGTCGACGTTCCCACATCAACCATCTACAGATACAGACCTTCTACAGACAAAATAACTCAAGCCCAAATAGGTAAGATTTTTTTTCTCGTTCCATTTCATTGTAAATCATTTTTTATAAATTCAGGAAATGAACCTCTAGCTTTCGCATTTCCGGTCGATGGCAAAGAAGATGTTTTCATTGCGGGACTAGGCCGAAAAATAGTTTTGTTGAGATGGGACGGTAGTAGCGAAAGCGCTTGCTCGTGTACTACTATTGCGGAAGTAGACAGAGAACCGGAATTGGCCAAAAATCGGTTAAATGGTGCCAAAATTGACCCATATGGGCGACTGTGGGCCGGCACGATGGGACCACAGGACGCCAACGGGCAAACAATTCCCAAGCAAGGGTCATTGTATAGTTTAACCAATGGTAGACTCAAACGAGAATTTAAGGAAGTTGGTATTTCAAATGGTATTGCATTTGATCTGGAAGAAAACAAAATGTACTATGTTGATACCTTAATTCCGGCAATTTCTGCATTCGATTACGACGGCGAAAGTGGCGAAATCAGTAATTTATTTAGAAATTGTTTGAACGAAGTATGTTATTATGATTTTTTAGGTAACAAAACAACAGTTTTTAAACTAGAATGCAGTTGCATAAATGGCCTACCAGACGGATTAACAATCGACACCGATGGTAATTTATGGTTGGCTGTGATTTTCGGTTCACTTGTTTTAAAAATTGACCCTCGGACCGGCCAACTATTGAAAAAAATCCAAATGCCAACCCCTCAAATCACAGCACTCACTTGGGGTAACAAAGACTGCGACGTCTTGTATGTTACTAGCGCCAAAATGGCAGTAAATGGGAAAATACCCGAAAAACCGGCCGGTTGCACTTTCAAATTGGAAAATTTGGGGCACAGCAAGGGTTTACCTGGTGACCGATATAAAATGTAATCTAAAGCTAAAATAGACGCTTTATTTGTAGAATTGTAAATATTTATAATTTAATAAAGTTTATATGTATTCATATTATAAAACAAGTTTATTGTTAGTTGAGTGTAATATGCAGCTAATTAACCCATCACTAATAACTTAATACTTCTTTTTCAACTCATTAAATCTCCTTGTCAAATCATCAAAATCGATATCATCAGATGCGTTAGGCGACGGAGGCCCATTAGACGGAACCGAAGGCAATTCAGGAAGATTATAACTGTTTAATTTTTGCTGTGGAGTTGGTTTTTGTGGCTCATCGTTGTTCTGCGAATAAAAAACAAATCATATTTTCCGGCTCAAATGTCGTAAAAATTGATGTTTTTGAAAGCTTGTGATGTTAGTTTTTGCGCTAAATGATTTATTACATAAACAAAAATCCGACTTCTGATGATCTAATGCCATTTATAGCTATAGAAAGCTGAAGAAATAAATTACCTGTAAATTATCATCAGGTGGAACTTTGCTGTCCTAAAATAAATAGGATTGAACTGAATATCTTTTCTTTCAAAAAATTATTTACGCGGTTGTTTCAGCTTATTAGATAATAAAAAAAGGAAAAAGCGTTACCTGGAGGTTATTACGAGGACAGACCATGCTATAAGTCGGTAAACTACCCTAGAAGCATAAAGAAAACAAATAAAAATGCGAAAAACTGATAAAGATCAACTTAAACAAATTTCAACCAAACCAACTTTTTTAATAAGCTGAAACTTTTATGAACTAAAGTCCCTACTAGCTACTCTATTTGTTTATTTGTTCTATACTTCCATGTCAATATTTACCATAAAATCAGTGTTGGACTCCTTCCCTTCATCGCCTGGAGGAATGTTGTAAGAAAATGCTGGTGGAGGAGCGCTTGGATCACTTGGGGCGTTCCAATTTTGATCTTTAGAGGGCTACACAACAATCATTGACACTCTGTAAGTTTCTAATTACTTACCGGATAATGAAAAGGTGCCGCTGGTGGCGTGTCCATCATAGTCATAGCAGGCAGCGGGGGTGGTTGTGGGTACCCCAGAAACCCAAAGGGGGCTGGATAGCCACCACTGCCCCCACCAAGATTATTCTTGTCAGATAAATCAATTAAAAGTGCATCTTTTCCTATAAATTAAAGTCACTACACTTTTAATTTTTATTAAAAGTTTTATACCTTTTTCTAATTCCATTACTTGAGGGTCAGGTTCATATGGGACATTGTATGATTTTGCTATTTCTATTACATATTTTTCAACTAGAAGTTTAGCGGGACTTTGAATTGAAAGTTTGTGTTTAAGCTTCTCACTTATGGTTTCCATTGATTCAATGCGGCATGCTTCAGCATAATTCTGACCGTATTTTGCCGTTAAAAGGTCAGCAATTATTTTTAATTCCTGGAATAGTGGTGTTAATCATAGGTCAAATAAATAACCTTAAGTTACTTGACAATCAGATTGTAGCCTAGGTGCTACCCAAATTAAGCTAGAAACGGCTTCAGCAATTCCTTCGTCTAGTTCTTTCATGTTTGTAATTAAGCCAAAACGAGCTAAGAGTAAATCACAGTACATTTCTACAATTTCCATAGCCTCAACTAAGTAATCCTCTCTTCAAAAATGACAAGTTTATGGACAAATTATGCATTAATTGACTAATTACCTAATTATGTATTCGACCCGTATTTTAGCCCGTTCGATTTTTCCAGCAGCAATAAAATCGGCAATTTCCCTGCGTGACTTTTCCGTCAACTCTGTCTTCTTCTTTTCTAATAGTTTAAGTCTGGCGATAACTAGACGCAAATTGGTTTTCAATTTTGTGTAATTTGGGGCACTCGAAAACATTTTCAACTTTTGTTTTCACTGATTTCACAATTAATTATAAACATGAATCATACCTGTTTGACAAACAACTGTCAAATTTATATGGCATATAACCAACATTATTAAGCAAAAGACACTAAAAAATAAGTACCCGTTTTATTTAAATTTTTATTTTAAAAGTTAAAAATAAGTTATAAACTTGATTTTTTTTTATGTTTCGGTCTGTAACTCCTATTCTTAACATTGGCAACTTCATAGAAGTTACTCCCAATTTTCCTTCGTTTTTGCGCCCTTTCTATTGCTCGTCTTTGCTTGCTTGTTAATTTCTTCCCTCCAAGAGCCAAGTCTTCAACTCTGCGTCCTCTTTTCTGCTTTCTGTTTGCAATGCTTTCAACAATAAACGGACCACTTGCTGATACGGCGAATTCCGTTTCTTTAGACTCTTCTACATCAGAATAAATATTACTTAAATCGGAAGAATCATCAGATTCCATTCCAGTATCTTCAATATCTTTAGCTTCACAATTGTTGGCAATGCTTCCCTTCTCTTCTTTTTCATCATCTTCCTTATCTTCATTTTCAACAACAGCCTTCTCTATATCTTTGATAGGTTCCAGCTCTTTCACATCTTCTCCCTCATAGTGCAACCCAACTCTGATTTTATTGTAATCCTGTACAACACTCAAATCAGTGTTTTTTTTCTCAGCCGTACCTAAAGCTTCCTCATATCCTGGAGGACAAACGTAAAATGGCAATTTCCCCCTCTGCCAGTCATTTAAAACCATCCTGGCAACAATTCCAATGTCGGGCTCTCCCTTTTTCAGTAATTTTCCTGACCTGTGTGCCAACTTTTCCAAAAAATCGGTAGCACTAGTCCAATCTTCAATTTTGTAAGTTTTGACTAAATATTCCTTCCTAACACGTTCCAAAACTGCGTCAATATAATCCTCTGGATTATTTACAAGTTCTACTCTTACAACTCCTTTCAAAACTTTTTCAGTATCAGTTTCAGCACTTGGATAAACAACTCCAGGGCAATCAATCAAGTAAATTCTTCTCATTAATGTAATATATTGCCACACTTTAGTCTCACCAGCAATTGGGGCCACCTTGCAGACTTTTTTACTTCTTAATGTATTTATAATTGACGATTTGCCAACATTTGGATAACCAATAAACCCAACAGAAATTTGTTTTTTGTCAATATGTAATTTAGCTACAAAAAAAAATAAGTAAATTTCATAATAAAAAGAAGTTCTCTTACCAAACTGTCTCAAAAGATTAATTAACGCTCCTTTGCCAAAAGGGTGCATTATGCTGGCATGAAAAGCAATTGTTGGATACTCTTTACTTAAAATAGCCACCCATCTTTGAGTAACCCAAGTTGGGACCAAATCAACTTTATTTAGAATAAAAATCAAGTGTTTGTGAGGCTTTTCTGTTTTTAAATATTTTTCTAAATAAGGAGACCTTGTGCCCATTGGATCTCTAGCATCTAATACTTGAAGCAGAACATCTGAACTATCTACAACTTTATACAATTCGTTCCAAATTCGTTTGGACTGGCCTGCAGCCATGACCCAATCCCTAGGCAAATCCCTAACACCCTCGTCGTCCCTCACAATATTTGAGTCTTTCTCATTACTGTATTTCTCATGTTTTTCTTCAATTAATTTTGATAATTCTTCCAAACCCTTCACCGCCAAATTTGGCCTTTTTCTGCTCTTTTTAGGCCCAAAAACACTGTCAAAGCTTTCAGTATCCAATAAATGAACTCTCGCATTTTTTGCTTTTTCATTTAATAAAGTGATAGGTAAAGTAGTTGGTTTCATAACCATCTGATAGGGATTTTTTACAGCGGCGCCCAACTCAGTTTGAAATTTTTGTAACGCATTTTGTGAAATCACACGACTGTTGCCAAACCATTTCTGATTCGGTTCTACTCTAGCTTGAGTTCCAGATGGCAAACGACCCTTGAATTTTGTATTATTAATAAAATGTTATATAAAAAAAGACCTTACCTGGAAGGGAGCAGGGGTTAGAATTTTTCCAGTTTTGTCGCGTTTTGCTTTAAAATTCCTATACATTTGCAGCCGCTTGATAGTTGACTTTGAGCGCACTTTTGCAACACCCTTGAGACCTTCTTTGGGGCGCTCGGGGTTCATCGAGTGATTTGATTTGTTAAAACCCTGCTTACGGGGAGGGCCCCCGGTTGACCGCACCTTAGGCATCTGCAAAAAATGATTCACGTATTATAATTCTCAAATCAATTTCTTTTCAATTTTAAATACCTCGGAATTTTATAAAGGTTACTTTGTGTTCTAAAAACGGCAAAAATTAATTTCAAAGTTAAATTATTTTTCTCCACGTGCTTAGTGCTGTGCTGTCATTTAAAACTGTCAAATTTGAAAGGCAGGTTGAACAACCACAAATAATTCTAACTAAATTCTGGAAACATTTCTGGAAATTAGAATTATAAAAATAATGTATATTGTAATTGCTTTCTTTTAGTTGTTTTGGGACTTTTGAGTAGAAATTTCTGCTTAGTGTTGTTTCAAACATTCAAACATTACCATTTTTACAAATGTAATTACTTTTTGGGGATTGTAATTTTGTTCATGTTGGCTACGCTTAGTTGTCAGAGTTCTTTCATGGTGAGGCGCAATGGCCGCCGATCAAGAGCAATTTTACCAAATACTAACAACCCTTTTATCCACGGATAATAACATTCGGACCCAAGCAGAGGTACGTAATCACTTTTTAGAATTTTAAACTTTTGGAAATCAATAAAATCTGTGCGCGGCATGTTTTAATTTGAGCGTAAATCGCACCGAAACCTCGTTGCAACAACGTGTATTTGCAGCATGGTCCTTTATAATAAAATTGGACTATGAATCATCATGGAGTTATTTGGCCATTTTTTACCGCATGCCTAAATTCCGAATTCTATTCACCTTTCGTCACGAAGCGCATTTTTTTGCAATTCATTTCAAATTATAAATCTTGTCAGTTATTTTTAGCCCAAAAAGGGCGCCAAATCTCAACCCACCTGTACTTTTCCACAGGAACTTTACAACAGTTTGCCTGTGGAAGCAAAAATCAGCCATCTTCTAGGGGCGATTCACAATGCCGGTCTTGGGGACGAAGCGAGACAAATGTCAGCGGTCCTCCTCCGCCGACTTTTCGCAAATGACTTTTTGGAATTCTTCCCAAAATTGCCACCAGCGAGCCAAGCCCAACTCAAAGAGCAGGTCCTTTTAGCCATCCAACAGGATCAGACAGAGCAACTAAGACACAAAGTGTGTGAAGTTGCTGCTGAAGTGGCTAGAAATTTAATTGATGACGATGGTAACAACCAGTGGCCTGAATTCCTCCAGGTAATTAAAACTACAAAGACACTCAATTTTATTCAAATTAGTTCTTGTTCCAATGCGCCAACGCCCCAAATAACGTCCTCAAAGAAGCAGCTCTTCAGATGTTTACAAGTGTCCCAGGTGTTTTTGGTAATCAACAAAACAACTACTTGGACTTGATCAAACAAATGCTGATGCAAAGTCTGGCCCCAACTGAGGCTTATGAAGTCAGATTTCAAGCTGTGAGGGCTGTAGGCTCGTTTCTTTTAATCCACGACAAAGAAACGCAGATTTTGAAACATTTTGGCGACTTGCTCGCCCCCATGTTGAATGTTATTGCTGAAAGTGTGCAACAACAGGATGACGACACGCTGTTGAAGGTTCTCATAGATCTAGCTGAAAACACCCCAAAATATCTCAGACCTCAACTGTTACCCATCTATGACATGTGTATGAAAATATTCAGCGATGCAGGGGCCTTGGACAGTTGGAGACAGCTTGCTTTGGAAGTAAGTTGTTCAACAATGTTTAAATTTGTTGTAACATATTGTTTAGGTGATGGTAACACTTGCTGAAATGGCACCCGCAATGGTCCGAAAAAATGCGGGAAAATACATGGAGCAACTCATTCCTCTTATCTTGCAATTCATGGCTGATTTAGAAGAGGAAGAGGGTTGGGCAGAAGCTGATGAAATTCTTGACGAAGACAACGACGCCAATAACGTGGTTGCTGAGGCAGCTTTAGACCGACTTGCTTGTGGGTTAGGTGAGTAGGTTGGCAAACCGTTTTCGAGGAAATTGAATTTATTTGGTATTGCGACGCAATTTCCCGTCGTTGAGTCATCTTTTTAAATGAATTATGAAAGTGTTTTTAAGCAGATTTTGTTTTTTCATGTTGCGAAATAATTGTATCTTTGTTAGTCGCTTTTCTTTTACGGAAGAATTGCTTTATAATTTAGTTCAATTAATTATGCAATGTTAGTGATAAAATTTTATTGGCTAATCTAAATTATTAATGGTTCTGTCCTTCAGATGCGATGATATTTCATTAGCATAGATAAAGTTTTGAATTTTAATTAATCAATAAGTTATTTAGTGCATAGTTATACCCGAAAATTCACTGATAAGGAGCCGTGCATAATTTTTATGATCGCCCAAAATTTGTATGCACAAGGTATTTAATAACAAAAATTTTGAAGGTGGTAAGGTGATTTTACCCCTCGTAACTCAAAACGTCCCTGCTATGTTGGCAAGTCCGGACTGGAAGCAGCGCCACGCTGCCTTGATGGCCCTCAGTACCATCGGTGAAGGGTGTCATAAGCAGATGGAGGGTATGTTGCCCCAAATCATGGATGGAGTCCCTGGAGTGATGGAAGGAGTTTTGAGATACCTCCAAGATCCCCATCCTCGGGTCAGATATGCAGCTTGTAACACCATTGGTCAACTTTCAACCGATTTTGCCCCCGTCTTTGAGAAGAAATTCCATGACAGGGTCGTACCTGGCCTACTTATGTTATTGGATGATAATTGCAATCCAAGAGTGCAGGCTCATGCCGGTTAGTTGTTTGTTAAATTTGTTTAATACTATCTATTAAAAAGTTAAATCACCTTTGATATAAATGGCTATTGTTTTGTATAGGAGCGGCTTTGGTTAACTTCGCTGAAGATTGTCCTAAACACATTCTGACAACGTATTTGGATAGTTTGATGTCAAAATTGGAAGGGATTCTAACAGCGAAATTCAAAGAATTGGTCGAGAAAGGTACCAAATTGGTTCTCGAGCAAGTCGTGACAACTATCGCTAGCGTTGCCGACACTGCAGAAAACGAATTTATCGCTTACTATGATCGCTTGATGCCCTGTCTTAAATACATAATCCAAAACGCGAGTAAAGACGAACTGAAGCTTCTTCGAGGCAAAACAATTGAATGTGTCACCTTGATTGGTATGGCCGTTGGTCCTGAGAAATTCATGTCTGACGCGACTGAAGTCATGGATATGTTACTAAAAACGCATGGGGAGGGCGCTGAATTACCCGACGATGACCCTCAAACCAGCTACTTGATTTCCGCTTGGTCCCGGATTTGCAAAGTTTTGGGCAAAAACTTCGAACAATATCTACCATTGGTCATGGGTCCTGTTATGCGAACAGCGGCCATGAAGCCCGACGTGGCCCTATTAGATAACGACGACATGCAAGGAATCGAAGGAGATGACGACTGGCAGTTCGTATCCCTCGGTGAACAAAAGAACTTTGGCATACGGACAGCCGGATTAGAAGATAAAGCCGCTGCGTGTATGATGCTTGTTTGTTACGCTAGAGAGTTGAAAGAAGGTTTCGCCAACTATGCGGAAGAAACGGTCAAGTTGATGGTCCCAATGTTGAAGTTTTATTTCCATGATGGAGTTCGAAACGCAGCTGCGGAGTCGCTTCCATGGCTTTTGGAGTGTGCGACTTGTAAAGGCCCCGCATTCGTACAAGACATGTGGAGGTTTATTTGTCCTGAATTAATGAAAGCTATAGATACAGAACCGGAACCGGAAGTCTTGATGATTCTCTTGGACTCGCTTGGAAGGTGCATTCAGACTCTGGGGGCCGGGTGTCTCGACCAGGAGGCCATGACTGAACTTTTACGTATAATAGATAAGTTGATGAACGAGCATTTCGAGCGTGCCGATGACCGGCATAAAAAACACCTCGATGAGGATTACGACGAAGTGGTTCAAGAGCAACTCGAAGATGAAGAATCGGACGATATTTACGTCTTGAGCAAAATTGTAGATGTGATACACTCCCTGTTTTTATCATACCGGGAGGCTTTTATACCGTTCTTTGACCAAATTTGTACCCATTTTGTCAATTTGTTGACACCGAATCGACCATGGGCGGACCGTCAGTGGGGTATTTGCGTTTTCGACGACGTGATCGAGTTCACGGGGCCGGCATGTGCCAAATACCAGGGATTTTTCCTGCAGCCGCTCGCCCTCTACGTCAAGGATAAGAGTCATGAAGTGCGACAGGCGGCGGCGTATGGGTGGGGCGTGTTGGCCCAGTTTGGCGGCGAGCAATTCGCGGGGGAGGTGGCCAAGATTATACCCTCGCTGGTAGAGGTGATCAACGATTCGGAAGCGAAAGAGGCGAGGAACATCAACGCGACTGAGAATGCCATCGCTGCCGTCACTAAAATCATGAAGTATAATTCAAAAGGGATCAATGTGGATGAGATACTTCCGGTCTGGTTTAGTTGGTTGCCCATAATCGAGGAGGTGGACGAGGCGCCCCATGTTTATGGGTATTTGTGTGACCTGGTGGAGCAGAACAATCCGCATATTTTAGGTGACTTGAGGGTTAGTTTTGCGATTTTTTTCTTAATGATTAGTTGCAGGTGCCGGAAATTCAAATATTCCTAGGATTGTTACGATAATCGCAGAGGCGTTCTACAGGGAAGTGATCGAGCCGGGAAAACCGGAAGGGTTCAGAATGGTGAATCTTGTGCGGCAGGTGCAGTCCAACGAGTCCTACTTTCAGAGTATAGTACAGACTTTAGCACCTGAATTGCAGCATGCTCTACATGTTGCTCTTCATGCGCCGCCTCCATCTTAGTTGAATTTTTGTTCGCAATTTTTTTTATGATTTGAACGAAAAATTTCAAATGAGTTGTCGCTGATTATTTTTATATCATTAATGTTATTTTATGAGATCTTTTCCATTATTTTTTAGAACTAAATTTCTGATTAAAATATTTCAGCATGTAAATATTTTTCTTTTGCAACTCTGGACTGTATGTGATACTCTTCATTTTGGATAGCATCGAGGACGAACATATTTTTGATTGTTAGTGTTTTTAAATATATTGAAAAATATCGACATGATGTTAAGCCACTTCAATAAATCGTGATTTTCTCTATTTTCATTGTTTGAATATACTCCCATACATTTTATGCTCTCCTTAAAAATTCACGGCTAATGCCAACCAAATAAAACATTGTTTTTTCTTTAAAACGAATGATTCCATATAGTTTCTCATAAATACATGAAGTGACTTAAACTTCACAGCGTACGGGGTTTAAGCCGCCATAGAAGTTTAAAATCACTGATTATTGAAGCTAACTTCCAAATATGGGTAGGTAGCTCAATTTTACACTAGCAATAGGTAAGTGACCCCAAAAAGAAATAACTGAAATAATTGTATTAGTAATGCACGAAAATACCTATTAAAAAGTATATAGGAATAATATTTGAGGAAGGATTTTTATATCAAACTGTAATAAGAAACATTGTTGTCAACTTTTATTAAAAGCCTTTAGAAAATACATTTTATTTGGCTTTCTTGGATTTGATCTTACGCATGTAAAATTCAAGTTCTTTCCCTTCCAAGATATAGCCATCTGCCCTTCCACACTGACCTGGTCGCGACGCCAAACAAGCTGAAATAAAAAATACATTTAAAAACAATGAATTAACAAAAAAAAATCAGTAAAGGTAAAGAAAAATCAGAGTAACTATGACAAAAGCAAATCATCGTTCAAAAAAGAAATTCAAAACGAATTTCACTTAAGAATTGAACTCGCTTTAATTTTTTTCATCAGAGGAAGTAACAAAAAAAGGTCAGTTTTCCAAACATAACATACCCAAAAGTCTACCAGTTTGAAACTGTTCTTCAAGAGCGGTTTCTACTTTCGCGGTCTTTTGTCTAGTTTCATACTTCTTTTGCACCTTCTTGCTACGTTTCTTATTTAAAATAGCTTCTTCTTCGGCCGTCTGCAATAAAATCACACATTTGAATTACCAAACTTTCAAGTTTCAGCATAAAATAGCTAAGAACAATCAGTGAAAAGCTAAGAAATTTGTAATCATAAAACTTTCATATGACACGCAATTCATCACCAAAAGAATGTAAAAGCATTTTTAACTTAAGAGATACTTACCAATTTCGCACCCTTCTTGCGTCCCAAAGTCAAAATATAGTGGCTCTCATACCATTGTCTGAACGGGGTGGCGTCGACAACAACAATCGCGTTCTTTACCAATGTTTTGGTACGAACCAATTCATTGTTGCTGGCGTTGTAAACAACGTCAATAATACGGGTTTTGCGGGCAGTACCCTCGCTGCCCCATGCAAAATTGCCTGTATCTAACCTTAAGGCTCTATATTTCAAATTTCCACCACGCGTGCGGACATAGTGGATCCTTTGAGGACCTAACTTTGTATTAGCAGCGGGACGACCTAACTCGAACTTCCTCTTCTTACGGAGAGGTTTCCTTTTACCTCCCGTAGCCCTCCGCTTATGCCAATGGTCTCTGCTGATGCCTAAAATACAAAGTGTTTAGCTACAAAATTCTGGAAACTTAACAGAAACAGTGTGATTTGGCATTAATTCAGATCGCTGTGGGATGGTTTGGAGTCGTCAGCACAACACATCGGCCAGTTTAATCTTTTTATCATCATGTTATTGTGAAAACAAGACTTAGGTTATGTCACAAAAAACTACCTTATCTCTATAAAATTGACGAAAATATAGGTTCAAAAGCACAATATTCTAACAAAAAACCAATAACAAAACATTTTAAATTAATAAGTTGAGGGCAAATTTAAGGATGATTGAAGATTTTCTAAAAATATTAAAGCACGTACTCACCCATTGCAATGAAGTAAACTGAAAGAACGAGAAAACAGGAAGTCACTAAGCATGATAAGTAAAAATCCCTAGATTTGACATGACTTTTAGCGCCTTTTATTTACATATGTACACTTTTTGGCTTTGTAATTACGTTATTAATTTAATATTTTCTTAAAGCAGAATTACTTTGAATGCGAGGTTTTAATGACCAACAATTGATAAATTCGACTATACAAAAATTCCATTTCCGCAATTTGAAATGTCAAAATGGCGGACGATGCTGAAAACGACGATCAATGGTTATACGGCGATCAGCCCGAAATTTCTCAAGAGGAGCCTTCAGCGGATCCTCCCCCGAATGAAGAGTCTCCTACAAAGCCTGAAGAAACAGAAACTTTGCCTCCTCCAAAGGTACCTTTTCAGAAATCATCGGAAACTTGTCCTAACCTTACTTTTCAGCCCATCGATGATGACAAACCACCAGGTGTTGATGATGAACCTGAGAAGGAACCCACTAACGAGAAAGAAGATGAAGAGGATGGAGAAGTGCAGCAGAATGGTGAAGAAGAAGACTTAGACGACGACAGTGATGATGATGTTAATGTTGTCATTGGGGATATCAAAACGACTCCTTCTTACACCTCTCTTAATATCAAACGAAGCGGTTTGTTGACTACTACGGCTCCCGTTGATAAGACTAAACAGGCCCAACAACCTGGCAAATTTACCGTTGACGAATTTGATCAGGCTGGGATGATAAATGGCGTTCCCGCGACTGAGTACAATTTAGATTCATTAGAAGATAAACCTTGGAGAAAACCTGGCGCTGATATAACTGATTATTTTAATTACGGGTTTAACGAAGATACATGGAGGGCGTATTGTGAAAGACAAAAACGGTAATTTGTTAATTATGTACTTAAAAAAATCAAATTATTTATGTCATTAGAATGAGAATGACTGAATCAGGAGTTGGTTTAGCGGCACAAATGACATCAATTGCACGAGGTACAGTTCCAATTATGAACGATAACAGTAAATATTCAGGAAATTTCCTTGGAATACGCAAAGCAGGGCCACCACCAGGAAGACGTATGACTGGGTCTATAGACGTCATTGGCGGTACAGCCCAAAGGGCCACTCCCACTCCCGTAGGCAAGGTGGAACCACCTAAAATGAACGTTATTCAGGTGCAAGACCTTAGTCTCCCGAATTTTTGTTCTAACGTAATTTCAGGTCATGACCGCTGATAGAAGAGAGTACAGTAGGAAACCCACAGGTTTCCCAGACATGTCCGTTCCTCCTCCCAGCACCTTTGAGGATTTCCAGCCCGAGTACGGTTTCAATCCAGAGCCTGAGCCTTTTTATGGAGGCTACGAACCAACGCAAGATTCTCAATGGGGAGCCGAAGGTGAACCACTCTCAAGTTGAACTCCCCACTGATTTTTTTAAATTTTAGGTCCTAATCCATTGGGGCCACCTCCAAACATGCACATGGGACCTCCAATGAATCTTCCAATGCCTGTTCCGTCACCAAGAAAGGATAGTCCAACTCGGAGGGACTCAAAAGAAAGGGAAAGGACGAGGGAAGACAGTAGAGCGAGGTCTGAGAGGCCGAGGGATAGGGATAGGGAACGGTCCCATAGAAGAGAAAGGTCAAGAAGTAGGTCGAGAAGACACAAATCAAGGTCTAGGAGTCCTAGCCATAGGCACAGGAAAAAGAAGTCAAGGCGGCATGATGAAAGCGATTAGGTTTAGGCTTAGTTAATAAGGGATAAAATCGTTTTGTTCACCTTCCCTATGTAAGCATTTCTCTAGGTTTTGTATTTATTTTTTTGAAATAAATCAGTTGTCGAAACTGTCATTTTTTATACCAACCTGATGTAACGAAATGTGAGAATTTATGACTTAAATACCGGTTAATTTATTTACTAATAATTTATGAGTTAGTTAAAGTGTTATAACCGGTGATTCGATTAATAATTTAATGATTATTGTTAATCCGATTTTAAAAATTAATCAATGCTGGTTATGCGCGTGCGCAGAATTTAGCCTATAACAAAAATAGGAGAGGTTTCTGTCAAAATTAAACCGAGTTTGTGTACGTTCGCAAGAATACTCTCCTAAATATCGATTATTTTGGTACTGTGAATATAAAATAACCAATTTGTTAAACGATGTGAAAAACTAAATGAAAACATTGTTTGTCCTCAATGATGTAATTGAAAAATCGCATTCTTACCTAACCTGAAATGAAAATATTCAGTGTACAAATTTTCATTTCTTTCAATTAAAACCGTAATAATTACTCTAAAGACAGCAAAATTGAGTGTTTCGATGTGTGTGCCATAATAAAAGTGTGTCAAGCAGCCCCAAATCGACGTTAACCGTGGCCGAGAACGACTCCAAAAATGTAAGTCGGCTTTTTTCTCTGTCACGTTTTTTGCTTAAACAATCAAATTTCAAAAGCAACTTGGTAGCATGTTTATCAAGTTGAAAAACGATGCACTAGTTCTTTGTGTCAAACAATAAGTCGTAAGTTATCCCTCGAGTGGCAGCTCAAGCCTTCAAGTTTACCTTTTTACAGGTTTGTATGTAAGTTAGGTATTTGTCTATTTTTTTCTGTACTTGTAGTGTTGCCATGCACTGTTTTCTGATATTCAGCTGTTTAGGGTCAAGGTCAGATGGGGGCGGACACCCCTTGTTGCAAGCATTTGTTTTTGATGAAGCGCTAAACTCCCTTGCTTTGATAAATGTTTTTTGGTTGCTTCCTTTCGGCGAAGATTAATCGGTTTTTTGGTATGTTAAAGTTTCGGAAAATAATTACACCCTACGGCTTTTATGAGGGTGCTTACTGAAAATCGTTCATCATCTACATGTGCAGATTTTTTGCCGGACGATGAAAAACTCCACTCGGAAATCGATTTCGTTGCTCAAATGACGGCTAATTGATATTCAGAGGAGGAACTCGACATGACTTGGAGATGTAGGGCTACATTTCTTGATAGCTTTTAAGAATTTGGCCCCTATTGTGACTCAAACTCAAGATAAATTGTTTCGATTATCTTTTGAAGAGTTGCTAACAGATTCGTTTGTTTTGAAATTTTATAATTAAATGTCAATTTGTAATACCATTTGTCAAACAGGAGCAAAACAACAATCTTCTAAACCTTGTAATTTTTATGGAATTGAAACAGATTTTACGTTGAATTTTAATGGAATATTTTATAATGCAATTCGGCAGTTTTCATTTGAACGTAATTGTTTTATATTTCATTCTAATTGAAAGTGGAATTTTTTATTTAGTTGTACATTATTTAAAGAAAGACTTTTTCGGACTACAAACAAATACTGCGAAATTGTCGATTCATAATGATCATGTCTGGGATATAAAGTCACACAGTAGATAATAAATAAGAGAGACACAAAGATAAATCAGATCGGCTATGTTTTCAATGAAAATCTCAGCGTAACAATATCTGATGTTTATTTATTCAAAAATTGGCATAACTCGTTACTCTTTGTTTATTTTGTCATCTGCTTCTAAGATTTGGCCGTTGACCAAATGGTACTTTTCCCCTCGCTTCATCTGAAACCTTACAAAAATCAGACAAAAAATTACACAATTATTTTTCTAATTAAAGGTCAAAAAGTTACAATTATATAAATCTACTTTTATTTTAAGAACATTATCAGTGTTAATGCAAAAAAGGTGATAAGGTTTAATTTTCATATCACTGTGATAATTACTGTTGGGCTACGTCACGATGTAAATTCGATTTTTTATATCTATCAGCAGTAAAATTTGAAAACTCATTGAACAAGACATGAAAATAGACATACCATCAGGAATTAATAAATAATACTAATATAGTCCGTATAGTGGCTATTATTGCAATTTTTATTTTTTACTTTTAAATGAGTCGTGTTTTTTTGCTACAAATGAAGAATTTCTGTCATCAAAAATTAAATAAAATTATTGAATCTTGGTAGAAAAACGGATTTTATGTTATCTATCCTGCTTTTTTCTATTATTTTTGTATTGTTACATTGACACTAAATTCACGTGATTGCTAACACAACTTATAATAAAAGATAGGAGTAATTCCTATTACAAAGAAAGTAATATCAACAATTGTTTATTGTTTTCTACCCACCATTGTGATATCGAACAGGAATACACGTTTAGTAACTTAACATTTTTGTGTTGTTTTGATCGAGGGGAACTATCACTAGGTATAGAAGGTTTTAGGTCTTATTACTTATTAGTTATTGTTTGTATTTATTGTGGTGTAGTAGAATCAATTCACTTGGATATAATTTGGGCAAGTAATGAAAAAATCTAAAATTAATTTTACCGAAATATTAAATCCTTTGTACTCGTAGTCACTTGCCTGCGGTTGGTGCTACTATAATTACTACAAAAGTATAAGACTTCCACTCAAATAATAATCAAAGTAGATAACAATAAAGCGTTTATTTTTCATAAAATGACTATAAAATACGCTTTTATAGCTAATTATTTTTGTATCTTTGTATGTAGTAGAATTCTCATTCAAATTAGTATAGTACAGTGGGACGGCGATAAATCTATAAAAAAGAAATATTTTTTATTTCGAAATCTCAGTAATTCTAATATTTTTTTTGCAATAGGTACATCCAGTTAACGAGATTCTACTGTCTTTACTACGTTTGAGTAAAGGCTGACTTTATGAACTCACGACAACTACAATTTATTTACTATGCTTATTTATTGTTTAAACAACAACAAATTTGTAGCAAACAACAAAAATGTTTTAGTCAAACATTTGACCAAATGTCAACGCCATCACCTACGAGTACCATCATTCATTAAAAACCAAAAAACTATTAGTATCAATAAAATTATGTATACCTACATGTATACATACTTAATAAGTTAATGTGTTGGGAGTCGTTCTGTGTTATCTTGTATAAATATTCAAATAAACAAATATGTTTATCTATGTAATTAAATTTAATTGGGTTTGTCTGTTGGTACTCCTTTTCTATGTATAAATAAGTGGGTTATCGATCAGGTAGTAAATACTTTACTCACTAGCCCATAAATCGACCGGATTAAGTTATCAGCGCACTTGTAAAAAAACTAACAGTAGGTATTTGATAATATGCCTTTACGAATCCAGGGCTTGCAACAAACACATTTCGCTGAAGATTTCGGGTATTATGTGATAACGTCATTTAATTTCATAAATTGATGTTTCATTATCCCTGCTTCTGATTTTTACATCCTAATCAATGTCATTACGCGGGCCTGGTCCCATATTATCGAATGTCTCCGATGCGTTTTAATTAACCATACACGTTCGGATTTATGGTATTAAATAATCCGCACATGGCTCCTGACATAATAATTGTTATTAATATTTCGCTTACGAAAATGTACCATGGTGAGTTCAGTTACCAGATTGATGTTTCGTGTTGAAGATAATTCAGTTTACACGAAATAGGACAATGATATAGGATTATTTTCACGTTTTAACGCGTCTTGGGGTCTAATCTTGAAAGACATGCGAAAGGGGAAAGTTCAATTCGGTGAATTGTATTTCTAGTGCGACTGGTATAATATTTTATGTGCTTACTGTTCTGACAGTTTGGATTAATTCCAATTAATACTTATGTGGAAACAGTGATAAGTACTGTCGCAAACTTTCGAATCTGGTATTATACAGTTAGAAGATTTTTTTGTAATTGTAATTGGTTTCTATGGCGTAAAAATTGACACAGGTTGTTGATGTTAAAATAATTTGTTCCTGGCTTGAACACAATGTTTTTATCATTAAAGCAAAAACGACTAGGACTTCCTAATTACATTAAATTGTTTTGCGGAATTAATATTGTTTTTAAGTTTTAACTTTAAATGACCAAATCTTATTTTATCATGTTGAAATATTACAAAATAAATCGTGAGGGATATGAAATATTAAAAAGCGTCATGTATAACTGTAAAATGAATACATTTGTTTAATAATGGTTACATAAACGGTGGACAACTTTTGACGCCATTTAATGAAAATAAGGAAATCAAAATAAATATAAACTACAAAACTGTGGGTAAAATTGCATTTAATCATTCTAGTACTTATATTTTTTTTAGAAAACCACAAAGTACTTAAGTCATTGAACCAGGAAAATAAAAGTGCAACAAGCTAGCTGGTCTATGAATCTTTTGTTACACAAATTTTGTTTTGAAATAAATAAAACATTTTCAACAAATTCGTGTTTTATTTTCTATCTCCAGATAATGCGTAACTGGGTTCATTTTCATAGAGAAGACTAATCGTATTCATTAATGTTTATTGCATAAAATTAACATTTTATCGTGTATTTTTGTTAAAGAATTGATCATCATTCGAGAATAAATCCCGTATCAGCTAAACTGATCTTAAGATATTCCCCCTCGTCCTATTATCGTTATTTATTTACCACTAACCACACTCCGGTGTATAATACACAAATCTACGCCTTGGGCTTCCAAATTCTGCGATAGCCGATTACATAAACTATTAACTTCCTCTTCGATTGCGGCCGCAGCTACAGAAGATTCCAAGATTTTCTTTTCGGCATCACTAATCGATTTAAAATTGCGGTTGTTTTGTTACGAGCCCTCAGGGGGTACATTTGGCTTCATTACGCCACTCTGCAACAAATGTCTTCATTCAACGACTAAATTCACTGGCATTGATTTTCCAAAAGAGGCAACTGAACACCAAATACTTTTGACATTTTTGTACGATGTGTAGAGTCAACATCCGTGAAAAAGCTCCACTTAACATTCAACGACGTATATTTCTTGCTAATAACGAGAGGATTTTGATTGAAAACTTTATGTTAGGGTTGACGGTTTTGCAGTTGGAAACTGATAAGTTTCGAGTTTGTTCTTTTCCGGTAATGTTTATCAGAATAGACCGTTCCGTCGTCGAAAACGAAATCGATACGAACAGGAAGCATACCGAGAAACGGCAAAGCTCGACATGACTGGAACTCTCCACGCTGTTGTCATCCCTTGCATGACATACATCTTGTCAATTTTTAAACGAAAATCGATGAAAAGCGACCTTGTGCATAGTTTCCTCGATAACGTTATTCCGCAATTTTACAAAACTAGGCTACGATTTTTTATCTCTGGCCTTGACTTTCCAGATTTACGGCGAGTATTGTTCCAGGGATCAAGTTGTTACAAAATATAAAAAGTTTCGTAATTTAAAAACCCGCAAAACATGATTTTCCAGGTTCATTGATTTCGAGCTTTTTCCAGGAACAGTCGGCAAAAAGCTCTTAGGCGCTTCGAGAATCAAATGTATTAAAATTTCGTGCTCTTATCTTCGTATTTTGAATGAGGTGTTTTCAAAGTAAAGTTTGGAAGATTAAGAACGGTTAATATGAAATACATGGATCACGGAGTTGATAAAGTTTAGAGCACTACACGTGGGAATCTAAGTTTCGGGATTTTTAACAAAGTTCTCAAGGCTTTTTTCAATATCTATCAAGTTAAAAAAAATATTAAAATCGATCGAGAATTTTTACAAAATAATGCATTGCATTCACTGTGCGGATATTAATTAAGAACTAGTTTTATAATTTGTAGTAGTTGTATAAAGTGTTTTTAAATGAAATTTTCAAGAAAGTTCTTGTTAAAACTGATCAAAGTGAATAATAGAGGGAGATAAAATAAACCGAGCAATTAACTAGTCTAAAAATCTTAAAAAATGATATTTTATCGCTCAGAAAACATGTTATTAGGTAGTAAGACAGATTATGAAGATGCGTTTCCCGGTGAATTTTGCTTTTAATACATTTTTTTTTTAGATTAGTTTAAAAAAGTAATTGTTACTTTTAATGGCCGACATAAAAATTGCACTACTAATGGCAATTATATTTAAATAATTAAGTATGTACATGATTACAATACTTTTTTATGAACTTGACATTTATAAAACCTTTATTTAATAGACTAGTGTTTCCACAAGATTAAGCACTTATGTAGATACTTGTAAAATTTGAAACAATATCAAAAGAATCACCCATTTTCATCATCTGTTTAAATGTAACAATTAGGTTACTGCTACAGTGCTATTTTTTATGTTTGTTATATTTTGTTTTGTTTATTTTTTCTTTTTTTGTTTTTTTTCAGATTTTATTTTGCTTTGAGTAGTGAGAAGCCGATGATGTCAGCCCACTCTGGTGGAGAAGGTCGTCAACATAGATCAAATTCTTTCGGTGCACGAATATCATTTCGAGGTTTACACGTTTTATTACGAGATGGCATCCATTGGCAGTGAGTTAAACATTTAGATAAAATTGGATAAAACGTTAATATTGTCAACAACATTTATTTATCGGCGATTTAACACTCATGCGATCTTTCGTGTAGCATTTTTACTTTTAATTTGTTATCAATATGCACATTATTGATGATGATTCGAATACACAGTTGGTGTGTATTTTCAAAATAAATGCGTAATGTGACAATTTCGAAACAATTATTTGGGACACTATGCAATGTTTGGATTAAACATTAAAATTTTGTTTGAATCTGGGCTTGTCGTAAATCACAAGTTGTTCCAAGTACATAGTCGCATGCAAACACGTCTTCGCGTAAATCAAAAAATGTCTCGACAGACGCGACTGTAAAACATATCTTTCAAACATTCAAGAAGCAACGAGCAATAATTTTAAATAATCGCGTAATTATTTCATCAACTCGTTAATATGCAAAACGATAAACTTCAATTGTCTTAAATTGTACTAAACGTAGGCCGCGCATTATCTAGGTCAACGCGAAACTATTAAACAAACGACTAAAAATAATTAGTATCCCAGAGGAAATTTGGAAAACAGGAAACTCACGAAGCGAGTTTATTGCTTTATCAGAAAGACGTCTATCGACAACGTAAGTAATTAGAAGAGATATTTATTGACCGATCGACACGAAAGTCGAAGAAACACGCATTTTGATTAGTTTTGCGCGGCGCTATTCGCAACCTCGAGGAAAATTACGAACTGGATGAAATGATAAAATATACATAGCAACTAGCTTCTGGTTGTTTGTTGCATAAATTTATGATATGTGTGAAGATACGAAGTTTAAATAAAGGGTAAATGAGTTTTTTTTTTAATTGTCGTCGTAAAGAGTTAGCTACTCGTAATGTAAAATTATCTTAATTTGTTTTATTCATTATCTATAACTGTTGGAAAAAACTAAACATTAAATAAATTTTATGTAAAGTTGGAATTCTTCATATTTCTAAAAGTGGGTCATTTGTCTGAAAAAAAAAGCTAAATATTCGTGGTTGTTTCGCCAGCTGCCGCCTAAACGGGAAATTTACGAGAATAATACTCGTGATTAGACAAAAAAGGCAATTTTCACTCTAATCTTGAGCGAGTTTATTCTGCGGATATGGTCGGCAATTATTCTCTCTTTTGTACTTAACGGGAAAAGTAATGTGGTAAAAGCTTCACGCTATAGCATAGTGAAAATAATTGTACAAAAAAAATGGCGAGGCAAAGGTGATGTTAATGATTATCCGGTGGCTTAACTGTTTTCGTCGGCGATCCAAACTTTGGCAATTTTCCTTCCATTCTCGTAGTTTCCTGGTTGATTTTTTTTTAACATCGTCATGCTTTGTACTTTCTCTGTTTACCGTTACAACGTAACGTTGATTTTCTGCAAAAGAATGATAAGTCGGATTTTTTGTCGGTCGCGAAAGTTCTTAAAATAATTGACACAAATTTGCGCAGGTTCATTAATATACAGATAGATGTCTTTGCGTAAAAAATAGCCGCGAAATTCTTGATATCGCAAAGGACGACGAAAAGGGGTCAGATTTAAATCGTGTTGTCTGTTAGAACAGAATCAATATCGAGAAAATGAGTTTTCAAGGTGATGTTTTACATGTCGTCCGGAAAAAAAATCTCGTATACGCGCGCTACATGGAAGGATTTAAAACAAGCGAAAAAAGGTTTTCAACAATGATAAATTGATAATTAAAAGTGCAGGGTCGTTGATGAAGTCCGTGACTTATTTATGTAGTTCAGTGCAAGGGCCGAATTGGTATTGTGCGGTATATTAAAACCAGTAGTAGTAAATGAAAGTTGGATTAAAAGTCAAGCTGTCTATCATATTTTTACTTGGTGTCGACACACATGTAAGGATTGCAGGATATTACAAAAGTTAGAGGAAAAGGTGTGCTTGAATTCTTTTTATTTTATGATTGTCATTAAAAAAAGGTTGATATAATAGTACACTTGCTACAAAGCTATAATATTTAGTTATCTGACATTTTGGATCGGTGGCGTAACCATAAATTAGGAGAGTGTGAAACTGATAGTGGCGTATATTGTCAGTGTCCTAGTGGATTAGGTTTGAAATATTGATGGTATAGTATTTCTATTTAAATAGAGGAGAAGGGCTTTAAAAAAATTGTTTTCAATGGGTCAACATTCTATTTCACCACATTCAAGAATTGAAACCATTAAAAAAAACTCCAAGAAATAGCAGGAACAATTTACAAAAGTATAGGAATCAAAACCTTCATATTGTTATTTGCATTTTTGCTTTGTGTTAAGTTCTAATTATTTTGAAATAAAAACGAATATCGAGTTTTGACTCAAAAAATCGAAGATATTTAAAAAACACTTCAAATTTGTAACAACGATAGATAATCGACTGATAAAATATAATTAACTTAAAAATAATTACTGTATCTACAGTGCAAATACTTGGAGATTGTGGATATTTTTGTCGCTAATAATTAAATAAAATCAAAATAATGTTTTTAGATATGTCTAATACATGAGTCAACTAGAAGTTTTCTGTAAAACTCTAAACACTAGTTAAAACTGGTACATTTATACACAAAAATAACTAATTTTGATTATAAAAAATGTATTTCTGAGGACTTTTTTTATTAAACAGTTAACACATTTAACTAAGAAAAAGCCGAGTGTAGTGTCATTCTGATGTAAATCAAATTCATTAATTTGCATTAATAAAATTTGTGATTCAATTCTATGTACGAGTATAGTGTAAAATTTTCTTTGATTATATCATCTCTGACGTAACTTACTTAACTAAAAATTTAACTGAAAAAATTGAAAACACGTTGGTGCTTGGTTTATCTATTTGTAACACGTAAAGACAATAAAAATAAAATCTTAGTACAATCTTAAATTACTTCTTTGCCCATATTGCGCCATAATTTATTTTTAAACGACCGCGTTTTTTGTGCTTTACACGGACCCCGGAATTTACGCGGAATCTTTCTTTCAGCTTCACATGAAAATTCATAATTATTAGAAGACGTCACCTTTGATTATTTCATGCATGCAAGAACAGTTTTTATTTGCTGTTACATAATTGTGTTAATAACCTGTTACCATTTATGAATTTATAATTACTCCAATAAAGTACTTGATTTGTTGTTATGCTGATGATCAGTCTACCAGGGTACATGATGTCTTATCTTGTGGAAAGATAAATAAATTAAAGGATTTTTCGATAATCGCAGTCCCACTTATAATTTCTAATCAAAGTATGAAATTTAACAGCGCTTTTTTTATGAATAAATTATGTAGTTACATGTTTTTGTGACAATAATAATCGGTTTTAATTAAAAACAAAATATGTTTTAATTTAAAAAGGGTCAAGTGGTATGGCTCCACCTTGCCATTGAGCTAGTGGCCTTAAACCGTGCGAATTTATAACACGGGTGTTCCTAAAACTGTCGCAATATTTCACTTAAAAAGAGCAAGGCTTATAGTTACTAATTTTGAGAAGTACCCACTCACGAGATGAGTAGGTGAATCAGCGTAGTATTTATCTATAATTATACCTGTTTTTACATTATAATTGCATAATGTTTGCTAATGAACGGTCTGCACTCGTGGGTTTGTCCCGATAATCGAGTAAAGTAGTTTTAATTTCCACCCGAGCAACTAACTATTCGGGGATTTTTCGAAAATGCACACGTGCTACGCTCACAAATTCTAGTGTCAAGTGCATCCGTTCTGATTTCTATTTTCGCTTTCGGGAAAAAGGCCAAGGGAAAATAATTCAGGCGGCAAAGAGGCGTTTATTTTCAAAGGTAAGACGCAGTCGCTTAATGACGAGTTTTCAACAAATAGGTCTTCTCTCTTGGCAACTCATTATCGATTCTTCAAGGGTGTTTATGATCGTCATGTAACGTTAATTTAACGTCGAAAGCTTATGTCGGTCGAGCTTAAATACAATGCGAAATTGGACGGATGAAACCCTTTTAATAAGGGGCTAGGCGAACTTCTTCGACTTGAATTAATTCGAGAATAAAAGGTATTCCAAGAAGAAAACTTCTCGAGCATATTCTCGACGAAAGGTGCGATGAATAATTCCGATTTAGCGGCGGTGTTTGGAGTTTAGGAAAATGCGCTTTAAGGTGAACAATCGAATCGATAGGTGGAGACATTTGCATGTATGGGGTGAAATTTAGGGGAAATTTTGCCATAAGTACTCCAGATTCCGACCAGATTTTAAATGAATTCCCAGTTTTTTCAAATGTATGTTTCAAACGTATGTTCGAAAGTTGATTTTTCTAAACAGTTACAATAAAAATAATTGCCATTTTTTTTCCGCGTGGATGATTATTAGATTTCCAGTAAATTATTTATTATTCAAATATAAAATACAAAATTACGGGAATTCTGATTACGCTCAAGTTATATGACTGGAATTTTTTATTATTTACAAAAGTTAAATGGCGATTCATTTCATAGCACATTGTTCATCTCATGAACAATGAAAACTGTGATTCCCATTTATATATTAAGGAGAGAAAAAAAGAACGTGGGAAGTGAGACAATTACCTGTGCAATTTGTTTTTGGAAATATGGTGGGAAGGGTTCTACGTAGTTAATTTGATTCAAGTTGATAAAAATTCAGTTTATGAAGAATTATTTTTATATTTTGTATTCAATTAATTAATTTTAAATGTTATCCATTAAATTTAATGGTTATTTATATAATGTACAATATTTTTTGTACTTTATTACAGGAGAGTAAAGCAATATCTCAAATCAAACCTAATTATGCTCTTCATTATGTTGATAATATTTTATTATTTGCAATAAATTGGAATCTTTTTTATTAAATAGAGGATTGAGAGATTCCATATCATTTTGTAGTTATGTACCTATTTTTTACAAGCGAAATAATCGACAATGTATTTAATTTTTCGCAATCTTGCACAAAGTTTGTCATAAATACAGGGTGATTCAGATAAAATAATGAGCCCGACGTTATGGCGGTGCAACCCAAAAAATAAATTTCATTTAGGTTTTGATGATCTAATTTTAATTACGATTTGCATTTGCAATCTAAGTTATCTTATGTTGCTCTGACTGTGCAATTTATGATTTAAAAAAAAACTGTTTGCCTACCTTTAATGTTTAATTCTTTCATACATTTTGTATTGGGTTTACACCGAAAAGACCTATCATTCCGCGAGAACTGAATGGCACTAATGATCGTTCTCTGCACTGATGTCAGAGTAACGTAAGATGATACGAGTAACTTGGATTCAACTTGCAAATCCTAATTTAAATTGGATTAAAGGCGTAAATGGAATTTGTTTTTTGGGTTGCATCGCCAGATCGTCAGGCTCATTATCTTATCTGAATCGCCCTGTATTTGAACATTTATTCATCGATTAGAAAAAATCTTTGCATTTTTTAAATCAAACTTTCGGCATTGAATTCCGGAAGACCACCTGATGCTGTATCATAATAATACAGCTGAAATAACTTCTACTTGACCCGTCTGTTGTCGCGAATTAATTTTATGAAACCAGATTTTCCAGCGAAAAAACGTAAACAATAGTAACTGACAGATGATCGATAATAAATTTATTTTTATCTGAGGACTTAAATATGTCAGTTTGATTCGCAAAATAACATTTAAACCTCGTTAGTCATCTCGTTAATTAATGATGAAGCAGATCTAGTTTGTTGAACTTCAGTAAAGAAAATCATAATAACAATAATTGTAAACTCTAACTGTACATAAAACCTGACCAAGTACCTATAAATAAACGTGCTGTGCGAATAAATAAAAGGCTCATAAATGTCGGTCGATTGAGCAACGCAATGTCGAAGGTAATCTCATTTACGACGACTTCCGATCCAGCCTCGTATTAACAAAAGATTATAAAAAGAGCACCTTAAATCTCCCTGCTTAAATAGAATGACACGATTAACTCGACTCCGAGCAATTTAGGTTCACCGAGAATTTATTAAATGAAATCATCTTAACAAGGTTGTTATGGTAAAGCGTCCATATTGTTCTAAGGATGTTATCAGAAACTTGCGGTAAATGTGTTGCCTTAGTTTCGTTAAATTGTATTTCATAACGTGAGACCCTAATGGTGCTGCTTCTACAAACAAATCCCATTTAATCCGACGTTATGTAAAGGATGTATGCACGAAAACACTCCTAGCAAAGAAAATGCATTAATTATGTAAATTAGAAACTTACAAACGCGCAACGACTGAACATTTTTTTTTTATTTTGAAGCCTTGTTTACTCGAATTATTAACACAAGATCAGCTCCACCGGATAATATCAAAAAATACAAAGCCGAATTAAATGCGGCGCATCCACCATTTTTCACCCATTCAGGTTGCCAACCCCATATCGAAGATGTTTACTTTAGCTTGCAGATTTATATATTGCTTTTCTTCATTAAGTCTGGTCACAACGTCGTACTGAATTGCAAATCCGCGATTTCCATAAACGTTAACGGAAGCGGAGGGAATGTTTTCATTGATGATGGACTCGATACGACGCTGATCAACGTGGAACGCGTCCTAATGAATCCTGACAAAGGAGATGTAAATTTTTTGACGCAACTTGATCGTAAAAATTGTATCGATTGGTGGAAAAAAATTGTATCGATTGGTGGAAGGACGTCAGAGGAAAACCTCATCGATGTAAGGTAACTCCTTCCAGGAAGGAGTTTTGATCAATTTAAAATTTATTTAAAATTATTTAAGTGACCCTGGAGTTTTGATCTTTTGTTAGAAGACAAATTAAAGCTAAAAAACAGGAAGAAATTAATTTAACTACAAACCAAAAAGTTTTCTTTTTTTTAGTAGTTTAAAATAATCTTTTCACGCTTTAGGGCGAGATACTATTTTGCATTTTATTTTCAAGTGCATTAAAATATTCATTTTATGCAACAAAAAGACTATGTACAAGAATATGTTAAACGAAGAATATATTTCTATTAAAATAACGCTATTTGTAATTCCAACAGAAAAATCTTACTTTGTCTGATCTTCTTGAATAAGGTAAAGATTAAATTGGTATATACGTAAGAAAGAAAAGTTTTTCAACACGATACAACAATTCTGTTTTTTATTATCTCTCAAGGAATTATAATATACCTATACGTTGATCTAAACAGTGTATTGAAAATAAAATCAAGAAAATCTAATAAATCGTAATTGAAGACAAATTATTTATAGACTAATAAAAAATTAAATTATTTTACTCCGCAAATTTAATATTTGTAGCATTTGGTATTGATACTTTTTTTTTCTTTGTTTTAGGCTGAAAGCTCGCAATTTTAACGCAATAATGTAATTGAGAGCATTTACTGTGCACGCAATATTGTAATTTTTATTTAAAGTTAGTGTCCTTATTTTGGCAATTGTAGGAGAGATAAGATTTGCCTTGAAAAAGTTACAATCTTGTTATTAATATTATTGTAACCCACTTGCAATTTTTTCTAATTTTTTACTGACCATACATGCTACGTTTCAATAACAAGAAAACAATTGATTTGTTGAAATAACCTTGACTTATTCTATTCTAGTATCCTTCAAAAGGACTTGCTGTAACCCCAGTATGTACTCAACTCCTACATGTCTGTGTATTTTTAAGATCACAAGCTTCATTTCTTGTCATAATTGAATTGTATAAATAAAGGTATGTGTTTCTCAAGGTGCTCAACTGGAACCTTTTTGTCAGCTCATTATTCTTGTTCTGACAATTCAGAAGGATTTTTTACCACGAAACACTGACACAATGCAGCCAAATCGAGAGTTTCGACATTTCATAATAATGGTGTGTAACCATTGCCAAACTGCCATTCCCAATTATGGTACATACAACGACAAATCTAACGCAATGGAAGGAAGCAGGGCCAATGTCCGTTAATTAATATCCTTCATCGTCGTGTACTTAACTCACAAAACCTGTCTAAGAAAAATTGTGCAATTTTCTTCGAAATCTTCGCTCCGGCCTTTCCAATCAATATGTTGATGAAATTTAGCAGATTCTTGAAGTTTTTCTGGCGAAAGTACAAGCTTCCGAATTAGGTACGCCGAGACCTCATTCTTTAATCAGGAAATAAATTAATGACATGTACCACAATCATTTGTTGGGATGCGTGCTGAGAGTCACGTGTACAGTGTCTAGGTTAGTTTAAACGCGTATTAAATGAGATTTTACGATGAATATGAAAGGTTCTGTAATAAATCAGATGGTGTGTGTACTTGCTAGATGACATGTAAACAGCGAAAGGAGCTAAGATGCAATATTGTGTAATTTGGCGGTTGGGAGGAACATTACGTCACTGAAAAAGTCAAGGAGGTTGATTCGAATTGATTAGATACAATGGGTCAAAAATGACACAGGAAGCAGGAAAGTGAAAAAATGGCAAACCTGGTTGGCCTTAATTTAAAACAATTGAATAATCCTTAAGGAAGTGTCATGTATTTAATTGTAATTATTTTATTATACAGTTTATAAACTAAAAGTGATTAAATTTGTTGACCTATTTTCGAGTAATTTTATTCAGGTCAATTAAAAATTTTTGAATGAAGAAGAATAATTGTGCCTTTAGTCATTAAGTGAAAATCTCGGCTCGAAGTTGGTAATTTGCTCAACGTGAAACGATTAAAAATTTTAAATATGGTTTTTAATAGACAGGTAATTATAGAGCACTGTTGTGAAAAGTTCACGACTGAACTTTCGAAAGTATCATTCAAATCTTGAACAAATAGAATAAATAGAAGTTTATTGTTGATTAATGTTTCTTTTTGGCGGTGGTGATTTTAACGAGTGTCATCGGTGGCGTAACGGCGTTTCCTTTTTGCGAGATCCTTGTAAGTTGTAAAATAGGCGTTTCTATCTGTGAAAATTCAGCAGTGAACAAATCCGGCCAATGTCATTTAGATCCGTGATTACTAAAGCAAACAAACTTCTCATTGTACTTTCCTTCCTCAATTCCGCGCAGATTTAATTAAGGAACTGAGCGGTAATAACGCCCGGTGCACGGTGTAAGGTCGAGTATTTGGAAGACCATCGTCCCGACTCGAGGTTGGAATTTTTAAAAGTTTCATACATAAAAACCCATTAGGCAGGCTCTCGCCCTGCTAGTCCCGTTTTGATAAATTGCTCGGACGTAGAGGTGAGGTCGAATGGGGCAGGTACATAAGAGAGGAAGAAAAATAAGTGATCTGGGGCAAGGACGATGGAGGCCGGATGATGGTGACCTTCCACGACGAACAAAATCATTGTCCCAATCAAGACAGATTTAAATACAGTCATGTGAAGAAATTATTGGACGGTTTTATATGGAAACGTACACTAATTGCAGAAACTCTGAGAACAGAGGCGGACTGTCTTCGATTGCTTAATTGACCTAATTGATTCAGAAAATAAACGGCCAATTGTACTCGCTTATTAAAGGTTGCTATTGAAATTTTAAATTTAAATGCGAGCAAACTGCCCGGAAAATCAACGTCGCAACCATCTGGATGTTAAGCTTCAGCAATTTCCCGACGCGAGATTAATGAAGCCGATCGTGTCCGTATGAAAAAATGCGCTTATCGCGAATTTTCATTTTCCGAGGAAATCCCTGAAAATTCATATTAATCAGGATTTCAGTCCCACTGCTCGATATTAATCATAAAAAGTCGTGGTTTCGGTGAATCAGGATCAAGGAATGTACAGGAGAGAAAATGCTTACACTTTCCATATTCAACGTCATGAATATGATACATAGTTTTAATTAGTCAATCTGCGAGTAATGTTTATGACTTCAATCAATAAAGCCATGTTCCAGAAGGTTTACGTCAAAATATCCAACGTTTAATTAAAGTTCGAATTAATTAATACAGTATGGGGCATAGTTTTAAGGAAATTGGAGTGAAAACTTCTTATCTTATTAAACACTTGAAAATGTTGTTTAGGCGCGACCGACAATCAATGTCTCGAAATTTTCCGTATTTTTGTACAAAATTGGCAAACAAGTTTGTGACCCTCAAAATATAATTGTTTTTTAATTCGTAACTGTTGCTAGCGTAAGTGTACGTTTTGACCTTTTCACAAATATGATAACTGAAAATGCTAATTTACGCTTAAATATTAAAATATTTTGTAAAAATATATTATAACACTAGTTGTATCTGTTTTTTTTAATATTCATTTTTTTAAATTTCCTAGAAATTGTCGGCTTGAATTTTATTGGAATTTTGATTTTGGTGGTTACCACAAAACATAATTGTACGTATACAGGTAAATATCTGGTCTGTAATTATTTCATTTATAAATTTATATGAAGAAAATAAAAGGTAATAGAAGTGTTTCTCTGAAACTACAAGTTATAAAAACATCTATTTTTCCTTTTTAAGATCCTTTCTGTGAGCTTTCTTTTCAAAATTAGTCGATTAATTAAGTTTTGTTTTTATTACTTTTTAATTACATTGATTTAATTATGTGGTATAAGCAAAATCATAAAAAAATAATCGCTTTCTATTTCTTTTCTTTCAAATCACTGCAAATTTTTGTAAGATACTCTATTGTTTATAAAATTTGTTTTTGAATTACGAATAGATAAAATGTCGAAATTTTATTACACATATCTATGTAAAAACTAAACAGAGGTTTAGGGAAGTTTTTACTGCCTGATGAGAGAAGTAAGTCTCAGAGCAAAAGCTTAAAATTTTGAACCACATCGAGATTCAGCGTATTTTTAGCCAAAAATAATCCAGATAACTACCAACCTGGCAGTGCCTGCGCATCATCAAAATTTCTTCCGTAAATAAGTTTATTTTATTCTTTAATCTTCCTGTTTACAAAATCTGTCTTCCTCTAATAAAATTTATTGTTTTTTAATTTATTTTTTATTTGGCTCCCATACTTAAGTGTTTTCTAGAAAATAATAATTTAAATGTTATTCCAAAAATAAAATAATCTCGATCAATTTCAAGATAAGCACTATGACTCCTTTATAACTCCTGCAAGCAAAAACCGATATCATTAAATAATTGACTTGTGTTGAAAGAGTGAATGTGAACGTCATTTAATTTTGTGTTAACAATGATTGACATCGTCGATCACTTTGTATGGTACGTACCGACAACCTAAAAATATTTTTCAACATCAACCACCCATCGAGAAATTCTTTGAATCTAATTTTATCAAATGTATATGCAAATGTTTGAACATAATCAAAGCTCCTTTCATGTCACTACAATATGAATAAATATTTATATTTAGAAATGTTAAATGAAGTTATCTTTTGAAGCTGAGGATTTCTTAACAGTGTGTGTCGTAATGTGTCCATTAGGTATGCTTGCATTTTGTGGTGCAAACGATGGAGTTTGACCATCATGGGTCGTATACAGGTTGCTAATAAATATAAACATTCCAATGCGTCTGCCGGTTCTAAATATAGAATCAAGAAGTAGGCACGGCTTTAAAAATGAATTTTTCGCGATTATGGTAGTCAAAAAATCAAAGTTCGATGCTCTTGAAAATAAATTCTGGTTGTTCTAGTGATTTAACATTAAAAAATAAATATGATTCACATTGACATTGCGTCCCAAGTTCAAATTAGAATTGTTGGTAAATTTTAATTAGGTTTGAAATGATGTTATCATTTTTCGCTCAAATTTGCATAAAGTATCAAAACAGGAAGTTTTATTACTGCTAGCGCCAACTAAATTGAAATTTCGTTTCATATTCATGTGACAAGATAAATTAAATCCCATTCAGCACGTGTCCCACGATAAAACAATCCCGGTATTATGACGAGTCTAGTTTTATCCGAATATGAAATCTCGACACTTGAAAAATAGGTGAATTTTCATAATTACAAAAACAAATATTATTGTTACAAAAGTAAAATTCCACAACCTTTGAATTTATTTGGGTGTTTTGTCTGAAATTCTTTATTAAATGGAGCTTTACAGATGAATGAGTAATTTTTGATACTTTTGTTGAGGTAGTAAAACTACAAATGCCAACGTATGACATTTATTTGTGCATAAATTTATCAAAATACGAAAAATCCTACGAAATATGAAAAAAATTCCGATTTTTGTTGCTATAATAAATTTTTATGAAGTACGAATTCCCATATAAACGAAATATAGGACCGACTTGTTTTGAGCGGAAAGAAATTCTAATTTAAATTTTCCAGTTGTTAATTTACAAATCCTAATATAAAAGTGTATCAATTTCCAGATGTTTTTTGGAAATGATTCCTTTTTTTTGTATTTTGCAATTTGTAAACTATTACAATAAAAATATAGAAACATCATAAAACAATTTATTTATTTAAAGATATTAATGGAGGTCACTAGTTTTACGTAACTTTTACAACAGTACTAAACTTCCGAGCCCACATTGCTTTACGCTACGAAAAATAACTACAAAATCGAGCTTTTGGTCTTTAAAATAGCCGGAAATGTATCTACATTATTGGCCACAAACTTGTTTCATTTAAATAGTTCACATTGAAAATTTTCGGTCATTTCCTGTTCCTTTGTGTGTAGGAAACAGTTTCGGTCAAAAAAACTAAAAATTCTATCCAAACAATTATCGAGCTTTTTTAGTGGCGATAAAACCAAATGGCAAATTTTAGTGCCAATTACTGAAATCAGTATTAGCAGAACTGAACTAACTAATTTATCACTTACGAATTGTGTGCAAAATCGCTAATGAGAGTATCATTTTCTCACTAACAACTATGTATTTTCATGTGCTTCTGGCACTGATAACTAAAATAGAATTTAATGACGTTTTAACTTATTGACATAATAAACCAAACAGAAACTTTTTGTTTTATTGTAATAAACGTTGAACTTATTTGAACGGAGTAAATACAAGTTTTTATCTATTGACAGCAATCTAAATTTCGATCTGTTCCACTAAATTAAAGCAGTGAATCTATTTCGTAGCAGACTCGTTTTTAATGTCAGGATGTATTATTATATTAAAAAAAAGTGTACGTTCGAAACCTCAGAGGAAACATTATTGCATCTTTTCTTCGCCACTTTCAGTGCTTTTAATCAAGTTGAAACTTTTATGTGTGTACTTCCATGAAGAAAAAAGTTGATTAAAAATCTGTTGCATTTAAATAACTGTTATATCTGTGCTATTTAGATTGCTGATGAACGGCTTTTTGCTGAAAACATCAACCCACAAGATTAAATTTTTATCTGAAGTGATACTTAAGGTCTGCTTCAAATGTGGCAAATGCGCCGAAAAATCATTTCAGTAAAAAAATATATCTGATATATCTGTTTTATTGTTAACATATGTACCTAATATTTTAAATATTTAAAATAATCCACAAGATTGTTTTGAGAGAACGTTAATTTTAAGAAAAAATCAAATTTAATATAAAAAACTTTCAAGTTTTAATAAACTTTCAACCATTGTTTTACTTTATTAGTCTTTTGATCTTAATGTTAAGTAATGGTTTTAATGTTTCTGTTTTATTTTAACAAAAAGTGTACGATTTTAACTAGCGTAGTCGCTCAGATAACGGAACATACTCGTAAATGTGTAATACAAAAAGATCTATTACTTTAATTTAAACCACAGTTGTAAAAGTTATAGTATTACGGTTTTCTATTTTAGTAATCCATTGGCTGTTATTTTTCTGTTGCAATTCGTCCAATTAGTGGCTAATAATCGAAATGTCCTCGTGCATCGCAGATAGAGCCATAAATCGTTAAACTTCCGTTCACAGAAAATATTATCGCAACATAAAAATCGCATTTGGGAGTACCTTCAGAATTCAAGTTAGGAAGGGCAGACCGCGCCCTAAAATAAACTCCAGCCGGACGTGCGACTCCGGTCGCGGTTCGTCCTTGAAATGGATCCGATAATTCTGGTAGGAATCCGCCGCAAATGCCCACATAAATTAGTTATTTACGGTGTTTAAAAATACGCGTTGTTTATCCACATCGCGAGTGTTGGGGAGTCGCGTGAAAGTATCGGCTGGAGCTAGCGAAACGATAGCAGCAGTCGGTACCAGCAGGTTAGTGCACCGTGGCGTATCCAAGAGTTTAGTTCGTTGTGTCTTTGATAAAGTGGAGCGCGATTCTGTCGACAGTGCTGCATCCTCTGTGAAGTGAGAGAGAGTTGAACAATCGGTGGCGTTCCGCGCGACCAACCGTGTGAAAGTCTTACTTCTTGCACAAGAGTCCCGGGATGTAAACAGGAGATGATGAACCCGGAAGTTCTGCAGGTGGTCCACGAGAAGGACCCCTGGATCGAGGAGTCTAAATGGGACACGATAGAGGAGGAGGTGACGGAGATCGTAGATAAGAAGAGTAGAAGGAAGTCGTGGCACGCGATCAAATTCGAAAGAAAAAGGCGGAAGGGAGTCGTGGAGCCGGGATCGCCACCCGAAGCGAGGCAGAAGAGGCCTTCCTGGTGGAATATCTTCGGGGGACAACAGTGGCCAAGGTATTGATCCGTTCGGCCCTGGTACACCCACGTTAAGGACGAATTCGACGGAAATTGTTCACTAGCACGCCCAGACATTCATGCCGAGTGAAAAAAGATACTTTCAATTTACCGCGCCCATATTGAACTATTGTTTGTGTTGATTCGGGCTTGATTAATCACTAATCACAATCAGACAAACGAGGCTTCATGAACATGGAGAAAAGAGTGCCAATTCAAGGCAAAAAATATTTTATTAGGAAAAACTTTATTCTCTGTGGAGAAATGAAACCCCACAGAGTAGGTACCAAAGCTCTGAAAAAATGAATTAAAAAATAAAACACAATAGTGTTCAAAATAGATTTTTTGGATTTTGTGTGATATTCTTCAGATGAATTAATGCAAAAATATGAAAAATCGTCTAATTGCAATTTGTTGTTTGATGTGAAACCAGTTTAGTTATAAATCGAAGTCAAAAATTTACTTACTTCCTGCAGATGGATTCTCAAATTGCTTTTCCAGAGATTTTCAATGTTTAAAGAAATTGAATATTTTGGTTACAGTTTATATTTACAGAAAGGAGCATTTTAGAATTGTTTTAATTTTTAATTAAAATTTGTCTAATTTGTTCTTTAATTTCTATATTTAGGTTTATTATTTCGTTTACTGCCTCTTTGAGTTAAAGCAGAGATTAATGTTAGAATGTTTTTCAGTCGCTCCCATATTCAAAAATTTTGTACCCAGTTTTATCATATTTATTTCGTCTTTTATATTTTGAGGTTGAACTATAGAAATTGTCAGAATCTAAAAATACTTTTGTATCTTATTTTCATTTTAAATATACTGGCTACATATAATTACTTCGAAATTAGTGGTCATTATTATTGTTTACATTGTTAAAGTTGGCAAATTTATCAGATTTAGAATTTTTAACAATAAATTTATCTAAAATCACTAATCATGTATACTTTTTGAAATTGGTTTCATTTGGATTTCAAATTTATCTAATTTGTCTGGCTCCATGTTGAAGTTGCATTGTTGATCCGTTCAATTAGCTTATTTTCGATGATTGATACAAAACAACTGTTAATTAATCCATCTTATTTACTGGAAACGCTCATTACAAAACAACTTTATCTTATCAGCATTTCAAAAATCACAACATTGCTAAAATAATTGCAATGTTTACGATGACCGCTTTATCATAGTGGTGGTGATTACCTTATTATTTTTATTTTTTCAGATTGCAAAGATTACTTTCATTTGTTTTATTTTGTCTTGATACCAAATCACTGCAGTTTCATCTCGGCTAAATTTCTATTCGTGGATTTCGTCGACCAATCATTCTGTCAGTTCTTGGGTTAGTGACAAGCAATTTGCCGGCTTTGTGAACATGTGGTTTGCAGGATGTGTTAAGGCCAAGGCACAACAAAACAAACAGATAATAATTATTGATAGATCGACTTGTGTTTAGTGTAATTGGATATGTAAACTGTAAGAAACATTCATTCAAAATGGCGTTATTCGCGATATATAGAGCCTTGTTTTCACTCTCGACGTATTGTTTCAGGTTATCTCGGCCATAAATATGACGAGATTTATGTCTATATTTGGACAACGGTTTTATAAATAGCTACTTTGTTTTTTATTGTTGAAACGTACCGAGTTTGAAAAATGGCCGATGATAAATCTGTTCTTGGGAAAATTTCAATTGCGTTACTAATTACAAAGTTTCCAATCGTTTCAGACGATAAATATTTGAAGCAAACGATTCTACATGATTTTATTGTGTTTCTAGTACAGCCAGCTGCCAAAACTTTTCCCACCTATAAACATAATAAAACCAAAATAAATAAATTGGCTTAATTGAGAATAATTGACTGGAATTGTATAAACATCCGTCCAAAAATTGCAGTTTTAAATAAATTTTACTCTTCATAATTCACAAGATGACTATTTACTTCTGTAAAATTGGAGCTATTTATTTTGTTATTTACGTGCTTGTAACATTACAAAGGGATTTAATTGTCTCGAGCTTTTCACATAAATTCTAAAACGCTTCAAATGTTGAAAAAATACCTAATTAATTTGTACTTGCGTATGTATTAAAATCAGGTGTGACTATAAAATTCAGAATTTCAGAAACTTATAAGACCCTTTATGGTAATATCCGCGAAGCTGCAATTAGTTTTTTGCAAAGAGGTATTCAGGAACTAAATTATTTCTCAAAATTTGACTTTTTTATTAGCGAATTTATGCTTATAATGATAAAAACGTCAATAGGACATTAAACTTTAATTAAATTTTAAATAAGTTAAATCTCCTGTTTTGGTTATCTTTTAATATTTGTTTATGTTTATTATCTTTTCAATATTTTAATTAGTGATAGTGATTGTTGTGAATAACCTAAAGCCGTCGTATTATATAGTTATTGTTATGCAGATAGGTATTCGGATATAAGAAGTAATGATTTCATTGTTTTGTTTAAACAAATAAATACTTATCCCACCACAAAGTTGAAATTCTGACATAAATAATGGAAATCTTTGAAACTGGACAAAAAAAGATAATTATTTATTCAGATCAAGTCTTTTGTTTTGTATGCGAATTTTTGTTCGGATGTACTTGGACTAATCTGGGATGAAATTATTGATTTAGAAAAAAGTTGTCAAGGTTTTGACTAAAAACTAGCACATGCGACATTCTTGGAATAACTTGGAATAACACGTTTGAAAAACAGATCAATTAAAAATTTCGAAATCTTTCATTTAAACTGAATCACTGTGTATACTTTTCATGAAGGTGCGTTTTTTCTATTTGTTTATTGTCAACAAATAAATAAAGAAGTTTAATTGAAAACGTTCGTGCGCAAATTAAAAATATTGGATGAATTAAAGATAACGACTTAACAATTTTAAAAAATTTAAGCGATAGTCAAGGCCGTGATTAAAACGCACATGTTATTTTTGGAACTGAAAACAGAAAAAAAAACAGCTCTGGGTGTATAACCTAAAAACAGAATTTTATTTTACTTAAAACATTAAACATAAGATTTTTCTCTCACTGATTTAACTTCCAAAGATCAAAACGTCACTGTTTGCACCGGATGGGTTTCCAACGCTCTTCATTGGCATAAATTTTCTCATTTTACCACAAAATAAATATTAATTTAGCTCACATGCAACCGCTAGTTTCCATCAATTAATCGAGCACTAAACTAAAACGACCTTGCACCTTAATGCGTTGATTACACCGGAACAGACGTAATTGCGGTTTTTAAATTTATGTAAGTGCGGTACCCCCGAAATGTCCGATGCTTAAGCTTCAAAAAAAGCAAGAAACAAAAGATTTCGGTAAAGTCAGCGTTAATCCGCGACCCGGAACATAACAAAAAGCCTCAGTAATTTATGTCGAATTTTTTGCACAATTAGCTCGTACTCGGAAAACTCCAGGATCAACCAGACGATGATAATTACAACCGTCCGGATCCGAATTGTCAGCTTAATGTTCGGAACATTTCGGGGTGTTTGTAGTGCAGAGCAGCTTTTAGTTTGCATGATTTTTATTTTTGTTTTGCTTGACCAGGTCGCGTAGGGCTTCGCAGGACGGAGGAAGAGTTGCCAAAGAAAATGTGCCATGGATGCGGTATGTATTGTGTTTTTTACATTTCATAGATTTTATTGTAAAGCGTTCGATTCGGATGCGGAAATTGAAAATGTCACGCTTTTGTCAAAATTTCACGAATTTCAGGAGCAAGAGTCGGAGTGTGGACCACGGGATTTCGTCTCCCTTCGACCTCGACGCCCTCAGAGCCAAGGTGGACAGCCAACTGGACAAGAACCTCGACAGAGGTAAGTTCAGTTCTCACCTCTTGTTGTACCTACTTTTATTGCCCTTGTAGCCCTGACAGTTTCATACTTCTTTCTTTGTTTTATTTGACTGTGTTGTACTGATTCTATATTTTATAGAGTGTCGTCTGAACAAGAAACTTATTTTACACAGAAACGTAGAAATTTAGTTTTCATCGTGTAGAAAAATTATTGCCTTTTGTCTATGAGTATTATGTAGATCAAATTATTAGCGTAGATACTTATTTTTCTCACACACGATAAATAATAAATTTTCCCTATTCGGTTTTAGTTAGTTCATCAAACAATAAAATGTTTCAAAATTTTTTTAACATATTTATAAGAATAGTTGAACAAATGTAATTGCACATTCGTGATGCAACGGATTTGCAAACTATCGTTTGCTCGAAGAAATCCTCCAGAGGGTTCTAATTGCGAGTAATTTAACCGTTGGAGGTGAAAGCGTGGTATTATTTTCGTCGAACGCTCTGGTGAACATCGGTACCGTTCTGTTTGTCGCAGGATGTCTAATGAAATCGCGTGGGCTACTTGTTTCGTCCTTGACTTTGTCCTAGGTGTGTACCGATTGCCAAGGAATTTTTTTTAATATTTGAATTTTATTATTTCATTATTATACATTAAAATCAGTTGAACTGCGTTTGTTTTGGTAAAAGAGATGTATTCAAGGTCTGTACTAGGTGGGGCGAGTATCCTATTGCCGGTTTCCATTTTTAAAATGCCATTACTACGCCATTAGAACATTGCTCCTTATGTAAATGTTGTTGTCCTATTCGCCTGTCTCGGATTACAAACAAGACAGATATTTAGCGCTCGGCGTGACGAAAAGAACAACTTTTATTACAAAAGCTTCGTGGGAATATGTCACTTGAGTTTCATTAAAGCGCGAGTTTTCCCAACTTTTTACCCTTGTTCGAAAAAGGTCAAGTAATTAAATAGAGAAGAAAAAAACTTTCCCTTTTCGGCTTGAGAGGGAAGTTGTAAATTTATTACTCGCTAATCCGGTTATTAAATCGACTTTTTCGTAATTTTTGATTTATTACGGACTGCTTACGTAGAGTTTGACATTAAAAGACCAAAAACAACAGCTGGATGTGAGTCAGAAGAAAAGTTGAGCAGAGTCACCCACCGACGATTATTTTTACACGGGTGCCATACTTCAATGAAGAAATTGTAAGAATAATGCTTGAGGGAACAAATTCGTAACCGCAAATTCACATTTTTTTTTCAATACTCGTAAAAAACGTCCGTCTTTTGGAGGTCTTTCATAAGGATGACCTCTGCGATGAGACCATACGAAAATTATCGCGGAATTTCATGATTTATAATTTTTATTTAAAGGTTTTCGACGATTAGAGTGTTTTTTTGTCACCATTTACCCCACATTTGGCGGCCCCTAAAAATTTGCAAAATTATTTGAAGGTTGTTTTTCGAATCGTTCTATCATCGCCCTAGAAAAATAACATTTAGATTAATGAGGACCGGAACGAATTTATAAATAAATCTGGCCGCACTTATTATTTATAAAAAAAATACCGAACCGTGACCTTGTAGTTATAATTTACTGTTATCCTAATTTATCGATAAATGTGCACATTTGTGTGTCATTAGTCTCATTCATTTCAAATATGATTTATTGAGATTACATAATTAACCGACGATTTTTAATTTCAAATGTTGATTAATTTTATGGTAATTATTCATGCTGTTTGGTGAAATAAAATTAAAAAAATGTATATTGCTGGGTAGGCAACTAACAATACATCATAATTTTAATAACGCTTAAAAATGAATTAGGGACAAGTCTTTGGAGGCAAACGCCCGAGTTAAATTACCCAATGGAACTTTCATGTTTAGCTTCATTACGGTGTGTTAAAATTCCGGACCACGTGCGATATAACATTCGCGTAATCGCAAATTTTAAAATTAATTTTTCAACATTGCCCGCGTGCGTTATTTATTTCTTTTACGACAAATACGACCTACATAGGCTGTGTAAAGCGTTTCTTCTTGATTAATAATAACATATTCGTTTATTTTTGAAATATCTTTCGTTGGTTGGAAAATTTAAGAAAAATATTTTTTCGCGTCAAAGAGAGCCCAGTTGCGGGTGTATAATAATGTAAACAGAAATATGTTTGTTTGGTTTTTGCAAAACATTTTTATCGTTGGATTAAAATGTTCTGACGTGGATTTTTCATGTACGACTCAATGTTATCAAACGTATTAGCGTCAATTAAAAAGAATTTATCGTTTTGTACTTTGCGGATTTTTTAAAGAAAAACTCGTCGCATGAAAGTATTCGTCGCGAACCCACATTTTACGGCGTGTTTATAAAATCCAAATATAATATTTAATTGCGGTTGTAAAGTAGCAAAATGATGTTTTGTGATATCAACCGGTTATTTTATGAAATTTTTCAATGAAGCTGAATGTTTACTAGCGAGTAATATACCGGAAATCTTATTGTTTAATTAGCTAATTAAGTTTTAAAAGGGCGACCGTTTCGGTGCTCGTATTTAATAAATTTACTTTCTATTTTGTTACGTTCTCATAATAAATCGCTAATTTAATTGGAACATTTCTGTACGTTTGTAATCGTGACGACCTATACTAATATTCCCATAAATGTCAAATCGTCCATTTAAGTGACTATTAAACTGGTAGAAAGGTGTAATATTTTATTTTGGCATTGATTTAGTTACACAAGGGTGTTTTGAATAAAAATCATTTGACTTTCATTGTACGAATCTGTTTTTTTAAATGATATATTATTATGTAAGCGCGAGTAAATAAACGCCATATACGATACTTCCGCACCGGAAATTAATTCTTGAATTATTGATTTGAAGAAAAGAAATTTCCTCTACGTGGATGATGTAACAACATGTAAACAGCAATTAGACACATACCTCACCGTTAAGAACAATTATTTTTTATTAATTCCTAAAGTAAATATATTCTTACAAAATGAAATGGATAAAAGAATGCTAATATATTATTCATGGTTTTGATGCAACCTGACGTTGACCTTAATAAAATGTGCAAATAACTACAATCAACTTAGGCAAATTAAAGTTTTAGAGTTACTATTAAAGTACTAACGTACTAAGTGAAGATGTGGTGAAGGTATTTACGTAATAAAGGAAGTTATCAACTTCATACATCTCGTCGAGAGTTTAATTTTTTAAATAAATTATTGTTCATCGTAATTGCGACCATTAAAACTGTTGCATAATAGGCTAATTATTTTTCTGTACCAAATTATGTACCAGCTGTAATTGTAACAACTGGCAACTTCCTAATATAGAAGAGTGGATGTGTGTTGCAAGGTTATAACTATTTACTGCTTTTAAAAGGAATTTGCATTAAATCAGATCGCAATCTACGCTCCGATCATAATCATAAATCTTCGTTTATTTACGTACTTTTATTTTTTAAATCCTTTTTTAGCAAAGAAACTGTTTCTGGCACATTTTATCCATGAACAAAACAAATTGCAAGCTTTGTTTGTGATGCAAAATATATTTATATGCTGTTGACAAACTGTGAAGTACTTGCAAAGAATAATTCTACTCGTATTTTTAAATGTATTTGTAGTTGCCAATTTATTGTAACAATGGAAATAATTTTTCTGGCACTATTAGTATAAATAAATGTCGCTGCAACCAATAATGCTCGTCGGCTCCATGCGGTTGCAGGACGTGCAGGAGAAACGCAATCCTGCTGAAAGCGCGACGTATGTGCGTTGAAGCGTCAAGGACAACGTTGTTTTTGTTATCTAGAAAAATGGCGATCCTCAGTCGTCATGTGGCAACCGATCGGTTTCAGACGACGTAACAGTAATGAATTTCGTCGACGATTATTACGATTCGCCCGGAGTTTTTATAAATAAGATCGACGACGAACACGATTACGTTGTCGTCTATTTCGTCGATTGCAAAGGTTATCACACTCGAAACAAACTATTTTAACACAACAAAGTTTCCACGTTTCTATAGCCTTGATCGACTAACCGATTCTTCTATTTCTATTTGCAGATTTAGACGGGTCCAGTAACAGTTTGGCTGAGAGGAAAAAGACTGGACCGCCGGAAAATACCACCACTTATACGGTAAGTATTTTTCCAGTAATGACAACAATAACGAATCGCCAAAGTGATTGGATGGGAAATGAATCATCTGTGCGTATGTTATTGTTATCTATTGACTCAATTTTTTCCGGTTAAGTCCGGGACAGTTTGAGTCTTCTCCGGTTAATGGTAGATGCGCACTATTTGCATTTGTTATTTTTAAACCGTTATCAAAATGTCCACATAGAGGTACAATGAACATCAGTCGCTGATTCCTTTTTTTAATATTTACACGAATGTTTTAAATCGATAAAAATTATGCAAATGTGTTACAAGTATTAGTCAGTGTCAATTTTAAGTAAGATAATGTAAACAAATCTGTTTTAAATTGTTTTTACTTAAGTTTTACGAGATTAATTATCGTACTCATGTTAAATATAGTGGGTCTGAGGTTAAATGCACGACATAAGGTAAACAAAATAAGTACAAATTAATCTCCGGAGGCTTTACCCCACTATACGTTGTATAAATATTGGTATTAGAAACGGTGGTGTAATTAATTTAGCTGAAAAGCTTGTTTTAATTTAAAATAAATGTGATACAAGGGTATTTAGCTGCCCAATTACAATAATTTGTCCAATTTGAAGTTGTAAACTAAACCAAAACATTTTAGGGCTTTTGGTTATTATAAATGGCGTAGAATTATATTTTGGTCAAGATCAAAATTAAATTGAAAATTTTAAAATTGTGATATTTGGGTCATTATTATCAATGAATGAATTATGAATGAATTTTTTTCATTTTATAATAGTAATAATAATAATAAATCTTGACATAAAATCGCGTTTGAATTTTTTCCTCTTAATCTCCAGTTACACGTGACGATGCAGCATCATGAATAACAAATATCTTCACGTTATGCATTTCGAATTTTAAACGTAACCGAGATGCTTGAACTAACAAGTAGGTGAAAATATGTCACGCCAATGCAGAAAATGCGAATTATAGGAAAGTAACTGCACAGAAACTGCACACACACACACTATACATAAGGCGATAAAGCATTTTTATAGCTGTTTTGAGACTAAACCCATATAAACAAGTTTAAAATTATTTTATTGCAAACGTGAGGTGCAAAAAAGGAGAAGAATTTCGACATTTCCGATAGTAGTTAGTGGTGAAACTTTGGCTAATTTCTGAAATATTAAAGTTAGTTACGGGTAATAAGGGTTTTGTGCCTGAGGCACGAATTACACCAAAATTTATGTCAAGAGATGAGTTAATTCAAATAAAGGTAACAATTAGTGGTTGATGTACATTCTTGATACATTTTAGTTGCAAAGCTATCGAAAAATTTGATAGAATAGGTATTGTGAAATCCGTAACTTACTAAATTGGGACTTTTATAGTGGTACAGTTGTTCCTGTTTTTTCTGAATCCACTTCTTTGTCCTTATATACAATGGCGGCGATATTCTATTGTTTATATTACACCTCATTTATGTGATATGGCGTCGTTAATAACTCTCTAACCCTCCATTTACATGTGGCAAAAAGATGTCGAGTTATCTGGCCTAAAATTTAGATATTTCATTGTGTTCAACATCCGCAACACATCTCAAAATTTGCATATAACACGGAATCCAATGTTTCAGGTTGCCGACAGAGACACACTAACGTCAGTGGCGGCACGTTTTGATACAACACCCTCAGAATTGACCAAACTAAATAGATTAGCGACACCTTATATATTCCCTGGCCAACAACTATACGTACCAATAAGAGAAACTGCGGGAAATGAATCGGAAGGATCGACACCTGTAGAAGACTCACATGATGATTTGCCCCCGGAAGAGAAAGGTTTGTTAATATAAAAGTGTCAATGAAAAAAGTACAGATTTTGTTTTTTGTGTAGAACTGCTTGACAACCTGAGGCCGGTCAGCCCCAAGCCAGGTCATGTGGAACGCGTGCGAACACCATCATGCAACCAGAGTTCCACCGACCTGGAAGAGGAGTCTGCGGTATTCCGCGAACGCTTTCTCAAAATCAACGTACGACATATCACTGACGGTCAAGGGGTTGTAAGTGGGGTCCTTCTGGTAACTCCCAATGCTGTCATGTTCGATCCCAATGTCTCCGACCCGCTGGTCATCGAACACGGGCCCGAGGCGTACGGGGTTATCGCCCCGATGGAGTTTGTCGTCAATGCGGCCATCTACAACGACATCGCCCACATGCGAGTCGGTCACAGCGTCGAGACCAGCACGACGGCTGAAAAACCCGAAATCTACTATCCTAAAACAGAAAGTCGAACCGAACAGGACTCGATGATGGTCAAGGACGAAACTTTCCCGGAATTAGGTGAGTTGGATGGATTTAGATGGTGGAGTGGCTCGAGTAGCTGGTTGTCGTAACTCGGTGTGTTTGTAGTTACCGCCGATGATGCTGAATCTGTGTGTTCGTGTACAGAACGTGAGGGCGACGCTTTTCCCAAAGCCTTTGAACGGGAATTGGTCACGCCAACGAATCTCGAGGAAAATGAACACAGGTCGGCAGAGGAAAGGAGGAAAAGTCTCTTGGACCATCACTGGGCTATACCATCGAGAGATCGACAGTCGATAGACACAGACGAAATCCCGGCCATATCATCGTCGATGATTCAAGAGGATCAGATCGACGAAGAGGAGAATTTAGTCAAGGAGAGTTGTCACGATTCAGGGATTGATATCAGGGAAACTAACATCCCGCCCGTAGCTCCACATCCGAAAAAAGTAATAAAAGGCTATTGTACCCATGTTTGGGAGTGTTAACGATGCGATTTTGTTACAGCAATACAGTGATGCTGATATAGTTCTTTCAAAGGAGTGGGTACCTCCAATCACGATCGCACCCACGAATGTTAGCGACACGGAAAGTCCCGCAAGGAAAAAGACCAACTCTGTTTCGTTTAGTTTGGACTCGAGTTCGGAAGTTGAGAGTGGACTCCCTTTATCAACGAGTTGCTCTGAGTCGAGGGAAGAAACCGAAAAGGCTGATACTAGGAAAAATAAGGTGAATTTCTTTGTAAGAAAAACAATCACTAACTTTTTGTTTTTCGCAGATGTTAAAAAGACTGTCATATCCCCTATCATGGATGGAGACCTTAGCCGGCGACAAAGAGGAGGAGAAAGCCCCGAACCACCCTCACTCTGCCGACGTGCATCACTCGTCAGTGTTCTCGAAAGTGTTTTCAAGGTAACTACCCTCATTACTCGTCTCTAATCATTTATCATTAACTCTACTAACAAATAACCATCGCTAACGCTACTCAGTTCGCCCATCAATCTGGTGGACTTCGGCACGGGTCTTTTCCTGAACAAGACGCCGTCTGAGGAGAGCGGAGGCTCTGGCGGGCCCCATTCTGCCGGCAGCGGAGGTCCTCCTCTCAGCGATTCGCCCCGTACCGACAGTTCGAGTTTCTTTCCCACGAATATAATAAGTTCGGTGGGAGCTTCTGTCGGTGCTGTGGGGGCATCGGTGGGAGCTATGGGGGCCTCCGTTGGAGCTACTGTTGGCGCGATGGGTGCGCAAGTCGGGGCATCCGTCGGTGTTGTGGGGGCTACAGTTGGGGCTGTTGGGTATGTGTGATGTTTGCACGGATTTTGTGTACTGACACACAACATACTGACACTGTTTGTTTATTGCTTCTGGAGGTGTGTTGACATAGTAGAGTACATAAAAATTAATTTTGTTAGATACTATCGTAACATCACCTCGAATTATGTAAAATTATTTGTTTCGAGCTAGAAACAGGGGGCATGGTTTTTATTTTAATTTAAACACTACAAAATGTGCACAAAAGAGTGTAAGTGTGAGATTTTACAGTGTTTTGTTTTTTCCAGGCGGTCGTCGGTAGGTACCTTCATAAGGCAACCGACGGAAAGCAGTACAAAGTCGAAGGCGCCGCCACCTAAATTAGATTATAGGTCGATGGTGTCTGTTGATGATATGCCCGAATTGTTTGTATCGTTCGATAGTAAGTATTTGTATGCAAATTTATTGGAAATTGAATTGTAATGAAAAAAAAAAAAATACGCTACATTGACTACACTCCTCAGTAAAATACATCATTGCACTCGCTATTTAAATTCGTTTAATTGGCAGTAATAAAAACAATGGTTGCGCAAACCAGCACCTACGAAATTAATTTAGCTATTTCATGTAATTTTTTATAGACGAATCATTGTGCAATGTCAGTATTCATTAGTGAAATGAGGTAAGTTTAGCAGTAAGGTACCGTTGACTAATAACTACAGTAAAAAACTTGAAATTGAAAGTTGTGAAATTAAAAAAAAATCAGGATATTTGTTATTCTCATTCGAACAGTCGACATATGAAAAACCACGACTTTTGCTTGGATTGCATGATTTTAAAATGGAACAAATAATTTACTCGATGCACAAACTTAAATTCAACTTTCAATACGAATATTCAGGGTCATTTCTTAATAGAATAATTAGCAATTTTAATATCCTACCAACAGCTTCAATGACTTTAGTCTCTTATTATTATACTGAAATAATCTCTATCCATAATTTTATTTTTACAAAGTTATTTTCGCAGTAACTTTGTGGAAAAATTCAACCGCCCTCGCCTAATTGTTTGATTAATTGTTTTGACAATGAACCCAAACTAATTATGCAAACAAATGAATAATTAATTACAAATAATACTAACACGGTGTATAAATATTTAATTTTTTGGAAAACCATTTGTTTAAATACTTTATTACCGAATTTCAATTAGAAAAAAAACAGTAGTTTGTTGAAGGTGTTGAAGTAAACACCACGATGTGAGTACAAAAATAATTAAGTCATTTATCATTAGTGTCGCCTCATACCATTTTATCAACGCCAATCATTTAATTTGATTTATTTTTTCAAATGAACATTATGATGTCATACTTTGATCAAAGCAAACGCTTGTATGCCATTTATTGTCAATCAAGAAAACAATATTTTCATCGAAATTGCAGCTCGGGGATAAACAGTTTCATTTCGCTTTTGTAAGGTCAAGGTATTGACAGTTATAGTTACGCGCTAGTAATTTTATAATTTGATAGTCATTTTTAAACTCATTTTTAGCCGAGATAATTGCAGGAGATATATTTTTTACATAGTTAATAGTTATTTAAATTGGTACATACGCAGAATTTGCGAAAATACGGGGATAACTCTATTGTTAACAGCCGCAATAGTCATTTGTGGTATGCTAATGCCATATCATTATTTTTGCATAGTCAACTTTTTCTTAATATCAAGGTATTGGGTTTGTTCTAGTTTAGTTTTATTTCAACAGCAAATGGGTAACAATCCAATCGAAAACTCGTTCAAAAATACGAAGACCGTGTTTCGTTTTAATTAAAAATGGAATCTAATTGTTACAAAGGTTTATAAATAAATGTGAACTTCAGTATTATACGCCAATTCCGGTATTACATAATTATTTTTTTATTATTTAAATTAATAAACAGGTACCACTCTAAGCACCAGCACGGTTTTGCTACATCCAGTGGAATAATTAGTTATTGTGTTGTTTGTTGTGCATTACTTGTTGACAATGCTGTAAGTTTTTTTGTTTTTTAATAATGAATATACATTAAAATTAAGTTTGGGAAAAAACCTGTAACTTTGCGAGAAGAATAATGGTTTTTCTACGCAAAAATTTCTTGTGACAACCGGTACCTTACTCTTTTACATCATCATGATTTAGTCGTGCTATTATGTAGTAATGTTTTAATTTGATTTTAATTGCTGCAGTGCGCTCTCCCAATTACGGGCTAGATTCCATTGGTAGGTTTGCATGTGTGCTATGCATGAAATTCAGCCACCAACAAAATATACTTGAAACAGCTGAAACTCGTTCAAATGAAAAAAACCGTTATTTACACGATTAAAATTCCGTTTTAGAACTAATCCCGCGACCGGCACGTTCTTGCGAAGATCCACCACTGTATCTGAGACTGCGAATGGGCAAACCGTTGGACAAGCCTATCCCGCGTTCGACGCCGTTGATGTCTTACGGAAAGAAGAAAATGCGACCGGAGTACTGGTTCAGTGTGCCAAGAAATAGGGTTGACGAACTTTATAAGTTCATCCAAGCCTGGGTTCCGCACTTGTATGGCGAATTGAACGAGGAACAGGTAGGTCGAGTGATGATAAATTCGAACATCTCCGAAGGCGATTTGATTTTTTAATTCGATTAATTCGGCCGGCCTTGAGCTCCCACTTTTCTGCCACAGTCGTCTCTAATTGTCAATGCATTCTGATAAGTGGAAGTATCGAATTGAGACGTTTGGTGTGTCGTAGGTGAAAGCGCGGAATTTTGCTCTCGTGGAAATGGACACGGAGTTGTGGAGCGAAGAACCGACACCTTCTGCAAGTCGGCACGGGAGCCAAGACGGGGAACTCACCGAAATTACCAAAGAAAGCTGGGAGGTAGGTTGATTGAATTGGTAATTAATTATTTCATTTTTCTCAATTGGCACCGGTGACTAAATTTCGTTGTTTGGGTGCAGCTAATCAAGGCTCCTTACGTTAAGATCTACAGCATCATCAAGACCCAGACAATGTCGGCTGACGGCAGTGACGAGGTGACTAACACCTGCACTATAACATGCCACACTGTTTCCACGTTGGCGTGCAAGCTACACGTATATTAAATACGTGGAGGTAGACACGCGACTTATTCCTAAATTTGACGTCTTTGACAATTCACACAGTAGTGGCTTCTTAGATGAAATGGATGTTTGGTGTTAGAATAGTAAATAGTCCCTTGCTATTCCGATGTGTATTGGACCGGATCTGTTTCGACGTTAGCGTGGACTAAGTTGCAGGCTCAACTATCACTCGGTTATACCATACTATATTAGTATTTATTTTAATGCGATTATGTTGTCTATTTTAAGTCTTAAATCATTGAGAATTTCCATTTTGAATAACTCTGGTAGTCGTTACAAAAATTAACATTTTTCAAATGGTTGCATAAATGAGTTTTACATACTAACTTTTTTCATGAAAATTCATTATGCAAAACTATGGTAAAGCATGAAAAATACATACGTTTAAACGTGAATCTATTTCACGTTGGCGTGAAATTAGAAACGGCCTACAGATCAATCCGAGTTGTGAAACTTCGCATGAAATAAACAGTTTAAATTCCAACGCGTAACAGTTTTATTAGTTTCCTTTTCAGTAAAACGCATAGCTGAATAAAAATTTTACGATCTTGCTATTTGTGGACTAAAAAACATGATTTCAAAGTAAAAAAATTAACCAAAGGGATGTAGCACAAGCAACACGTGATATAAATAGAAATTGGCCCGTGACCAAAAAATTTAGCACGGCCGAACCGCATTTTAATCTTTTAATCAAGTCATTTCAGTGAGAAACCGAAAACAATGTCAGTGTAATTAAAGAGTAACGTTTGATGTTCTACACGTTGGCTTTTCGTATTGTCGTAATTTGAAATTAATTGGATTTTTGCTCTTAGGTGATACCGATGTCCGAGGAGTACCGTCGGGCGTTATATTCATCGGCAGCGCCCTCTATTGACGCCGAACTAACTCCACCGGACTTGATCGGCACCACCGAGATTTTGACTGATTATCACCGGGAAGCCCTGTGTCGGCATTTGCCAGCGAGGGCCGAGGGGTACTCGTGGACGCTCGTGTTCAGTACTAGCCAACACGGCTTCAGCCTTAATTCCATGTACCGGAAAATGTATAAACTTGAATCACCTGTTTTACTTGTTATTGAAGATACTGACAATAATGTAAGACCCCTCTACCCGCACATCACAAATTGAAATAATTCATACAATTTTTGTAGGTATTTGGTGCTTTAACATCTTGCGCCCTGCAAGTATCCGAGCACTTCTACGGAACCGGTGAATCGTTGTTGTTTAGGTTCAGTCCCGAGTTCCAGGTGTACAATTGGACGGGCGAGAATTTGTATTTCATCAAGGGAAATAACGAGAGTTTGAGTATCGGCGCCGGTGATGGCAAATTCGGCTTGTGGTTGGATGGGGATTTGTACTTGGGGAGGTCCGAGCCTTGCCAGACCTACGGTAATGATCCTCTGACGCCCAAAGTAGATTTCGTGGTGAAAACGCTCGAGTGCTGGGCCTTCGTCTCGAGTTAAACAAATGGAAATTTGGACTGATGTAATCAATCGATTCTAAGTTAGTTAAGGTTGAAACGGCAGAAACGACGAATTTTTTGTTGGCTTTGAGAGGAGGAACGATTCTTTTTCATTATGTAGACGAAGCTTTAGACGTAGTCACCACCACTACCGCACAACTGTTATTAAAGCTTAAAATAGTTATAAACGGCTGCCGTTCACTTGTTGTAATCATTTATAATTTTATTATTATTGTCTGTTACGCTTAATTAGCTTGTTATTTTTTTATGTTATTCTAGTGTTAGGTTTTGGTGGATAACACGTCATTAATAAATAGGCGTGTATATTTTGAATTGTTGTAACATTTAACCTTATTAACCGTGTCAAGTTGCCCATTTGAATCACGTGTTGTCCACAGGTAGTCTCCTAGTCATTTTGTACTTTGATAGCGAGGGGGCAGAGTGAATGGCGGTTCGATTGTTGCGTAGTTATAGTCATTCAGTGTTGCTTTAGCTTACAACGAATGACAAGCTCATAGCGGTGTTCTCCTTGTATTTTTTTTATTTATTAAGGAAGATCTACGCAGCCGGGTACAGATATGATTGTGTTGTAGCAATTGCGAAAGTCACATTGGCTGTAGTTTTCGTCTATATGTCAATTAGGTGCGTAGAGAACACGCCATATCAGTTGTCAATTTAATGATTTAATGTTAGAGGCTGTTATGCGGACTGCAGATTCCTACGTCTTTGTTGAGTGTTGAACTATTACTTGTTTTGTACCAATCTGATAAGAACGTTGGTCATGCCTTGTTGATATGTTCAGCTTCTTAGCATGAGGCGGCGGTCCGTACATATTTAACTAGATTAGTTTGATGTCTAAGTTGTGTACTATAACATTTATCTAGATGATATTTATCTGTAAAAATGCTGTATATAAAATTAATATTAAATAAATAGATTATCAACGGTGATTTTCATTAAATAAAGAATTCAGTGTACCTAACAGAGTACATAAGAAAAATTCTGAATGAAGAAAACGCGCTCTAATAATTATGTCTAATCCCAATAAGCTTTATCAATTTTTGAATTGGGTTATAATTACTTTAAAGGAATTGACATAATGTAGTACGTATCTAGTTTTCGTAAATATGTTAAATAATCAATAAATTTCCATCCAAAAAGTGCAAAGATAACAATAATTACATAAGTGTCAGTGTGCACAGTCTAAATTGTTAATTCTTGGATCAAAACCTACGGTTTTTGCACAAAAATTACTTAGTGCAAAACAATAATCTGTTTAAGTACATTATTAGTTCAAAATATTAATTTAAAGGCCTTTTCTTCCAAGAAATCTTATCACGGCGCGGCGCCACGATTGAAACTGAAACAATTGCCAATATCTCCTCGTTGCCAACCCACAAATCCTAAAAGTCCCACGAGTTGTCAAGTGAAAAGTCGTCATCGAAGTTCGCTGGAGAGGTCAGGGGCAGAAGAGGATTACCATGGCGCTATCAAGGCTTTACAGCAGTCGCGTGACTGGAGGCGCAAAAGCTGCGTTGAATTTCTACCGAAAATCTCTTCATTCTCAAATAGCCCTAATGGTAAGCATTTGAAAACCGCTGTTATGTCATCAATCGAAAATTTACTCTAATCACCATAGTTTACAAAAATATTGTTTTTTTCTTTCGATCTCATCGCTCATTGTCCTAATTTTCAACCATTATGTATTCTGACTGTTCAAATTGTCCCTGCCAGTCGGACTTTCGAATTGAAAAAGACACTTTCGGCGAACTCAAAGTGCCATCTGACAAGTATTATGGGGCCCAAACTCTTAGATCTGTTATGAATTTCCCCATAGGGGGCGAATTTGAACGAATGCCGGTAAGTAACCTCTCAAATGACCTGGAAAAACCTTAAAACCCGGATTTTAGTACCCGGTTATAACCGCGATGGGAGTTTTGAAAAAAGCCGCCGCTACAGTCAACAAAGACTACGGTCTGGACCCCAAACTGGCCGACGCTATCTGCAAAGCCGCCGATGAAGTCATTTCCGGCAAACTCTACTGCGACCACTTCCCCCTAGTCATCTGGCAAACCGGCTCTGGTACTCAAACCAACATGAACACAAATGAAGTCATTAGCAACCGCGCCATTGAAATCCTCGGGGGCAAACTCGGCTCTAAAGAACCGGTCCACCCCAACGATCACGTCAACAAAAGCCAAAGCAGTAACGACACCTTCCCCACAGCCATGCACATCGCCGTTGCCGTTGAAATTCAAAACACGCTCCTTCCAGGCCTCAAAATGCTAACGAATGGTCTCGATAAGAAAGCGCAGGAATTCAAGGATATCATTAAGATTGGGCGCACGCACACCCAGGATGCCGTCCCCTTGACTTTGGGACAAGAGTTCAGCGGTTACGTACAACAAATGAAATTCGGTATCGATAGAATTAACGATACTTTGCCGAGGTTGTACATGCTGGCATTAGGGGGCACCGCTGTGGGGACGGGGCTCAACACAAGGAAAGGATTCGCGGAGAAGTGTGCCGCCGAAATCTCGAAATTGACGGGATTACCGTTTACGTCAGCCCCAAATAAGTTCGAAGCTTTGGCGGCCCATGATTCCCTTGTGGAGGTCTCAGGGGCACTAAATGTAGTCGCTTGCTCGATTATGAAAATTGCCAACGATATTAGGTAAAATTTAGAAATTCAGAATTTAGTTAACAACGGACTTTTTTAATGTTTGTATTGTTGAATGACCAAAATTGATATTTCTGTAGCCACATAAACCCTCTACGATATTCGCTTTAAGTGGCCCAGATTGTCAATTGTTTTTGCTGTATCAGCACAGGTGTAGCAGCGATTCCATACCTGGTTTTACATAATGAGAGATATTTTTAGTAAACAAAATTGATTTAATTACGTAAAACGGATAGTTAAATTATTTAGATGGCCAACGAATGAATTTTTTATTTTTACAATCATTTTCTTAAAATTGATTTTAATTTTATAACAATGTTAACTTTTTTTTAGGTTTCTGGCTTCTGGACCCCGTTGTGGCTTGGGCGAACTCTCTCTCCCTGAAAACGAGCCCGGGAGCTCCATCATGCCTGGCAAAGTCAACCCGACCCAATGCGAAGCCATTACCATGGTGGCAGCACAAGTGATGGGCAACCACGTGGCAGTGACCATCGGTGGCTCCAACGGTCACTTCGAATTGAATGTTTTTAAACCCATGATGGTAGCCAATGTCTTACGATCGATCCGTTTGTTAGGAGATTCCAGCAAAGCTTTCACCACTAACTGTGTAGATGGCATCGTAGCCAACAAAGATAGAATCAGTAAACTCTTACACGAAAGTTTGATGTTAGTCACGGCTCTTAATCCACATATCGGGTACGACAAGGCGGCCCAAATTGCCAAAACGGCACACAAGGAGAATAGTACTTTGAAGGAAACGGCTATCAAATTAGGAATTTTGACTGAGGAGCAGTTTAACCAGTGGGTCAAACCTGAGGAGATGTTGGGACCTAAATAAATGACTCCTGTGCTTTTTGTTTCTTTGTTAATTTTTTCTTTTTGTAAATAAATCAGTATTTTAAATATTAGTGTTATCAATGCTCATTTGGGTTGACCTTTAACTCTCGGAAAGTCAAATTATTTTGATAAGAACCGATTGTTGTGAAATTATAGTGCGGGTAAGAATGTTTAAAAAAGTGCTGTGGCAATTGTCTAAAAATTTTAGTACAAAAATAGGGATTGTGGGGGTTCCTTTTGAGGAAGGTCAAGGCAAAATTGGGGTGGCCAATGGACCGGAAGCGATACGAAAAGCCAATTTAATTGAAAATATAAAATCAATTCGTAAGTAATAAAACTTGGGTGATAAATTTGGTTCCATGGTAGGCCCGAAAAATTACAAAAAATAATGCTTTTTATCTCTTATTGTAAATGCAACACAATTAACTTGAGCAAAAAATAAAACCGTTCACACATAAATTTAAATAAAAAATTGCGCGTAATAGGTCGTTTGAAGAAGTGCCAAGTCATACACATGATATACAATTACAACAAAACACTACAAACTGCAATAAAAACAACGTAATAAGTAGTACAATAGACTCGATTGACAATAAAATAAAAATAAAGTCGTCCAAGGCCATTTCAGACCAAGAAATCGACATCCACGACTATGGAGACGTCTCTTACACTTCCCTTGAGAATGTGGAAGTTCCCAATATGAAAAAATACTCGGACGTGGCCGCTTGCAACTTCCAAGTATCCAGAAGCGTGGAAAAAATCCTAAACGATGGAAGAATCTGCCTAACTCTAGGCGGTGACCACTCAATCGGTAAATTTCATAATTACGAAAAAACCCAAATTACAAGAAACCTTCAAGGTATTGGTACTGTGGATGGCCACATCAAGGCCAAAAACGAAAAAGTTTGCATATTATGGGTCGACGCACACGCTGATTTGAATACAAACAAAACTTCTGTTTCTGGAAACATTCACGGGATGCCTCTTGCCATTCTCGTCAAGGAGTTGGCAGATTATTGGCCATATCTCCCGGGGATGGATTGGCAGAAACCCATCTTGCCGATACGAAATGTGGCATATATTGGGTTGAGATCAGTGGATTCGTACGAGAGGTTGATTATTGAGCAGTTTGGGATCACGGCCTATGGGATGGAGGATGTGGAGAATTACGGGATCCACAATATTGTGAACATGGCGTTGGACAGGATTGATCCGCATAGAATGCTTTCGATACACTTGAGTTTTGATATTGATAGTTTGGACTCGTTGGAGGCGCCGTCGACAGGGACTTCAGGTAAATAATAAAGTAAAAATGACATTGTAAAAAACTCGCAATTCGATTGTGTAATCGTTTAAATGACAAAATTGCAAAATAAAACTCCGAATTAAGCAATAAATTAAATAAAATGTCTAGCTCTAACAAGGAAAATAATACTGAACAACTTTTATTGCAAAAGTGATAACTTAAAAAAACTTGTACACAGAATTACTTTTATTATTAGTTTTATTACTCTTAATATTTATATCGAATGACAAATACAACAGCAAGGTGTTTCAACTAAAACTAATCACTTATCACGCTGGTAGCTCATTTATAAAACTAAAATTTTAATTAATTAGAAATGTTTGTAATTTTTAAAGTGCACAATTTTCAAGTTATTATATGTATATTCAAAATTTTATAGTTACTTTTGAAAAAGACAAAAACTATTTTTATCAAATCCTTTACTTTGCGAAGGGTTGTAATTAATATTACCGACAATTAATAATTTGCATACAGTTTCGCCAAGTCATGTATACAATTTCAAAAAAGACGTAGACTGGAAATTAACGATAACACTAATAAAGAAAAATGCATAAACACATGTTTGCTACTGCGAGCTTACATGATTTCAAAATTATTGGACAGTTATTTCTCATTATGTAAGAAAAGTCGCAGAAACGCTTAGTAAAAACTACTCCTATCATTATCAAATTTCTTGAAACAACTTATTTTTTAGTCCGCGGAGGTCTAACTCTCCGAGAAGGAATCCACCTCGTGGAACAAATTTACAAAACGAGCCGTTTAGGGGCTATGGACTTAGTCGAAGTGAATCCCTCCATTGGATCCCCCAAAGACGTCCAAAAAACAGTTGAGGCTGCGGTCCATCTACTCATGGCGGCGTGTGGGTACACCCGTCGCGGACTAATACCTCGAGGACCCGATGGCTCACCCATTAGAACAATCCCAAGTCCCGTTTAAATAAAGCGATTAAGATAAAATGTGTATTTTTGTTCAGTTTAGGGCGGAAGCCATAAACGTATGTAAATGAGTAACACACGTAACACTTAATAGCAATAATTATGATACCCTTGCAAATGTCACTTGTTTAAGTCTTTTATCTATGCAATGACCATTATTAACGGCCACATTAAACAGCAATTAATTGCAGCTACACGCAAGGTTCTTGCAATAAATCCCTCGCTGAAGATGTTTGCCGATTTGCGTAAAAACAGAGCAAATTTACATAAAACACCGTGAAAGTTGTCTCGATTCTAATCGATTACGACAGAATAATCCTTTAAATGTGACACCGATTCGGTGCACTCGCCCAACTCGTTTCTTCTTCGATGACTTTTAGATAATTAACACATAATTAATAAAATGCACTTTTTGAGATCAAGGACGCCGTGAAAATTTCAATGTTAGATTTTCACAAGGTGATTCAACAAAAATAAAAGCGAGTCGAGCAGAACGGCATTAATTAGACACTTATCAGATTTTAAATTAAAATCATTTTAATTTCTGCGGATTTTGCGAGTTGAGTAACCCGAAAACAATCAATCTGAGCAGAAAAGGTTTACTTGAAGATAATCGCCTTGACACGAAATCGTAAACTTCCCTTTCTCATTATTATCATTCAAAAAACTATCAATAAATATTTAAATTTAGAAAAAAAAAGACAAGGAGCAAAATTTATCATCGTGTCAAGCTTCGTTAACGGTGCGTGCCAACGTACCATGATATTTAATTTAGACATTGTAAAATCCCCCACTTTCAATTAAACTATAATTTGAAAGTAAAATGCACAGAAATAAAGAGTGGGTTGGTTAGTTCCAACTTCGGTTTAAAGAAGAGATCAAGTAGAACAGGTGAGTACCAATTCTATCATTTTGACCATATCAGTTAGTTTTTATTTAATTTATTTTGTAAAAAAAAGTATTTTAACTTTTTTAAATTTAAACGTATTTTTTTTTATTTCGTTAAGAATTTTTTTCTAATGTCGACTACTAAAAAGTACATATTTTATTTTAAGTCACCCCAATCTAAGTAAAAAAAATCATTTTATTTTTTGCTACATTTGTTTTTAGATAAACCAAAAAATCTTAAAACAGCCACCCAGTTATAGTACTTTTTTTTAATTTCGTCAAGTATTTTGATACTTTTTTTTAATGTCGACTTCAAAAAAGTACATATTTTTTTAAACCACCCCAATCTAAGTAAAAAAATCATTTTATTTTTGCTACATTTGGTTTTACATAAACCAAAAAATCTTAAAACAGCCACACTTTGAGACCCAGTTTCCCAGTTTATTTTTTCTCAATTTAAGTTCCGATTTACTAATTTGTTAATCGATTCAATGTAAACTATCAGGTCACCGCTTTGCAAAGAAACTCGACCAAATCAGCCTGTTTCCGGTTTCACAAAAAATTATGCCACCGATTTTTTTTCAAAGTGATTGTAAAATGACCTCCAATACCGTAGGAAAGTGACAAGAGTATGCTAATGATTCATGAAAAAAGTTGCTGGTAGACAAATAAAGGTGACGTCTGTAATTGGAAAGTGCACTTAAGAAAAACAATAAAATTCATGTTTACTAAATAAGCATTATAAATAAGTGCATTTGGTCATAAAGTTGAATTTAATCGTAGTGTCACATAATTCATGAAAAAAATTAGACTGAATAAATTAAAAAAAAATATGGCAACAACTTGGTTTAGTCCGCGGTCCGCGTCAAAACCTCAACCTCCAAATACCTCAATTAACGAAAAATTGTTACACTTAGACATTTCAAAAGAAATCAGTTTCCTATTATTTAAATTTGTTTTTTTGTCACAAGGAACCTTGAGAAAAACTTTTGACTCCACAGTTCGCAATAAACAATAAATAAAATAACCTTATGTTCCACCTCTTCAAAACCTTAATTATGCATATAAATTTTCTTTCAAACATATGTCCTTAAGTTTCTTCATTTTTTTCACATTGACCTTTGCACAAAACCCAAGGGGCCAGATTTTGAAACGTACCTAAAATTACATAATGCTAATAAAGAACAACAAATATTAAATATTTACATAAAATAACGTGTTTTTCCAAAACCGGCGTCATTTATTATGTAAATATCACTATTTTCACTAATTTTTCTTTTCAACTTTTTAACTCTTTTTAGGTTAACTTTTTGTTGGTATGTCAAATGTCAATGTGTCAGTCAAAACTACATTACCAACTGTGATTCACCCGAAAAAATATTTTTAAATACTTAAATTGGGAAAATTAGTTTCTTATTGCACCTTTGATATTTGTACTTTACTTAAACAATTACATGTAATAAATAATTAATTGTAAACCAACAAAAAGAAAACTCGTCTTGCTCAGAGGTTGCTGTTACAGAAACCTGTAATCTGTAACGTTTTCGTTCTGTCAAACAAATTTTCCGTTTGAATTTGAAGTTTACAAACGGTTATTACTGTCACCCAGTCTCGCATGAAATGAACGTTATTTAATCCAAACGAGTGTTATTCGAACTAAAAAACAACAAACTCCGTGAAAATGAACCCAGTGAGCAAATTCACGCCGAAAATTCGTCGAGAGAAAACCACCCTTTCAAACCCGGACATTTCAAAGAAAAAAGACCCAGTGCAAGTTTTTTGCCGGCTTCGCCCCCTCAAAGGCAACGAGGAATCCACTTGCATCAAATTGCTATCACCGACAACTCTTGCACTCACCACTCCTGCTGAATCCAAAGTCGCTCGTAAGGAAATCCACTGCAAATTCAAGCACATTTTTACCGCTTACGCCACCCAAAATGAGGTTTTCGACCATGTGGCTTTTCCCTTGTTGGAGGATTTGCTTAAAGGTAAAAATGCGTTGCTTTTTACGTACGGAGTGACCGGATCCGGGAAAACTCATACTCTAACTGGGGATCACAATAATCCCGGGATTATGCCGAAGTGTATCTACACGATTTTCAATTCGATTTCGTCTTTCCAAGCTCCCAAATGTGTGATTAAGTCGGACAAAATGAACGGGTTTGAGGTGCAATCGCAGGATGATGCTATGCAAGACCAACTGAATTTGCTAAGGGCGTCCTCCAAAAGCACTCCAAGGAACACTGCGAAGAGAAATGGGAAAGATAAAACTTATGTAAATGACGGAATGAAAATAATGGATATTAATGAAAGTAATTTGTACTCGGTTTTCGTGAGTTACATTGAGATTTATAATAATACGGTTTATGATTTGTTGGATGAGAACACCGGAACCCGGATTCAGGGTAAAATACTACGCGAAGACTCGAATAAAAACATGTACGTAAACGGTGTTGTCGAGACTGAAGTCAAGTCGGCAGAAGAGGCTTTCGAGTTGTTCAATATCGGTCAAAAACGCAAAAAAATGGGAAACACAATTCTGAACTCAGTCTCAAGTCGGAGTCACTCAATTTTAAATATTCGCGTCGTCCAGTTACAACAATACTCACATAACACTGAGGGACGCCCCATGATACCCGACAGCAACCTCCTCAAAATCTCCCAATTGAGTCTGGTGGATTTAGCCGGTTCTGAACGGACAAACCGGACGCAAAACACCGGCCAATTACTGAGGGAAGCAAGTCAAATTAATAACTCTTTAATGTCATTGAGGACTTGTTTAGATATTTTGAGGGAAAACCAAACGACTGGAAACAACCGATTGGTGCCGTATCGCGACAGCCGTTTGACTCTACTTTTCAAGAATTATTTCGAAGGCGAGGGCCGAGTGGAAATGATCGTTTGTGTCAACCCCTCAATTGACGATTTTGAGGAGAATTTGCAAGTCATGAAGTTCGCCGAAGCAACGCAAGATGTTAAAGTAGCTCGATCCGAACCGAAATATACCCCTTGTAGGAACAAAATTTCGAAGAAAACTGTGACTCCAATGAAAAGCAAAACGAATTTGTTTACAATTGGACCGAAGATTCCCGAAATCAAATTGAGGAGTTTCATGAATCTTGACGAAAGTCAGGTGGCTTTAGAGCGACTGGCTAACATCTTGAAGACCAGATTTGAGAAAGTCAAAACTTTGGATTCGGATTTAGACCAACAGGAGGCTCGTTTCAGGAAAAGATTACTCGACGTTCACCAAGAAAACATTTTGGGAAAATCTGAATTGAAGAGCACGAAGGCACAACTAAGAAAGGAGAAACAGAGATGTTCCAATGTAGAATCGAAACTGACCGATATGGAAGCACGCATTGGGGACCTCAAGTCAAAAATGAGGGAGTATCAGGACGAGATAGCCTCCCTAAGGAATACCATAGCAGAGAAAAATTTGAAAATTAATAAAAACATCCTCGAAAAGGAGAGATCTAAACAGAAACTGGCTCTCCAGAATGAGAAGATGACTCAAGAACTGGACGCGAAGCTGCGGCGTCAACGCGAGCACCTCCAGGCGGCTGCGAAAGCCAAGGAAAATAAGTTACAAAAAGTACGAGAAATTCTAGATAAGGAGATAACTCCCCCGGAAATCGAGGAGGAGGAGAAACAGCCGCTGCAAGAACATAACGTATTGGAGACTCCTAAGCAGCAAACAAGGAGATATGTGGGGACACCAGCCGTGAGGGGAAGGAGATCTAGATCGGCAGGGCCGGGAGAGGTTGTTTTTTCCCAATTTTTATTTATTATTTTTTTTTAATTGGGTATTTTAGGTTTGGCTTGAACATAATTCGATTAAACCGGTACCACTGGGTACTGTCTTACAACCGTCCATGAAAAAACGCAAATCTGTTACGAAACTGAGTAAAGCCACTGACGTTACTAATCCAAAGCAGAGCAAGTATTGTCTTATCGCGCAAGAGCAAGATGACGATGGGGTCGAGACGAGGGTTTATAAGGGTGATATTTTACCCACTTGTGGGGGTGGGGCACAGGTGATTTTTAACGATGTGGAGAGACTACGTCAAGAATCGCCAATGGCTGACTCGAATTAATTTTATTGTATCTTTATTATTATTATAGGCACTATTTTTTATTTGTTGGTTTACAATTATAATACAGATGTATAAAAAAATGTACTTAATTAAAATAATAAATTAATTTTGCGGGATTACTTAATCGGAGATTTTTTTCTAGAAAAATGAAAACCACTTTGATTGTGTTTTCCGCCATTGTGGCAACCGCCTGGGGCTACTCAGCCGGCGCCCCCGAATCCGTCTGTGATGATATGATTCCTAAGCACCCCGTCTTGCCACAAAAATCCCCTCTCCCTTATACAGTTTCAGTCAGTAAGAAGGAAGCCAAACCGGGGGAAACTATCGACATTACTATTGGAGGTAAACCGTTTAAAGGATTTTTACTACAGGTCAGGAATGGAGAACATGCGGTCGGGTCGTTCCAAATCCCTGACACCGATAAATTAGCTAAAAGTATCAACTGTCATGGCACTAAAGCTGTAAGTAAATAAATAAAAAATAGTTTTGTGATTCTTAGGGTTTTATTTAGAGCGCTGCCACACATAAAAATGCTGTTGAGAAAAATAACCTCGTCTTGAAATGGAAGGCACCAGAAGGATCCGGAAACTACCAAATCTTGTAAGTTTTGCCGAAAGTAAAACAGTATCCAATCCAATACTGATATATTTTTTACAGTGTGACTGTGGCTGAGGATGGAGGAACCTTCTGGGCACATCAACCAAGCCAGAAAATCAAAATCAACTAAATTATAATACATTTTATGTACTTTCTTAGTATTGTGGTCTAGTACAGTATTTAGAATAACAACACAGAGCCTGTGACTGTACCAATAAAACCTATTAGATGAAATTAAAACTTTATTTATAACGCCATGAGCCTACAAGTGTAAACAAAAAATACTCTGACTGAATAGTGAAATAAAGCTTAAGTAAAACATCAACAAAACTTCCACCTGTTACCGCATTCATTACATAAGACAAACGTCGTCATCGGTTCATCAGCTGACCTTGTCTGCACTTGGTTGTACGTACAATTCCTCTTCTTGCACTTACCACACTTGAGAAGATCTGTTTTGGTGCCTTGCACGGTGGCCAACTGCGCATCATTGATGGCCTCTTTTGTGAACCGTTCTCTGAGTTGTTTAATTTCATCGTTTGCCATTTCTTCGGCGGTCATTACCGCCAGTCTGCTTGCCGAGATAGCTCCAATTCGGAAGTTCGTCCGCAAATTGGGATTTTTCACGTCCTTAAGGTTGGCAATACGTGACCTGACGCGATTCTTGTATCGCATATCAGTGTTTTTGAATTCCTGGAATATCGCTTCCTCTAATTCCTCAGCGAGATCCTCGGGCGAGGCACAACCTGAGGACAAATTCAATTTTATTGTGGATGGTAACTTTTGAAATTTCGTGGTGGCCCAAAATACCTTCAAATTCTTCATTGTCGCATCTGATGGCGGCCGCGAGCATTTCTCTACACTTCAGTCTAACGGCGTCTGTAGTGTTTGAACTAGCTGGAGGGAACTGATTTGGTAGTTTCTTTTCTTTATCTCGATCTTTTTCCTCTCGTGTGCTTTTATCTTCTTTATCTTTTTTCGGCTTTGATGTACTTGTACTTGAGGTTTCTTTCGCGTTTGAACCAGAGAGGAATTTTTTCCAATTTTTTATAAGTGTTTTCGAGAGACTGATCACTTCGTCATCTTTACTCGACTTTCTTAATGCATTTACTGTCATTCCAATTCGTGTTTTCGTCAAAACTTCCAGGTTTATATTTAATGTTTGTAATTGTTTTAGTAAGTCGAGAGCCTGTTCTTGACCCTAAAACAATAACAAATTTGAATTTCCCTCCCTTTTGCCGTCATCAAAGTGGCTTGTTCCATGCAAAAATAGAACCGGTCGGTTTGTAAAACGCACCCGGAATTGATTAAATCGTTCTACGTGATGTTAATTTTTTGTGTCTCGCAAATAACGGGGCGTTTTGCAAGTTTGTTTAGAAAATCGGAAAAAACGTACACTTCCATCTTCCGACGTCATTTTATTTAGTTTCTTCTGTATTCGCAAAACTTCCTCTTCTACACTCATTTTGTCGGGATTTTTTATCAACACAAGCCAAATTACGTGAATATTTCGATTTTTACGAGACTCTTAAAACGACGCTTTCCTCCTTCGAGCTTTACGTGGAGTGAAAGAAGAGAGAGGGGGAAATTCAACGGCCACAAACTCAACAAACACATGCGCGTAGACATGCGCTTTGACATATATGTCAAATTTGACAATTCTGTCAAATAGTTGGCACTCAAAATTTTTTTAAAAATATGAGCCGGTGTAGAAAACGAATTAGGTGAAAATGTACAAGGTTTTAAGGAATATCATGAGAATGAAATTAACTTTCTCAAAGAAAATCACATCCGTACGAACATTGTCAATTTTTATCCATTTTTTTAATTATGCAATTTTAGCTCACCCCCAAGTATACTTTAGGCCATAATTTTGTACTCAAACGACACACTTCTAGTTACAAATCAGATAACGTTTATTTAGTAGATGAAGATGCTAGTTCTGGTAGCGAAACAAGCAATAATATCAATAAGTATACACAAAGGACCCACACTTGCGGTGAATTAAGAATTGACAATGTTGGCCAAAGAGTGGTTCTATGTGGTTGGTTAGAGTTTCAAAGAATGAATAAATTTGCCGTCCTTAGAGACAGTTATGGAGCGATTCAACTTTTAGTTCCTGAAGAAGTATAAAAAGTTAACTACTTTTAACAACAATCAATTATTCAATTCTAGGATACTAGTACGCAAAAATTGCTACAAAATCTCCCTTTTGAATCAATAATACAAGTGAAAGGCACTGTCCTGTCAAGACCAGACAACATGAAAAACAAAAAGCAACCAACTGGCGACATTGAAGTATTTATTGAAGGCTTCACAATTTTAAATAGGGCTAAAGACAACCTCCCTTTCAACATCAGAGAATATCAAATAGCCAGAGAGGCACTCCGCATGCAATACCGCTACCTGGACTTAAGATTCCCCCTAATGCAGCGTAATCTACGCGTCCGTTCAGAAATGCTAATGAAAATGCGCGATTTCCTCGTAAATCACAGCGGCTTTGTAGACGTAGAGACCCCAACTTTGTTCAAGGCCACTCCTGGTGTAAGTCAGGTACCCCCTTCGCTCACCCACTAAATAAACTTCCACAGGGAGCGCAAGAGTTCATCGTCCCAACTCGATTCCCCGGTCAGTTTTACTCCCTAGTCCAAAGCCCCCAACAATTCAAACAAATGCTAATGGCGGGGGCTGTCGATAGGTACTTCCAAATTGCACGGTGTTACCGCGACGAAGGGGCACGTCCAGACAGGCAACCTGAATTCACGCAACTCGATATCGAAATGTCTTTTACAAACTTGGATAACATCTTGCAACTTGTTGAGGAATTGTTGGGGTACTCGTGGCCCCCATTTTTAGATTCTTTGCCTAAAAAATTTCCAAGAATTGGGTTTAGGGACGCAATGGAGTTGTACGGGTCGGATCAGCCAGACACCAGGTTTGGGTTTAAGGTATTTGGGATGGGGGTTGTGATTGGGTTTGATTCAAAACGTTGTAGATGGAAAATTGTACCCAGCTTTTGAAATTGAACGAAAAATTGGTCAATTCGGACGATTTTGGGGCGTATTGTATTGTTTTTTCCAAAGAATATGCTAATTTAAGTAAAGGAGTAAAAGAAAATTTAGATAAAATTAGTAAACAGTTCCCCCTTGTTAAGTTTGTTCAAACTAAATTAGCAACACCTAATGATGTGGTGAATAAACTTGGGAAATTGTTGTCTGAAAATGTCGCGGCGAAATTGGTCAATCAGGTGAAGCTGAGCGATGAGTGTGTTTTGTTGTTGGGTTTTGGGAATAAAAAACAAACCGTAAGTATCTATTTACTTCAGCAAAAACGGGAAAATATATTTTAATGCTTTAGCAAACCTTAATGGGAAAAATTCGGCTCGAGTATGTCGATCATTTAGAAAAACTAGGTGTTAGTGTGAGAAAAACAGGCATGCATTTATTATGGGTGGTAGACATGCCGCTATTCGAACCTGGGGAAACCCCGGGAAGTTTGCAATCGGCACATCACCCATTCACAGCGCCCAATTCCGACGATTTGCCCCTATTGGACACAGCGCCTTTACAGGTACATTGTCATTTGTTGAAATAAGACACATCTACGTTTCTTCTGTTACAGGTCCGGTCTCTATCATTTGATTTAGTTTTAAACGGAAACGAAATAGGAGGAGGTTCCGTCCGTATTCACGACCCCAATCTTCAAGAAAAAATATTCCGAATGTTGAACATTGATAAAAATTCCATGCAACATATCATTGATATGTTATCATCAGGGTGTCCGCCCCACGGGGGTATTGCTCTGGGCCTCGATCGTCTAATGTCGAAAATTTTAAATACGCCAAGTATTCGTGATGTTATAGCGTTTCCGAAAACATTTGAAGGTCGAGATCCGTTAAGTGGAGCACCGTCAACTGTTTCCGAGGCAGACTTGAAACTCTACCATGTCAAGAGTGTCAAGTGAACAGTATTTTATATTTTTTACAAATAAAGGGTGCTTAGTTCTAATTATTTCATTACTTTAGGAGTACTACACCAAGAGAAATTTATCTAATTGCATTACCTTACAAAAACGATAATCTTTTTCTAAATGTTAATTTCTTTTTTAAACATGAAATAAAATTCGATTTGATTATTAGTTTTTAATTATTAGAGGTGTAAAAGAACACAACTTTTCAATAATATAAAATAAAATCTATGTGTGCACATCAGTCTGGAAATGTATTATGATTAAAAAAGATCCTAATCTATCACAAAAACAAATACTGATAACTTGAAATGTATTAGACACAGGACCCTTATACAACTGAAACCACTATGATAAAAACACTTTTAATGTTAGTTTCTACAATTATTATCACATTTACCACCAATTCTTTAAAACCGACTTGACAAGCCCTTGAAAAAAATGCAATTTTTGTTATAAAAATAATTTATATAATTTTCTTTATAAACGATACATAAAACCTATAGAGGGAACAAATATTTACAACGTACTTGATTCGCTCCAAAAAGAACACACAGGTACACAAAATTCCAAAATAAAAAATTCGTTTTAGAATCCTACTGTAAAAATTTAAGACTTAATCTAGCATTACATTTTAGCTTTAAAACCAAACTAAAATGCAATGTTTACCGCATTCTGCCTTGGACGGTCTTAAACTTTTTCAGTTTCAAAGTTGAGTAAACGCCCGAAAAGTGACCTTTTACGTATCCTCGATACTTGGAAGCCAAAAAGCCATGTTTGTGCAAGCCGATGCTAGCATCATGTATTTGGGATTAAACTGGACACACTGGACAGGTCCAGGATGGTCAGCGTTTAAAACACAGACCTTGTATCCAGTGTCTGCATTCCAGACATGCACGCGACCGTCAGTTGAACCACTAAATATAAATTGAGAGTCAGGACTGAAAGACGCCTCAATTGGAATTCCCTTATTATTCAAGTGACCAGTAAAGGTCTGCAAGGGGGTCCCATGGAAAGCATCAATCAGTCTGATAATTGACCCATTTGTACTGATGAGGATTGTTTTACCGTCCCGGGAAAACTTCAAGCCGGTCCAATCGCATTCCTTCTCTTGCGTCAACTTGAAGGTAACGAAGGGTCCCTGAAATCAAATTTATACAAACTGGAGATGATTTGTTACGATTTTACCTTATCAAAGGAGCGCAAATCATAAAGTTTGATACTTTCAGAATTGACTCCAGCGGCAAATATGAGCCCTTCGGGGTCGTACGCCGCCACAGGTCTCCCCGACAAGTGCATCAGCCCCTGACAATTTGGGGACCTCAAATCCCACAATCTCAATGTCTTGTCCAGAGATCCCGACAGGAACGTGTCCTCAACCGGTGATAGACACAGCGAGACAACTTTTTTTGTATGCCCGGGAAAATACCGAATGTATTTATTGTCGTGTAAAGACAAGTATCTGATCGTGTCGTCGACTTTAGTTGAGCTATGTATGGCGGTATTTTTAGCATGTGTGAAATGTATCAAATCGACTCCGTATTTTTTGCTGTTCACAGTCCGGACTTGAGTGCCCTTTTCGCAGTCGTAAATAACGATCTGATCGTCTTCGCTGCACGAAATTAAAGTCTCACCGCTCGGCGAAAAGTCAATGCTATTTATTTTGTCGGTGTTTTCCCGGAACACTTTCGCCACGCGGAAACTCCTGACAACCTGATCTACCAGTTTCATCTTCATCTGAGAGGCCGTTTTTGGGTCTTTTCCAAGAGAAAATTGGCGATTTTAGAGGAAACGTAAACGGTTCCCTAACCCAAACAAAGAAAATGGCGGATGATTTGGTGACACAGACATATCCGGTGAAATAACTAACACACTACTAATTCCAACCTTGCCAGTTAATCGACGTCCACACAAAAATACACCCAATTATATAAGGAGAAAATAATTACAATAAAACGTACAATTTTAGCGAAAAACGGAAAAACGTGCCATCAACAGTTGCTGATTTGACTAAAACCACTCATGTTGTCCAACAAGTGAGGAAAAGTCACTAGCCGACATTTGACACTTTTAAATGTCAGCCCGGCATACTTTATTTATTTTTTCAATTCTCAATTATTTCTTATGCGATTGCAATAATTCACACATGTATTAAATAATTTTTAAGCTCTATAGATTTTTTATTTGCGCTCTGTATTCGAAGTCAGAACATTTTCTTTTGTTGAAAGTTCAAAATCACATACTTTTAAATTAGATTTTACTTGGTCATGAAAAAACGAGGCCCTAAATCATCGGCAATTTATAATCATTTCGCAACTTGTGAAAGGTGCCCTAATTTCTAAACGTCAGTCTAACCTCAAAACACAGCCAAGTACATGTGGTGTTGACTCGACTTGTCAATTTTGTGCATTTTTAAAAAATTACACAAGATCGTGCAACAGTGTTGTTGTTTTCATCAACTTTAGTTCAAAGTTCATTCTTGAGAACTGTGTTTTTAACAGTAAGTAGTCCCATATGTTCGTCTTAACAAACTCATAAAAAGTTGCAGAACTACCACATAATGGATACTCCTATGAGCGCTAAAGACGTACGCAATGCGTATATTAATTTTTTCAAGGAGAAAAACCACGAATATGTGCATTCCTCTTCAACGATTCCTTTAGATGATCCAACTCTATTGTTTACCAATGCTGGGATGAATCAATTCAAACCGATTTTTTTGGGCACTGTTGACCCCAACAGCGATTTGGCAAAACTCACACGAGCCGTAAATTCGCAAAAATGTATCCGTGCCGGGGGCAAACATAACGATTTGGATGATGTTGGTAAAGACGTTTACCATCACACTTTTTTCGAAATGATGGGTAATTGGTCGTTTGGGGACTATTTCAAGAAGGAGATATGCGCCTGGGCTTGGGAGTTTCTCACGAAACGACTCCACTTACCTGCAGACCGACTTTACGTCACTTATTTTGGTGGCGACAAAGCTGCGGGTTTGGAGCCTGACAATGAGTGTAAACAGGTAAAAAATCAAATAATTCGGATCTCAAAATTTTATTAAAAAAAATACAGATTTGGTTAAGTTTGGGCGTCCCCGAAAACCACGTACTCCCCGGCAACATGAAGGACAACTTCTGGGAAATGGGCGAAACGGGGCCTTGTGGTCCCTGCTCTGAACTCCATTTCGATCGTATTGGGGGACGCGACGTTCCAGAACTTGTCAATCAAGACGATCCTGACGTTTTAGAAATTTGGAATTTGGTCTTCATCCAATACAACCGTGAATCTGACGGCAGTTTGAAATTTTTGCCCAAAAAACACATCGATTGTGGCTTGGGTTTGGAACGACTAGTGTCAATAATGCAGAATAAAAGGTCAAACTACGACACTGACCTTTTCTTGCCCCTGTTTGACGCTATTCAAAAAGGAACCGGGGCTCCGCCGTACGGGGGCAAAATCGGAGATGCCGATAAAGACGGAATCGATATGGCCTACCGAGTGTTGGCCGATCATGCCCGAACTATTACAATTGCGCTATCGGATGGGGGAAATCCCGATAATACGGGCCGAGGGTAATTTTTCAATGATCTAAGTAAACTTGAGACATAACCAATTGTTCCAGATACGTATTGAGGAGGATTTTGCGTCGGGCTGTGCGATATGCAACAGAAAAATTGAACGCTAAACCTGGATTTTTCTCGACTCTTGTTAATACGGTTGTTGAAATTTTGGGGGACACTTTTCCAGAAGTTTGCAAAGACCCGCAAAGCACTATTGATACGATAAATGAAGAAGAAGAGCAGTTTTTGAAAACATTATCGCGTGGAAGAAACTTGCTTAACAGAACTATTACTAAATTGGGTGACTCTAAAACTCTGCCAGGGGATGTGGCTTGGAGGTTGTATGATACTTACGGATTTCCGGTCGATTTGACTCAGCTGATGGCAGAAGAAAAGGGGCTAAATGTCGATATGGCCGTTTATGAGGAATCGAAAAAACAAGCACAAATTGCCTCACAGGTAGGTTCTCGGGGACTTCCCCTATTAACAATGGCAGCACAATCGCTTCTAAATTATTTTTTATCAAATATAAAAGATAAATGCATCTGGTTAATCATAAAAAAACAATTGCTTGTCTCATTTATCAAGTACCTAGTTGCAATGCCAACGGAAGAAAAGTAAATAATTAATTATGCTTTTTCGATTTATTACAAAAGGGCAAAGGCTCGGGCGTGGAGGACACCATCAACCTCGATGTGCACGCCATCACCGAGCTTCAAAACCTGGGGATTCCCCCGACTGATGACTCCCCCAAATACAACTACGCTGCCAGTAGCGGCGTTAATGAGGAGTATAAGTTCGAATCATGTCAAAGCACCGTGATAGCCCTCCGCTACAACAAGCAATTCGTCGATCAGGTCCACACAGGCCAAGAGTGTGGTATTCTCCTCAACAAAACAAACTTCTACGCCGAACAAGGGGGCCAAATTTACGACACCGGTTACATAGTGAAAATCGGCGACGACAGTGTGGAATTTTCGGTAAAAAATGTCCAAGTACGGGGGGGTTACGTCATCCATATTGGGAGTCTCGAAGGCACGATTAGTAAAGGCGATAAGGTGGCTTTGCACGTCGATTCGTCTCGGAGACGCCTGATTATGAATAATCACACCGGAACTCATGTTCTAAATTACGCCCTAAGGAAGGTTTTGGGGACTGACGCTGACCAGAGGGGGTCTTTGGTGGCCCCAGATCGGTTGAGGTTTGATTTTACAAATAAGGGGGCTATGACTGTCGATCAGGTCAAAAATACCGAATTGAATTCCAAGGAATTGATCTCGAGGAATGATCAAGTGTTTGCAAAGGAATCGAACTTGGCTGTTGCTAAGACGATAAGGGGGCTGCGTGCGGTATTTGAGGAGACGTATCCAGACCCGGTAAGGATAGTTTCAATTGGTATCCCCGTTGAGAAGTTAGAAGCAGACCCGTTTAGCCCCGCTGGTGATAATACGTCAATTGAATTTTGTGGGGGCACCCATTTGAAATATTCGGGCCACATTGGTGACTTCGTAATCGCCAGTGAGGAGGCTATAGCTAAAGGAATTCGGAGAATTGTAGCTCTAACCGGTCCCGAGGCTACCAAAGCATTAAAACGGACCGAATATCTTGAAAATTGTCTTAATGATATAAAATACCTAGTCGACACTGACAAAAATGGGGAGAAATCGAAAGAGTTCGTTAAAAAAATCGTTCAATTAACAGAGGAAGTATCGCACGCTGTCATCCCCTATTGGAAGAAAGAAGAAATAAGAAATTCGCTCAAGACTTTGAAGAAGAATTTAGACGATAAAGAACGCGCGACAAAGGCTGCTATTGCAAGCCAAGTCGTGGATCAAATCAAAGAGTTCGTTAAGGCCAACCCGAATTTGCCTATTTTGGTTAAGGAGTTGAAGGCGTTTTCGAATACCAAAGCCCTTGATACGGCTTTAAAGCAAGTGAGGAGTTTGAGTCCCTCAACGTCGGCTCTGTTTGTCACTGTTGATCCCGATTCAAATAAGATGTTTTGTTTGGCTTCAGTATCGAAAGAAGGGATTGATAAAGGATTAAAAGCTAACGAGTGGGTGCAAGTTATTGCGAGTAAATTGGGAGGAAAAGGTGGGGGAAAAGCCGATTCGGCCCAAGCATCCGGAAGTAATTGTGTTGGTGTTGATGAAATTTTGCAGTTAGCTAAACAGTTCGCAGAGTCAAAGATTTAATTTTTTGCCATGATTTTATCTAGTAAGGGGCACGGTTTAAATTATTTAACTTTTTATTACAATAAATATTTACAAATCCGTTTCGTTTTTGTTTTGATCATATATTATCCTAATTTCTCTAAGAAGTTGCGTAATGTTTGTACCCAATTTTGCACTCACTGGAATTACTTTTAAATCGGTATGTTGCCTTAACAGTTCTAAATTTTCTTCAGATTCTGGTAAATCTATTTTATTGGCTATTACTAGTTGAGGTCTTTCTAATAAATGTTTACTAAATTGAGACATTTCATGTTGCAATGTATGTAAATACTGCCAAGGTTCCTCTAGAGATAAATCAATGATGTATAAGAGGGCAGTGCATCTTTCTGCATGTTTCAAAAATTGGATCCCTAACCCCCGATTTTTGTGCGATTCGGGTATAAGTCCTGGCAAATCTGCTATAGCGATTTGCTCATAATCATCATACTGTACCATCCCGATGTGGGGCTTTAACGTCGTAAATGGATATGGGGCTATCTTGGGCCTGGCTCGCGACACCGCACTTAGTAGAGTACTTTTGCCCGCATTTGGGAACCCAATCTGTAACAGAACAAGTAAAAACATATTTTCGCCCCAACAAACTCATTACCAGTCCCATATGAGCCATACTTTTAATCTCTAAAGTATAATCTAAGTCCTCCCCCTCCGCCCCATATTCGCAAATTTTCGGCGCCTGTTCCGTATCAGTGATAAAAAAATGGTTCCCTTTGCCCCCAGCGCCGCCCCGAGCTGCTACAAACATAATCCCCTCAGAAGCCAAGTCCCCAACTACCACCCCATCTGCATTTTTCACCACAGTCCCTACTGGTACATCCACAATGCAATGTGGGGCATTCTTGCCGTGACAGTCTTTATTTTGTCCTTTCTCCCCATCTTCAGCACGTATAATTGGTGGTACGTTTATCAAATCTTTTGTGGCCGAGTTCGCTTTGAAGATAACGTGCCCCCCGTTGCCCCCATCACCACCATCAGGGCCGGCAAATTCGTTACTCCATAAACTAAGAAAGGAGATACAACCATCGCCCCCGCGGCCTCCAGTAGTCCGCAGCGATTTCAAATCTATAAAATTTTGGACCTGGTGGAGTTATTTTGAAGTGTAAGGGTGACAGGCTTACAGGAGTCTTTGTAGATTTTGGTTTCTTACTCCGCAGGGGTTGGGGCACCTTTTGCGAGTATTTACACACATTGGTCGCGAATTTTACTGTTATTCGCATTCGACTTAAAAACATTGTAGAAACTTAAAAAAATAGTTGGAGTTGGAGTTAAGTTGTCAAGAATGTGAGGTTAGGTTTAAGTTTGACTGGTTTGACGCAACGACGTTGACAATAAATAGCAGTGGCACTCAACACTTTTCGTTTCAGTAGTTCTCAAAGATTATTTGTTTTCAACATTATTTTATTTTATTTTTTTAATAGAGAAAATCTTTTTTTTATATTTTTGTTTATAAATCTAATATAGATTCTTTGCCAGCGTCATTAAATTATTCAGTTTTTACCGATAAACAAAAATTTCTATACAATTTTTTTATACCCTCCCAAAAATATACAGGGCAATTCAGATAAGGTAATGAGCCTAACAATCTGGCGATGCAACCCAAAAAACAAATTACATTGACGTTTTGATCTAATTTTAATTAAGATTTGAATTTGCAATCCAAGGTTTGTCCGCAAAACATGTATTTTAGGTACTTTACCAATTCTCGTTTTTTCATGGACATAGACTACAATTTTTATTTCACATCTAAGTAAAATTATCATAGAATTGCTCATTCTCTGAGATCATCAGTCTAAATTATATTAGAATACAGATTTAACGCAGATGTTGAAATGTTCCTCTTTAAGTATTTGTTATTGTACCCACTGTTTAAATAAATAATTAAGAAAATTGGAATGACCCACTTACCAATTTTGCTTACAACCAAACAAATTTTTTTACCTTTAATTTATTATAAATGTTGGAAAATTGCAGATGACATCGTTATCTGTGAGAAATTTCCACCTGCTAACAATTAATAATTTATTAGTGTTCTTTAGCACTCCCATCAAGGGCAAATAGTGTTTTAAGTTTCCCTAATACCCGATATTTGTCAACAATCCAAAACCACTCTTTAAATTTGTTATAGCCAACATCTGTTTCAAATATTTATATTGGCAGCGTTTTATTTATTTAAGCGTAAAAATCGCAACAATGCACTTGGAAAAATCAATTGAGAAAATTCTTTCTCTCTAAACGCTGAACAATTAGAAGTATTTATTGATCGTCGTGTGATGTGACTGTTAAGTGACTAATTCCACACAAGTTATTACGTGTTATTGCAGCTGTTTGTATTTTTAGTACCGTTTGATGACTTTTCTTTGTGCCACTTGCTTTGATTAAAAGAAAAGGTTGAGAGGCCTACCGAAGGGCCATGCCCTTACTAGTTTATTAAAATAGCAACCCCGCCACTTAAATTTAAATTGGAATAATAATACCCCTGACAGAACAGGGCTTAAATAATTCACAGACGCAGGGACGTCGATATGTCTGGAAACAACCACGTCGTCTGAAAAGTTAGATTAATATGTTGGGATCTTATCGGAAGAGAAACTTCCGGTTTGCGGAAGAGGCGCGAGTTGAATTTCGACTCATTTAAGTATCGCTTATTTTTCGTAGACAACAGTTGTTGGGTTTTAAACTATTTATTGACACATTTCACCGACGTGAGGGCGAAATATACAGAGGCCAATAGCAATAATAATAAATTATTTTACTTTGATTGTGGCACTGCAGACAGGTTTATGGACTGTTAAATAAATGTAACAAAGTTGTAGGTAATTTTACAATTTATAGTGATATTTAAATTAAAATTTAACTTTTTTGATGCTAATATACGAGTAGTAACAAATATTTATTTTTCGTCAAAAATATGATGATTGATTTGAACAAACAAAATAATTTAAATAAAGTTTTAAAAATAAAATAATAAAATAGTAGATTACATGGAAGATGGGAAAATGTTATTATTCCCTGAGGGCTCAAATATCCGATCGAAAGGCTTATTATGATTGTGAATAGAAATAATTGTTTTAGAATATTTAGAAATTGTTGTTATTGTCATGGGACTGAATAAATCCGACTCACTAAAATGTCAACTATTTTTATTAAACTTGTGAGTAATAATGGCTTCACATTAATCATCAGTGTAGATATCTCATGAATCATCTGTTCGCGATCATTATTTACCCATAACATAAAAAATACATGAGTATTGAATAATCGATTAATAAATTACTGAAAATTTAATAGTGAATTTCTTACAAATCGACTGCTGGAAAAATGTTATTACGAGAATGACACGATCTGATGATAATTAACTTCAATTAATATTAGGTTAAATGTTTTCCCGAATTTAAATTTTGATTAGCGAATTCTGATTACTGGATCGCTGAATTTTCTGATTGGCTGGTGCCCACTTACTGTAAAGAACATACAGAAAAAGCAGTTTTCATCAAAATGTTTGCATAAAAGCAAACGCTAGGAATTTTTTGTTCTTGTTTGACAAGAAAATTAATAGATTTTTTTATTTTTATTTAAATATAGGTGTGTACTAAATATTAATTATTAATTATTATTACTTTGTAATTACTAGTTTAGTTAGATTAGGGGCGCAGTATTTAGGTCTGCACAAGGGCGACATTTGGCTCGGTCCAGATTGCAGTACCTACTCAAAAACAAAAAAAACAAAATATTTTTTTCAGAAACAATTTCAATTATTAACCTATGAAGTTGCAAATCGATCGATTTGATCGAAACTTCTGTTTCACAAAAAGGGAAAAGAGTTTGAATCGCCAGACGTGCATCACAATAATGCACCCTGTGCATAGTTTCTCATTCGACAATTCGATCCTGTGGCTTGCTAATATCAAATTCATCATGAAGAGAAAACGATATGACGTGGGACAAAAGTTGAAAAAGAACATAAAAGTTTGAATTAAACATATTTATCATTAAAAATTAATTTTAAGAAATGGTAGCAGTGTTTGAATATGTGTGGAAGACAAGAAGAGTAAATTAGTATTTGGAGATGCAACAAAGAAGTAAAAATGCCGAGTGCAAATTTAGCACACAAAAATCAGATGTTCCTTCTCGCCCACTCATTAAAAATTCTTGTTGCCTTCCGTGAATCGTTTTTGGAAGACACCTCGGCGCCTCGGGTCCGGTGGGAGCAGCACGCCACCGCGTCCTGGTGACGCATGGCCCGATTCCGACCTAGTGCACCGCCCTCGAGCGGCACGACACCGCTTCAGTCGCGATCGAGCGTCGCGTGCGTGTAGTGTCGCCGGTGCCTAGCGACGCTCACTATGCCAGTGAACCAGTCTGTGATTGCGGGTTGTGATACTTCCAAGGGCTCGTAGCCACCAGCATGGCGTTACCGCTAAGTTGTTCGAAGCGCGTCAAGGAGGTGCTGGTCGAACAGCACCTGGACATCATGGCCACGAAGATTCTGGCCCCTGTGAAGACCGAGCGTCAAATCTTGGAGAACTCGATGCTGGAGGACGACCCCAACGCCAACTGCGCCATCACTCAGGAGGAGAAGACGCGCCCCAGGTGGGGGCCGCAGCACAAGGGCGCACAGGAGCTAGCCAATCTCTACAGCAAGGGTACGCAACGTGCGAATCAATGAAATTCCACGGTGATGACATAAGGTTTGGCGACAACGCGGCCCCCGACTATATTTAACGCGGCCAGGACGTCTCAATGGAGAGCAAAAGACAGTGGCGTACACGTGGGGGGTTAAAATTAATGAGGAAATGTAACCTGTTTTATTCATTTTTGGTGGCTTATTTGTCTCGTGTTTTTGACATTTAAAACAGAATAGTAGGCTCTTCATATGGACTGACATTTTTCAATAATTGAAATGACATGAAAGATAAAATCGGTGCCTATAGTGATGGACAGTGAATTTCGTCCACCCAATTTCTGTGAATTCACAAAAATTCACTGTAGTCTGTGCTTTATTGTCATGATAACTGACATTCAAATACGTGTTGTCAAATTTAATCAAATTCGAACATGCCAGCAGTAAGTGCGTTTAATAAAATAAAAATTATCTCTGGTACAAAAGGGTATGTCTCAAAGACGGGTCTCTATACTTTTGGGCATACCAAGGACTACCATTTTAAAGGACAAAGGTAAAAAGTAGCAAGAAGCATCAAGCATTCTGTCAACATAACAAACATTAATCAAAATTCTGAAACAAGGTTAGGAAAATCTAAAGACTAATTTACACTTTTAATCTGTCATGGAAATTGGGTGGACGAAATTCACTGTCCATCACTGTACCTTTTAAAATTTGTTTTTTTTTTTAATGGAAATTACCAAGTCAAAATTTTGATGAAAAAATTGGTAGCAGCTTGTCTCCATAGCCACAAATTTTGTTTGCTCTTTGTTTTTGTCCCCAGAAATTTTGTTAAAAAATTATGGTTATGTTTTCAAATTCAGATGTTTTTATGAATCTTGTGTGCCTGTTTGCTCTTTGAAAGCACTATAATTGAACACCTGAGGATAGACATCATTATCTAAGGTCTAAAGACAGAATTCAGTGCTAATAATAATTTTTTTTTAGCAAAAGATACAAGTAGGTATTATGATGATTGGCAATAAATTTTGTGTAATTTATTGAAATGAGCTCAATGTTGATGCATTTTTTAAATGCTTCTTCACTTTAGTTTCAAAATTGTTACTTTTTCAACTTGTTCCTCAAAAACGATGCACAATACACTAATTTAATTGCGTTCTTTCCGAGGTTCTTTCTCATTCATGTTTATTTTGTATTCTTGTCAATTTTTACTAAAAATTGAGAATGTTTAGCAAACTGCATTACAAATTGCGTCTACATTTTAACGGGTCCTTGTTCTAACTTCCTGCTTACGAACTATTCGTTTCCAAATTTCGAAAAACTGTTAGTGTACCGAATTTGTTTTTTTTTTTTTTTGGTGTTTCGTCTCTAAATTTTCTTAGACGATTTTTTGTGTTGACGTTTAATGACATTGTTTTCAAATTAATTCAAAAAACCAGAACTATTAACCTCTTTTATTAAAATTACCAGGAAAGACTGTTTGGCATTTCCATTAAAAAAAAAACAGACTAATTTTTATTATAGGTGCTAAAAATGTGTGGACAGAAAACCTGATAAAAAATTTCAATGAAATACTTATTTTAATAAGTGAATAATCCTTTTTGAGATGAGTTTTTTAACAGAAATAAAATAAATTCTAAGGTGAATCGTTTACCTAAAACACGTTTTATTTACAGCTACATTCAAAAAAAAAACTTGAAATGAAATTTTTCGAAATGTAAATTCGGTTCTAGGAGAAGAACAGTGAGTCATCACGATCTGACCGTAAGCTTGGAACCAGTGGCGTAGTGGTTCTGTTCGTGCAACGGGAGAAATTTGAGAAAATTATTTTATATTTATTTATAACAATTAATTTTCATATATTTTTTTTAATTTATACAGGGTGTTTCACACAACTTTACGAGGCTTGCGCCTAATGTCCGCCACCCAAATTTGCAAAATTCACAAAACACTACACACATTTAATTATTTAATTTTTGGAAACCCATGACAGTAGTTGTCAAACTAATCACTGTTTCATTAAAATAGTCATAAACTGAAGTTTTTCAGAAACAATTATCATTTGTTCTATCAAGTGACGGCATGAATATGATTCTAGTTTATCTATCTTAATCTCTAACTAACTAAAAATGTTGTAATTTTTGTAAGGGTGAACAAACTAGAGGAGATTATCCAATTTTTCAAAATTTGTAATCGAACAACTAATGTTGTTCAGTTTGTTACTAAATTCGAAAATATTTAATTTATTAATTTAATTTATTCATTCATAACCTATTTATTTTTTAACTGACATGCCATCAATAGTTATTTATTATAGACGATAAAATTGAATTTTATGCACTTCTCTCGATTTAAGCACTCTTTTGTATATTTAGAAATGTGAAAAAAATATTTCCATTTATTATGTGTTCTTATGTGAGACTAAAGAAATCGTCGACTATTATTCTTTCTAAATGTTAAAATTTATCTTTGAACAAAACTCTCATTTTAGACTTTTGGAAAAGGTAATACAGCATTCAATTTTACGCGAAATGGAAATTTTTGCTCGTTGGTTGTATTAAATGTTGCAAAAAATTGTAACAGTATCAAATATGTTCGATTTTCTCCAAAATATTTTCTGTAACTTTTGCTTAAATGTTAAGTAAGTGAGTAATTATTTTCTTGAATGTTTCAACTCCTCATCGTAGCTACAAACTAAACAAAAATAGTTGATTATTTTTTCGTAACATTTTTGACCATTTATTTTTTTGTTGCCCGCCACTGCGAAAAGCGCACCTGAATTCAAATGCGCCTAATCCCATCAGGTTTAACGACCTTTCCTTATTGCACTTGGTCTAATCCACCAAGAATCGTCGCTTTTGTTGATCCACCAGTCACACCACACCTACGTCCAGTCGTTGCCTCTTATCTGATTGTGCTTTCGTCTGATTGATCTTCAACCTTTTCGCTGACCTGACCCACATTTTACTCAAATACAAACACGAGAACACTATTGTGTCTCGAACAATAATTAAGCGTAAAGCTCGAGGTATTCTATATTTAGTTTAGTCGACTTTTTATAGATTTCGAAGAGGCGGCACTCATAACGTATTCAAATATCATCACAGAAAAATAACAGCTTAAAAATTATATTAAGTGACGTCTAATTTTTCTGCATCGCACTGGAAATAATTGTTAAGGGGAAATGCCAAAACTGACACGAAGCAGTTCAAGAAAAGCTAAATATTAATCACATGTCATGCTCACGTCATATAAGTCAATATTTACTGATTTAATGTTATCAGTTTGTAACGGGTTTTTAGAACTACTTTCAAATTTAGCATCACCTTGATTCTGTAATGTTACCTAAGCCGGGTATTGTTAGAGTTATCTCATCTGTTTGTTATTGATGCTGTAATTATTAAATATTGATTTTTCCATACTACACAAGCATTAAACTTTACCTACTATCCCGAAATCACAAGATTGTGTCCAAATTTCGCGGGCAAAAACATGTTTTTCGTTTCACTGGCGTCATTTTATTTTTAAGCGGTGTGCAAAAGAGCGTCTATTATGCTTTTTGGTGAAAGTGGTTCCGCTTCAATACTAAGTTAACCAATCTATTGATTTGTAAAAGTTGAGTGTAACAATAAAAAATAAAAAATACCGTAACACTTTTTTTATTTTAAGATATTTTATCTGTACAAATTTTTAATTCATTATTGCTAATGTACGAGCTTAACTTGTAAATAATAATTAAATAAGATTAATTTTTGCAAATACGCTCATAGAATTTATCTTTATTGCTATTATATATTTTTATCAGGTATGTCCTATAAATAAATTTACCTATAATATATACTTAAATCACAGCCAATTATTGTAAAAATGTAAGGCAAAGTAAATACCATATTTAAAAACAGGTTAAGGCTACGAGACACGTTGTCAATAATCGTAATTTGGGGTGAATGTATAGTTAGGCATTTTGACTATTTATTTTTTGCACAATTATGTATTTACAATAGTAGGGGACCCGCGTTATTTAATGTGAGAAAAATTTGTTTATTTGCATGTTTGTCTACGTTTATTTTTCGTATGTCTTTTGTTTCGAACGAAATAGAATTCGGTGTAATTAAGGTATAATTACGCGTTTTAGATATGGATGGTATTTCGCTTGGCATTTTGCTCATTTTAATTAAAAAGTAATTCCAATTGTCTCATGTTCCAATCTATTAATGCTTAATGGAGGAATGTTATTGCACATCTGTGCGTTGTGAGACGCACAACATTAGAAATAAACTAATGATGACAGAGAATAGCATACAGTGCCTCCCACAGTATCGATTTGTCAAAAAAATACTGGAAAAATTACAGATTTTATCACAAAACTTAAAGTTTCAACAGAATTTTTAAGTATGATCATTGACAAGTGTGACCTACTTTAAACCCAGGGCACCCACAGTGACTCAAAATTAAACTTTTGCTTCAAGAACTCGCGCCCCTGAGAAAAATTTGACATTTAATTTTTGACATTTGACATTTTTTTATGTCTATTTAATGATACTGATGATCTTGTAATTGTTTTTTGTAATTATTTAGCAAAGGTACAAACATTTTGCCAGTAAAAGCCACAAATAACATTGAACAGAGTTACAATTTAGGATACAGCTTCCTTACTTCCTCTTCTAATAGCCTGTAGCAAAAAACACTTGGAAAATTATTTTTTCAATAGAAATAAATAGAGTCAAAGTGCAAAATTTAAACGCTCATAACTTCGAAATTTTTATAGATAGAATTTTTTTAACATTTTTTCCATGTTCCTGGTATCTTACCTTATATATACATTTTTCTCTGGAGCCCGAATTCTGGCGCACCCTGTATTAAAGTAGTTACACTGATGTGATGTTTATTTATTTAGAGCACGTGAAATTACGCAAAAACGAACTAAGTATTTCAGGAATTGTGAAGTGACATTTTATTCACTAACAACTGGCACATGTTAGCATTCTTTTAATACTATAATACTTATTGCAGATCATCAAAAAATTTTACAGTTGAGAAACATTGACGTTTTCTTATACAACAGCCCACATTAAAATTATAAGATTCCATAGTTTGTACTAAAACGTTATTACTGTCAATAAAATGATTTATTCTGCTATTTAAAAATGTAAACGATAGGTGAAATTGGTGATTTTCTTGTATAAACGAGGCTATTTTTGATGTTCTTCCTGGTTGTATTATTATCCATCATAATATCTAGTTTTATATCGTTTGTATTAAATTTCTAATAAAATTCTATAGTAAATACAAACAGTTTCTATTATAATTATGTGATTGTCTATCTGTAGAATTGCCTAATATACGCCAATCATTACAATTTGATAAATTATCTTAATGGCAAATAATTATTCAAACTGGGGTTCACTTAATTTAATAAGAACTCGAATCATTTGGAATCGTTTTCTTAAATGAAATTAGGACTAAATACAATTTAAGTATTGTTATTCAAATAAAAAAAACATGTGGTGATTTTGAAACAGGTTTTTCGAATTTTATATTGGTACAATAAAACTTTACTACGAAGGTTTGCAAAATAAAGGCGTGTCGTTAATACATCATTAGTGGGTGATTAATCTGCTAGATAATTTCAGTCGGCTATAATCGCTATGAAAAATGCCAAGAGTGTAAAAATAATAGCATTTTTAAGTAATTAACTTTAGGTTTTTTTTCATAAATAGCTAACATCTGTACTAAATTAATTTTAAAAGTGCACAAAAATTTGTCACTGATGAGATGATTTATGCACAAAAAGTGCCCTGTACGTAGTGCCACTGGTACTCCAACTGGAACGTTTGGTTCTTGTCGGGTTTGATGGGTTCATTTTGAACCTTGTCGTTGACGAAATGGTACCCGAGCGGTCTACGTGGTACAAAACCACTATTAAAGATTGTAATTAAAATATGTATAAATGTTGTAAAACTATAAAAATACCAAAATTCTGTAAAAAATTAAAAATGTATTTTTTACATGAAAGTTGTTAAAATAAATAATAAAATTTTAACTAATTTTGCAACAGACTGCTACAAAATTGTATTTTTTGCTAACTTATTTAAACTCGTTTATATCCAGCTAATCTTTAATTAAATAAGATTAGTAAAAAAAGAAGTTTTGCTGAAGTTGCAGTTGTAAGTATTAAATGGTTTCAGCCTTATTATGGAAAATGGAAAATAAAATGTTATCATAATCATAGGCTATTTACTGAAACTATGTATTTTTATTCGTAATTTTCTTTTATCTAATTTTATTATTTTGCACTAAATGTTAAAGAGTGCTTTTATCGACTAATTTCAGTAGATAAAGTTGTCTTTTATCGTCTAATGAAATAAAGTAATTTTTATCTACTGTTTATATTCAAGAAATTCTGGTAGGTGAGTACAAAATAAAACGAAATACACCACGATAAAGATTGTTTGTCTACTCGTGAAAAAAGTCCACTCGTGACTTCGTCACTCGTAAACTTAACCTTTTCACTCGTAGATAAACAATTTCTTTATCGTCTTGTATAATAAATAAATAAATAATTAGTCATGTTTTCTGTAAAAACTAAGTTTTCTTCAAATAAATGGAATAATGTAATAATGTAAAAGTCAAGTCACTGATATTATCACTAATGTTTATGTGCTTTGTACTAACTTAGCTTGTGGTTATAAATATATACTTTAAATTACAATGCAATAAAAAAATTGCAACCAACAACACAAAAGAATTATGTTTACACTAGTAGACAAATATATTATGCAAGCAAACATCAATATGTTTTTTTACCTATAACTAAATTTACATAAAAATTGCAAAAATATTATTCATTCTTTAATTGTATTTAAATACTTTAGATTTAAGGTCAGAATTAGCACAAGTATAATGTAAATTTTTAGCAAAATTAATAATCATTACTTCAGTGACAGTAAAACAGCGCCAGGGTACAAAAAAGGAAATCACTTCTCGATGACATAATAGCTTGCGAAAATGAATCATATTGTAGTTTTACGCTTTAGTAGTGGTTTAACATCCTTGTGATAGGAGAAAAATGTTAAAAATTCTAGTATTATAGTTTAATTCGTCTTTCATTGCCATGTTTGTCTAATCGACAGTTTATTTTATTTGATACCTATTTAGAAAAGATCGATCTTGTCGTCGATATTACTTAGCACATGTTCGTTTATTATGCGTTGATGACATTTCAAATTATTCTGATGACCCATTAAACTCGATTATTTTTATTCTTTATTCCTAGTTTACATTACCAGCGATGTTCCCTTGTAATTTACTAAGCAAATGATAAGTCAAATTGTAATTATATGAGTCCTTGATGGTGGCGGAATCGAAACCCCCTTTCGTGATGGCATAATTAGACAAATATTTTTATTTACAATGCCTCAGAAGGATAAATCGCGCTTGTTCCTTTTTTCACAATTAATTAATTAGACACTCAACACTCCCTTTTTCCAGGAAAGCGGACCCAAGAATGCATTTGTGTGGGCATTTGCATTACCCTGATGGTGGTCAACTTCTTCTTCATAATATTCCATGTCCGAATGGACAATTTGAGTACGATTATGGTGGCGGCGTTTTGCGGCATTGTGACGGCGGATTTTGGCTCGGGGCTAGTGCACTGGGCGGCAGATACGTGGGGGTCGGTGGAACTTCCCGTCTTGGGCAAAGTGAGTGTAAAGTGTGGGGTAACTCGGTTTTATTTGTTTCGTTGCAGAATTTTTTGCGGCCGTTTCGCGAACACCACATAGACCCGACTTCGATCACTCGACATGATTTCATCGAGACTAACGGAGACAATTTTATGGTGACCATTCCGTTTTTGGCTAGGATGGTTTGGGATTTTTTGACGTTGCCTGCTGATGGTGTCGAGAAGAAGTTCACGTGGAATTGTTACGTGTTTCTGTTGGCCATTTTTGTGGCAATGACTAATCAGGTAGGGGGAAGGAGTTTTAAAAAAAAACTTGGACTGTCTTGTTTGTATAATAATATTAATAATGCACTAAATAAAGAAATAGACACTTTTATTTATTATTTAATAATATACGTTTTAACATCATTTAATTAATTATCTAAACCTAAGTTTAACGTGATTTTTTTAGTGTTTGTAAATGTTGTCTAATCCAATTTAAAGCCCATTCATTTATCGATTCGAATTAAATTCATGAAATTCTGCAGGTCAGGTCACACCATTCGGTGTGTGTGCGGTTTTATATCAGTTTTCCGATATAATGTTTTATAAAATGATAGGGTACCATGTTAAACACGCACAGTTAGAGCAACTTACTCAATAAATCTGATAACACAGGGCGACAAAAAAAAAATCATGTCGTGACAACTTGACAAATTTTATATCATTTTGTTCGTCTCAGTGAGACAAATCAAATGCACTAAAAAAAAATTAAAAAGTCCACACATTTTGAACTATATAATTTTTTTCTAATTTAAATGAATAAATGAATTTAAAATACTTTAACTTTAAAAAATCATTACTCTATAACTATTAGGCCGATTTCCTTCAAATAAAGACCATTCTAAAGGGATGGCCTTGCCCTTTAGAATGATATAAAATTTGAATTTGAATATTGGTAAACTTTTCTTCGAACAGTATTCGAAGAAGTAATATAAGAAAAACCCTACGAGTAATTTTTTCTTCATCATTACCATCGAGTAGAGCATCTCTTTATTAGTTGTTATCCAAATTTTTAAAAAAATATACCGAGTGGTTTTCAAGATATGATTTTTTGAAGTTAAGGTTTGCTAATCAAGCATTGCGCCAAATAGGAGAAATGCATGTTAATATTACTTAAAATTGCATTTTTATAAAAGTATTTGTTTTAAGACTCTTCTTTTGCTTAAAAATAGTCAATTGCACCTTCTTTGTTCTAATTAGAATAAACAAAAACTGTTTGTTTACTTAAAACAAATAAATAGTACCTGCGTACTAATTAAAGCAAATAAAGAGTGGTTTGTTGTAAAAATGACCACTGAATATTCAGCAAAGAGAATCTAGAAGTTTAAGGCACGAGCCTTAAATATAAGGGCAAATCTTTTTCAAATCAAATCACTTTTCGTTCAGATTTTGACTTGTTCATTTTGTTCTAGATTTCTGAACTTTTTTTGAAAATGTTCTAAGCAAATGTTTTCTCATCACTCATTGACCATTTTTAAGCAAAAGAAGAGTCTTAAAACAAATACTTCTATGAAAATGGAATTTTAAGTAAGATTAACATGCGTTTCTCCTATATGGCGTAATACCTGAAAAGCAATCCTTAACTTCAAAAAATCATAAGTATCTTAAAAACTACTTGGTATATTATTTTAAAAAAATGGATTTTTACTAATAAAAAGTTGCTCTACGCGATGGTGATGAAGAAAAAAAAATACTTGTAGGGTTTTTATTGATTACTTCGATTTACTTCGAATTTCTGAACACTGCTCAAAAAAAAGTTTGCCAATATTCAATTTTAAATTGCATTCATTCATTCTAAAGGGCAAGTCCATCCCTTTAGAATGGTCTTTATTCGAAGGAAATTGACCTAATTGTTATTGAGTAATGATTTTTAAAGTTAAAGTATTTTAAATTTATTTAAATTTAAAAAATATATATATTTACTTCAAAGTGTGTGGACTTTTTTAGTGCATTTGAAAATGATATAAAATTTGTCATGTTGTCACATGACTTTTTTTGTCGCTTTATGTAAAAGCCGTCGCGGAATTCATTTGCTGATTGGCTATAACAGGTCTGAATTTCCTGAACCAAAATTCAGTCGAGCCAATTTCCAGATACACAAGTGGTCGCACACCTACTTCGGCCTCCCCGCTTGGGTGGTATGGCTGCAAGAGCACCACGTTATCCTTCCCCGACGCCACCACCGCATCCACCACGTGGCCCCTCACGAAACTTACTTCTGCATCACCACCGGCTGGCTCAATTGGCCGTTGGAAAAGTTGCGTTTTTGGAGCATTTTGGAGATTCTTATTGAGCAAACGACAGGATGTAAACCTCGAGCCGATGACATGAAGTGGGCGCAAAAGGGCACGTGATATTTTACAATCTCAGGTCACACGAACTTTTTTTGTGTTTGGTTATGAATGAATTTGTTTTGTTGTGATTAAGTTAGTGTAGGTGGAGCAAAAACACTACGTGTCTGTGTAATAATTGCCAAAAGTTAATTTAGTTTATTAGGTAGGGTACGTAATTAGATAATATTTTGTACAGATTTGGTGATAAGTGAACATCACGTTTTGTTCGATTTAATAAAAAATACTTTGAAACAAGTGCCTGATTTTATGATTGGACAACGAATATAATGTGATTACATTTATTATTACACAAATATGTTTTTATTAGTTTGTCTCGTAACTAAAGTTAATCATTAGGGACCATGCAATGGGCCTTGGGCCAATTTTTTAAATGTATAGTTCTTACAGTTTAGCTTATAATTAGCTTTAATTGTTGCTAATTATTAATTTATTTGATCAATTCTATAGGTTTATTAAAGCATAAAGCTAGTCTTAAACACTCCATACCAGGGATAATCTACATGCACTACCAAAATATTTATAGTACCTAATTTAGGTGTAATATAGAACACGCTAAACACCCGGTAGGGTAATAATTGTACAACTTATCTTATGACTAGATTAAAAGTTATGACTTTTCACGATTCATTAACTACTTATATCTAGTTGTATTCTTTTGTTTTTTGTTTCCAGTTATTTATTTACTTAAGGCTTATAATTAGCTGGCTCTGCGTTTTATTCTATTGGATAAGCAGTCGTAATATAAGTCATCGAACTAGTGAACATATGCTAGAAATTACCCTAGAAAATGGTAGTTCTTCATCAATACAGAGGTTACCATATATTATGTTCTGTGATAAAAAAAATGCAATAAAACGCAGTTATTTTTATAATTTCTGAACAAAAGTGCAACAGAAATGTCTTGTAATGAAAATTCACAAGATTGGTATTTTATAATATTTTGAATTGATGAAATTATTTTATATAATAAAGTTGCTTGCATTTTATATTGTTTAATTTTTAATTTGGTTGTCTTTACTTATCACTATTCAGTCCCGTGCAAAATACAAAGTGATCCACAATGACTGAATATGTTGGCAATCCTGGCTCTAATTTTTAAAGCTTACCATTAGCACAAATTATCTGGTTCAGGTGGAACCAGATAATCTGTGCTTTTGATAATCATGCTTTTGATTAAGAACAATTCAACAATCTTGTGGGGTTGTGTACGTCAAGTAGGTATTTGTCAAGGAAAACCGTATCCGGTTGCAGTGTTTCAAATTATTAACAAAAATACTTTTTCTATTTCGGTGTTAGAATAAGTCTATTCCAGCACCCAAATGACGTCATTTGCGTGCTGGAATAAGTCGTTCGCGGTAATTTAATTTTAGTGACGGACTTTCTTCACAATTCATTTTCATATGTGAAAATATGAATTATTTTTATTTTTTACAGCCGCCTAAAATTATTCCACACATAAATGTCGCCAACAGTCGCAAAATTCTCTAGAAAAAAAAATAATTTTCGTTTTTTAATATATAAAATGATATAAAGCGGCGAAATAGAAAAAATAGTATAAAGCACTTGTTGCAGAAGGTTCTTTAAGCACTCATTTGTTCCTCAACTCGCCGCTTCGCGGCTCGTTTCGGAATTTCAAATTTGTGCTTGAATAGATACCTTCTACAACTTGTACTTTAATATACTATTCAAATCTGTTGCCAACAGACTCAGTCTTTCTGGATCACTTCGTATTTTGGTCGTCACTCGTCAGTGTCACTAAAAAATTATTCTTTTATGTTTGTGATTGTCTCAAAAAGTCAAAAATATTTTAAACGTCGACTGGCTTTTTATTATTGTTGACATTATGTCACGAATTTGAAATTATACAAAAATAAGACGACCAAAATATATTTAATATAAGCACACGACTGTGCTTATGATATGCAACTAGCAATACACAAACGTGAAAATATCTTATGAACAAAATAATTTAGCTTGTTGAAAATTTGGTTTGATGCACTTTCGGTTGATTCACTTATTCAGTACTTTTTTTGACATTTGACGTTCTGTGCATTTGACATCTAAATAGTCTGGAAAATTCTCCGTCGTGTGGTGTTTATATATTTCATTAATTAGCTAATTATTGAAGAATGAATGACGAAGAATTCGATGGGGATGATGTCGGGGATGACTTCGACGACGACGTCGATGACGACAACATCGAGGAGCTCGAACAACCCGAGGAGGAAGGTGACAACATCGACATTCTCGCACATGGTCAAGCCGGGGGCGGCGTACCCAAAAATAAGCGCATAACAACCAAATACATGACTAAATACGAAAGGGCCCGAGTATTGGGAACACGAGCCTTGCAAATCGCCATGTGTGCCCCAGTCATGGTGGAACTAGATGGAGAAACAGACCCCCTCCAGATTGCAATGAAAGAACTCAAACAACGAAAAATTCCCATCATAATTCGGCGGTACTTGCCCGACCATTCATACGAGGATTGGGGGATAGATGAACTTATCATAATTGACCACTAAATCAAGTAAAACTCTGTAATCTTAAGGTATTTTATTAATAAAACATAACTACACGCTAGAGTTTTATTCAAGCAAAGATCATCTCGTCGCGTCGACGCTTGGGCTGATTACCAGGTCTAATTTGGCATTCTGGATGGTTCATTAATTCAGGAGGACAAGTTGAGACAGGTGATGATAGCAACATTTGCTTCAAATCATAGAATAGAGCTGAATCATCGTTGGTACAAAAGCTGATAGCGACCCCGCTTTTTCCCGCACGTCCAGTTCGACCAATACGATGGGTATAATCTGGAAAACAACATTAAATGAATATACAATAAGAAATACGCAATAATTACCTTCAATAGTCTTGGCCATGTCATAATTGATAACAACGGAAACATCCTTGATATCAATTCCTCTCCCAGCCACGTCAGTGGCCACCAAAATGTCCTTAGCCCCCGATTTGAGACTCGCAAGCGCGTACTCTCTCTGCTCCTGGCCTTTGCCCCCATGAAGCGTACACGCATTGTACCCCAACTTCTCCAAACCTTTGGCCAAAACATCGGCCCCCTTCTTCTGATTGACGAAGATAATGATCGGGGGGTCCACCCCCTTGGACAAGTATTCCATCAACTTCTTTCTCTTGTCGTTTTCAGTCATAATATGGACAATTTGTTCCACACGTTCTGTGGGTTTACCAATTGAACCGATGTAAACTACAGCTGGACGTCTCAAATAAGTCCTCGCTAGTCGCTCAACAGCCGGGGGCATAGTCGCCGTAAACATCACTGTTTGGCGGTACTTCTTCTTGCTGTTATAGTTCGCCAAAATGATTTTACTATCCTCGGCTTCTTCTGAATCCGGTTTTAGGTTTGTGACAGGCATATATTCCAGGATTTTTTGCACATCTGCTTCGAACCCTAAATCAATCATTCTGTCGGCTTCGTCCATGACAATGTAGGTACACTGGTTTAGGACCAAATAGCGATTTTCTAAAACATCGATTAGACGCCCTGGAGTTGCAATAACAATTTCGCACCCCATTCTCAATCTAAACCCTTGCTCCTCTCTACTCAACCCTCCCACAACTACCACAGTACGAATCCCCAATGGTTGGCCGAATTTGACCGTTTCTTCTTCGATTTGTTGGGCCAATTCACGAGTGGGGGCCAAGATTATAGCATAGGGGCCCTGATCGGCGTCTTCGGTGCGTTCAATTTTCGGTAGGGATTGAATCCAAGATAAAAGAGGGATCAAGAATGCGAGAGTTTTACCAGAACCGGTTTCTGCAACCCCGATAATGTCCCGATTTTGCATTCCTATAGGAATTGCCTGTCTCTGGATTGGTGTTGGTTCTTTATAGCCAACTTTATCGATGATTTCCAGAAGCTCTTTTTGGATTCCGGATTCTTTCCATGACCGGATTGGTTCCGGGATTTTCCCCCCTTTAATTGTGATGTTGTAGTCTTCTCTGAAAATCCTCCAATCCCTTTCAGTCATTTCTGAAACTTCCTTCTCCGACCAGTGTCGATCGTCCCACAATTGTTTCTCCTCCTTCCTCCTTACTTTCTTCAACCTAACTTTCTCCTGTGCCTTTTCAGCTTCAGTCCTGCGTTTCTCCAATAATTCCCCGTAGAATTTGCTTTGATCGCGTTTTTGGGCCTTAATATCGATTCCGGCGAGGTTTCCTCGACCGAAAAATTGCACCTGATGTCGCTCCTTATACAAAGGATTGTAATCCTGAGAAGTGTCCTCTCCGGCGTCCCAATCAAAAACAAATTTCCGATCATTTAATCTCCTTACACGTCTCTTCTTTTTCACTAAACCCAAATAGCGTTCTTTGATCGCGTCAGATTCCTTCTCCCTATCTTTATCTTTTTGTTTATCTTCATCTTTCTCCCGATCACGGGGACGTCTGAACTCCCTATCATCCTTTCTTTGTTCCTCCTGTCTTGAAGCTTGTACACTTTCAATTATCTTGCGTTCGGCCTCTTGTTGCTTTTTCAACCTATCGACTTCCTCTTGGCGCCGTTTTAACGCCTCTGCCGCCCGCTGTTCTTTAGTCAAAAAAACAGGTTTGCTCTTAGCAGCTTCTTCTGCTTTTTTCTTAGCTAGTAACTCTTCCAATGACAATGGTTCTTTCTTCGGTGGAGGTTCTTGTTTCATCTCAGATTTAGATTCAGGTTTCGTTTCTGTATCAGGTGTAGGTGTTCGTTTTCGCGAGTCTTTCGCTTTCTTGTCTTTATCATCTTTCCTGTCGTCTCTTTTGTCACGATCGGGCTTACCGTATCTATCATATTTGCTGCTAGAACTTTCGTACTTGTCCCGGGATCGTGATCTGTAGCGTTTATGGGGACGCTCTTTGCTTCGGGATCGGGAACGGCGTCTCTTATCGCGGTCTTTATCCAAACGGTCTCTACTCCGGGATCGGCGCTTTTTGTCGTTCACCATTGATATCTTTTATGCAACGATTTTATAAAATACAATCTAAGATAAAACGTATATAAAACGTAGGTTAGGTTGACGTCTGTTGACGTTATGAAAGTCAGCCAAATACTGTGAAAAACATTTTGTGGTAATACCTGCAAGCGCTAAGCATTAAAAAATAAATAAATCTGACAATAAAACATTTATTATTTTTCTTTAATTTACGTCATAAAATTATTACACATTTTTTTGTAACAATTAATTATTGATAATTACATATAAAGTAATTTTTATTCTAATATGCAGACGAATTCTTGAAAGTGCCAATCAGCTGATAAGTAGACGTGTCTACTCAAAAATGTCAAAATAAACACTTGATTAATAAATAACAAGAAAATGTCTTTAGATAAGTCTAAATTTGAATCGATGCAAAAAAGCATACAGGATGAACTTAAAAAAATCAAAGAAGAAGAGGTAAGGTCAGAAAACTATTAATAAGTATTACACAAAACGTTACAGGAAGCCCTCTTCCAAGACATGAACAATATGTTAAACCAAAAACTATTCCTTGATAGCAAAATCAAAGGTCTTACTAAACTAGTACCCATTCTGAAAGTTGTAAAACACGAAGCTCAAGATCTTGTAAATACAATAAATGACATTTCTGAGTCATCTGAAAAAATAAGTGGCAAAATCAGATCACTTGATACAGCTAGAGTATGTTTAGAAGCTTTTTGTTGATACTTTTTCTTATTGTAGTTTTTAGAGCCGCGTGAATGAGTGTCAGCAACGAGTTAGTGACCTTATTGACTTAGAAATATGCTCCCAAGGGGTCCAAACTGCAATTCTAGACTCAGACTATGAGAAAGGGGCAGCTCACGTTCATAGATTTCTCTCAATTGACCAGTCTCTGCTCCAGAGAACTGCAACCGACGTCGAGAATGTCTCAGGAATGCTGAAATCTGTGAGGACTTTGCAGGACGCTGCAAGCCAGTTGCAGGCTATCGTTGAGCATAAATTTGATGAATCGGTCAAGTGTGAGGATTTAGTCTCGATTGAAAGGTTCTTTAAAATATTTCCTTTGCTGGGAATGCATGAGGAAGGGATTAAGGCACTCTGTACCTACCTCAGAACCAAAGTAAATTTCACACCTACCCTTGTTTGTTTTGAACTAGTTTTTTTAGGTTGCAGCAACGGCTGAAAAAAATCTGAAATCAGCAATGACTACGCCTCAGTCTGACAAACGCTATAGTGTTATATATGCAGACACTTTGACTCTATTATTTGAGGGATTGGCACGTGTTGTTGACACGCACCAACCGTTGATTGAAACGTATTATGGCCCAGGAAGACTTCTTTGTGCCGTTAGCATTTTGCAAAAAGAGTGCGATATTCAAATGAAAAGAGTCTTAACTGAGTGGACTAGGGCACGTCAAATTAATAAGAAAATTCAGCTAATTACTGAATTGTCTAGAATGAGCACAAGTTCTAGTTTTGGTAAACTGGAAAAGATTGATCCCAAAGATTTAGATATTTCCATTGGAGAGATAACTTTGATGCACTTTAGGACCGAGCTTTATATCAGGTTTATACAACGCAAAGTTGTGGTAAGTACTGATCATCGTGAATTTTCATTCATTTTTAACTACATTTTAGTCAGACTTAGAAGTCGGAGTCCAGGACGAAGGAGAAAAAACAAAAGTACTAAAATCGTTAGAAAATTTAATCAAAAACAGCGACTTGACACACTCGAAGCACGAATTACTGTTACATTATTTGAAACTTGAGCAGTATTTTATGGAAGAATCGGTCGCAAAAGCTGTCAGTATGGACAGTATTGAACCTTCCCAACAAACGTCAAGTATGGTCGATGACACGTTTTTCATAGTCAAAAAGTGCATACGGTATACCCCATTTCAAAATCATTTTATTTCCTTTGACAACTATGATTCATAGACGTTCAATCTCAACCGGAAGTTTGGATGGGATTTGTGCCATTATAAACAACGCTTGTAGAATACTTGAAAATGATTTTTGCGATGTGTTAAGGGCGCGTTTGCGACAGGGCTACCCTTCCGGTTATTTAGATTTGACTCAGGCTTACAATGTGTTGCAGAGTTCGATTCAACAGGGCCGGCTTCAGTCGAATGATACTGAGCAAACAAGAACTGCGTTTATCGTGGCTTTAAACAACGCTGATAGTAGCACAGAATACGTTGATGCGTTGTGTGATAGCGTTTTGAAAGAAATAGAACAAGCCCTTCCTATGATGAATAGTAACGAACGGGGAAAACTCGAGAGTTGTCTCTCTGGATTGTCTTCAGTGACGACTAACCTTAAGGAAATTATTGAATATGGTATTCAACAGTTGCGCGTCAGCGCAATTAAACCACGTATCAGTCCTTGGGTCGACAATTTCACTAGTATAAACCACCAATTATCTGAGGTATTAAGACCTATTTGTTTAAATTGGGTGAGTTATTGTGTGATTTAGGACGAACTGTCGGTGTACGAAGCGGGAGAATCATTCGTTCAAACGCTTATTATGAACCTTGAAACACTTTTGTCACTGTTTAAAGATGTTTTGACAACGGCGAATTACGATGCTTTTATTTCGGTTTTAACGACGGAAGTTACCCAAAGATTGGAGAAAGTCATTATGAAATCGACGTTTAATAGGGTAATGATGCAATCAATGGTTACCATTTTTCCATGGGATTTTTCAGTTGGGAGGTTTGGTGTTGGATAAAGAGGTGAGGTCATTGGCGGGTTATATAACAGCGACGACTTCGTGGTCTGTGAGAGACAAATTCGCGCGTTTGACTCAAATCGCCACTATTCTAAACCTGGAACAAATGTCTGAATTTTACGATTATTGGGGCGACCACGATGGAGCACTTACTTGGCGTTTGACGCCATCTGACGTCCGGACTGTGATGGCGCTAAGGTCAGATTTTAAGGTCGAAGATATAAAAAGACTCAAACTGTGATTGTTGGTAATAAAACTTCACTTTTAATTGGTGTTATTTCTTTATGTATTTACACAACCTTTTGACAATAATATACATTGCATAAATTGTGCTCGACTTAACGAATCTATGTTATTTTAACCGGGACGGAGAGTCTGTTTCACATCGTTCTTTGAGGCATCACGAGATGTAACGGAGGAAAAAAAACACCAAATTTCGATTTTCACTAATACAAGTTGATTTGCATTGAAGCATCTTTTATCACAGAACATCGTCAATCAATTAAGAATAGTTTTACAAAAAAATCATGAAGCTATCGTTACACATTAAAAAAGACAGTCTCGTAAACCTATCAAGGCCACTTTCCAATTAAAAAAGTCCAACGCACGATAAATAAATATACACAAAATTATTGTTCATTCTAGTTGTTCATAACAGAAGGCAACCTAACGGTTTGATTTCTTATAAGCGTATTAACTACTACTTAAACATTACTTAACGTTACATTCTTAGTTTACATAGTTATATAAAAGACAAAAAAGCATTTTTGGTTTTGACTTTGATACATATGTTATATAGGCAAAAAATAAATAAATAGATCAGTTGGATTAATTAAAAAGGAAGAAATAATTTACGTACACTTCACTACTTGTGGATTCTTCTAGTATAAATAACGGAACTTGTCCATTCGGCAGAGAGAGAGAAACTTAAAGCAGATTAAAATTACGTTTCTTGTTGACTATCCAACTCATAAAAATGGATTGTTGGAATTCGCATTAGCTGTAGCACCAACCTGAGAAACCAAAACAAAACAAATTTTTACAAAATATTCTTTTAAATTTTTCTTGGGAGTGACCGAAAATGATAACTTTTTTTACAAATTTCGTTTTCCAGTTTTACATCTAAAATTTTTGAAAAACTAAAAATGTGTGGTTAACAACGAGCTAATAAATTCAATCACATTATAAAATTCAAAATGTCTCTTGCATAAATTTTCAATGACTGGCATTGAGACATTGAAAAGTGCGTAAAAAAATATACGAAATTTGTCTGAAATTTCAAAATTTAAGACTACAGTTTTCTTTGTATGTTTACACATTCTTTAATTAAAATTAATAAAATTCTTGTCAATATATTAAAGTTACCAACCCTCCGATTTCCCCTTTTTGTGGGAAATAAATACCTTGAACGGGTTTGCTCCCCACGCGGCTCCATTGGCGGCTACCGGAAACATCGACTGGAAGTTCTGCGCAAAACCGTTCACCCTCACCGGCTCGCGGAAGGGATTGGCGAGATTCTGTCCGAAATTACCATTACTCCCCCAATTCATCCCATTGAAGGGATTCGAGAACGTATCCTGATTCTGGAACGCATTCATATACTGACCTGGAACGGAAAAAATTAGTCAGGGGCGGCGAAAATTCAAATTGAAACCTTGACTAGGCGAGCCAAACATGGAACTCTGCGGGGACGGCGAGCTGTACATGGAGCCGGTAGGCGTCGGCGAGCTGTACAACGACCCGTTCGAGCCTGACGAATTCCAGTCCACTGCGTTTTGCGTTTTTAGAGCGTTGTCCAGGTCTTTGAGGGCGGCGTACTTGTCTTCGGGTGGGGCTGCAGGTACTTTGTTTGATTGTGCTAAATTAAAATTGTCGAAAGCCGGCGTCGGCATACCTAAATAAAAAAAATGCGTCAGAGAAGTGTTGGTAAACGATTGCATCGGAAGCGTAAATAAAAAAACAAGTGCTGGTACTACACTAAAAACGGATAAAAATCAATAAAACCAACTGCGAGAAAGTAAATGCCGAGTCACACTAAACACTTACTCCATCGGTTTGTACTGCACTTGGGAAAGAGAGGCACTTGGTTTAAGACTGGACCGGAATTCGTGAATTTCAAATCAAATATACTGAACTGATCCGCTGGAAGGAAAAGCATTCCAGTGTTACACACAAGAGAAACAAATATTCAAATAAATACATAGAAAGCGAGGAGTTTAGCGTGGCCGGAGTGGTTGACGGGCCAACATCGACACGAAAATAGGTAACAACAAAACACATCCAAATTGTTTGTTTCGGTAGTGTTAGAACATACGACTTTTTATTCTACAACACTCTTAATTGAAACAATTAGCTAACAAGTAATTCAACAGCAAGCGTAAAATTTTATGTGCTTGCAAAGGTAGAACGATTACGTTTTCTTCTCTAATACGATTTTTGGACATTTGAATAAACCAACATGAAAGTTTACTTCCAATCTATTTTTATAAAAAATTTGCTCAAAAATTTAAAATAAACAATATTTTTTTTATTATTTATTACAATACAAAAAAAATGCATCAAAATTTATAAAGAAAGAATAGTCCACATTTGTTTTCCATAATTTTTACCAAGGCAAAGGCGAAGAAGCAAGCTCGATTAATCAGAATTACTTCTTTATTTCTCCGTTTATCTGATATTTTAACTTCGAAACTTTAAGTTTAAATAATAAAAATTTAGTTTAGTAAACTAACTTGTAACTTGTAAAATTTACTATAAAGTGGTCTTTTCGGTTTTTTGTATCTCAAATAGTTTTAAAGATATTAGCTAGCAAATATCGCACTCTGTAAAAAAACTATTAATGAATTAACGTAATAATTTTTGCAAAAGTTGTAAGTGTTCTGATTGGGCAGTTTAAGGACGACCATTATAAAAATGTAAAAAACCAATCACTTTAGATTTTTGTATTCATTCAAAAACTGAATGCACCTTAGATATTAGATTAATTCATAAAATGTAGCGAAATTGGTTAATTCAGATTTGCATTCATTCAAAAATCTTGAGAAATCGAATCAATATTTCAAGGTTTTTATTTCATTAATAGAGTAAGCAATGAAGCGGTAATTTTATTGGAAAGAGCAAGCCCGTAAATTTTTTCTTAATTTTCATAATATTAGACAATGCTTGTTATTTATGCTTATTTTAAAACAACTTTTTTTTTTAAACAAGTAAAAATAATAATCCTTTCATGTTACTTTTTTTTATTTTAAAGATCAAAATTCAATTTCAATACCCATCACTACTCCCAACCATTGATGATATTTACACTGAATCAAAATCTGAAAATTCCATTGTAACGACTTAGATACGTACCCAAAATTTAGTTGTATTTTTTTGACAACGAATAAGAATTATGTATTTACCTTGTTATTTTTTAATTTAAAGTAAAATACAAGTCGAAATGACGTACGTCGATCTAATCAGGTCACGAAACCTTTAGAAATTCATTTCAAAGCCCGACAAATAATTTTAATATTTCGTTGAATGAAACTCATTACGTCCAAAGTGGTGTTATTTTAGTCACAAACACGCGTAAAATAATTTGGCTTAGTAAACAAATCTAGAAGCTCGATTTATTACTTCAATAGAAAACCATATTTTCATTTCTTATCACACCAAATGACTAAGTTTTTTTCGTGTATTGTAATTATTTACTCAGGTACTCAGTATCTTAACCTTGTGGTGATAAAAACTCCGCCCAAAATAAACTACAGCTTGATTTTTTCCTTTTATTTTCTCTTTCCATTCATTAAAGCTCCAGATGCGTGGTAATTTTAACTTTACACATTTAAACCAACACATTGTCGGGTCGCCCATACTCACTTGCATTGTTCAAATTGCTGTTAAAAACTGGATTATCGTCGAAATTCGCAAAAGTCTCTTGCGTCGTCGTTGTGTTATTATTGTTGGAAGCAAATATATCTGCATTGTCGAAATCCACAGCAAACGAATGGTTCTTCCCAGGCTCTGGCCTTTTTCTATTAAATTCCGTCGTGTTTCCGTTCAATTTGATCGGTTTTGGGTCAGATACGAGCGTCGTCAGCGGTTTCACTTTTTCCGTTTTCGTGTATCCGTTCTTGAGGGCTTGTGTCGGGTCCATGTAATACCTCTTCCGTTCGTATTTATCGACCATGAAGTCCTTGACGGTTTGTTCATCCCTGCACTCGGCCCCCGGTAAATTCCCATCGTACAGCCCCAACCAAACACTCTTGCAATAATCGTTGCCTCGATTTTTCAACATTTCGATTTCTTCCGACGTGAATGTGGCCATCGAGATCGACTTGACGCGATGTGGCGGCGTCAAACCGCGTCTGTAAAAATAAAACCAATGATAAAAGTTCAAACGATAAAACGATACCGTGAAAAGTATTTTTCAGCGGAGAGTTCAAGGGATTCCTATCTGGCGAGGGGCCAATAAATACGAGTTATTTATTCGATATGAGCGCAGGCGAATTTTAGACGACGATTTGTAATTGCTGATTGTTGGGTTACCTTTTCGGGCATTGGCGGTGAGTTGAAAGAGGCTAGCAGAAACGAAAAAATTGAATGGTTGCTAAATAAGTTTAGTGAGACGACGACGGAATTATTTATCGGGTAGAAGCGACCTCCGGTCCGTGATTACCACATTGAAAAAATCGAAGCAGAGAAATCGTAATAAAACTTATTTTTTCTGCACAAAATTGAAATTTACGAGTACTATTGGCTTAGGAACGATTTGTTTACAGTAAATAATGATTTGTATACCCTGAAATAGATAATAAAAATAATTACACATTAAAAATATAATTTTAAATGCTTGTTTTGACTATTGCAAAACATTTATTTTAAATTAGAAACTAATTGAACCTTTGACCTGGTTACAAATTCTTGAGAAAATGCAAATAATCACCCAAAACAAACACCGACGTCGCAATAAATAATTTTTATTATAACTCAATCTGATCGCGGCAAAAATTCAACCACTTTCTTTAGCTAAATGCCAATTACGTAACCGCATTGATCTCTCGCCTCTCCCAAATTCCTTGCAAATGCGAAAATCCACCGAAGCGTATAAATCAGAATCAGCTTTTATCACAGACAGGAACCTCCGGGACTTCGTCTCGTGGTGATAAGACAGCGCAGCGCCTCCGAACGCTCCGTAATCAGCATTTCTGACATTGACCGCTTCCTGGAGCTCGGCAAGGTCGCGAAACCGGCCTCTTGACCGATGCAAAACCAGGTAATACCTGAATATGCCGCATAGCGTAACATTGATCGTGAAATGGACACCTTGCTCGAAATATCTCTTACATCATTAACAATTTCCAGTTGATCAGAAATCAAAACAATTCATCATAAATGAGAATGCGTCAAAAACCGATAAATTCAATAATTGTTGTTATTTGGGCGCCTACGTCGCTGCGATAAAAGCTCTGATATCCTCGGAATGAGACGATATTTTGTTTGGTTTCCTCATCTCATAATCATAAAACGTGTGCATATAATTTACATATTCGTTTAAAACACGCCACTAATAAACAATAATAATAATTAACATTAAATAGCTGCTCCTTCCAGATGGCTCAGCACATTTGAGATAAAATACTCCTAACAATTTTATATCTTCTCAACTCGGGTTTGTAACGAGGACTTTCATCCCTTACAATTATAGCACCAACGTCATCATCTGCGTGGGTAACCAATCAATCGAAAAACTAATCAGAGAGTGTTCAAGAAAATACTTTTATCTTATTTGAGGACAAAAATAACAATGTACACACAATTATATTACGGCTTAATAGTGGGATAAGTTGTCAGGACCTTCAATGCCTCTAAAATTATGCAAAGCGACTTTTAAAATTCAGAGGTTGTTTTGGGGCTTGAATTAACCCAAAACTCATTAAGAAGTGAAGATTGATTATATGCTCCTTATTTTACTTCGATCGGTTAAGCTACCACAAGCACGTTTAACATTAATTAAAAGTCAAGTAGCCGGGCCTTATTTGTCATAGCGGAATTAAAAAAGTGGGCTGGCAATCCGAAAAAAAATTAATAAATTTTTTTCAGTTTTTCTCAAGTACTTTTCGAAAAATTCATTAACATAAATGAGTATTTAAACAATATAATAATTGAAGGTGAAGTTAATTAAGAAGTCGCGCGCATTGAATTGAAGTTGAAGTCACGTGACTCAGAAAATAGCAAATCGCCGCTCATTCAGTCCCAGTTTTAGGTCATATGATTGTAAAAATTTATTAGTGATGATGAAAAAGAATGTCCCTGTATACATTTTTAGCAGTTTCGCCATTTTCGTTTCAAAATTGACAGTTATGGTATAAAATAAATATAAATAAATAATAACATCTTTTAAGATACAGGATTTATTTACATACTTTGTGGTTGTGAGTCGTAAAACTGCTAAAACTACCCAGTTTGTCGAAATCTCATCAAGAAACCTTCTGTTATTGGCATACATTTAAAAATATATACCCAATATGTATCTACCCTAAAAACCTATTTCTTTATTGTCACTCTACGATAGTTTTTATTGCGCCATGACAGTCTCTAGCGAATCAAAAATTCATTACATCAACCACTAAATATGATTAGATTATATCACATATGACCTTTTTAATACGGCTTTTAGGAAAACAACTAATAGAGATCAATAGAAAATTAATTATTTTGAGTGTACTGTGAAAAAGTGTTTTTTTCTCAAGTTTACATAAAATGCCATATTTATTTACACAGCCAACTGCGATCACTTTCTTCCTACATCAAAATAATGTAAAAATCGGAAATGTAAACAAATTTTTTTTTTAGAAACGCACCACACAAGTATAGCTTCATTATCCAATTCCCTGTTTATTATTACTTCCTCGTTCTTCTTAAGTCTTAATTAATTATGTTAATCGGACGATAATTGCAATTCAAACGTTGAATCTAGTCGCGTGATGATTTTTTATACTTATAACCGCAAAACCCAGACGGAAATAATTTAGGTGAATTTGGAACATATCGATTTGAGTTTCAAGGCAATACAAACGGCTCCCATAATTTATATTCAGACGTTATTACAATTTATGAGTCAATATTATTAATAAGAAAATTCAGCCGTATCGCAATGGCCTTCATCTCGAAGATATGAAAGACAATGCGAAACGTTTCCATTCTGGATTGTTTTGTGGAAAGTTATGGTAACGTCGGGGCGAGTCAAATGTTTTACTTTACTCGCCTTGTTTTTTCAATTTCTTCAAGGTGATAGAATAAGAGATTGCTGAAAACTACAAGTTTAAGAAATTTTCTCTCAGTGATTTATGGAGTGTTAAGTGTTCAGTTTGTATGTATCACTTGCTTTACTTAGAAACCCAAACGGGGCGTTTATCACTGATATAAAATCTAGTCTCTTTCAAATAAAAGCATCTCTTTCTTTAAACTCTCCCCTCATGCTAAAGACCCACGTGTAACACATCCAAATCGATAAAAAACCTTTGTAAATTGTACGACCTAAGGTGACTCACGTCAAAGAGACAGACAATTCAACCGTTCCCGTTGCAGTTCGTTGCACTTTTCGTATCGTGGGTCCCCTCAGTCAATATTTGATACAACCTGCACGAAGGGCCATTCTTACCGAACAGGTATAACATCCGCTAGGGGAATTGTACATACATTCTTTTCCCTCATATCAGGCTTCAACACGCGACAATAAAACTTGTAAGTGACAATTTAAAAATGTAACGCGGTGATCAAGCGAGTTACAAGGAGAGTTGAATCTAATAAACAAACAGGCCAACTTTGGCCTGATTTGTCTCTTTGTTGTGCTTATTGTGATTGTGAATCATTGTAGAGGGCCGCCCGAACGGAACGTCCCACACCTGAATGAAGTGACAAAAAATTTTCTTGAGAAATTTTATACAATACAATGAACTTTTATTTACAACATTAATATAATAATGCACAACACCGGAGTCTTGTTCAAAAATAACAAATTGATTGTTGATTCATTATTAATTCACACGTGTGCCAGTACAAGTTGTACGTAGCCTGTGGTGTATTTAAATGGACGATTTACTCGTAAACAAAGAATAAAAATGCTGATTTTAATTTTTTTAATCAAGGAAACAATACGGAATTCTTTGTTTTGCAGTGGTGAAAAATAGAAGTCCGGTTATATTTTTAGACGGTTCAATCTTCTACGAATTCAAAGTGATATGAAAACGCCTGCGGCTGTTATTTTATGGTGACACTCTATATTCTTTCTGCGAATTCGTGATGATTGATTAAGTCTTCAAAAACATCGCAATTTTGTTTTGGAAATAAATAATAAACAAAATAATTGGTTTTATTAGAAATTATGCTTAACTGTATGTGTAAGCATTCTCGATTTTTAATAACAACAATTTGTACTTTCCTTTATTTAAGTAGTTAGTTTTTACATAATTTCGAATTCTGAGTCTCTCCAGCATAAAATGTGTTTTAATGAATTAATTGATGATAAAATGTGAAAAAAATTGTTGGTGCTTCCTGTAAGCGGATCAAAATTTCTAATCTAAATCTAAGTTGTTTTTAAAATAACAAACTAAGAAACTTACAAGTATTTTATTTAGTCTTCTCGTTATTATTAAACTAGAATTTAATGAAAATAAACTATGAAACATAATTTATTTTGGGATCAAGCATCGATTAGATATTTGTGATAAAAGAAATAAAAAATAGACATTTTTATACATTAATTTTACACAAATTACAAAAGTCTCCGAAAGATTTTGACATCTTATTTTCTAAAACAAAATAAAACTTATTAGAGGAATATGTATGTGTGTATAATAAAAAATGTAAATGTCAAATGTACCTCGATTTGTACAACTTGTGAGAAGAGAATTAATTATAAATTTATTCGTATGTTATTTATCGAAATTGGAAATGCATTTTATCAACTGGTTACAAAAGTGGCAAGAACTCTTTCCCCAAATTAAATCCTTTTAAATAAAAATTAAATTTTTATATTTTAAATTTAAAATGTATGTAAATACAAGAGAAACACAATAATGTTATTATATTTTATATGTAATATCATTTTCGAAACGTTAAATATGTAAAACAAAAAATATTTGGATTTATAATAATATCATTCAATTATAAAACATTGCACACGTCCTATTATTTGAACATTTTGCTTGTAATGTTATGTTAATCCATGTGTTTTCTTACCGGAAAACCACATACACTTATTACGCCTTTTAAAACCGTAGCAATTATTTGCGAAAAGAAAGTTCGATTCCTTCACCAAAAACGTAAACAATATTGAAAATATTTCACTACTTTCCCGAAAACACTTTAATCGAATCATAATAAATTTATGACTCAGAATAATTTGTGTTAATGTGCTACCGGATTAACAGAAATGAATCCGACTTTCTCTGTTACCTATTAATTTGTACAATTCTGTCAGGACTTCGAAAATAAGCCATAATTGGAAATCGACTTATTATCATCCAACAATAAATAAAGCATTAATAATCTTATCAGCGGGAGCTTTGTATTTGCTAGTTGAATAGGATTTTGAGAAAATCATTACTTTTAACAAATTTAACTAAAACCTTCGCTATTTTCCACCTGCTTGTGGCAAATACAATCAAATTAGCATTTAGGTCACGCCGGAAGCGGCAAAACGGATCTGATATAGTGGTTTACAATAAATCGCAAATGCACGTGCATCGATTATTCGTTAAATCGAGATCTTTGTTAGAAATTTTCTGACGTCAAAATGACTCACGAGGTAAGTCGAACAAAAATGGACATTTTTCTAGCCTGATTTGTTTGATTTTCCAGATTCTGTCCTTGGTCACCACAAAGAACCAACAGTAAATAAAATTTTGAAATAAAGCACGAAGTGTTTGTTAATTGGGAAACATGTGCTATTTATATTTACACACTTCCAGATCGCTAATGAAAACAAATTTCGCACTTGCATAAACAATTCCTAAGGAAGCACCAAAAGTTCAAACCTCGTTTAATCTAATTAGCAATTATGCGAATTTTTGAAGAAAAGCCGCGGTCAGAGGGCGCGAGATAGCCCCGTCTGGCGCCGCAGGATCACCTGTCAGCCCATTGTCAATCAACGGTACTTACAGCATTCCGGAGCACTTGGTGCACACAAACGAGCCGATTGTCATGTTGACGTACGTGGGGCCGCGTTGGTTGCAGTCAAAACAGTACTTGTTTTGGGGCTGCGCCCCCAGTTCGCGTAACGTTTTTAAATTCTTCTCATCTTGCTTTTTGCGTGACGAAGCCATTCTGCTCCACAACACTGACACAACTGACAATTGTGACAGCTGAGACGCCGTCAACGCCTCCGGTGGAGATTCGGCGAAGTTTAAACTCAGTGTTTCAACGTCAATTTTCGAGAATCATAAAAGAGGGGGTCAATAGATTTCGGGTATCTTGCGATTAAAATGCTTCCGGTAATTGGATTTGCGCAGTTAAAAAACGTGCTCAGTCGTAATATGATATATTTATGATTTGTGAAATCACTTTGAATAATATATTAACAATTTAATTGGCCAACAAGAGGGCTATTTACACAGATATACCAATAAGTTGGCTTAAATTTAACGAGAACTAAGCTATAAATTGTCAGTCTATTTTTTCCTAACTATGTATAAAAATGATTAGAACAGTGAGGCACTACCACTAGAAAATATACAATAGTCATTTTCCATACACAGAGTGGAAGAAAAAAACATTCCATACCCACTAGTTTTCAAATGTTTGTCAAGAATGTTGAAATAGTGAGTAGGGTCAAGAACTGAGTTTAGTTTTAGTGAAATCTGTAAAAACGAATCTTAAATATCAGAAGGAAGAAACAACAAAATTTACTGAAAACGTCAGTATTTTAGCACCTTGCAGAGTCTTCGCAATGTTCATTTTTAAACACTAACTTATTTCACATTACAACTATAGACTAGAGAATTTTATAATAACATCATATTCTTAGAGATGAATATAAAAAAAATGGGAGTTATTGAAAAACATCACATTTTTCAACTACAACTAAAACGGTACAAGGGCGCCATTTTTGGAGGAAACTGTTCTTTAAAATAATAAGCTGGTTTACCCTGTTTGTAAACTTGTCTATTTTTTATCATCATTCGCAAACTGCCTAGTTTCAATACCTTACTCTTGTTTTGTGACTGATTCAACACTATTTTTGAAGTAAAACAATAAATAACAAGGTTGGGCCAAGAACATTTGACAGAATTTACGATTTTTAAGATTTTTAGCAGTTAATGACAATTGACATATGACATTTTTTGAAGTACAGTTGGGGACACGGAATCCTGGGTAGTCTTTTATTGTCATTTTAAAAAATGTCAATGTAAATGCACCTTGACAGTCATTATGATTGATATTTTAAAAAAACTATCAAATTAACTTTGACATACATCAATTTTTAATCAGTTTTCAATAAACCTCAAACAATCTCAACTCTTATTCAAAGCGGGGTGTCTCGGTGACTTTGGGGATTCCAAAAACTTCGACTTTGTCAGTATCAAAAAGACAAATATGCCAAACATTAAAAGCTTGGTTATGAGTACCTAAGGTATAGTTTAGAAATTTTGACAACTGAATGACACATCTGCCTAGTTTTACGTGTCCCCCACTGTAATTACAAAGCTTTAAACTTAGCGAAACTATGAAAACTGCAAATAAAAAATAACAATATTGACAAATTAAAAAATTTGAACGCTTTTATCTTTCTATTCACCTCTCGTATATGGTAAAAGCTGTCAAATTAATATGCCAACTTTGTTTTTCCGTATTAAAATTTTAATTGGCCGTAGTTTGGCGCCCTTTTTTGAAAACTAGTCAAAACAAACCCAACTAGTCTTTAAATAATTCGTTTATCGAACAGCGGAGGTCAGTCCACAAATAAATTTCTTTCGATTTTTACCTCTTATCTATATAAAAAATATTTTTCAATAACTTTGCCTGATTTCATCAGTACCCACCGCATTGCATATCTAAAATATCAATTTAACTAGGACTTTCGTTCATGTCATGATCGCCTTTGGCGACGATCATCGGTTCGGGTGGCATTGCACGACTGGGCGAGGGACTATCTACATTCCTAAAATTAAATCCGGGCGAATCGGCGCTAGACAACGACTCCGGAGTGCCGACTGAGCTCAGCGAGCCCGGCAAACTGCTGGGCGTGGTGGTGAGTAACCCTCCGCGGTCCACGGCCGAGTAACTGTGGAACCGTTTCGCCCTGGAACTCACATAGTAGTCGTTCTTATCGTCGTCGAGCTTCCTCTTGACGCCGAGGGGGCTCGGCCGCAGGACAGGGCTAGCGCTGCGCCGGATGAGCGTTCGTGAAGCTCGCGTGGGGCTCTGGAAACCGGGCGAGCTGAGACGTGTCGGCGAGGGTGAATTGCAATTGAGGCCACTGTAGGGCGGCAAGTTGACGTGCAATGGACCCATTTTGTTCGATTTAGAGTCGCCGTGAGATTCGTTCATCAGATTTAAGTCTTCCCACGATTGGGAGATTTGCATAGTGTGGTGGATCTCGCGCTCGTGGGCGAGCTCACGAAGGTTGCTCACGTCGGCATGCTCTTCTTGACGGAGTTGGTTAATGCGAGGGGTGAGGCGCAGTCCCGAGACCTGAGGAACAACAAACGAAAATTAATTTATTGTATTGTAATTTTAATCTGTCACAAGGTTAATATTTCATCATTACATAGTAACTGTAAATGGGTTTTCTCTGCATTTTTGGACCTAGATTATTAGTGTTCTTTATTAAATAATAATGTAAATAATATTAACCGAGAAAGTGTTTGTATCGATATAAAAGAGAATAAAAAACCCCAATCAATCCTGATTTTTAACAAATTTAGTAACTATGTATTTACAATAACACTTTCAGGTACTAGATAGGTACTCTAGATAAAATTTTGTCATGAACATGCTTATTTCAAATAGGATTAAAAATCGAAATCCTGAAGTAATCTGCGTGTTATACGACTCGTATTTGCATGCTGACGTCAATACGATTTATTGAGTAAGACTTATTAATACTGTCCTATGCTAACGCAATCTTTGTTACGCAGGTCGGATAAAAAAAGCGTTCTCTATTAATTTGACTGAATTTGATTTTTTTTTATAATACACTTGCTTTTAAAAACAAAACAGCAAATGGATTGATGTACTTAAAAGTACAGATATAAAAACTACTAAATCATTGTTTTCAATATTACAACTTTTTATTTTGTTAAATTTAGTGTGCTTCTAGATAACAAGTGGCCGTTACAAAAAACAGTTTTTTTGATAATTTTTTTCAGTGTCAAGATAAAGTTCAAATTACTGTTTGGAAAATTTCCAGTCGAAAAACGATCACTAACCAAGCCGCGAAAAACTACACTTTTTTAAAGACAATACTTCTTGAAACAAAGTTGCACAGTTTATTGTCATCTATAAATATTGATTGAATATCTACTCCAAAAAAATTGCTCACATAATAACCTATTCAATTTGATCAAAGAAGTATTGTCATATTTTTAAAAAGAATGAAGTTATAGCTTGAGACGTTTTTTATAATCCAATTTGTATATTTTGTCTTTTTCCAATAATTTGACAGGCTACCTTTTCTATCTTCACCAGAACTTATTTCATCGTAAATTTTAAACAAAAAATTAGAAAATAAGTGTCTACAATAAACATTTATAAATTCCGTTGTTGTTTTTTAAACATAAAAAAAATCTTTCTTCTCGCGTCTTAAGAATGAGAAATAATAAAAGGAAGCAAACTTTCCGTATAGTCCCTAAATATTTTTTCCAAATTTCCAGATATAAAACTTACTAAAAATTTAATTTTACCAGATTATACTTACAGGTCTAGTAAGATAATGACATCGTTTTATTGAAAATTTTATCCAATGACTACTTTGAAACAATAATTCACCATCACCTTGACCATCCTCCTTTTGTGTCTTGAATTTTTACCTTAAATTAGAACTTTTTCATGCAGAACAATAAGGAGTTGTATAATTTGCATAATTATCTCCTGCGTTTCATTATACAACATAGTTTATAAGAGCATTAATAATGTAATTATTAATTAGATTTTCCATTAAAAGATTTCGAGAAACGCACTTTCTTTTTTAAGTAATAATAAAATAAAAAACAGTAAATCAGTTCAAATCCACATCTTAACACTAATAGGAAGGTTTTAGTAAACTCTAAACTAATTAAGTTCCAAAAAAACAAAACTTTTCAAAATATTTAACAAGAACAAAGTGAAAAAAATAAAGAAAATAGAAATAGTGATTATTTCCATCCTCATAGAAAGTAATTCAATATTTTTCGTATTTTGGAAAAAGACAGCAAACAAATGTTGACCACTTTCTGCAAAGTAAGTTTTCTTATTTCATTTTATAGGTTATGTATGTTCGTTCGTAAGCCTGTTAAAAATCAAAAATTGACATCTCCAAAACCTCAAAAACTGTCCATTTGGGCTCACTTTATCAAAATTAAGACCTTCAAAGGGAGTTATTTAGGTGCTTACAGGAGATCCAGGCACTGGACTAAAGCTGGCACTGAACCTCCTCGTTCTCGTCTGCGTACTACCCCCAAACAGGTTGAAAGACTGCTGATCCCTGCAAAAGACCACAATAAGGCAACCACAAAATCACAGCAGAAGAATTTACCTGGCGGCTGATCCAGATGGGGTTGCTGTAGTCATGATGGAATTGCTCTCATTAATCATAGGGGCACTGGAGCACCTCTTCAGGGTGCCGGAACCGTTGACTGGACCGTCAACGTCCATGTCTACGCAAGAATTTATTGATGACATTCAGCTTCTCTGTCACCACTCGTATTTTTTTTAATGAGAACATTTGACCCTTGGCACGTACGAAACAAACACGATTCAGTGTTTCTCACTTAGGCCGAGTTTTAACACAAGTTTATTCACACGAAAACATCAAGAAACACCAAACCAGCGGTCTTCTCAAGTTCGACAAAATCCTCCTGTCAAAAGCTTCAACCAAGTTCGCGCATGTCCTGAAATCCGGGACCCGGATCTTACTAGTCGCTAGATGGCGCTCATATTCAAATAAAAATTCAATTTATTTCGCAAAGTTTTTATTTATACCTATGTTAAGCTTCTTATAAATAAAAAAATGACATGCATGAAAATGATTGTTTTATTTCGGTTTCTGTTTCTGGAACGGGGGGTTTCGTCCGCCTTGACCTGGCTTGCCTGCACGGCCTCCAAAATTACCTAAATTCACAAATTTTAATAAAAATACGAAACTATAACATTTGATACCTCTAGCAGCCGGTCTATTTCTCTGGTTTTGCCCCCCTCGACCACTTTTCATGTCTCTACCTCTATTCTTCACCACAGCTTCCTCTTTGACCATATCTATTACTTCATCTGGGATACGTAAATATTTTATTGTGCTGCCTCTTATGTAACATTCAGGCATTCGCCAAAACTTGTCGCCATCCTTAAAAAACACAAAATTAATTGCCCCAAGCTAACCTCTTCAACACTTACTCTAGAAGTGCAAATGACTTCACGCAAATTAATATTCATCCAATTATCGCAACTGACTAAATGACCGTTGTAAGTTTCTCCATTCTTCAATTCTACAAGCTAAAAGTGAAAATTTTAATCTCAATTTACGTGATTCTAAGTGATTGATTTACCATGGGATGGTTTTGTGCCGTCCGAAGTAACGATAAAGGCAGCTAAAAGAATAAAATTATTAGTTCTTAAATTAGGAATTTTATTAAAAAGCGTAATTACCATTTTTATGTAAAATACGTCCTATAAGCGCAAATTTAAAAGCCTAACCTCACTTGTAGATGAAAATTACAATAGTAGTTTATTGATCCGAAAAATACAGCAGACCACCTTAAGTTGTATAGATAATACTTCGCCATTTTGAATTTAAGGCTAGCGCTAAATGCAATTCAAAAGTTTTTTTTAACTTAACACAAAAACTGTTTTTTTTGCTTTGCCAAAAAGCAATTACATTGTTTTGTTGGGCAATAAAAACATTTAAAAATATAAAATAGTGTTAATTTATTTAATCAAAACAGGAAAAAGAAACAACAGCAAACTGTTTTTCTTTTTAATTTTTACACAAAATATTTGCATAGATTTATTTACAGAGTGTATAATTAAATATGGTACTAAAATTAACATAACAAAAACTTTAATAAATACATAAATACAAAATATTCTCATAAAACACACTAGGTACATAGGTAGGTACTTATCTTTTCATAGAGAATAATTAAGAGTGGATATTTCAATTTCAGTCAAATTAGTTTCATTTTTGAGAAGATTTTTGGTTAAGACAATTACTTGGTGCCCTGCAAATAATAATTCTTTGCAAATCGTTTGGTGAACTTAGCCAAATGAACTAAATAAAAAAATGTATCAAGAATAGTCTTGAAAAGGCATGACAGGTGTAATACTATTCTTACAACTACAAGGTTACAATTCTACAATTAAGCTATGCTAAACAGGTGGATAAAAAACTAATTAAAATCTAATTGTTTTTTTCAGTTGTTGGTGGTGGTTGAATGGTGACTTGTCGGACGGGTATTCTGGGCGCCAAATTTACCATACTTGCCCACTGACCATCGCAGAGATCATTAAAACTCATGACTTTTAGTAAAGCACCACCTAACTCGGTTGGGCCACGACAGGTGGGTTGAGTGTCCCAAATTTTGCTCTTATTTTCGTCGACCCAGCTGTTTTTTTTATTTATTAGTTTGTAAATCAATTGCAATTAGATACGTACAGGGCTAAGTATAAAATGTTGCAATCGCAGTACCAAGGATTCTTCGCCAGTTTTATTGAAATTAATTTGTCCAGGTAGTCTAAACATTTGGAAGGCAAAAAGTGAAATCTATTGCTGTCCAAATCTCTAAAATGTAAATCTAGTTAAAAGTATCAACAAAAAAAAGATTTTACAGTTTCTCTAAATTTGGAGTATAAGAAAAAATTTCTTCATGGATGCTGCTGAGAATATTATTATTAATTAAAAGTGAATTTAAATTGGTTAGCCCATTAAAACTTTTTTCTGCCAACTCTTCCAAGTTGTTTGAAAATAGGAAAAGTTTTTTTAAATTGTTGTTTGTCTCGAAACAGTTTTCCGATAATTCGGAAATAAAATTCTGACCCAAATGTAACTCCTCCAAGTTGTGTAAATTCACAAAATCGTTTATTTGCACCTGAAACAATTTTAAATTAACTTTAGACCATTTTTGTCAAAATTACTTTTCTCAAATGGTTTGAAGTCAATTGTAGAACCTTTAAGTTTCCTAAATTTCCGAAAAGTTTGTCAGAAATACTCGAAATATGATTTTTTCTAAAATTCAAAAATTCGAGACTCAAGAGTGAGTCAAACAAACCTACAAGACAATATTGGCTCAGATTTCAACAAAACAAAAATTACCTGATGGTAGATAATCAATTCTGTTTTCAGCCATCTGCAATCTTTTTAAATTTTTCAAATCTGTAAACAAAAATTTTGGCAATCTCTCAATTTTGTTGTTACTCAAATCCAAGTCTTCGAGTACTTCCAGGTTGGAGAATAGCGTTTGAGGAATTATTTTAATTTGATTTCTAGACATGTGTAAAACAATTAATTTGAGATTTCCTTTAAAAAAATGAGGATGTAACTGCCGAATATTGTTGTTGGACAAATCAAGTGTTTGCAAATTTTTTAATTTAAATAACAAATTATACGAAACATCTTCAAGTTTATTTTTGTGCAATCGTCTGAAAATATCTAATAAGTACTTAACCCTCAAATTAAATTTAAAATATTAATTTACAAGTATTGCAAGTTGTTTAAGTCGTCGAATACCGATTCTGGTAAATAATCAAGATCATTATCGAAAAGATCAAGCTCGGTCAAAAATGACAACATGGTGAAAGCATTTTTGTTCAAAGTTGTGAGTCCATTAATACCCAAATCACTACAAAACTTCTACTAATTTTCAAAATAAATAAATACATTTTTATCTTACATAGAAATAACATCTGAAGGCAACACTTGAAGAGCCGGCAAAACAGATAAATCCTGCTGCCAACAAGACAAAGTCTTCGTTTCCGGTCTACATTTGCAAGGACCTTGTGTACATTCGAGCCATCTCTCGTTCAGTTTTGAGACTTTCCATACTTTAGAAAAATCAGCAATTACAATTTTTGTGCTTAAAATATATACCTGGTTGTTCCAAAGATCGCAGTCTTCGTTCTAATCTCACTAAATAACTGTTATTATTGTTGTCTTCTAAACTATCGATAAATTCTTGCAAATCAATTTTGCTCTGTTCGAGAGCGTCACAAGCATTAATCTCACAAACATAATCGTCACTTTTCACTCTTGTTATTAATAAAATATACAAGAATCCTCTCATGGTGTATGAGGATATGTTCAAGGGTCAGAAAAAACAACCGATTTAAAGTTGTTGCAATTATTTAATCGCATAAACAATTTTCTTTATTAAATGATTTGAATACATTGCTAAGCAGAAAATTTATTTCCTTGTGGTTTTACAAGTCGTGATGGTCTTCTACTATCAGAGTAGCTGTTCCGGAAGAGTACAATTTGGTGACTCGATCTATGTAGAATGCTTTTAACTGATAAATGCTATAATTTTTTTCGAAAAAATAGCTCAAATTGGTTTTGAATTTTTTTATCAAAATTTTATCGTTTATTATTTCGGCATAAAAGACTCTACTTTTGTTACCAGTGGTTAAGACGTCAATTCGGGTTTCGTAAAACGTACAACCTTCTTCTAATTTCGGGTTTTCAAACATTACAAATGTACGATTTTTGTAAGAATGGCCTACATAGAAAGGTGATGAGAAAACAGGACCTGGCGGTGAAGGGGGATTTATTACAAGTTTTGTAACGTTACTTCGGGGAGGAAAACCCACATCCTGCATTTATTAGTATTTGAGTCAAAGTAAGTGTGCATTTGGAACTTACTGTAACGGTGATGTTAACTTCGATTTTTCTAGTAACAAGTTTGCCAGGAATTTTGGGTGTTAAAAGAGCGTAATGTTTCTTGTTGAGGCTATTAGGAACAATCCCGTTGTACATTATATTAAAATACTCATTTTCTTCATTGCTGAATTTTACTGCAGTGTTGGTTACATCATAATCTGTTGCAATAACAGGGTTTAGAAATTGTTGGCGTTTGAAATCTTCAGCGTATGAGGAAATGAGGTTGTAGGTGTATTTCGGTTTTTCAAAAAACGGCTCGTGGTTGTTTGTGTCAATAAGAGGCACTTTCACGTACTGCAACACGTTAAATGAATTTTGAAAAATGGTCATATTAGTTTTTTACCAAATCAACAATATCACGATTCGTACAATTTAATCTTACTGTAAAATTATAGCAAAAATTACTTTGACTAGGTTCAAATTTTTCATTAATTTGAGAGAAGATAAATGTGAAAGAGCCTTCATAATGGTTCTTGTTAATTATAACGTATGAATTATTCATAATATCCATCCCTAAAAGTAAATAATACTAATAATAATACTTAAAAATAAAAAAAGCAGTTAACAATAAAAAATATAAAGAATACAAAAAGTTATGTACACGTATAATTACAAATAATCAATCTTTTTTTCTTTGAAGTTCACTAAACTTTACCTTGTACACTGTTAGCATACAATTTATTTTTTTTAGGAATAGTTGTACTATTTTCATCATCATTAACAAATTCTTGAATTTTTATGTAATTGTGGTCGTAGTTGCCGAACGTGCAGCCTGTAATTATAAGTGGTTCACATATTTTTTATAAATATTAATTCCACAAACTTAGGGATTCTGCAGTTAATACCAGTGGTCCTAAAAATATTCAAAATTAAACAGGAATAATAAACAAAAACACGACTAGTCCGTCACAACAAACTTTTATTTAAAACACAACAGTTTTATTCTCGCCTGAGGATGACCACTTTGTAGTTGAAACGCGTTGTGTTTTAAATAAAAGTTTGGTGTGACGGGCTAATCGTGTTTTTGTTCATCGTTTCCATACCAAGAAGAAGTAGGAATAATAAGTCTAGAGAATAAAACTTACCACAAATAAGCACAAGAACTTTGAAAAACAGTATGAAATTGGTTATTTTTTTCATTTTAATAATCTATAAACTTTTTTTTTTCTTTACAAGTTTGTCTTCAAAAACGGTACAATTACAAGTATTTCTTTCTTATCATGCAAAGATGTTTTTTAGTTTCTAGACTTTATCAGTATTTGTAAGTACAGTCAACAGATAAATCGGTTAAAGGCATTATTTATTTTATATACGTGTACACACAGTAATTCAAGGATCGGTAGGTTTGTAGAACCATTTAGTTGGGTACTCTCAAATTTCTTTTCCTTACATTAATACTTCTTATTGGATCCTCTTGGTATGGAAATGATGAACAAAAACACGATTAAACCCGTCACACCAAACTTTTATTTCAAACACAACATTACATTACATTTATGTATAAAAACCTTTAAAATGCAACTTTAATGTTAATATTTTTATTTATTAGTGTAAGAATATTGTATCCTAAAATTTCTTTCAGTTTCCTTTCTTGTTGAGAAACAAGAAAAATTGGTAAAAAAGAATTATGTAGTTGAGAGTCATTTAAAGAATAAAGCAAAATGTTGCATTTAAAGATTTATTCAAATGTATTTAATAATAAACAATGGTTAATTTCTTTATAAATCGTGATGATGTTCTACAATAAAAGTTGCTACTCCAACATTAAACAGATTGGTGATTGGATCAGTATATTTTGCTTTCAGTTGGTAAGCTGTGTAGTTTTCTTCGTAAAAATCATACAAACTCTCACCATCACTTTTGTTTATAATAATCTTATCATCGACTATTGTAGTATAAAAAATTCTACTTATTACATTGTTATATGATATTTCAACACTTGTCGAATAAAATGTACATCCTTCATCCAATTCTGGATTTTCATGCATAACAAACGTATTATTCTTGTAATAATGACCTACATAAAAAGGAGATTTAAAAATTGGCATTGGTGGCGATGGTGGATTTATTACGACTTTTGTAACGTTACTTCTCGGGGGAAATCCCATGTCCTGTAAAAAAGTTTTTTTTATTTAGCATTTACACAACTGTACGAAATTTACAGTCACTTTAATAGTAACTTCAATTTTGTCAGTAATAAGTTTGCCAGGGACTTTGGGCGTTAGTAAAGCGTAATGATGCTTGTTGAGTGTATTAGCTACAATTCCATTGTACATTATGTCAAAATGTGGATTATTTTCCATGGTAAATTGTACTGCTGCGTTGGTTACATCATAATCTGTTGCGATAATGGGGTTTAGAAGTTGTTGACGTTTGAAATCTTCAGCATATGAAGAAATTAGGTTGTAGGTGTATTTTGGTTTACCAAAAAATGGCTCGGGGTTGTTGGTGTCAATTATAGGAAGAACTGTGTACTACAAAAATGTAACATTATTATGATGAATCGAACATTATGAATGTAGTACTAAAAAAGAGTAATTTTTGCTTACCACATCAACCAAATCATCATTATTACAGATTAGTGTTATAGTAAAATTGTAATAATAAAAATCTCCCGCTCTGCTAATTTCTTTCTTTTCGTCTATTTGCATCAAACGAATCTGAAGTGTATGTGATGGTAAGTACACCATTCTTTCAGGAGTTTCAAAAATATTTCCCTTAAAATAGGGATAATTATTAACAACATCTGAAAACATAGTAAATGAACATAATATGCATTATACTATGTATCTCTCGAATAATAATAAGCCTCTAAATTTGTTTAAGCAACCAACATTACATTCCAAAGATAACATGGATATTATAGTACATTACAAGCGAGGTGGTAAATATAGCATTACCCCGAATCAGTGGAGGCTCGTGGGTTCAAAACTAGGTAAAGAGCTAAAAATTGTACATTTCTTTTTGAAGCTGGAATATGGTTTAATCTTTAAAAAGTAATGATCTCATTTACCCAACTAAATAATATATTCTTTTAATAAAAGTAATTACTAAAAGAAAAAACTGACAAATGTACAGTAGGGCGCGGTTAAAACGTCTTTTTGGTCATCTTCTTTCCAGCGATTAAACGGAGTTTCTAACAAATTGCACACATTATCGTTTGTAGGATTCAATTTAGAAACGAATATAACGAGTAATGTTTCTAGAAGTTAAAAATTCCCAGTCATTGACCGACACGAGACACTTAAGAACGCGATCAAAAACCAGGGAAAGTCGACGCTGATTTCCTTCACCTTCACCTGCATATTACCGCCCAAGAGAAGTAATATTATTACTCCTCATGAGATTTAATCATGTGTTTCCCAACCTTTAAAAGGTTAGTAATCAACATATTACATTAGTGATTGTGAATAAAAATATTTAATTTTAATAAATTAAACATACTGACCAGACAACACTATAACTTTAATTTATAAAATGTCAAACTGTTGAAAGACCGTTTGAAACACAGACATGATTCTCAGTGATGGAGAATGTTTAAAAAACGCTTCGCGATCTCTTAATTAATTATAAATCAAATATTTTAATATCCACATTATCTTTGAAATGTAATGTTAATAGCTTTAAAAAAAAATTCAAGCTCATTAATACTCGAGCGACAGCCTGTAATTATGATTGTTACATTGTCTGACGTTTGTCATTTCATATTGTCTATTCTGAGAAATAATAGTTTCTTCATCAGTATCGTAAACTGGTTCGTCAATCCTTAAGTAATTTTTTCTTTGATTGTCGATGAAACAACCTACAATTTTTGAAATTCTTTATAACATATAATTACATATGCCTATGCATGTATCTTACTAGGTGGCTTGTTCCAAATTTCAGCATTTGATTTTGGAAGAACTGCTGAAAATTAAAGAATTTGGAACATGAACAATCAAATAAATCATTTACATACCTGTTACAAAGACTGCAAAGAACAGATGTAAAAATTGAATTACTTTCATTTTTAATATTACAATTGAAGACAATAGATTTATTGGTCTTTATTTATGCACATACAAACAAGAACTTGCGTTTGGATAACTCAACACATTCTTTGATGTATTTAAATTAAATTCTTATCAGACGACCTTCGAAAGACGTTAAATTTCCGTCTTTTTCATAAAGACTTTTGAACTGTAACATTTCTTGCAATGCTAACTTTAGAACTGTAAGTAATACTTACATAAAGACGAATACAAAGTAAAAGATTTGCTGAATTTACAAATTTTCTGTTATCTTGCTTTGCGTTTGTGAACCCCCGAAAGTTTATCTGTAATCACAGCAATGACGTAAAAATAAAAAATAAAAATTACCAAAATATAGTAATAAGAAACAAAATTTATTCTATTCGTAATTTTGCAACAATAGCTTGCTATAACACATAAAGAAAATAAAATATTACGTCGGTAAAAATATTTACTTATGACTTCTAATTATACAGGGTGTTTCACATAACTTTACGAGGCTTGCGCCTAATGTACGCACCCAAATATACAAAAGTCACAGAACACTGGATACAAAAAATACACATTTGATTATTTAATTTTTGGAAACCCATGACAGTAGTTGTCAAACTAATCACTGTTTCATTAATAGTCATAAACTGCAGTTTTTCAGAAACAATTATCATTTGTTCTATCAAGAGACGGCATGAATATGATTGTAGTTTATCTATCTTAATCACTAACTAACTAAACGTTGTAATTTTTTAAAGGGTGAACAAACTAGAAAAGATTATCCAATTTTTCAAAATTTGTAATCGAGTTCGTATCGGAATATGTATTATTGATTGCATCTTACAGGAGCAGGCCTCGTAAAATTTCGTGAAACATCTTGTATTTAAATTAATTACTAAAAGATAATAATTGTTTCATGCAAAAATTTAAAAATCTAGCCCCTTTCACTCAATCTAAAATTATTTATTGTCATTTTCTAATCAAATATGTATGACGTTTCTTCAAGAACAGTGCTAATAAAATCATCAACTGGCGAAAATGTGGGTCCTAGCACTTATGTAACATGCGAACCTCGTTGTCGGAAGCGTACGTAAACCTCAATCATCACAAAATAATTATTATCAACCCGCAGAAAATTATGCTCCTTTCCTATCCAACACAATAAAATCCCCATCTTTCATCAGCAAACTTAACACCAATGCAATCTACGACATCAGAGATTATCGCACCAAAATCAAAGTAAGTCACCCCAAGCATCTCGTGTCAGCTTTCAAAAAACGGATTTAGGGCGGCTCCTCAATTAAAAATCGCGCCCCAAGGTTTGTCTACAAAGCTGACGACACACCTGCCCCTACAAAATATAACCCCAAACCCATACAATGTGGTAAAAAGAAGCTCAAACTTGATCCAACTAAACCAAAAGTATACGTGTGTGCCGTGCCTTATTCTTCCACAGTGACGGCACCTTCGATTCCGAGTAAAGTGGACGAGAATGGGTATGAGATTGATGAGGAAGGAAAGATTGTTAAAGTGCCCCCGGATGAAAAAATTCCAGTCGATTTAGAGATAAAGGTCTTTAAATTTTGATTTGTAAAAATGTTGAATTTTAAAGGTTTTTCTAGAGTCAGTTTGGGGTCGGTAAAGGGTGGAGGTGGGCTTGTAGGACTTCAGAGAGGTTTGATGATAAGAAATACACGACTGCTGGGCCGGGACCTGCAGCTTATTCGGTAGAGATTCCTAAGTGTCGAAAAGCTGAAGAAGATGAAAAGTATAGAGAGATGGCGCGGTTGTTCACTTTCATACCCAGATACGTAGAAGCTCAAGAAATGAAAGCTCAAAGAGAGGTATATGCTTCATGGCTTATAAAATATTTATAGAGAAGAATAAGAACTTTAAAAAGTTTATTTTATTTAGTAATTCACAAAGTTTAAAAATAAGTTTTTTTTTATTATAGTATTATATTACGAGTATATTATAGTAAAAGAAAAGGAGTGTCATCTATTCGTAATATTCGTATTTATCTAACCAAAGTAGAGTAAAACTTACTTAAATATTTATGTATAAAAACTGTAAATGTCACCAAAGTGTTACTGCATCATTTATCTGCAAATATTTATTCGTAATGTTTGCTCAAGTTTCTTACATATCACTGATTGTCAAATTACTAGAGTTGTAATAATACTAATGAATTTAGTCAAGCTTGTGGTTTTACGTGAATCACTCTGTCTCAGTCTGTATACTTTTTTGTCTCAAAAAGTCAAAAATAGTTTAAACGTCTATTGGCTTTATTATTAATCATTGTTATTAATTACATTGACGACCAAATTATTTTGCATGCAATTGCATATTGTTTAATCCTATATGTATACTTGTATTTAATTTTTTTGTGGTGTAATAGATTGTAAGAAAACAAATTGTTATCGAAAATGTAACTTGCCCCACCCTTTCCTACAATTATTGACAACTCTTACATTAATTCACCTCTTAACCGTTGCGTATTATCTTATTAAATACAAGTAATGAAACATCATACAATCAGTTTATTAAAATGAAAATAAGAATGTTAATGTATCCTGCATATTCAAAAGTATCGGATCAGCTTTCGAATGGTGATAGAAGACTTTCTACTAAGCATAAAAATGAATGCAGATTTTTCGGGCCTATTTTTTGAGAAAGAACTGTGAATTTTTATATTGTTACAGGGTTATGCACGAGAGGGTCATTTCTAAAAATTTTTGTGCGGCAACCAACAATACCAATATCACTAACTGCTAAATTAAATATGTTATTTCTTTTATATTAGAAATCAAATTAAGTTGGAAAGATTTGCCAGAAATGTTAGATTGACAGATAACCTATATTTAATCAAAATTCAACAAATTAACAAGTTAAGTTACTGCAAAAGGTGTTTGAAGTGTCTACATTCGCCTAGTCGGTTGGTAAACGATAACAAAACATGTCTCATCGTTTGAAAGATGATTTTTTTGGTTTAATGTCAAAGAGACAAGACTAATATGTAACAGCTATCGTGGATTCAGTTATAATTATTTTCAAAATTTGAAATTAAGAAATTGTTGCAATATATATAATGGGTTGCGGCAAAAAAATCAGAAATCACCCTCTCGTGAATAACCCGGTAAGTAGACATTTTATCTCTTGTTTTGGATATTTCGTTATTTATTGTTGAAATTGCTTGTGTTTTAAATGTTTTGTACACCATAAGTCACAAATTGGTAATTTTTTTCAATCGGTATGTGTTTAATGTTGTAAGATCTCCTGTTTCCGCTAATTAAAGTCACGAATACATAATCTGAACGGCCAAAAACTTAAACCAAAATCTAACCTTTGAAGAACTACGTATATCACGTGAAAAAAGGCCCAAACAATTTTTTGTCTTAGGAACTTTTTGGATGTCCTTTATCATCACCCAAGAGATGGCCCGATACTTTTGAATCACAACTAATACTCGTAGTAGAACTCGATCCATTTTCTTCCCAAAGTGGATGTTTTATAAAGTCTGTTTTTTTTTTAAATGGAAATTACCAAGTCAAAATTTTGGTGAAAAAATTGGTATCAGCTTGGCTCCATAGCCACAAATTTTGTTTGCTCTTTGTTTTTGTCTCTAGAAATTTGGTTAAAAAATTATGGTTATGTTTTCAAATTAAGATGTTGTCAAAATTTTGACTTTTATGAATCTTATGTGCCTGTTTGCTCTTTGAAAGCGCTATAATTAAATACCTGAGGACAGACATCATTACCTAATGCCTAAAAACAGAATTCAGTGCTAATAATTTTGATAGAAACACACCGCAAGTAAGTACAATGTTGTGGGCAAAAATGAGGATCTTGCTACAAAAACTTTGAAAAAAAAGGATGTATATTCAGAAAATATTTATTTAGCAAACGATACAAGTAGTTATTATGATAATTGGCAATAAATTTTGTGTAATTTATTGAAATGAGCTCAAAGTTGATGCATTTTATAAATTATTCTTCAGCTTTAGTTTCAAAATTGTTACTTTTTCAACTTGTTTCTCAAAAACGATGCACAATACACTAATTTAATTGCGTTCTCTCCGAGGTTCTTTCTCATTCATGTTTTATTTTATTTGTTTTATTTTGTATTCTTGTCAATTTCTTGCTAAAAATTGAGAATGTTTAGCAAACCTGCATTACAAATTGCGTCTACATTTTAACGGGCCTTTTTTCTAACTTCCTGCTTGCGGACTATTCGTTTCCAAATTTCTAAAAACTGTTAATAGTAGGTACCGAATTTGTTCCTTTTTTGGTGTACTGTCTCTAAATTTTCTTAGACGATTTTTTGTGTTGACGTTTAATGACACTGTTTTCAAATTAATTCAAAAAAACGGAACTGCTAACTTCCTTTATTAAAATTACCATGAATGAATTTACTAGTGGTGCCAACGCAACTGAAGACTGTTTGGCATTTCTATTAAAAAAAAACAGACTTTAGTTTTAAACAACTCCACAAATCGATAAATTTTATTTAGTCAAGTTGGGACATGTTCGGCACCCTTGCGCCATCATCAGCCCTTGAAAATTGTTACACTTTAAAATAAAAACGAAAAAATTTTCAAGATTAAAAAAATTAAATGTTCACTGTTAAAAATGTCTATATTTCTACCATTCTCTATTTTCCTTGAAACTTTGTAGCTCTTTTTCAAATTGGTAAATATTGGTTTTTCTCCTCATCTTAATGAGAATCCATACAACTTCAATTTGTCTGACATAGTTTTAAGCAGCGGCTTCACAAATAACGCCTTAATTAAGTTAGCTCCTACTGCTTTTTAAACGAACATACCTACCACATCTTGTTTACTCGTGCATCTGTAAAGACAAAAAAGAAATCAATTACCAGCAATTTATGATAGCTGTGTTTGGAGAGTTCTTTTATGAATCGAGCATCCGATTATCATTAGAAAACTGGTTGGCCTAGTGTTTGATAAATCTCGAGCCCTGGATTACGAACGCTGGATCGAAACAAAGTTGGATTCCCAGAAATGGGTATAGAGGCACGCCGTTGCCTGTGGTAGGTCATCGTCGAAGATAGTTCTTTTCGTATAATCGGAAAACGCTTTTTGTGCCACTCTTCGCTGTTTCTAATTAATGGAGCCAATGCAATGAGTAATCGTCCAAAATTTATTAAATAAATTGCTCAGATACATCATAATTTATCCTAATTAGAGTGGATTGCGAGCAATTCGCATTACTCAACATTACCATTTCACAGTCAAATTAAGTCAACGAAAATATCCTTCGCGCCCACATGTCGGGATTAATAACACCGCTTCCTCTCCACTCATTAAATTATCTAAAACTTGACACACTGGAGAGTGCCCTTCCGGTGAGACGACTAAGAGTTTTTGTTTTCTTAGAAAATGCCCGGACCTGGATCCTATGACCTGGGCACTTCAAAGAAAGAGTGTGAAAGCATCAACCCCAGACCTTTTATTAGTGCCACCGCAAGGTTCTCCTACAAAATTTCAGACACCCCAGCCCCCACGCAATACACGGTGTGCGACTGCAGTACAAAACAAAAGCAATTCTCCACGAAATGTGCCCCCTTCGAAGTTGAGTCCCCAAGATTCAAGCGGAAAAAACTTGCCTGCACACCGGGTAAGAAGAGGGTATATTTATTATTATTTTTATTTTGATTCCACCCAGGACCGGCTTGTTACAACCTAAAGGGCGCTCTCCAACAAAAAATCGAAAGTAAAAAAAACCGCTTTGCGATTTGCGACCCTCCTTTTAACACGACCGCCCCTCGAAAAATTAGTTTTGCCCCCCGAGACGCCGCATATACCCCTTCTGCGGCTGATTATCCCGAAGATCAAGATGAAGAGTACGATGATACAACGGAGATTTATTCGTCTGTGTTTAAAAATTGTGTTGAAAGATTTTCTTGTCTGAAGGATGGGAAGGTGAGGTTTAATTGTTCTTTACAAACATGACGTTCTTATTAATTTTTACATCAATCTCTTTAAGTCGTTAAGGACAGACAACGATACGTCTTAATCACGTTGTTATTAGGTGGAAATCCTTGTCACGGGAACGTTACGCCCAAGAACAGGAAATTTGACTTGAGCTTGATAAATTGGGAGTGGGTACATTCTTGTGGCGTTTTTAACAGTCGCCGAGTCGAAGAGAATTAATATTTCTTAATTAGCGCCGGGTTTAACTAATTTTCGACTTGATTTTCATTAAATTAAAGCTTTTTATTTCTGAGAATAAAAAAGCACGGATTTTGTGAAACGTTGAGCCAGAAAAATTCTCATAGTTTTAGTAGCAGAGTTTCAAAAATAATGAAGCTCTTGGCGCGGCTCTTGTTTTTTTCAAAATAATTCAATATTAACAAATTTACTTCTTAAAACTTTAGAAAGTAAATAAAACTAAAAGTATTCGGAAAGTTTTACTTAAAACAAGTGGAAATTTAAAGAGTAAAATTATTAGATTTTTTAGAATTTTAGATTTGTAACAATAAAAATAAAATTTGGACACTTGATACAAGAAAGAAAAGTTTAATACGAATCAAAGGGTATTCTTAAAAATTATAAAATAGGTCTATGGTTCGATAAGTTTAATGCAAATGATTTTTGTTAGAGAAAATAATGAAGTAGCCGGGAGCAAGTGCTCCGTAATTTATAAGCTATTAAAATCGGAAATATTTTATGGGATAGCTTAACCTGATAATAGCCCACCCATGTCGAATCTGGAAAAGCTGATCCTAGAAATAAGACTGTTATAAATCCCCGATTATGGGATTATTACCATAGAAGACTAAAAATTTAATACCCCGTGCTGTTCGTTTATTTAAATTAACTCTCCATAATTTCGAAACTTGATTAGCAATCATTGCCGTTGACAGTCGTCTTACTTGACGTCTTCCGGCACTGATTAAACAAAATGTTAGCCGCATCTGGTCTGACTTATCTCAAAATTAATAAATAGGAACAGTTGTGTGCACACACACGCGAGCTATGGTCAGCATATAGATGCATATGACAGGTCATCAAGCCTTGTTAATTTTAATAAACAGACAAGCGACTCTGCTTACGCACACTTCATGTCGGTTATAAAATGTAAATATGTGTTTATAAAGGCCTGTCAACGCTATCACCTCATCCCGACATAAATACACTCGTTTAGGGCTGCCGCACCGATTGGATTTATGCGGAATGCAAATATGGTCATCCAAACCAACGGCTGAATAAGAATATGGTCTCTCGAGTCGTCTAACTTCATTTGAAACTTTTAATGGATTAAATGTTTGACTTGGAAACTCAGTTAAATTACGACGGTTCGTTGTTTACAAGACTACAACGTACAAATCTACTATTAGAGAATGACGATCAAAAGATTCGCCATGAACATGAATCAGAAAACCCCTCGTTTGTCTAGAACGAGTGGTTACACCAAACGTCATGCTAACACTCCCGATCAAAACGCCGCCTCGCCGAACAATCAGCGCCTAGACAATATATTTCAATTAACGCGGTTCTCTGTGCTTACACTAACAGCGACACTGTCACTTAGCTACTTGTTTGTTATTTACACCCCCGCGGGTAACGCTATTCCACCCCCATGAGGATATCGGCGCATTTAGAGATGAACAACGCGGGAATCGTTCCACATCTTTAGTATATAACTTCAACTTTAGAGCGTTGGCCAATTAAATAATAAAACTGTGACTACTTATGAGCTTATATTCCAAAAAAAAGCTACATAACATTTACCCAGAAATTAAATCATAAACTAACAAATTCTTGGTGTTTTTAATTAAATTTGTTCCAAACCGGAATAAGCCTTTTCTTCGTAGGATTCCATAGGTCCGGCTGAGTACAATATTAGAGAGAGTTTTGCCAAAAGTCGAAACCGGAAGTGCCATAGCGTGGCGGAGGTGCCATTCAACTCTTCCGGTCCACGCAGCGTCACTCCGGCAGTGAAAACTGGAGTCCCATGTACACCATACGTCCCCATACCGTGTTCCTCCCCATTAAATGTAATTTTTCAGGTCCTTCTAGTTACAAGACCGAGCGAGGCCTCGACTATACGAGTTGTCGTTTCGCCATGTCGCCTCGATTCAAATGTGTGGAGGAAACTCCGGGTCCGGGATTGTACAATGTAAGTCATCTTGAGCTTTTCGGATCGATAAGTGTTGGTAAGATATTTATGCCGACTTTTAAAAGAGCACTTTTCCGATTCCGGAGCTGTGAGTCATCCTTATATTTCAAATGTCACAACCACTCCGGCATATATCAGTGCGCGTCGAATACACGGACGAATCGAGCGCCGAACCGGAATCCCCGGAGTGGATCGCGCACCACGCACACTATCAATTACAGCGGGGACACGAAACGTTTCAGGTTAATTCTCTTCATTATGACTTGAGCTCGAATGCAATCATTGAAATGTTAATAAGAAACGTTCGGATGATGGGTTTAATGATGTTACGTTGGGTCGTTACCGAGAAGGATTGGCATCTGGTATTTATGTTGGTAATGGATAATTCAGAGATGAAACCAATCAGACTAACGTGCAAGCAAATGTGGCACTCTTATGCAAAGTCAATAAAAGAGATTTTTTTGGCACGTGATTGATCTTGATTGAACTAAACCATTTGTGTTTAGAATGATAAAAAAAGGCTCTACAGGTCCAATTAATTTATTTTGATAGTATAAAAGATCCATATAACAACTTTGTATTTAACAGTGTTGTTTACAACTTATATTTTGGGGTCATTACCTAATCAGTCGATGGAGTACATTTTATGGTGACATGAGGAGCACATGCAGCATACAAGTCAAGCATGTTTGTAATTTGATCGTCCAGGATAGTTAACAAGTTAACGCCATTTCATCAATAAAGTCATATCAATTAAAGCGATGGTGGTACAACAGCCACAAACATTACCATTGACGTTTCGTCGTTCCTCCATCTACTCTGCGACGAACACACGTCATTTGCATTGAAACCAAGCAACCACAACATCCCTGTTGACTGTGTAAATAACATCTGTTTATTCGGAATACTATACATGATTTTGCTTTATACCCGCCCTGGTTGTCGGAGATATCACAATTAATTTAGTAAACAGTTTGGTGGCTGGAACAATCCCACGATGAAATTTGAGAAAAAATATTATCATGATGGTCTGGCAATAAGCCCAGAGACTGGAGTCGTGGATTAAAACATGGAAAAACATCTATTCGGAACCTGGCCTCAAAATAACCAATATGGCGACGGGAGTGATAAAGTTTAATAGCACCACTTGAGCGACCATAAAGTGCACTTCCGGCCGATAAAATCAATTGCATTTCCGATTTACCGGCCGCAATCAAATCTAGCACGATCATGGCGGCGTTTAAATGCAATTGCACGCGCCAACACTACAAACTTACTCCAATTTGCCAGACGTCTTTAGTTTTCACGACACCGACACTAATGGAAAGTGTCGATAGGAATTTTTTGAACCATAAATTGACAATTCTTGTCGCAAAACGCAAAATCTATTAGCAATTAAAAACACTTTTAAATTACTCTCTCAAATAACTTTACTTATCATTCATTCAAATCGTGTTTTTTTTGGCTTTGTGATGCTGTTGTTGAATTTATTAACTTTTCATGTTGAAGTACTTTTTTAATCAGTTTTATATCACTATGTACAAAGAGCTTGTAAATCATGGAGATTTACAACACTTGCCCTATAACTAAGTATAATTTGTGAATTGAGGTTCAGGTACAGAGAGATTGGATTCTTTACCGAATTTAGAAATCGCTTTTGTCGCTGTTGCCACTTTTGTGAATATTAGAGATTTAAGCTGACCAAAGTTAATATCTCTAGCAACAGGAATAATTTAATAATTCAATTCATCTTCCACTATTTTTTTTAGATTTTTTATTGTATACATACCTACTTAACCACTTTTATGTTTTTTTACTGTTATTTAATTGATTTTTTCTTTTAAACCTACTATATATACAAAAAATCAAGAAGCAAAAATCGTTTTTTCGTGTAATTGTTCTCAAGTTCTATAAGTTATATCAAGAAACGCATAGAAGATCTAAAAAGAAACTTTTCATGTTATTTGTATTGCTTTAACTCTTTGAGGGACGGTACTTGGACAAAATTCACTGTCCGTCATTGTACTCAATTGAAAAAGTCATAAATGGTGGCTCTGAATTTTTTTCTATTTCGTTGATACTTGCATTATGTAGCTCCAAGCAACAAGAGTTTCGAAGTAACTGGCAGTGTGTAACTTGTAGAGTGTTGTTAAAGCAAACAGAAAAATTGCTTTCAACCGTATTATTACATAAAATATAACTTTTGTTACCTATCGTACGTATTATTTAATTTGCTTTTGTTTTTATTATTTGTTGTTATTTTTCTTTGTTCATTATAATACTATTTTATTTTTTTAATTAATTTTTTTAAATGCCTATTATGTCACTAAATAAGTAATAGACAATGACTACTTCATATTAAGAATGCTTTAAAATTATCAAAAATGTACGAGGGGTTCATGAAGTTAATGATGTTACCGGAGAAAGTAAAAAAATCTGAAATCTAAAATAATTGGTCATTGACCGATGAAAAACTGTGGTTAGTGCTATTTTAATACCTATTTTTTAAAACAACTTGAAAAATGATTATTTTTAAAATCCAGTAAACAGCTGTACCTGTACGGTATTTTAAATACATTAAAGTGAGTTAAAGACGATTAATTTATCAAGTTTTTTGTTTATGCACTCATTGAAAATATGAAAAATCGGTGCGCATTGTAGAATGTATGTATAATTACTAACTACTTATCTATTTTTTTACTACTTTTGAGGCAAACTATAGTTACACAGTATGTCCCCGAATTGAGTTTACAAGAGGAAAAAAAAAAGATTTTACGCCAAACTGCAAGGGAAAAACATTTTTTGCTTCACCTGGAACGAGCAAATCTATAATTAAAACTTCATTATTCTAACTCAGTATAAAGAAAAGTTTATTTTTCTCTTGATTTTAGACATCACATTGGCTGTTGAATTTTTTTGAAAATTATGTCACTTTAACAAATGAGTTAAATAACAAAAATGTTTGTGAAAAACGTAATTTTAATAAATAGCAACTCAAAGAAACAAAAACAAAGTCATTTTTAACAAAAACTATTATCGTATCAACAATAAATTACTCCCTAGGATTTAGGGATATTCATGAATAGGTTGCCATAGATTTGGTTAGGTTGGTTTTTAGTGACAAACAAAAGATATCGTAACTAGTGTCAAAAATTTAGGTTAAGTCACCTGTCAGTTTGTATAGATAACTCAATTGATAGCTGACAGCAGGTTGACAGAAAACGTCAACCGTCAACAACAAGGGGTAACCAACACTAGGCATTCAAAATTACTTCTGAAAATTTTAGTTACAAACAACATGAAAAACGTAATTTTCTTAAAAATTCAAATCCTAGGTGGTAATTTCTTGTTGACAAATCTTTATCATTATTTAATTGATCAAAGTGACATATAATAGTCGTCAAATAAATAACACCGCTAATGTGATATGATCTAGAAAGCAGAGAAAAAATTATTCCAAAATCGAAAGTGGAAAATCAAGAGAAAAATTAACTTTTCTTTTCACTGAATTAGAATAATAATGTTTTAATTACAGATTTGCTCGTTTTAAGTGAAGCAAAAAATGTTTTTCTTATGCAGTTTTGGCGTAAAATCAAAGATAAAAAAATTCCTCTTGTGACCTCAATCCGGGGACATATGTACATAGAAAATAGATAGAAAACATAATAGAATTGGATTCTAGTTTCGACGTATATCAAACGTGTTAAAAATAATTAAAGCCTTTATTTCGTTTATTTTGCAATTAGTGTTCATGTTAAAATAAATTAAGTATTATGCTTTCATACACCATTTTTTAAACGGTTAAATTTTGCACAATCTCATTTTCCATTTCTATTTCTGGTTTTGTTCTTCGCATCTATTGTTTACGCTCACCTTAATTCTCTATATTTACCGCCCTCAGCATAAAATAAATTAATTTCATAAATCTTCGTTGAAAGGAAAATTGTACCGGATGAAATATATCGGCTTCATGAGTGTCGAGATCGATCTAACCCAATATGAGACTTTATTGAATACGGTAAGTAGTGGATAAGTTGCTATAATATATTCCAGTTTGCCACTTTTCCGGGTTAGTAGAGAATCAGGGCGGAATAACAAACGCCTAATAAGTGCGACGCAAAGGTGTAGGGCGTTTCCAGCGAGCGAATCCGAAAGTGCAAATTGAGAAGAATCACTGCGATTTTTGCCTGTCCCCAGGCCGACAATTGCGGTAACTGCTATCGGCATTCGCATTTGTCAAAAGACGTCTCTATGAGTTACCGAAGCCGACGCCGCCGTCGAAATTTCGAACGATTATGCATCAGAATGATTGCATGGCTCTTTTACCGGAATCTGCTAATGACAAGTCATAAATCTGACTGTGAAATTTCTTCTACTCGAAAAATTTAGAGGGTGGCAACACACAGAAGCCGTTTTCATTGTTGGTCGCCTATATTCGTAAAATGTATCAATTTTTGATCGGTTCAGGCGCAAGCGTTAGTAGTAAAAAGTATACGTTTATGTAAAGTAGCCCTAACCGCAACGCAATTTCGCCGAGAAGCGCCTTCTGATTATTTATTTAATGGTTTAATTCAGCCTATGGCTGGCCGCCTCGGATTCTCCTCAGCTCATCAAGATTTTACGAGAAGGATCGTCGTTGTGTGATGGAAAAGTGCAGGGAAAGACATTATCCACTGCTTACCTTTTCGAGTAGAAAAAGCTGTTACAGACGCGAATTTTAAAGATGCGTGACACGGTTTTCGTGTTTTCGAGCTTTGAAATATTACTTCAGGTAGAATACGTTGCTTTTAAAACGCTGCTCGACCAAAATAATTTCCGCCGATAACGGATCCGCACTTCCGCGAAGCAAACATGTGCATAAGGCGCGAGGGTGGAAAAAATTTCGATAACGCTAATGATGAATAGAGACGGGGATGGTGGTGGCGTTTTGCGACGTTTTTAAGCCAAAGAGGGACACAAATCGAATCAAGAGCAATGATAAAGCCGATTTCACCCAATAGGAGTATCATTTTAATCTTTTTAGTTTAGGACAAGCCCGGTCATAGAGTTCTTTGTTTGCAAATTTATTGGATAAAAAGGAGACGAAAAATTGGATTTTTTACTATAGCCATAATTCAAACAAGAACAGCCACTCATAAATTCGCAATTTTTCAACTATTCGACGACACTATTCAAGCTCAAGAAAATATAGAATTGCACAAGATTTTTTGATGAATTTCAAATATGAATTCATAACCTTTTTAACAACATATATTTTTTTTTAATTTAAATTGCTTTTATTTTTAATTTTTATGTAATAGTACATTACAAGCAAAGTGGTAAATATGGCATTACTCTGAGTGCTTATGTATACGATCGAGAGGCGCCACCGAGGTTTGTGTGCTGTTTTATTCACAGTCACATTATTTTCAGTCAAAAATTGAGTAAAATAAAATTGTGACAAAGTTAAAGTCCAAACGTGATAAGCCATCCAAATGGCGTTTGATTTTTGGCAGTGTGCTCCTCCAGAAGTAAGAGAAACTGCGTAACTTGACAATTTAGAAGAAAAAAAAATTCCCGGTATTTTTGTAATTTTAACGTTGACTATCCTGCATATTACCGCCCAAGAGAAGTAATATTATTACTCCTCATGAGATTTAATGATGTGTTTCCCAACCTTTAAAAGGTTAGTAATCGGCAAATTACATTAGTGATTGTGAATAAATTATTATGCAGAGTTTTAATTATCTGAATACAATAATAATCGATGGAAATTCGAAAAGTAAAAAAAAACATTAGTCTTTGTACTGCTAGGATAGTTTAGAAATACAAGTTTTTTAAAATCGAAACATTTTGTGGATAAAGTTTTCATCATCCTTTTTGACAAGTAAGTATCTAATAAATAAATTATTTATTATTATCAAGAATACCTATAACGCGAGATATAGCGTTAGTTGAACAACTTCTGTAGTAGACAGTGGAGAAAAAAATATTAATTTTTTTTATGATGTTACTAATTTATTTATTAACAAACTTAAGAGCACTAAGAGAAAAAATTGGTTTAACCAAACTAAAGTCTTAAAGTCATAAATAAATCTTTAAATACTTTATATACTTTAAATACTAACATTTTATTTATTTGATTGCTAGAACGAGTATTTTGTTTGCTTGCAAACAGGTTTTGCTGAAAGGTCATATTTTCCTCGTTGCTTTAAATTTGCTAACTGATGTTGCTTTTAATGTCAGTTATGAGAGCAGAGAGCCTATGCATAAGAGATGGAACCGCCACGATGTAACCAAGAACACGAGTCGGCTTCTAATTTAATTATACAAATGCCGTTTAAGGGAGGAATTGGGCCGTTGAAGTCGAAGTAGTAAGTAGCGAACAAGATGACACACGCGGTCGCACGTGGTTCTGTCTTGGTCTCATTTAGAGGCCGTTTCTCCCGCTAACTAAGTACTAAAGTCAACACAGACTTCCAAACACTAATACCACTGCTGCCGCAGCACCAACTCCACAACTCCTGTTCCTAGCCTCAGTTCCATTATTATTATTGCAAGTCGAATTTATATTCATGTTTAATTGCTCACGAGTCTGGATTCAATTAAAACCGAACCCTTTTTGTGTGCATCTTTAACACAATATTAGCTCTAACGCTTAAAAAAAGTATTTCAGTTGAAGATAAATCCTCGGCCTTTGCAATTACACTACAAGAAACTTCTTTGCGCTACCAAACAAACAAATTTTCCTCGATATTCCGCTCAGGAAAAAGTAAAAATTCTCTGAACGACTGTGATGCCACCCCTTAGCGATTTGTTACGGCCGATAAACACAGTTCGGACTGTTTTTACCGTCGACGATGGTCTTGCTAGTGGATTTTTCTTAAAGACAGTTCCGGAAAGGCCACAGTCGAAAGAGAACTTGGGGTGCAAGGAATTGTTATGGGTGTATTTATAGTGGAAGAATGAATGGTTAGTGACTTTGCAACGATATCGTAAAATCAGAGTTAGGACTCGCGAACTGCGCCCTAACCATGACTCATGGTTATTATTGCGGGTTTACAGTTTTGTTGATCACCCCTTTCAAAATATGGCCGAAGAAACAATTTGATGACGGGGCAATTAGAGAACATTGACCGGAGATTGATCCATGTCACCCCTCGATAAAATCGGATTGAAGTTTTGTCGATAGTCGACCGAAATAAATAATTGGCGTAGCACTATTTCGAAATGCCACGCCTGATAGAAATGTTGGTATCAAAATATTTTGTTTCCATCATTTTATTTAACTTTTTTAAGAAATTATATCTATATGAAAATAACGCTTAATAAATACAGTTTTAAAATCTACAGGAACAGTATATTTTTTTCAGATACATCCTCGTTTGGAAAAATCCACTTACAAGGCTTATGACACCCATAACCTGAAGCTGAAAGAAAACGTCCTCCGGAAAAAGCTCAGGACCGCTCCGTGGGACACCCGGAAGCATTGGTGCTCAGTCCTTAAGAAGCAGAGACTCTTGAATTGGTTCAACGTGGAGCTGGATTTCGAGGAACGCATGATTCTGCTGATTCAGAAATTATTCGATAAGCCCATTTAACACTGACAGAATCGTTAATGCAGCGCCGAGCAAAATCAAACCAAAATTGTATTTGTCAACACGAAGTAACGTGACATTCCCATATGCCGTGCGAAGTTTTTTTCCCCTTCTCTACGAAACTTTCAATCTGAAACGCCGTCAATCCCATAGTGTTTCACAATGCGTTCGGATACGAGTTCCAGCGATATTACCGTCCATGTAGCTGACAGCTTTACATTTCTATGCGAGCTTACGACCGAGCTTTACCCGGAAATAAACGTCTCGAAGAAGTTCGCACCTTTTATCGGACCACTTGATTCGCTTATCGAGTTTTCTGAGTTAAAAAAATGGAGGAATTGCGACGGACGTAAAAACACGACAAGTGTATTCCATTTCGGTTAATAAAAATCAAAGATAAAGTTTGGCGCAATAAAGAAATGACATAAAACGCCAGTTGGGCCTTAAATGCACAATGCGCCATTGACAAATCATATAAGTAATAACTGTTTTATATGCTCTTTATATAAACTCTGAGCTATTCATTGGTAGCTTTTTCTTGAAATTTTGCCATGACATTTCATGCCGAAGTCGTAAAATCATTAATGGCCGAGTTCCGTTCGACAATACTTAGTCATTTAAACCAAACAATCCCACGAGTGATGTATGTGTTGTTAAAAGCTCACTTTAAAGAAATCCCACTCTTGAAACAATTGTTGATTAAAAGCGCACGTTGCTAGCTTCCAGCAGCGCTCGAAGACTATAAATTAAAGCTTGACCTGCACCGTTTTAGCAGGTTTAAAGATTCTCACGATTGTTTCAAGCCATTAATTTCGACGAGCCTTCTGCTGTCACGGTTATTATTTCTTTTCATTACAACCGCACCGATCTTGTATCACCCAATTAGCGAGGAAATTATTTAATAATTGTTGTGTTGTATCCAGCTCAAGGAGAAACTCTCGATCGCTAAAAAGTGTGAGTGTAATTTTTAGTTGGCGGCGATACAGCGACATGTTTAACTCGAATTGGGCCAATTTATGGAGTGACAATTATTTCGGGGCTTTAAGGTTTACTAAGAGGACTGTACGACTTGTTAGATGTTTTCTTTTGTGCATACAGTGGAATGAGCTAATGGAAATGTCATACGTGTCGTCAGTTTCGAGAGAAATAGGGGTGTTTGAATGCTGTGTCGTGACCCTATATCATGTCAACTTCTAAGGTTACGGAAGCGATTTCATTCAAGACAGAATTTTTGCTAAAAACTAGTAAACAGCGTTAACATGACGATAAATGACTAAAGAAGTTTAGGTGTTAAAAAGATATTTGTTTATTTCTGTGGGGTATACAAATGTTTTTGTCAATTTTACAGTTGTAAAAAATTTAACCTACAGCATATTTGTCTATGATTTTCTATCTTTGTTTTTAATTTTGACTCGCGCGAGAATGTTAAAATTAAGCATTTCCTGTGAAAAACTGTGCGCTTAACGGTTGCTAAAAAATATCAACTCGAAGTTGCTTCCTTCTTTGTTTTAATTTTTTTTTTAAATAGTGAAAACAAGTTATTTTACTACTTTTTAGTATTTTTAATTATTAATATATTTTAAGAAAACTTCTAAAGACAAAAATTAAAACAAACATGCTTTGGAAATAGATGGTATCAAGATTTTCAATAGAACTTTAACTTGGTAATTTCTGTTGAAAAACAAGTGGACTTTAAATTAATTAATTCTTGTAGAATAATGAAAATTCTACTAAATGTATTTGGAAAAACGCCGTCTAAATCTCTTTCCTTAAGCGCATTTTGTCGTGGAAGAATTCCAAAGACTGATCTCAGCCTGGCAAAAATCCTGATGAGTCAATTTCGCATCATTACTGATTTTGATGACTATCTGAAAAGTTGGTTGGAATTGAGCAAAGAGGGTTCCTGCAAGCATCCAAGAGCAGAACTCGTCCTCTTCATTGATCCGTCGAGGGGCACATAATGAAGCAATAAATGTTCAACTCGCAACCGAAAGATGTTTCCAAACATATAAAATGCTGATAGAGCGTTAATATTTATACCAAACACATCGATCCGCTTTGAATCGTCTTAGCATTCAGTGGACCGGAAATGCTAAAGGAATACCAGCCAATATATTACAGAGAGGCATCCAACGTGACGCTCAATCGGGAAAATATGTTATAGATATTGAAATTTTTAGTGCTGAGGCACAAAGGAGACGTGTTTTGCGCAATTCGTCCTTTTATCCAATTTTAATAAATCGCAGCTTTCGCTAAATATTGAAACGGGCTCGTTCCCAGCTAATCATTCTATGGTCGAGACATGATCGTTGAAAAATCACTTGTTCGAGAAAGGTCGAGTTCGTGTCGTCGATTTTTCGATTAGGTGACACCCGGAGGCGCAGTTTTAACAAACGATAGCAACAGGCCGAAATAAAGCAATCATCACACATTTCTCGATTGAATTAGGATTCCAGGGACGACGTGTTAAAACGTCACTGTCGAGTCTTGTTTGCACGGACCGGTGATCCGTGAAAGTAGATTTAAATATGTCACAACAAGCAAATATCACCAAGACATTTTACTCAACCCCTTCGATCAACGAACGATAGGGGAGCCAATCCATCGCCTGTCATATTATTGGCGGCGAACTTTATGCGAGATGGTGGCTTTATAATAACGATTTTGCTAAATACGACAAGGAAATGTACGTTGTATGACATTTAGATTACGTTTGAATCGATTTTTCTATCAGTTGAAGCTCCGTGATGCTCCTATACTAGAGAAATTGAATTTTTGACGTCTTTTCTAGTATTTAGAGAGAAGCGTCATTTTTGACGCCATTTTTATAATAATGGGCATGATGTATATCGAGTAGGTAATGCATATGCTTTTGACATGACATCATAATAGAAATTTAAACATATTGAAGCAAAAATTCAAATATTCATTCATACTTAAATAATAGTAGGGCAAGACGGGGACCTTAACGTTTGAAGTCGAATAAAAAACTAATTGTACATCACAGAAGTTCGAAACTCTATTTATCAACTTAATCAGTGTTCTCTCTATTAGACTATAATAAAAAAAATAACAAAAATTATTAATTTTTTTAAATAACGATAAAAAGAAACAAAAATACTTTTACCCCATCTTGCCCCACCCTTGGGGGGTAAACTAATACTTTGATATTAGTTGCGTTTCTTAGTCTTTGCTGGACAACTCTGTATTATTTATACATACATATTTTAAATTTGTTACGATATTTTTTTGAAAGCTTTTGTCATTTAACGCTTATTTCACTAAAATTAATAATACAATTACCAAAATCAGTTAAGAATAATTTCGTTCTACATTCAAAAAAAAATCATCGTTTTTATCGAATAAATTTTTAAATTTCACGAAAACTTTATTGTGATAACAATTTGACGAGTAAAATTGTCTCAGACAAGAAGTTTGAGTTGAAATTTATAATTTCTTCGATAATAAAAACGATGGTCGAGTTATATTTGATTAGATTATTTCCAAAAGCACTTAGTAAATAGAAATTAAAAAATTCATCTGACATGAGGACAAGAAGATTAATTACTGCAATGACAGCGGGAAGACACGTTTTGACAGCAGAAACAGAAGTTTTATCACAAAAGACGCTTATGATTAAATGACATACCTAAATATATGCTATTGGAGGAAATTGTAAATTGGACATGTGCTGGAAATAATCTGTAGGTACCTATTATTTCAATTTAACCACTTTGAAATTATTTCAATTTAACCACTTTGAAATGTGTTGGTTTGATAAATGAAGAGCCAGTTCTTCAGGAATTGGAAAATTATTTTGCGTTTAATATTTTGGTCTAGCAAAACTTTCTGTCAGACTAAACACGTCAACCTCCGTGACGCATGAGTTGCTGACAGAAAGCCGCCTTTAATTCAGGAGTAAAAAAATGCGAAGTGTCTCGTTTGATTAACATTGTTGACCGCGAGCCAAAATTGCATCGTCGATTGATAAATGCGTTTGGTGGTGCGACATCACTTTAGCATTGCAAATTTAATTAACGTTACGAGGCATCAGGCCGAGAGAGAGAACATCCTGGCCAACCTTAAATTGAAAACATGAACGTATGAAATTGCTACAAATACTCGGAATAGCTCTTTAAGTATAAACACATCACGAAATGGAAATGCTTTCAACGACCGCAGATGAATTGTCAACAACGTTTTGTCTAAACTCGATTTTAACGAACGATTACGTCGATTAATTTCGCTGATAATGGAAATTGTAAATGTACATGAAAATGGAGACGGTTATTTTAGCACAGCGGAATCGGGCGCCGAAAGCCAACAAATAACATGCTTATGTTGTTTTACTAAAATAATTTGATTCGTACGGAAATTAAACGAATCAGCAGATTTTCAAATTTGGCTACAGAAGATTTTGTATTATTATGATTATACTCTGTCAATATAATGATTGTAGATACATTTTTGCTTCGTCTAACTCCAATACATTTTTAAATATCTAAGTATTTCTCTTTTTCTCTAGTAATAATGAATGTTCATTTAAAAGAGAATGACATCTTTCCGGTGTGGTGGCTACCCATATCAAATAAGAAATTATGCGCTTTGACTACTTACTTCCTGCAAAATGACTCCAAAGCCGAGGTGATGATTTGAAACAATACCGTTATCACCAGTTTTAGACGTTGGAATTTGTCAAGAATTTAATTAAATGTGGGTTGACAATAATTGTTATAGCATTTTGTACCAACATTGGCACTTATTAATAAATAATATTTATGCCGACATCAAATCTCACAAGAGAAACTACAGTGACTGGTAAGTTAGAGAAACTTAATAAAGCTTTAATATCTCTTAGAAGCGTCGCGAGGAGCTTTAATTGCGGAAATAAGGCTTAAAAACTTAAACAATGTAGAGATTAAATTACATTAAAGCGGTTTAAAATTCAAGCGCTGCTTGTTGAGTTTTGACTCATTGTTAAGACTCCGGGGTATTGTGCCTTGTCCGTGCACCTTTGACAATATCAGTTTATCTCTAGATATTTCAAGGGATTAATCCATCTGTGTTGTTTCACCCTTTCTTGTCCAGATAGTCATCACTGACCATCTGGCCTCTGGTGCTAATAATAAACCGCGGTTAATTGCATCAAAGGAATACTTTGACTAAATTATAGTTAAATGCATCGAAACAATAGGATGTAAACAAATCCCCGCGTTCTAGATTTATACGTTACAACCTCCCCAACAATTCCAGCGCATTCTTTGATGCATGTTCGGTAAGCGGTTTTCGTTTCCGTTGTTTTTATTTTCGCAAAAACACGTCTGTGTATTTTCGCTAACACGACCGAAAGGTCCGACGATGAAGAGAGAGGCGTAACGGTGATGTTTTGTTGGAGCAAGACGAAAGATGTCGAAGATTTATAAAATGTGTCTGGTTTTTTGACAATATGGCCCTTCTACGTAGCACTTAATATAGGATAAGATAAATTCTCGGTCTTTAGCCGGACCACCGCGAAGTAGGACTATTATTTGGGGCGAGATATCATATTTTGGTTGTTAATGAAGCTTCTTATCGACTGGCACTGATTAATACGAAAAACTCTTATCGGATCCTAGAAATCCCAAGATTTATGGGCCGGTGATAGGACGCTTTCGATAATTGCACCGAGGGAAGTCAAGAGACACTCAATGTAACCAACCGACTTTTCTTGCAATTAATTGAAACATAACTGAAATACCAAAAAAACATTAAAATTGCAAAAACTAACAATACAGGGTGAGTCAAGTTTCCAAACCTGTTGATATCAATAAAAAATTATTATGAAAATTGTGAAATTGTGTGTGGATTGTTTTTTTACACTGTGAGGTCATCTTTGATTTTCCCCCTGCCATTAAAATCCAATGCATCATTAAATGCCTTATACATCGATTTTGCTTTCTGGAATCAGCTAATTTAAAAGAACGCTTGACTTGTAATGGAACTTCCAGTAGTTTCCGCAGCCACGGTCCACTGGCACTAGTGTCTCGCCGTCTCGTCGAAATTCAATGACAGGAGGGTTCGAAAGCAAATTGTCTTATGTTGCGTGTGTGCACCAAAAATCATTTAAAACGGCTCGTTTAACCCAACAGCTGGAAAACTCGATTTTATGGCTTTTTCATGCAAATTTTCTAAATTAATTACAGACCTACTGAAAGTTTTTTCGATGTTATAGCTTGCCTACACAAAGTCGGCTTGTTGGACCTGTAGGTATGCTAAACAGCTTCTGAAATATTCTGATAAGATTTTTGGATTATTAATCATGTAAAGATGGTTAAATAAGTCATCAAAAGAATTGCCAAATAGGAATGTGGTTTATTCGTATTCAAACATCGTTCAAGTCTCAATTATTAACATAAAATAATTTGTCGAAGTTAATTTAGTCAACCACACGTTTGAGTTTTGGAGTATGTTGTCATTACTCTTGTGAGAATTATTAAACGGCACTAATGTAGTTGCTAAATTCAACTTTGATGTCTCACCGCAAATTTTGGTTGCAGAATAATTCAGCCTTTGCATATGCAAATAAAAGCAATAAATTTGAAATAATAAATTGAAAAAAATTGTATGTCGTAGAGAATGTTCCCTTAGAGATACGAAGCAACTGTTATATGACTTCTAATGAGGTAATAATTATAATTCCATATAGGTCATAAAGTTGGAATTAATGAACGTTTGGAACAGTTATTATACATTAAATTAATATTTTATTTTGCATAAATAAAACTTTACTGTCTCGAATGATCTAAACCGATGGACCCTTCAGGGCCATCAAAACTGCCTCATTGCAATAAACAAGTCCGTGTGTATTTTTTTCTCCTGTCATAATATCTGCCCTCGACAGCCAAACATTTGCTCATCGCCAATATATCAAGCCTAAAATTTTAATAACGCCGTTTCCAATTAATCCGTTCGATAAACACGTTCCCTCTTGACTCGGTGGTTATATTCAGTATGTCGATGACAGTTAATAAACATCTCACGCACATTCAAAATCGACAGATATTTCATACAGATTTTGGAAGAAAGGGAAAGCACTCCAAGTCGAGAGTCCTTGGCCAGAATCTGTAGTTAACGCGACCCATTGAACGATTAAGAACCGCGCGAGCTTGTTTTCACCCTTGCTCTACTCGACTACGATTGCAACCCCCATACTATTGTTATGCAAACGGACCTCGCAACGGGTATTTGAATAAACGCTCCAAGCTTGTATTTGAAACGAAGCCCACATCACACCCCCGAACGGGAATTTACAGCTGGAACCCTTTACAAGTTCGCGATACAGAGGTAAACACTTTAATTCGATTAAAATGATTGGAAATTAAATGTCAGAGTAAAGCTGCAAAGCCCGAATTTTGTTTCCATCTAGTAGTGGAAAAAATTAGATGAGCAATTTGTTTTATTGTGATGCGGTCTGTGAGTATAAACGAATAATATAGGTTTAATACTGTAACATAAGTGCGCCTTTTGGGAATTTGAGTACTTGAGAACGTTGATCGTGCGGTCATTATTAAACGATTGGAGATTGGTAACATGTGTTTAAGTATCGTACAAGCATTGAAATAATTGTTTTATGTCGACAAGTACGCCTCTGACGTGTTCAATCGAAGCGAGAATTTTAATTGCGCCATTATGGTACAAAACAAACATGTTATTACAAGTTCGCGCACTTTCTTTTCCGGAAATGTTTCCGTAAAATGTATAATTTCAGGTTCGTGTAGTTGCGAACGCGCAGGTGTATCGAAGGTAAAATGATATCTCGAATAAGTCTTATTAGTGCAGTTTAAATATAAATTGCCGTAAATTATACACGATGCGAAATTAAACGTTAATGGACCGAAAGCAAATTACAGTCTTGCCGAAGCTTGTAAATACAACAATAACTGTGTTTCCTCGAGGCGAATCGCATCCACGTAGGTTTTCCTTACGATGGATGCGTCTAATTTTCAATTACGCTAAAAATTAGGAAAGATTTATGTGGAGGTTTTAGTAGCTATTCGATTGGTTGTGTCTAGGGTGTGTCATCGTAAATTCTAAACGCTTCGGGAAAACATAAATCTGGTCAATTAGGACCAAATGTGGAGTTGTTCCAGGGCGAGCGATACGTTGGTTGACTGTTTAATTAAAAATTTATTCAAAAATCGCAAAACGGATAGAGTACCCGATCAAGCTTCTAATGTTTCGAGAATCGATCTTTATGTATAATAACTAAATATGAAATAAAAAAGGAAATAATTTAAGGAAATCTGTAACCTTATTTTATAAAATTTTATTACACAGAAAATGTCTAATCACTTCTACATAAAGTAGCTAATTTCTTTATTTTTTAAGCGAGGCAACTTCAATTTTATCGTTCTGACGATGAGAGAATGTTTGTTCAATTAATTTCGTCGTTTGTCGTCTATAAATCGTCGATGATCAAATAAAAGCCAATAACTACAAATTAAACAAAAATTTGCTTTATTGCGAAATTGATTGGTAATTTATAGATTCTACTAAAACTACTTTACTGCTCTTGTTTATTACATTTGGGAATTAGCCACATTTCATTGCGACAAAGTGAAGTTAAACTTTCCGGTTTTTACAGCAGAATTTAATTCAGTGACGAGCTTTTGTGTGCACAAATACGAATTTAATTGCAATTGCACTTGCAATTATTTCGTATCAGAATTATTGATCCTCGAAGGATTCGTCTGCGATTTTTGTTCTTTTAACTCGACGATGTGTGCATTGTCCTCAACCCTTGTCCTGTTGAAAGAACCAGTTTAATTCAAAGTCGAACTCGTTGTTCGCTTGATTTGTTTAAATCCTTGCCGATTAATTTCAGGTGATTGTACGAATGAAACGGATTCTTTGACGGTGTAATTTGAACTGACACTGCTTTACACTTGAGGGCCATTGTCTTATTGAAATTCAAGCTCAAATTAAACTATGTGCCGGAAAATGTCTTAATCCGAAAATTTAATTACGAATCGAGACAATTGCGATACGGAAACGTAACGACGCTTTTTAATATTAACCCCAGTTTTGTCCTTATTTACATTGAAAACAACGATGATCGGCAATTATGCCGTTCCGTTCGCACAAATTAATTTAAATAGGGACGTGATTTACGTAACAAAACGAACGAAATATCTGCTCAGATTTCTGTAACGTAGTCCTGGTAACGAATTTCAAGCTAGGCGTAAGCGAATACCTGGACGGAAATGCTAATTAAAAGATCAACAGATGCTCTATGCCCAGGTTAATTAGGACGCTGTGTATAAACAAACACCCAATGCTGAAATCACTTTGTTGCTGTTAAATTGAAACAAAAATAAAGCTTTCTTCGGAATGTTACGGTCTAGTGGCGGTGCCTGAGTTTGTCTATTTGAGAACTGTTAAATATTCATTTTTTAATTTACTTCGGCAATATTTAAATTGGAAATTAAAACACTAAACGAATTTATAATTTAGCGCTGATGTCTCGACACAGATCTGTTTGTAGAAAACGTCTTAAAAATTTACTAATGTTTCCAAAATGTTTTTGCTTATACTTGATTCCATCAGCAAAATCTCAGATAGTAGTCTTGGTGTCTTTCTTGACTAACAAATATCCTGAAGGCCACACTAATAAAGACGTTTGACAATCACACCTGTTTATTGTTCTTATGTTAATTTGAGATAAAACACATCATTCAGCTGGACTAACATTGCCTTTATCTCCAAAGTGTACACGATGTAGGCGTCTCTTTAATATTAATGTAATGAAGTATGATTTCATAACTTTCATCTACCTAAATGCTTCTAATATGTAGAAAAGCCGCTACATAAATCGATTGTAAAGTTATAGCGGGACAAGTTTTGAAAACTGGAACCATTTGAGTTAATTGTGTTATTTGTAATGGCTTCACTTTGGTCTTAATTATTTTGTATCAACCACGAACATAGTAATAAGGATATCGGGAACAATAAATGTCGTCGATTGTGTTGACATTACCTGGAATACAAGGCTAACATGTAATATTATACCAGTCTACCCGATAAAATCGACAATAATGGAATAATAAATGTGGCCAACACGCAACGGCTAATCGATTTAGGTTAACTAAACTAACAGAGTTAGGGAAGTTTGGCAATCTTAAGCAAAGAGGATATAAACATCCAACTAGTTTCAAATTTTTTCGACTCAATTCGTTAGCATTCTGCACACCACCAGTGCGTGCATTATCTCGATCTTCTTTGTCATCGTTTCTTATCACGGCTCAACATCTCCAGATTTTGACGAATTTCTATTAAAACTCTACCAGTAACGGCTTTCATCCTATTTTCCTCAAAGTAAGATGTAGCTTTGTTCCCGGTTGGGTGTGAATTATCCTCGACTCATCCCGCTGACAAATGACAGCTTCCAGCTGCCAAGATTAAACCTTAGATTGCGATGAATTTTTCAGACGAAATGGGATTGATGTGTTTTGCTCTTTTATTTGTTTTTATTTAGAAAGAAAGACCGTTCCGAATATTGAAAAGGATTGGAACACGAACTAAAAATTAAGCCAAATCGAAGCAATCGCCTTAACATGTTTTATACAAACGATGGCAAAATTAAAAAGAGGATCAATAATGGCGATAAAGTTAACAATAGGGCTTAAAGGCGTTAAAGCTGCGAGACGCGGAGGCTGCGACTGTTTTATATTAAGCACAAAGAGATTCGAACAAAGTGTTTTTGCTTTGATTATCTATAACAACTTATATGCAAAATGCAGAGAAGATTTTATTGAGAAAAATTTTAACTAGGTTAACGGGTTTGATTTTTATCAGACTCTTGTTTATTTCTTCTTTCCTACAAATAAAAAAAATTAAATAAGTAGACGATAAAACCAATATTCTATTAACATGTACTCGTAGTGATGAAAAATGGCGGTAAACATCACCTATCGTTGTAGAACAATTGCCACTTGCATGTTTACCTTTGGGTGTTTAATTTAATAAATATCCGCTTGCACGCAATAAACATTTACATAATAATTTATGAAAATTACCCGCATTTGGATGATTGTGATCGATTTTCGATGAAATTCTGAATTTATTTGCCTTTGTGTGGGAGAAAAATGCGTCGAACAAAGAGAAGAACTTAACAGATTAGTTCCCTTCTGGAAGACCTCCCCTTGAAGAAGTCGTCATTTCTGCTCGGTTGGCTGTTGTCGCGTCGGATGACCACATCCAGAGATTTCAATACCGGATTCTCTATATCTAACGACGCAAACATAATTGTTATATTCCCCAGCGAAAGTTTCCCTCGTACAGAGAGCCAGTCCGAGTCAGAAAGAAAATGAATAAAGCGGTCGCGAAAAACCACTTGCTCGACGCTCTCTCTTCTTCGCCGTACACAAGAGCCGTGATTGCGGTATTTCAATTCGCATTTATAGGAATTCACAATGCATAATGACAAGATAGCTATCCGATTGGGCGGTCTTTGAGCTCCTCTTCTCTAAATATGCCATAATTACAAGCCAGCGTTGATGATGTCCCTGTGATTCAGGGGACAAAGGCACGTTATTTAGTTTATAATTTCGCACGAAATTTTGTTTAATCAAGCGGTATTGTTTGACATTACGGGAATTAATTATAACGGAAGAGGGTGGCGAGGAAAAAATCACCTGCCGAGGATGTCAGCGTACACAATGGACCTCTTCACTGGATGTTTACTGACATTTTTGCTGATAAGAAGTGACAATATGGCCCAGAAAATTGCACGGGAATGGATTCAAACGCGGTGAGGATAAATAAACAAACGATAAAGCCAAACATAAACAGGCTATTGTGAATAATGCAAATTTCATAAAATCAAGCCTAGATTAGACGTTTTCCATTAAACAAATGGAACTGTCAAATTTTAATTAATGCCACTGCGGTCGGTATTTGTAAACACAATTATGGGCGAATCCGCATAACGAAACCCGAGAAATCTGTTAAATATCGACGCAAATTGAATAAAATATCCCCGAAGGGTCAATGCGTGATGGCGAGTTGATCCAGACCACTTCAGGAAATTAAATGCAATTAAGAGACGAGAGCAATAATTAAGAGAGGGCTTCGGAGACTGATGTTATTAGGAAATGTACCACGGAATTCTAAATTTAGAAAAATCGGCTTCTCGGAAGCTGATCAAGTTACTACACACTCAAAACATCCAAAAACAAAGTTATATAATCTAAAGCCAAATATTTTTGAAAACTTAAAAATACGAATCTTGTTTTTTATGTACAGTCAAAAACGGAATAATAGATAAATCTTTAACTATAGCAACTGTTTCAACACAAAGAAGCAATTACGATAAGCTGGACAAATACTCTACTCTTCTTCAAGTAAAACTGGAAGGTAAGCTAAATCCTAAATTAATCTTCATTTTAATAAAAAAAACATTATTTAACAAAAAATTCTACACATTTCTTATTTCTTGAATTTTTGTGTGCCTAATAATTAATTTATTTTGACTCATCATTTGTACCTAGAAATGCCAAGAACTAATATTTTGATAAATGATGCCAATGACCATGTAAATTGCATAATATTCTTCTCAATATAATTTTATCATATTCAGAAAATTTTATTAATGTTTCCATCGTCAGTTAATTTACACGAGGTAGTATGAATGTTTTTCAGGACATTATTTTTAGAAACTCAATGCTAGCAAATAATTCTTTCAATTTCTTATTATTACGTATAATGTGTCATCCTAACGTTTCTTCCTACGCAATCTATCATAGCTCATTACTATGAAATCAGAAACCCGTTATGTTTTTCAAACTTCACACATAATTTCTCAGAGTGCATCCGTGTTAGAATCTGTGATATACAACGCATTTATCCCAAACTGAAGCCCAGATAAATCTAACCGTCATTCCGGTTGAAGAACAAACACACCCCTGCTGTTTAAATATTGAATCAAGAATTAAAAGTATTTAAGGAACTCGGTGTCGAGCTTCTCCAGGATCCGTCATTGTCTCTCACCACAAAACATGTGTTTTAGATTAATTAAAAATGGGTTAAACTCCGTTGTTAATTAAAAAGATAACGAGTTCCCGAGAGGAAAGCTGGTAGAATTGAGTCGCAAAGGAATCACCGAGAATAAATTCAACTAATTTAAATTATTTACGGAAAGTTACAAGTTGAAACAGCGGCCCGTACCTAACAGAAGATTGTTAATTTTCTTGTTTTGTAAATCGTCGTCTCTCGTTATACACTCCACTGACAGCATATTTTATAGTTTTAAACATAATTTCCAGCGACGAGCTGTCAAAACGTCGACGTTCAACGTTTATAAATAGCGACTTCCAGGTGTTTCTGATTAAAAATCTATAATTTTCGCTTTTAAGACGGTTTGGGTTTCAATTAACGCTAACACGGACTTCTTTCAATGCAAATGGCTCTTAAACGTAAGAATAAAACTTCTTTTCCCTCGAGATTTAACGATATTTGTTGTGTACATAGTCGAACGTTCTTTTACCATGTTTGTATAGTTTCAAGTTAATATAAAGGGTTTCATGCAATATTTACATAATCATTTGCATTTTAACAAAGAGAGAATACAAACGCAATTAACACTTACAAATCTATCGCAAGGGAAAAGAGTGAACGACAAACGGAAAGAAACAAAGTCGAGCAATTTTATTCCATCTAAATTCAAACGCAATGGATGCGGAAGCAGTCGAATACGTTATTTGGTGAAAAATGTATTTTCTTGAACGTTTACATTATCTTGAAATAGTTTCTAGAAAAAAGCAAATGAACATTGTGTATGTGTTACTAGTATAGAATTCAATATCGGATCGCATGCATAAAAAATAAGAATAAGGTTTATTTTGCATATTATTATTAAGTATTGCTGAAAGATATTATTAACGCAAATTAATAAAAAGTTGTAACAAACACTATGAGTATTTTCCAAAAAGACTGAAGTCTAAGTCTTAAGCCAGTGTTAATTTTTCTAAATGATACTATTTAGCAGTAGCGCAGCTAGAAATAGAGCTTAAAGGGAGTTTACCTATGAAAAAATTTTGAGCACTGATTTAAACGACTAAACGTCGAATACGTTATTTGGTGAAAAATGTATTTTCTTGAACGTTTACATTATCTTGAAATAGTTTCTTTAAAAAAGCAAATGAACATTGTGTATGTGTTAGTAGTATAGAATTCAATATCGGATAAAAAAAAATAAGAATAAAGTTTATTTTGCATATTCTTATTAAGTATTGCTGAAAGATATTATTAACGCAAATTAATAAAAAGTTGTAACAAACACTATGAGTATTTTCCAAAAAGACTGAAGTCTAAATCTTAAGCCAGTGTTAATTTTTCTAAATGATACTATTTAGCAGTAGCGCAGCTAGAAATAGAGCTTAAAGGGAGCTTACCTATGAAAAAATTTTGAGCACTGATTTAAACGACTAAACGTCATTTAAAAAAACGATGTGATATGGATTTTATTGTCATAACTGTTTTTATGACGGATGTTTTTAATGACAAATTAGTATGAATATACAGAGTGTTTCACACAACTTTACAAAGCTTGCGCCTAACGTACGCACCCAACTATACAAAAGTCACAAAACATTAGATACAAAAAATACACATTTAATTATTTAATTTTTGGAAACCTATGATAGTAGTTGTCAAACTAATGTTTCATTAATAGTCATAAACTGCAGTTTTTCATAAATAATTATCATTTGTTCTATCAAGAGACGGCATGAATATGATTCTAGTTTATCTATCTTAATCACTAACTACAAAAACGTTGTATTTTTTAAAAGGGTAAACAAACTAGAGAAGATTATCCAAATTTTCAAAATTTGTAATCGAGTTCGTATCGGAATATGTATTAATGATTACATCTTATTACAGGTACAGGCCTCGTAAAATTATGTAACACACCCTGTATAATAAGGTACTAGATGCTGCCATAAACTAGATGCTGTTTGACATTTGTTCTGCAAAAAGTTGATTCTAAAAGTACTAAATTGACTAACAAATTAATTTTTAAACTCTACGAAATTCTATATAAATACTAAAAGATCAACTTTTGAAAGCTCACACAAATTGGTTTGATAAATCTCTTATACATATCTGAGTTCTATTTCCGCGTTTAATGAAAGATCACGATGAACAAATGTATTTGAAATAGTCAATAATTTTCTGCTGTTTAATTTGTAACCTAACATTGGTACACGTTTTTAGGAATTAACTATTAATTTAGTCAGTTTTAAAACGATCAAACACCGTTATAATGATCAAAAATGTTTAAATTACATGGCGGTCGTAGAGCACTAATTACATATGTCAGTCCTAGCACATGAGAGAAAATTGTATCTGGTGAAATTAAGGATGCATAAACAAATTTCTTGTTTCTGTAATTCTAAATTTTGCTCAAACGTTTGAGCTTTCTCCCTGGAAACAGTACAAAATAAAAGTGCGTGCAGTAATTCGAGAAAGCAATACGGCCGAGCAAAGAAGTTGGAACAAAGAATACCCGTTGTTTTTCTTCCAAATAAAGGCTATAACGACGTACTTTACCTGGGGAGAATAAGAACATGTGTTTGCCTTGTGTTTAGGGCTATTGGGCCATTGTGCCCATCAACATCTCCGTTCAATACTCTTGGTGTCAGTTTTCGCATTTTTTCTCAACCGTCGAAAACAAACTCTCATTAATTAATTTGAATGCCAACTGTTAAATCCTCCACTTAATTAAACAACCTCCAACACCTTTGTTTCCTTCAAAGCCTAATTACAGCAGACAATAATTTTTACGTGTTAAATCCCGTCTTAGCGATGATTTTTTTAATTAATTAAAATTCCTCGAGAGACCTGGCTACGATTACTCCCTTGTCCATTAAAAACGTGCTTTGTACAAACTGTGAATAGCGCACAAATTTTCATTATTTGCAGTTGCATCACCTGCCCTTGAGTGGATCCGGGCTGAGAAAGAGCAGCGTATTATCGCGATAAACATAAAGAAACTGTAGGTTGTATTGTTGAGGGCCTTACACGTTAAGAAGTGAACAGAGTGAATGGGGCTTAGATGCACAAGAGAAACGAATTTGTTGGCTTTATTTGCGCATAAAGAAAATTGTATTGAGAGTGCCTCTGGACGGTGTCGAGTTGCACAATAAATGCAAGAAACCGCTCCTTGTTGTAACTTAATACACAATATGTGCTTGACATTTGTTCCATTTGGTAGATATTCAGCCAGATTTGGACGCTGTGGTAAATTAAACATTGATCTTGGAAAAGCTGGAGCTCAAGGGAAAAATCTGAAGCGACGACGGATTAAAATCCCCCAGAGGCTGGCTGGCTTTAAATTCTTGATTGCGACCATTGCTGGAATTTTCACAAACGCGTTGATTTTTTTATTGATTTGTTTAAACACAATCATCGGAATAAAGTTTGTTTCACTAAAATACATATTTGTAAATTGTGTAATCAAATCTATCTCATTTTTCGAATTTTCTCAGTTTTAATAAAAATAGGTAATCACTGAATAAATATTTTAGAGCTGGGTATAAGTTTACATTTCTTCATCCGAGTTTCCAAAGTATTTATGAAAGTATCTCGTCAGATATTTCATGAGGGGCAATAAATTTACTCTTCACTCGCAACACTATTTTCACTCGAAGAAATTTACTTAGTTTTTATGAAGACAAACTCGTTCTCGTTCGAGTAGTTAGAGTTATTTTCAATTCAAATCTACTTACTGACTTGTTTAAAATTAATGACATTTCAACTTTGTACTCCCGACTTGAACGAATATTGAAATAGTTTAACATGCGAGGGGTTCGAGTTATTCTCGGGTTTTCACTTTATAAAATATCTAAGTACCTGGAAATTTAATGGAAACCTATTCGACGAATTAATTACGGACACAAAAATATTTGTTGAGGAACTACGTTTTTCTTAAAAAAGTTATCAAATATTTACTTGCTTTTCATAGAGAGGTGTTTGGATAAGAAGATTTCAAAAAATCGACAAAACCCACAAACCATGTAATATTTTGTAAATAGATGGATGTAATTATAGTTCAACTAAATGTTTATTTTGTAATGTGTTAGTTTACATTAACGATTGATGTGGAATTAATTATAGTTGTTCCAAATTACCTAATTATTATTTTACCAGTACAACGTTTAATATGTATTATAGCATCCACATTCAGATTGAAATTATAAATGATTTTTTTAATAATAGGATTTTAACTTTTTAAAAAGCTAAATTCACAAAGCACAAAAAACATATTTCGGAGAATTTATTTAATGTTAATTAAAAATTAATATTGTATGTTGAATACTGAAATTTATTTCTAATTAGTTGCGGCTTCAGTACTAGTTGAAAACAAGATGCATGTAATTATCGTATTCATGTTTTTGGAAAAACCACTTCACCATTAGCATAAAGTCCAACCCGTTAGATAAAAATAATTAACAGAAAACAATTTTCGTGTGTTAACAGGTGATTTATGACCCCTAGTGTTAGAAAAAAATCGTGTGGTAACTGGAGGTAAATAGAAATATGTAGGGAATTAGCATGAGTGATGTTATCGCATCAGAAAGCGCCACCCTTTGCCAAACCGGAAAATCTACGGAATTTTAAACCGGCTTAGCAATTTATGGTCAAGCGTGCGTTTGGCAATGTAACGTTACTGTGTTGACAAAAATTTCCATAAAAATGTATTCCGAGGAAAGCGCCATGTTCGACAAAGCATAGTTTGAGTGGTTGGGTTTTAATCCGTAAAGTGGATTCAAATCCGCCAAGTAATGCCTCGCCGGCCGCATCTTGAGCGATTGTTCCTCCACGAGGATAAAACAAATACGGGAGGAAAGCGGGAAATCCGCGCGTATGACATGCAGCCAGTTTTCCGAAGGCATTAACTGCACAATTGATGCTAAGCCGATCTTTTTCGAGTGCAGTCTTCTGACAAAGTTCGCGATTTCACTTGACGACAACAAAGGTCTAAGCTCGACGAGTGCCGCTTAACAATGACGAATTGTAACGTTCTATTGATTAAAATGGAGACACCGATTCGGTACTTAATTAAACTCTACGTTCACGGAAATTGAGAAATTATATCGAAAGCGGGAAATTAAATTTATTTCATTCAAAAGACGGTAAATTAGTTTGGAGATATCTAAATTCGGTGCGCGTATATTAAAAGATTTTAAAACCATGATTTCACAGTTTGCTATTATGTACTTCTAAATAACGCCAAAAAGAATAGTAAAATACATCCACCACTGTAGTTACAGGAACTGCAGACAGGTTTATAAATTTATGACTGTCTTGACCAGCAAAATTGCTTTCTCTATTTGTAAGCAATGATTCTAGCGTCTTCAGACAAGTTTGATAAATTGTTTTTCGAGATTTCGCATTTTTATTACTGTAAAAGTTAATAGTTTCTGCCACAAACAGTAAGCAAATATATGAAATTTGTGTTTTAATAAGTAATAACTATTTGATTTATTAGATGTTTGAATTAATCATAACAGTTAAAAAAAATTGTTAGAAAGTTTAGCAATTCTGATTAGTAAGTACTACTTTGTTTCATGAAGACACGCTACTTAGAATAACACGTAATGTTATTCATAGAAAAACTATATAAGATTTATGTGTCGGAATATAAGTACAGTTTAAAGCAAAAATATTAAAATATGCTTACAAGTAAGCACAACGATGTGTGTATGTTTGTAGATACATACTTACTCAACGTTTAATCGACAGAAATACAATTTTTTTAACAAAATACAAGTTCATACACAAAAAAGTAAGAAAGTTTTATTAAAAATTTTTGTTTTTTTGTTTTTGTCGAAAAATTAATCTTCTAATAAAGCAATTGCTATATGCCTTGGGAACTAGAAAATTTAAAACTTTCATGTTTACCCTCAGACAGAATTTTTATTCTTCTCGATAAGGCCATAAAGCGCGTGTGTGCAGCCGAGGGAAACGCAGATTTCGTCACAATTTGCCCTAAACGCATAGTTTAAGCAGCTATAAACGTTTAGTACTCAAACATCCTGTCATAATTTGAGTTTACAGTGACATTGTCACACCGTCGACTTAACATACACAAGCCGTGCTTTTAACGCATTGCCACTTGCCACCCATTCTCTTGCTGCTTATCAAAACTGAAAGAAAACAGACTGACTTTTAATGATTCAAACATCTGCATTAATAATTCGTTCAAGCAGCATTTACCTGGCCAGTTACAGGTTTTATCAGAGTGCATTATAATCTGAAATTTGTTAAAGCTGTATCTTTATGTCGAGCCGCATAAAAGCTGCAATAATCGACTCTAAGACAAAACACAGATCAGCACTCGAATACTATCTACTAGTGCACAGCTCCGGTCTAAAAGCATTTTTAAGTAACCAAAACACTTTTAAAGATATTCTTAGTCAAGTGGCGCGGCGTTTGGGACATGTGGCCGCTTCTAATGATGAGAAGGCGTAAAAGTCGGACCATTCATAAATTTGAGCTAGGGCCAAAGCCAAATTATTTCAGTTAAAGGCAGAATAAATCAGATCTAAAATCTTTTTCAGTTAAAAGTAATTCAAGTCATAAAGCCTAAAAGCTCTTAAAATAATGATAAATTGTGAAGGGGTGCCAAACTTCAATTTTTTTTTGCTATAGAAAAGCTTGCACGTAGCTTTATTTCCGCAGTATCTCTCTAATGTTCCATTAATAACCAGCATTTGCGGAATCCAAAGGCATAAACTTAAAAATGCAGCGTTTAATTATTATACATCCTCTTATGAAGATTTTTTCGTCTGGCGTTTCCTTGCCGTCAAAATATTTCTGTTCTTTTCGCAGTAGTTTTACGATTCATTTTATTCGTCTGGCGCCACAAAGTTTTAAAGTCGAATAAAATTTTAAATAATTTTCCTTATACAACACAAGTATTTAATAATATGACAATAAAATTTTACGACGTTTTGGCAAGTTTATATCGCGAGTTCGCTGCGTTTGGTGTGGTTCCATTCAAAAACGCAGCATGTCCTTCATTTATGTTAAACAAAGAAATGTTTATAAAAGTAGTTATTTAGATGAGCTTTAGTAAAGCGCGCCGTAAATAAGCTCGACAGGGTGGTCCTGCTGAGTCGCTCGATGAAGTCGCACTTCATCCACTGAAAAATTTAATGAATTTCAGATGCGCCGGCGACTGATACTTTTTTGTGAAGCGCAAGTCTTACTCTTTGTTAAGTAATTGATTGTTAGGAGTATTTGTAGCAGTTTGTCTCTGCACGGTAAGCATAAATATTCATTAGGTTTTTTCGAGTCGTCCTCCCACATACAGGTTTGTTCCCATAGTTGGTCCTTTAATCGAAGGGTTTTTAAAGGTTGGAAGGACGTATCGGGTTACCATCTCAGATAGGGGCCACATTTAGATTGGAAAATGATTGCGTATCAAATTTCGCCCCCATGAGGGCTTTATAATGAAGCTGACATTCTTATAGTCGCGATTTCCGCGTAATTTGTCCGCGTTGTCGTTGCGATATTTCACTTTGGCAATGAGTCGTATCCACCTCATGGGCCGGCTGTACACCCACAGCGTCGCGAAGTGGCCGTCTGCCCCCTCGATTTAAATTTAGCCGACGATTTTCATAGTTCTAAATGCAGCGTGACTGTACTTCCTCTGCTTTCGCTTTACGCCACTCCGAATCGAAACAGCCATTTTTCTTATTAATTCAAAACGCTTTTAGGGCTTTCTTGTCGCTCTGCCCACCACATGTGTAGCTGTATGTGACAATGTTTAGCTTAAAGTGTCACCCGTCACAAGAAGATGTATTAGTCTGCTTGAAAGCAGGTTCTACAAATTAGATTTTTTCGACGATTTCTAAGTGCGACATGTTCTGGAAATGTTTTTTATCGAAATTGCTTTAAATATTTTAGTTGGATAAATAATAGAGTTACTAATACAGTATCTGTGTTACAAGAAAGCAAAACGGTGGATTAAACGCAGCTTTAAACATCTGTCATTTCCTACATTACTTATTCATAAGTAGAAACAAAGCTTTCACGGCAATTGTACCGCATATCGACCCTATGAACTCCAACCCCATACCACCAACTATAAATACACGAAAATCCTATCGGTGTAACGATCAGTGTGTGTGTGTGTGGGTAATGAATAAATTGCATAATTGTCGGATAACACTCGTTATTTATTTAATATTTAGTCGGGGGATGATTTCCTTGAGGGTTTCATAATTGGACCAATTAGCGACAAATTACAAATTATAAATACACATTGTTGTTTTATAAATAAAAAATATCAGTTCGGCTAAAGAAGTGGAAAAAAGGGAAAATTTGTTAGAGAGTGTGCTTTTTTAATTTTTTTATTCGCACAAATACACAGTACCTATCTACCCCTACAGAAAATTAAATTTATTGTAGTATATTGTTAATTTCCAAATATAACTATGTATAAATTTTTGGTACACATCAATGGATTACAAACACAAATCAAAAGTAAACATTTCTTGCAAATTGTTTTGTCACGTGGAAAATAATAACGAGTCCATGCGAACTGTTCATAAATTATATGCTCATCAAAATCAAACAAAAATGTAAATATACTGCTTAGCGTAGAATCTAAAAAATCAAAACGAGTAATTAAATCTTTGTACAAATTGTTGTAATTATTATTGATGAGGCAATTTGTTTTAATATTCCCTTTTCGGTGCCTTATCCTCAATTACTTCGATACGTTCGTTGAAGGACAATTAATAAAAGTATTCATTAAAGGAATTCTCAATGCATTGCTGAAAGTTGCAATTAATTCCAAAGCACCCCGTTAGGCTAATTATGCGACTTAATTGAAGTTTATTGTAACATACAAGGGTCGGCTGTTTGCTGTGGTCTCGACCGAAAAAATTGTGGTAGATAATTATTTCGTTAACGAAAAATAATGAAAACGGCGCATTTAAAATTCCGTTTCAAGTCCGGATATTCTGCCAGACATGGGACGTGAAAGCACAAAGCTCATTGTAATAGAGTTGTCCGTAAAGCGTTTTGATAACGCGTTAGTTGCAATTAGAAATTTTCTGTAATTATAGTTGAATCATCGATTTTCGCTCTGACGCAATAATCAGCGACAGTTAACATTAATCGAATTAGGACATTTAAATTATTGCAGGACTAGATTTTAATTAATTTACACAATTGGCGTTATTTGACATGGAATTGTGTCGTTATCAATTTCAATTTGTGTTTGATATTCACCATTTTCAATATTGTATTAGCAGCGATTTTATTTATTTATATAAAGCTCGTTAACATGTGTTTTAGTAACTTAACTCCGGCACATGATTTAATAAAATATTAAGTTTCAAGTAGTAAATAAAGTGTCAAGTTGTTTGTGTTTCAAGCTTCATTAAAATAAATTATGAGAAATAAAAGCTTTTTTACACACACTATAACGGTAAACATATTTTTTCCAAATATTAATTTTGTAAAATGTCGATTGACAAATAAAAATTCATCATATTTTAACCCTGCACTTTCAATTAAAAGCGTTGAAAAATCTCGAAATCAATAACAGTGGTTTGACAAAAGGGTAAAGTTCCCCAATATCCAATTTAAATTTTATAAATAATAACTCCCTGCTCATCTTTTGTGTCGTATTGAGTATTGACTAAAGGCACAGTGAATTTTGCACAGGAGAGTCCTTTGTATACGATCGATTGTTAGGCTCCTTACCAGACTTGTTTAAACAAACTAAGTAATTAATTAGAGCTCAAATTACAGTTTGTACGTTATTAGGAACGTCTGGTGTAGGTATATTACGAATTACGCATTGTTCTTCTATTATTCAAATCTCAAATCAATCGGAGAAAAATATAAGGTTCTTTATTGAAATCGAAGATCACATTGTAGTAACATTTTTTGTTATGTATATAGGTCAAAGGTATTCAGAGTTGTGAACAAGATTTAAAAAATTTAAAAGCGTTTTCCACGTATTCAATAATACATAAAGCAAGAGGCTCAATCGCTTGCCGGCCTCGAGCCACTTCACATAATATTTACAAATTGAAATTCGATTTTTTTTAGGAGTAGTACGATGATTTATCAATGCTTTACAAACTTTTACTTAAATATATTATTTTTCTGATCTCGTTAAGAGTTTTCGTCAGGTTTATTGAGTGTAAAAATATTTAATCGTGATTTATTAAAAGAAATAATAATTAGCGTTCGGTGTAAAAGCTCTAAACGGGAGATTAATAAATCATGTTGTATAATTATTTTTAAACGTGTCGAGAGTTGCTATTAGAGTGTAATATAAGAAGATTAGTCTTCAAACGTCTTCTAAATTGCTTCATTTTATCTTTTAATAACATGTAGTATTATCCTTGCTATTATCATTTAATTACGTTTCGGTTCGATGTTCGAGATAAGCACCGTGTGCGCACAAAAAGCTCCTCTTCGAATCAATTTAAACAGACTTAATGAATCTGAATGAAGAAAAATTTAATTGATTTTCAGGTAGCACTGATCAAGATGAAAGCCCTACTACTATTGCTAGGAAAGCAAAAATTAACCATCGGCCATGTTTGGCGAAACTGGTCGTAGAATAAAGGACTTCAATTAAACTCGGCGTCAATCAGGATAATTCATGGCCAACCTTGACTGGTTATAAGCTACTTCTTTTATGCTCGATGCTCATCTAAAATTAATGAAGTACGTCAAAAGTAACACAGTCGACTATTTTCGAAAGATAAAAACGTTGAAACCTTTTGATTTACCAAGTCTTCACAGCTGGGAATTAAAAATTTAAAAAGTAAACGTACCTGAAAATGACAGATATCACTTTTGCTTGATGGGAGCTATTCTGTTTAAAATAATAATAAATGGATAAACGAAGTAATGTGACCTAGTTTTTCACGTCTTTCGTGACGGATGATTCCGTGCGGTGGAAAGGCAATTAGAAAAAAAGTCTTGTGTTTTCAAAGCTGCGAGTTATTTTTTTAAACGCAGATATATATTTTTATCTGCAAACGTCACAAAAGTGACCACTTTTATGACTAAATGACACAGGTAAAAGTTTTACTTTTCAGACATGGAGTAAAAACACTGTTTTTACGCCTAGGCGTTTTCACTTTTACTTGACACTTACTTTGACATTTACCACTGTTGTCTCTTTCTTGTCCCTTTCGCTTTTTCAGCATTTTCTGGAGAGGTACAAGGTATATTATCAGCATTCGACATTTTGCACTATAAACTACACCAGTTATTCACCAGTTAAATCAATCCACACTTGTGAAATCTCAACACAAATTCCGAAACTGACGCGTGACGTTTGTTATGATTTTATTGCAAAGCGTCCTGATTATTGAGGTGATTTACTTGATTATTGGTGTGTTGCTCTTTTCGTTCCATCTGAATCGTTTGCAGATAAAATAGTATATGTTATTTGGAGTAAAAGTGAGTTTATGTGGCTCAGCTGAATCCATTTGCCTCACTCCGTTCGGCAAAATGAACGTTCAGCTTTGCCACATAAACAATCACTTTTACTCCTAATAACATAATCTACTATTATTCAATCTATTTATGTATTTCTCGGTAACACATACAAGTAGGTATTTTCTAAAAATAAGAAATCTTATTAAGTTGATTTTAAATTTAATTTACAGCAGCTTATATACTAATTAAACTTATTTGTAAAGTAAAGGTGTAAGTACCTAATTGAAAAAATAACTTTTTTCGAAATTAGGAATATTTTTTTACAGAATTTCTAATATGAACAAAATCATAGAATACTATAATATTTTACGTAGCCATTATACCTGTAACAATATTGTAACTTTCTGGTGGTTTTATGTAAAGTCTTATAATAGAGATAGAATTTACAGCGAGAACAACAAGACAATAATACGTCGTAACCCTCGTTCTCTTCTCATATTTATTGTATACTTATTTCTAGCAATAATTTGAATAACAATACTTTAACTAAATATTTAAAAATTACTAACGAGTGTTTATTTAAATTTGATGTCATAGTTGGCGGTGATATAAGTGTGTTGTCAACAGACCACAATTTTTAATACGTCTGGCGAGTTGTCAAATGTCAGATTAATAACTTGTAAAATGATGGTTCGTTCACAATCAAACTTTCATGGATAATTTGACGCCAAATTTGAAAAAAAAAATCATCTGTTATAAGATTATATGATATTAGGTACAAACTGTCCTAATATAGTTTTTGCCGAATTATCAAAAACTATCATTTTTCACTTATGCGGTGATTTCATGTCACCCTTAAAATGTACATACCTAAGTAATAAAATTATATCTTCTTTTACACTATAAAACTTCTTTTTTACAAATACTACGATCTAAGGATTACAATTACCTACACTTTATTTAATCGTTATAGATATATAGATATGTACAGATTTTTTTCATATAAGTTTACGTTTAAAGTAATTTAAAAAATATCTAATACTTATAATTTACTTATAATTTTTAAAAATTGTATTCATTTTGTACTCAATATTAAAGAGTGCTTTTATCAACTAATTTCAGTATATAAAGTAGTCTTTTATCGTCTAGTAAAATAAAGTAATTTTTATCTAGTGTTTATATTCAAAAAATTTTGGTAGGTGAGTACAAAATAAAACAAAATATTATACACGACGATAAAGATTGTTTATCTACTCGTGAAAAAAGTCCACTCGTGACTTCGTCACTCGTAAATTTAACCTTTTCACTCGTAGATAAACAATTTCTTTATCGTCTTGTATAATAAATAACTATTTTTAATATTTTTGAAAAGGTACGAGTATTTTTTAAAATATTCGTAATAGAAAATTGCACACATTGCCGTCAAACACCAATAATTATTTATTTTACGGGTGTGAATCATTAATTATGTTCTGTTTTATGAATACTATTACACAATACTCATAATCATTAGTTGTAATGTTTTTATTATATTATATTTTACGACTACATATAGACATAATTTTTAAACCATATGTTATCAAGTATTATCTTTCATTAAGTAATTTGATACACTTTGAGCAAATCGAGTTATAGTCAGAATTAAAATTTTTTGTCGTCCAATAGGTCGAATAAATTAATTTTTTAACATTCAGAATTAACAAAAAAAAAACAGATAAATGAAATTCAATAATAATAATTAGAGATAAAAAGCTACATCCAAATTGTAGAAAATTGAAATTAATTTTAATAGATTATTGATTTAACTGCTTTCTCATCGAGCATCAAGCAATTGTCCCAATTTCCATTATACAAAATTTATGAATCTCGATTCCATCGTTTTAATAATTATCGTAAAAAATTAATTACAATTAATTTCAAAGCTCACGTTTATGTATTTTTTTAACAACTAGAAGATAAAGAAACTAAAAAAGTGGTTCAGTGTGTACCTACCGACAATAGGCATTAAATTATAAACAAAAATGTAGGTCTTAAAGTGAAGAATAATAATCATTGTGCAAAATGGCTAACTCTATAAAGTGGTAAAACTGAATTAGACACCCAAGTAAAACAAACAGCAATTTTTAGTTTACGACAACTTTAATTCAGTCATTTATCTGTATTTTACTTTTTTTTCAATAATAATTAATTCTCGGTAGTTTTTTTTTTTAATAAAATCGAAACTTTTAAACTCTCCGTTTCTTAAGTTCAGTTTTATTCATTAAGAATTTCAAAGTTCACAAAGAATTAGACACAATTTTAGCTAAAAAACTTTTATTTTTTGCTCATTTGTTTGCCTCAAATAACTATAAACAAACAAAAAGCGTAAATTTTCTCGATCTATTTACGCTCGTAAACTCCTTCGTAAATAATCCATTTTTTTATTAGTCCATATCTGAGAGGGATTTATGACTGACAAGCCCTTTTCCCGCGTGCAAATCATCTCCGAAAATCCAACCCAAATCGTAAAACTGCCTATTTAGAACACTCCTTGTCCAAAGCTCTCGATTTTCCTTCTTCGTGCGCATCTGTTACCATCATCCGAAGAGCAAGCAAGCCGCCGCAGTTCTATCAGTCCGTGCACAACTCGCGTGGAGTTCGGTCATACCCCACTCTAGAGCGAAGCGGCCGCAGCGTGCTTTCGTAAACAAAATCCGGGTGCTTTCACGTGATAAGTGCACAGATTGGGATATTTTCGCCGGAGTTTTTACATAAAGCTCAGGTTTGTGTCAGTTATCAAAGTTTCAGCAAGCTTTCGTCAAACTTGCTAATTAAAAATTTAAATCTTTCGGTGCTTCCGGAGACCGGATCAGACAGTTTTTTGTCTTGAAGAGTTCTCTGTCGATACTTTTTAATTAACTCGCCGAAGGAGGAATTAAAATTAGTGGTCAATTTAGTTTAATTATTTTTGCGGGGGGCGGAAGCATCCCTTAATTGTGTTTTGATTAGGCTCTTCTGTCGCCGCTTTTAATTGGCTATTATCAAAGTAATAAAGGGACGCACGGAATGATGTTTCAATTGAAAAATTAAGTTTGTAATTGGATCAAGCACAATTCTATTTTTTTCTTTAATTCGACTTCTAAACATCAAATTGAATGAGTCTCAAAGACTGAAAACTTGTTATCTCGTAATTTATAACTGCATAATGTCTTACGAGAGGAATAACACTAACTGATTAGTAAACAGATGCATGTATTGTCTCTGACAATAAACAATCACAAATGAATTAAGAGCCTCGTTTAAATAATTAATTACTGGAAATTGTCTTGTTCGTAATCTTAATTGAGTCGAATTAATTTTAAATCTTTGCGTTACTCTATTGTTAAGGAATTCGTTTTTTTGCATCTTACGGCTGTTCCATTATCCTTAAAAAGGACAAAACGATTGCAACAAAAAATTTAAACACGAACGCTAAGTAAATTAACAAGCAAAAAATTATTCTCGTTGGCTCTTAAATGTCAATAATGGCCCCATTATATCTCAATGCACTTGTACAAAAATCGCTAGGGTCTTTAGAATGGAAAGATAATATTCGGGTCTACCGTCCTGTCTTGAGTGGTGATTTATGAATGGCTGCCCTTTGCATAACCGAATTTACCAGCGGTCAATATTCTTCAAAGGGCCTGATGGGGCTTTCATTTCTTGGAAGAAACCTAACCCACTTAGGCCTCAACCTAATTAGCCCGGTCCTGCAATATATTTTTGATCGCGAATGAAGAGATTGCGGTAAATAAGAAATGATTTCTTTTGTACCGGCGTGTCGTAAAGTCGATCGTAAAATAACAGAAGGGTTTCTAATGAACCAAAGTGCTTTTTTCAGTAGGGAAGCTTTGCCGCGATAAAATTTTATTTTTTTATGTTTCCTGACTAATTTATTATAACATTTTGAACAAGCTTTGAGATGTTTGTTTTAGTTTGAGATTTCTCAGACTGATCACTAATAGCATTCGAGGAAAAAAATCGATAATTATAGTTCACCGGATTTTTTATGATCGATGATGGTCTGTTTCGAAATAATTTGTGTACCTGTGGACTCTGAAATTAATGGCAGATAGGATCCAAGGACATGGTTAGTCAAATCCTAGACAAAATTTATGCTCTGTTCAGATAATTTATGGACAACACGAAACGTATAATTTTTTCAATCCTTACTTTGAATCTACAACACTAAACTATGAGGTGTAAAATTGATAAAGATAACACTTTTACCGTTATAGCTATCAGAGTGAAACAGTCTTTTTCACTTACATAATACCGGTAATAGTAAATTTTCTTTTCTTGCTTTGTGTACATAAAATATGTAAAACTAATATTCATTCCGGTCACTTTGTCATTTAATACATCGTTGAAAATTTGTTGAAACTGTCACGCCAATCACACGTTAAAAACCTATAAAACCGTTTTATTATTTTCATTGTTGGATTTTTAATCGTTGGGGTTAAAAAACTTCTCACATGTGTTTAAATTTCCGCATTCTTGAAATTCTAGTTTGACATGATTTTTGATATTTTTATCTTTTTAAATGGTTGTTTTTAATGTCGTTAAGTTTTAACGACTTGTTAACTTCTGCGAATTTTGTGGTTCCATTTGAAACTCATTTACATCTCATTTTACAAGTATTCGACTATAAAGTTTAAGCTTTACTATCTACAGAAAGATTGAAATTTACACATTACAACAGTTTAACGATGTTTCAACAATAAGAATGGAAATTATGTGTTAAATTTATTGTGGGCACCATTTGTATACAATTAGATGACAATAGATTAGAAATTGAAAAGAATCCAGAATTTTTTATATTTGTGTCAATAATACAATGCGGGTAAATAAAAAAAACTAATTTAGGAGACACGAGTAGGTTTCTGATAGACGATAATTATAGAGTATTGTATTGGATTGTTTTCTTTTCTTTGATGGCTGTGTAATTTATATTTGTATAATGTCATGAATTCATAAATCTTATTTGTCGTCTACATGTGGCGGCATTGTTCCAAAGTTTTAATATAATATTAATATTAATGTTTATAATAAATTGCAATAATTGAAAGTTATTATTCATATTGATAATTTATTTCTTACTATTTTTTAAAATTAAAAACTATTGTTTCAAGTGAATAAAGGTAGATTTTTTTGAAATTGCATTATTAATTTTTTCTAACTCAACTAATACCGAATACCAGAGTAGTACTTAAATAATTTTTGCATTTTTTTAAAGAAATAGATTTCTGAAGATTTATTCATTTGAGTTTATGATTTTTATATTATAATATAACAATTGAATTTTATGAATTTAAAAATTAAATTAAAGCCGGGTTCAAAAAATGGACTTGGTTCCAAATTTCAACCACATCAGTCCCTTGAGCTGGAAATAATTTTAACGATTTGGTTTCAAGCCACAATAAGCACTTAGTTTTGTTAGTTTGGTTCATTAATTACAATTTTAAAAGTGTCTTTATCTTTTTTTAAGTCTACCGAAAATTTAATAAACTTCTACCTTTCTTCGCACATCTCCCCGTGCGTGTTAAATCCGTTTCCTCGTGTACCCTACACTTTTTCCCTTCAAAAAATCTCTAACTGCCAGTTTGTGTGATGAGTGCTCGCATTGTACCCTCTCGTATGCGTAGACAGGTCTACAATACGAATGGTCAGAAAGCACGCCACCAGGTCGGCCTTTCGATGTTATCTCGGCGTGAACTATTATTTGAACACGGTAACGCGTGTTTGCCGGATGCCGAGGTATTACATTAAACGCCGTTGACTTTTAATTGGTTTATATATCACTGCCTCTTCAGACGCCGCCGCTTCTCTAGGTGGAAGTCCGGCCCATTCGCATCGGAATCGCGTGTCGGAGACTCGAGTATATGCAAAGTCGGGAAATTTGGTTGCGCTTGATGTGGAAAAATTGCGATAGATTCGGTGGGAAAGTGTTGAGTTATGACCGGAGTTGATGTATGCGGGAAAATACGAGTAACTACAGATCTCGCAGCGATTTGAAAGGGAAATATGCGGCGGGAGGAAATTCGGGATAGTTTATGATGTAGTCGGGAGGTGGTGGGAGTTTTTATTGTCACGGCGAATAAATCTGAACTTGAAGTGAAAGGTATTGGGAATAAGTAATGTCTGAATTAAATACGAGCCTTGAATATTTTAAATAACTTTATAAATTATTGGAGAAAAACCTGACTGTGGCGTATGGTAAATGCCAACGCAATCGCTTGATTTAAACGGGAAGACCTCGACCTACACACGAGGTATACCTAGTGTTATTTAGATTTTGAATTTTGTTGTAATTACAAAATAGATAAAATAAATAATTAAATCAAGAATTGAGTTTTAATTTTTAACCTACAGTAATAACAATAACCAACCACCTCCGAATCAGAAATAAATTCTCGTTACAAGATCCGGATAAATATTTTTATTAGCTATAACTAATTGTTTAGTTGGCGTATGAAAATGGTGGCGTAAGATTGGCCGTCGTGAGTAGAATAACGTTCATAATAAAATAAAACAGCAATAAAGTCTTGCAGTAATCCGTACAATAATACACAAACGAAAGCAGACAAAAATAAAGTGTGCGCGTTACAAATTGCAGTGCCACGAACAAAATCCATTGTATCATTTTTATTTTTATTTGTGTCCATTATAATGCTCTCGTATTACAATGACGCTAGTCTGACAAGTGTATTTTATAAATCACACTCGAATCCACAAGACCATAACATTAACTCAAGTCGCGACGTTGTGCGCTATTTGCTCGACCAATATAAATACTTAACCTGGATGATTATATGAAAATCTCTTTATAATTCCATCGCGATTTTTCGTTCCCAAGATCGGGGTAATAACAAGTTCCAAGACAGGAATGTGTGTAATTATATTTTATTTTTGAATTCATCGCTTCGTTTACATAATTTTTATGATCCTGAGAGATGAGCGAATCAATGTAACGTAATTATTATTGCGGCTACAAATCTCTGAATGACGATTTGAATGTCCTAAATTACCATCAGTGTGACATATTTGTGGAGGAATAACTTCGCATCAGACGCAAATATGCATCGAACCAAACTTTATGATCGTTTGTTATTCTGTATGTTCAGATCTCGAAACTTTACGAAATTCATGAATATTGAGGACGCGGGTACATACGTACAAATTGGTGCGATTCGATGGGAGGAACTACAAAACAAAGAATTTTGCCAACAGATGCCATAAATTGTATTGTTAGTTTTGTTACTGCAACACTTCAAAAAATGAGACATAAATTGGAATATGCAAAATTGTACTTCTATGTAACATTCATCGATTGTAATTTAAACCGTTTCCAAACGTTCTTCCTTATTTTAATTTCCCACAGTTGGCAATTCCCCAAGGATTAACGAGGAGACACAAAACAGGGGAATTTCTAAAGATGTCATAATATACCCGGAGACAGACATAAATGAGTGAGTTCACGGAGCACGAAATTTTTAATACATCAAAGAAAACACCAAATTTTTAACAAGCCAGAAAACAAAACAAACTAGTCAGAGCATTGAGGATTATATCAGAAACTAAATTTCATATTATAAAAGCTTCAGCAAATTGAACATTGACTGTTACACAATTTTTCAATTTGAAAATTTTCACTGTTCTGTGATATCGTTTTAAATAAAGATTGTTATGAATCTATTGTTTTTATTTTGATTTAATTTTGATTTTTAAATTTTACGTTATTTTACATTATTTTAGATCTTAAATGCCGGTTTTTATATTTTTAATCAAAAACTTAGTGTTCTATTTTATTGTAAACTCGGTCTTGTGAAAGCAGTTGCGACAGTTCGCTTTTTTGGCGAGTTAAAAATGGACAAACACGAGCGACTCCGAGAACAAGCAAAAATAAGCTGGTCCGAAGTACGCTTTAATTATTACATGAATCTTCCGCTAAAGTTGAATTTCATGCTCATTAAATGTTTTAATTATGTTACTTGGGTCTCACAATATAACGCTTGTGTAAAATACTGTCGCGGCTTTTGCGGTAGGGCGACATTTTGTCTAATTAAGTGCAAGAGTAAGTTTTTTTCTGTATGATACCTCTTATCTACATGATTGACACTGTAACTTCCAATTTGGAACACGTTAGCCACAAACTTTCCTTGACTTAATTAAAACATCAGTCACACGAATCCCACACACTTGTCAAATTAGTTTTTTCTTTACGATGGTGTTCGATGTTGCCTACAGCCATAATCGATCTACAATTTAACTTCGGCGCTAAACTACGATACGTTGATTAAATCAAAGTTGGGAAAGTTAAAATGAACAAATTACGAACACCTTTGCCTCGTATTATCGATAGTGGAAGCGCCAGAAGTTTGGTAGTTTCAGATTTGGGTTAGTGTTGGGAGTTTTAGATTTGTAATGAATCAAAGTTTGGAATTTTAACAACTATTAGCTTGTTTTTTTGCTACGAGTACAAAAAGTACTTTATAGTTCTTTGGTGTAATAAATTCTGAACAAGAGGGTCTCCCTTTCTGCTGTTATTAATCATTCTGTTTACCCACTATCATCCCAAAGCTCAAACTTAAATAGAGACGACCAAAATTCTCGTTAATTACGAAAAAACTGCTATTGTCAAGCGATTTCAATTGATATCGCGTTCACTGTGTGTAAGAATCCTTTGGTAGGACCAATAGAAAAGCGCGTATATCCTTGTCAGACTCCCCTGGATGCGAAACAATGCCAGCAACCTTAATTTATCACCCAGTGGGACTATTTCCTTCCTCACAATCGAAGTCTCCTTAGATTGAACTCTCAGATACTTGTCATCGCTCTTCTTCGCCCTCGATGACAACAGTTTCGGAGCGTTTTAGTATTCAGGTGATGAAACTCGGTAAACCTCGAAAAATTCGATACTTTGTTATCGATATGGATATAATCCGATTTGGCTCTTTTAAAAGAGTTAGAAGGGGTTTGTGACAAGGAATCGGTGCTAATTTCACCAATTACTGCTCTAAAACTACAAATATTGTTACAACTGAAATTCATCCTGAAATGTCACGTGGCGTTTTATTTCGAATTATTCACAATGACAATTGCGAAGGATGTTGTGACGTTTCATTCCATACACGAATGGTTTCGAGTTTCAACACGAAAGCACAACGATGTACTGCATTACTCTATACAGCACAGTTTGACTGTTATGAAAAGAGGTTTTAGCAAAATCGGGTTTATGAAAAATGGGATGAAATTTGCGTATCCACGGGTTTCCACAAAAATGATTACAGCAGAAACTAATTCTGATAGAAAATTCAATAAATCTCCAATGTTTTAATAACAAATTAACATTCAAAATATTATAAGCATTGTAACGTTCAATGATTTAATAATTTTGAAACTTAAGTTTTGCAGTTAGATTACCTAATTTTTAGTTTTGTAGGACTTTACTAATAAAGCTACATTTTAGCCTCATACGACTATTAAATTTTAAATGTGTTTGTGGTATCAAGTACAAAAGTATGTAAGTCAATCAACTTTTAGAAAGTTCAAATTATCTAAACTAAAAAATTTTGCCGGATAAATCATCAAAAAATAGTAACATGTGGGTTTTCCGTGTGTATATTTCAAAGTATTCCACTTTGTTTCTAATTCATTTTCTAATAATTATTCTGAAATGAAAAAGTTTGGCGATTGAAAACTTTTATTACGTATGTATTTACAAATTCATATTAGTTTTTGGGAAATCATTGAATATCTTTAAAGAAACTCTGTTAGTGATGAAGCATTTTCGTACTTAAGTTGTGTAGCTATGCAAAGCATTCTTTTTTTCATTTTTTTTTTCATCTCAGATGTCTCAGGAGGCTCGCCGACATTAAAAAGCAATAGTCTCTGAAATATTTAAGGGTTTCTAAGAGTCGGTTTTCAGTGGGGGTTCCGCAGATAATATGATAAGAAGGGGCATGGGGTGCCGAGACAGGTAGTTTTTAAATGGATTTCGGTCGTCCCCAAGTTGTTAACTTCATAAAGATGAATGGTTTGCCGTGAAAACTGACAATTAGGACCATCCACAAACGACTTCTCTAGCTATTCTCCCAGAATGAGATAAGTGCTTTCTGTATGTTTTTGTGTCCCTTTATCAGGCCATAATTTAATAAAGGGAAATTTTCACCTCTTTAAAAAAGCGCGACGTTGGCACGATAACACAGCCACAATTTGGCTGCCGGATTTCGGTTTCATCGCCGAAATTACAAAGCCATTTCGAGAAAAATTACAGCAAAGTAATAGAAAGGCGGGAGCGATTTGGTAATTTCGATTCTCAGACCGTTTGTTAATGACGGGACATTAAAGTGAGCACACTCTCTGTTATTATTTTAATTATAATCCTACGCTTCTGAAGACCAGGTTTGGTTGAGGCGATTTTTTCTTACGAAAATTTTATGGGGGATATTCTCGTATCGTCTATAATTATTGTTAATGCACATTATGGAGAAGGTGCATCGTAAAATTTCCTAAATAATCACGAGGAGCCCTCCGAAATTTATGTCTTTCGTATATTGGACGAGCTTTTCTTTACGACTTTAATGCCTTTTTGAAGTCTTACAGGAGTCTCTCTAATGTCAGCCTGGCTGTAAAAACGAGAATAAACACTCAAACTGTCGTTACCGGAGTTAACGCGCTAAATCAATACACGAAACAAAGTTCCCGGAATTTCGATTATTAATCGACATTAGAGTCGAATTCGTCGATAACGCACGTAAATCACGTTCTTGTATTATCATACGATCGATAGTTGTTGCATGTAAAGACGTTTGTCAAACAAACAGACAAGTCATTGTCTGAAGAAGAGAGCCCGCCCGGCTGCGTCCGAAGAATGCGAAACAATCAGGTAGAAAGAGGCCATCAAAAGGCCAATCGATGTTTATAGTCTGTCAATTAAACGAAAAACTTGCGGCCTTTTTTCATTGTTTCCAGAATTTCGCGGAGATTAATAAACGTCAGGCAACGATTGTCAGAAAACATTAATTTTCCGATTATCGGAAAGTCTGACAGCCAGTCTTCGATATCAGCCTGATTGGGGAGAAGCGATCGAGCCCTGTCTTTGACATTTATATTTTCATCGATTATTTATGTTACTATTTATAGCGGCACATCCACAACTTGGGCAGTATTTTCCTCTCTAGAGCGAATTAACACTACTTTTTTGGACATATCAAATTATACAGACCAACAAATTACCTAAAACATTTCTAGAGACATTTTTAGTAACAAAACCAAAAATAACCATTTGTTATGTATATTATTTTTCTATAGCTAGTAGGGATAGACCTATGTCTTGTTCAGGTCCTAATGGCCCCATTTACCAAGCCACTGCAATCGGGTTGCATTTAATTGCCCCTTTGACAAATTAAAAGATGTTATCTTGGTGAATAACATCGAGGGTGTGAGTAAATTTGAGTCACTCGATATAATTGTTCCGGGATTACTGGCAGAGCTGGTTGATTAGTCGTGAAGATTAGATCCAAAAATAAAAATCTTGGCCTTGTGGAGTGGTTCATCTCGAAAGCAGAGTGGCCGCCTCCTGTCTGTTTGTTGTGAATGAGCTGTTATAATTAGTAAAGATGATTCGATACATTATACGGCGTGTATCATCACGACTAGTATTGTTTGAGTCTTGAGCATCGATAAGGCACCAAAGAATAGCTTCGTCTCAATTAAAATTCAGCGAAATTGCATTATTCACGTCAAGCACAATATGCCGTCATGTGAATCGAGCACGTTATTAATACCGAAAAATTTACATATAAAAATGTGGAATAGAATTGTAAATTATACATTGTTTTCCCTTTATAAAACATTATAGAAACGTTCAACATACTGATTAAGTATTGTTTGTCGAAAACCAGTTCTCTGGTGCTTTATGTCGTCCACGATTCAAAACCGAGAACCTTATTCAAATTAATTTTTTATTTAAGCAAATTGAAACGGCTCGATTTCGTTATTATCGTATTCGATCGGAATTTAATTATTTTCGAGTGGATTTGGTGATCTTTTCCCTTGTTACCGAATGGCAATTGTGAACGTTTTTCAAGGCTTTGTCGAGGAAAATTGTCTGGAGAATAATACTTCATGGAGTGACCGTACGATAACCTATACACGCGATAAGACACAACTATTCAACTTTGCCATCAATTCTCAACAGCCGGTTCCTTGTAATTAGTTTTCGGGATTTGATGAAAGGAGCGGCTTTTTACAGGTTTTCGGGGAGCGCTTTGTTGTCGACAGGAAGGATACAGACAAACAATGCGAATTAGGTTAACAATATGGAGAAAAATGGGTAATTTAGAATACATTAAACATGTTATTTATTACCACGTGGCTATTCAACCGGTCTACAATAAATTTAAACTAGATGAAATCTGCAGTCTATGATTAATTATTGTGCCGCGGTCTGATTTACGATATGTAAATGAGCAGCAGTTAAAAATTACATTTGCATACACATTTCAGAATTAAAGCAAAAATTTGATAATTTTAAAATTTCGTTTGTTGGTACAGCAAGACCAAAATACGTCAAAAAATTACTAATAATGAAGATTTTTGGACACGAAAGGCTAGTAAAACATTTAAATTATTCACAAAAAAAAATTGCCGCCCGAGCAGGGACTTGAACCCTGGACCCTTGGATTAAAAGTCCAATGCTCTACCGACTGAGCTACCCGGGCTGTTACAAATAGATTAAAAAGTCGGCTAGACGCCTCAAACCGTGACTTAAGTCGATTTATCCCCTCTCCTATCGTAGAGTCGGTCTCACACAGCACATATTTGCACTAAACTATTTTATCTATTTACTTGTTATCAACATTGACTTCTCCATGTTTTTTGTTCGAATTTCCGGCTGTAGTAATGAGGTAACGTAACACCTTCAAATCTCGAACACCCCAACTCATCTGAAAATAGATAGTTAGGTGAAGAGGACTCATCACCCTCAGCATAATAGAGCTTTTTCAAACTGGGATTACAGCTTTAATCCATTAGTGAAAAAAGGTCCATTTTCAGTCAATTATCACGTGTTTAAAGCAAATAAGAGTATTAGGTCGGTGGGTCTAAATGGGGCACACAGTTACCGAAACTGCGTCTTGAGACACATGTTCTAAACTAACCCATCATATATTTATGGCCATTGAAACAGAAACCTTTTAGAACCTTGTACTGTTAAGTGCTTTTTAATGTAGCCCAGACATCTTCCTGCGTTCTAAACTTCTATTTAAGATAAACAGACAAATGCATCTTGAATATGTACAACAGCTGAAACAGGTAAAAGCCGACCAGGGGTAATAATTTAAAAAAACAACCCCCGTGTCCGGCCTACCTGACTGCGACCAATTAAAACGCACCGGAATTGATTGAGGGAACTTAAAATTCATGTCGAGTGGAAGAATAATAAAGAGAAGGGGCCAAGGCAAATAAAAGTAAAGGAATTAAAATACTCGAAAACACTTGTTCGAAGTTTTGACAACATCGTCGGCCTACGCACGCTTTTCTTTAAATTCCCATCCAACGATGGGAAGAATTAACATCTCGACGTTTGCCAACTTCATCTCTTTCAAGCCGTTTCGAATCTCGACTCGGAACTGATTCGGATTGAGTTACAGGTTGAGGATCGACTTACAAACGCCAGCTTCCTTGTTATCGAGAAAAATATTATTAGAATTCAAGTCTGTTTTTCTTCCCTCGATTTATCACCGCAATTAATAATTTGATTTGTGTTATTGTCTTTTTTATTTATGTATGTATTCCCCCTTTAACAATTAGTATCGTGTTTTACAATCCTTGGTGATAAAATAATAGCGTAATTAAAACCCGCGATAACCCGACAATTAATAATTATTTTTAGACTATCGAGAACTTTACTTTCTGATCGAATCCCCGACCTAATCATCCTCGATTACTGCTCCGTGTTTACCGAATTTAATGCCAATTCTGAACTCGAAGAGGGCCATTACGGTGAAAAGGAAAACATAATTAAATTTTCGTTAATGCAATCTTCTTGTACTCTGCTCTTTTTGTTTGTTTGGAAGGGTTTGATACTTAGCTAAACAGAATTAACTTGTACAGACATTTATAATTAGAGCGACTTTTTCTTAAGTGCCTTCGAGCCAATTAAATTCTTTCTTGGGGTTCCGTTCCATAAATCCACATGCACTGAATTGCTAATTTATTGGGCGAAAATGTGAATTATCTTCATTTTATGGCGCTTCACCGTAATTTCACTTGGCTCATTGTCAAGTTGCTTAAAGCCAATCGTAAATTACCAACTACTATAAATTTAATATCTGCACTCTACATAAAAATGGCAAAATCGCAGAAACGCTTTATGAGCTTGCTTTGGATTTATTATTAAACGGCTTGAGTTGCAAAGTACTTATTACAGCTGTCTCGGCAAAAGAAGTCAAAAATTTAAATTGCTTATGCAGGGTTAGATTTTATTACATATTTAGGAAATAAAAATAGTGGGATAATCATAAAAAACTTTAAAAATTATAACGGTAAAGTTGAATTTTAGGGACCTTTCTGGGGCCAAGTTACCCTACTCCGGGTCTGACTTTTTTTTATACGTAATTTCATTAAATATCTTAGTTTAATGGCCTAGCATCTCTGACAGATGCCCAGGTGACTCTTTCCACGCTTGATGCAACCCAAACCCTTGACCTCATGGATTAGATCCCTAGTAAAACGGATCAAGTAAATAAAACCCTCTCCTATTAAATTACTCTACCGTCCCACAAATTCCAGTATCGTAAAACAATATCATCAAGACGAGATAACGAATCGCCCCAGACACATCAACCCGAAGTGTGTGGGTCGCCCACGGAGGCATTGTTTTTATCGCACGTTTTTCTTTAATATTTATTACCCCCGTTATGGCAGCGTTTAGCATTACTCCACTAACCAATTATATTATTTCGATTTATGGTTCCTCATATGACCGTTTTAATTTAGCAAAAACCGCCCCCGGAATTCGCCAAAGCGTCGCCACTTTATTTATTGGGTCTTCGAACTCGCCAACTTGCACCCTTGAGCGCATTAATAATTCACTCCGAAAAATTTTTTGATAAATAAATAATTCAGTCGGGATTTTTTCAAACCGAGCCATCCATCACCCAGAGTTGGTCCATTTCCCTCCTTAAACTGATTTATCTGAACCATTCCTCGACTCAATGCACCGCTTTTTGTTGCAGCTTCTGGAATCCAATAAGTGAAGTGTCAGATGCGATGTGACAGACAGACGAAGATGCGCTTGTGGTGCCAGTGATGTCTGTGTGCAACAGCCCCTAGAGCACAGCCCCGTTACCATGGCGCGGCCGGAAACCCCCAGCCATGGCCTGTCACTCCTGATATTGGCATTTTTTCTCGGCATTGCTGCCACTAATCAAGGTTGGTATATGAAATATGTAGTGATGAGCCACACGCGATGCCCGGTGTCACGTGCACGCTTTGGAACCGCCATACTTAGCCATAGGCTCATTCTTTATTGATGTTACATGTCGGACTATAATTGAACGAGACTAAATTCACGAAACGGACGAACTTTACTTTGTTTTTGGGTCAATTTTTGTGTGGGTGGAGGCCTAATTACAGTCTTCAATTTTGAAAGTTTAGATTACACACATGTCCTTTTTGACGTACATTAAACCAGTAATCAAACTATTTACGGCCTTATTACTACTCCCTGATAAGGAGATTTTGTCGATAAAAGCCAATTTACTGGACAAGTGGACTAGTTGGCTAAAGTGATTTTCTCGATGTACTTAAACATCGATCTTAAAATTCAACATTTATTGTCCGTTTATGGCTCAATCAATAATACGTCTGTTATCTAATCATTACAGAATTATTAAATAAAAATGTTATTTCCTGAATTAGTACTTTCGTATATAAACTTTTTATGGGGGAACCACAACAGGAAAGTAAACAATAAAAATACAAATTACACATCCGTGACGGAAGTTGCTACTAAAAGGTAGACTTCAGGAAATTTATTTGTATTTGTTATGAAAGTGCGAAATAAAAATATGATAACACCTATTTTTAGCATTTTAGGTATATACATTGCCTTCCTTGTTCTTTGCATTAGATTATTAAATATATTTTTTCTACCACCCTAACAGAAAATAAGTTTTTCCACCCTAATTTCCGAAAGGAAAGTGTCAAATTTTTTACCTCCCTGGTAGGTAAAAATTTTTCTCCCTCTTCTGTCAAAATTACATTAAAAATATATGTAACCTCTCAGGGAGATAAAAATTTTATTATACCTCCCCATAGAATCGGAAAAATGTGCTGCTAGATGTAATGTCGAAAATGAGATATTAAGAAAAAATGTTATTTTTGAAGTTTTTATTGCTGGATCGTAGGGAGAATTATATGTATTACACGGAAGGATGGTGTTTTTTTTTCTGTATGTGTAGTTATTGCCCTCGACAAGTCTCCGACAGTAATTTCCACGGGAAATAAACATGTTTTTTTATTTTTAATTGTTGAATTTGAACACATATTAGTTTTTGAATTTCAAAACTGTTTTAAAATTATCAGTTTTTAATTAATTCCTAGGTAATTAACTTTTTTTAGATGTTTATTCATTCTAACATGTGTAATTTTGATTTTTATTTATTTTGTCAATATTTACTTTTACTTTCTGTTTCATAATCTACTTAGATTGCAAATTCTTTGTCCCTAAATCTAGATTTGTCAATTTATAGAATTCTAATAACGGTTACATTTAATAATCATGTAATCTAAATTTGTAGATATCTAAATTTTTATTTTGAATTCTCAATTTTTTTTTTAATTGTTTTAATTTGTGATATAAATTCTTCTTCCGCTACATTATTTTATTTTACGCCTATTTTTTGTTTTTTGTTTCTTAAACCTGACTAGTTTTTCAGTTAGCCCCTCTAATTGTGTTAATTAACAATTTAACATGATTAGAGCATGTGTGTTCAATTAATGACCCACCGGACACTTAATGCTCGAAAGCTCCTCTTCCCCAGACTCATCACATAAACAAACCGCTCATCTCTCATTATTGTTGAAAGTGTTCACAGCTTTAAGACACAGAGATGCCCCTGTGTGGTTAATAGTGTTTCTATAAATTATGTATATTGAAAATTCTGTAAGCCCGAGAACACGCACAAAAATACAGTTGAATGGTACCCTGCCAGAGCACATTTCCGTCTTCCCATATCAAACCACACATGTCGGTGAAGACTTATACAGGACGGACAATGAAGCGAAACCTGAGTTCGCAGCAGCAGATGGCATTACAAGCTTCCACCGTACGCGAATTTACGCTATGAATTTAATTATACCGAGCCAGTTGTCTGATTGAAAAGAAGAAACCGCAGAGCTTTGTCTTTCTTGATGTCTTTTTAAAAGCATTAATTAAGTAATTCTTGACATTTCGGTTGAAATGAATTGTTCGTATTGCAGATGACGCATTTTACCCATAAAACTGACCGCTGTGGTAGGCGGCAATTGTACGTGCTTGTGGGTGTCGTGTGGCACCAGACAAAACAAATTCTGCGACAAAGTTGAAATTCAATCATTAAAAAGCAAAACATGTAACAATGTGTGTTGGAAAATGCCAGATTACTGCACTGTTTGTCATTTTCAGCTTAGGGAGGTTTAATTATCGCCTTTCGGTGTTCAAGTTTATTAATTTATTTCGACGTCGTTTTGTTTTATGCTCGGAGATTCCTGCATAGGATAACGCTGCCGCGGCGACGCCAGCTAATTGTAAAATATCGCCTTGTAATTGTTAGTCTTGGCGAGAAGTCCAGCGATATGATTGGTTATTTATTGGTAATTTTCACATAAAACTGCTCGTTACGGCTTAATGGAAGTAATGAGATATTTCAACGCAGATCCACTCGGATTCGGAGCCGACAAAGATCATGCCCGCGTGAATTAACGCCAACCCTTCGGATGAAACTATACTCCGGTAATTGATTATTGATGTAAACATAACGGCACAGTAGCCGATCCGATGGGAAATACCAACAAGCGAAAGGTTTATAGACCAGGCAGGCTTCCAAGCGGCTTTTCAACTATCAAAAAGTTATTTCTGACACCAAAATTATTAAACAATCAGAAAAATTGAAATAGGTTGCGAGGAATTAAGCTTTACAAAAGTTTAACTTTACACAAATTTCATCAAAAGTTTGCCCAATGAAATTCAATAATAATGTAAAGTCAGTTTTTTCTTTACATGGAAATTACCAAGTCAAAATTTTGGTGAAAAAATTGGTAGCAGCTTGTCTCCGTAGCCATAAATTCTGTTTGCTCCTTGTTTTTGTTTCTAGAAATTTTGTAAAAAATTATGGTTATGTTTTGATGTTGTCAAAATTTTGACTTTTATAAATGCTCTGTGCCTGTTTGCTCTTTGAAAGCACTATAATTGAATATCTGAGGACAGACATCATTACCTAAGGTCTAAGGGCAGAATTCAGTGCTAATAATTTTGATAGAAACACACAGCAAGTAAGTATGTATGTACAATGTTGTGTACAAAAATGAGATTCTTGCTACAAAAACTTTGAAGAAAAAGGATGTATATACAGAAAAATGTTATTTAGCAAAAGATACAAATAGGTATTATTATCATTGACAATAAATTTTGTGTAATTTATTGAAATGAGCTCAAAGTTGATGCATTTTATAAATTCTTCTTTCGCTTTAGTTTTAAAATTGTTACTTTTTCAACTCGTTCCTCAAAAACGATGCACGAGACAATAATTTAATTGCGTTCTTGCCGAGGTTCTTTGTTTATTTTGTATTCGTGCCAATTTCTTGTTAAAAATTGAGAATGTTTAGCAAACTTGCATTACAAATTGCGTCTACATTTCAACGGGCCCTTTTTCTAACTTCCTGCTTCCAAATTTTTAAAAACTGTTGGCGGCACCGAAATAGTTTTTTTTGGTGTTTTCGTTTCTAAATTTTCTTAGACGATTTTTTTATGTTGACGTTTAATGACATTGTTTTCAAATTAATTCAAAAAACCGGAACTGCCAACTTCTTTTATTAAAATTACCATGAATGAATTTACTAGTGGTGCCAACGTTAAGACTGTTTGGTTTTTGTGACCAAAGATGAGCCTTTGATGTGTTAAAGGACAGAACCTTTCTTAATGTTGTTGTTATTATTATTATGAGTATTAGTAAGAAAATTGCAGCTCCATTAGCCTTTCCTCGAATTCTCGCTCTGCGTTTAGATTGTTTGGTAAAAAAGCTTGGCATTTATTGTAAAATCCGGGCTATGTAAAGCTCCATATCCCGCCATCTCGTTCATCCTGGCTGCACACTGCGACAGGACATCGCCGTGTTGCTGTCACATAAACGGCTTGCGTTGGAGCTTTACTCGATGAAACAAAACTTGTTGGCAATAACTGAAAACGTCTTGCATAATGAACAAGAACCCGAAAGAGGCAGTCCATAACCGGCGACTCTTGATTTTTTTCTAACCAAATTAAAATTCAAGTCTGTTAATGTAGCTTTTTCTTTTGTTCGAGACTTTTGTTTAGACCGCGTTTAATGCACAGTTGCCGCTTTTGTAATAAAAATGCAAATGAAGACTGGAGTCACTTAAGTTGCATGCGCCAGAAGGCAGCTTTTTTTGAAGGTAAATGATTAACCGCTTCAATTAGCGGTAATTTGCGTTGTTTACAGGATGGTCGATGGTTGTTTTGTGCTGGCGTGATTGGAGAGAAGATTTCAAATACTAATTCTCTTTATAATCAAATTTATAAAATGCAAGAGTTGTTTACGTTTAATTTCACAAATGCAGGATTGAAATTTTTGCGTGTCAGGGCGATTTATTGATTTAGTAACGCTTTTTTAAGGTTTGCATACATCAGTTTCTGGTGTAATGTTCGAGGAGACAGCAATGGTTATCACCGATATGTTTCCAACTTTATGCGTTGGTTGGGACACGTGTTACTTTACATCGACAACAAAAGGTGAATTTATAAAGCCCACAGTCAATAAAATTATCAATAAAAATATTTTTGATTACATAGATAGGTGATGGTGACATAAAAAGTTATAGCTATAGAGTCACTGTGAATCATCTTCAAGAACGAGTTAAAATTGCCGTTATGTCAGAATTTCTAATGATTAATGCCTCCGTCCTTTAAGGTGAGTTCTGTTGTGGATGATGTCCCTCAGGATTCTCCGTAAGTGACGGATCGTTCCCATCGGGCTGAGCCGATTGTTTACAGAGAAATACCATTAGGGAAATTTCAATTAGCACCCATGGTCGATTTGCGCCAGCCCGCAAGTTGATTTCGCGTTATGGGTTGATTTATGGTACTTCCCAATTTAATTTATGGAAGTCGTAAAATAGGGGTACAATGTCCGTCTCTGATTTCGTCCGATAATTTTGTCATTTACCTCGCTGAATTATGCAATGATAGATAATTGAATGTTTTGGAATACATGCAACGCGTTACGCACGGTCTGTTTTGATGAATCCTTTTTACTCCCTCTGTTGGTTTATTGTTTTGTGCTTGCCGTTGAAATTGGCTTTTTTAATTGTGTTAATGAAAATGTTTCCCATCGAAATAATAAATATGTCATAAACTGGTGCCGGATTTGAGTCTCTCGTGAAAAATACACGAAAATTGTGTTTTATGCAAAAAGTGGCACCCTCGGCTTTATATGTCAGAGTTGTCAAAGAGACATTGATACGCACTGGGGAATTGAAGGAGAAAGTCGAGGGGTTTTACCGAATTTAATCAATTTTGAACTTTAAACCTGAAATTAATTTTCGGTGATTAAATGTCAAGACAAGCCCTAAGTAAATTTTATAAGACGTAAAAAGACACGTTTATAAATATTTCTCTAAATTTTAGTGAATAGATACTTGAGCAATTTTTTTAAAAAAGATCAAGAGGTTCTTGTACCCACTCACCTCTGAACAAATAACAATCTTTGCTTCGCCCACGTGGCGTATAGACAATCATTACAGTTAGTTAGTGTTGATGTGGAATTTATTAATTATACAAAGGATTGACGTGCAGAGGGTCAAACTTGGGACTGTTGAGGGGACGTCAATCTTGGTAAGTGTCTAATGATGTCAAGTCCGGTTTTCCGACTCGACAGATGTCAACCTACACACTTTATTACAGGAGGGCTACAATAAAATTTTTCGCTGCCATGTGTTTACCCCATTAAAGTCGTCATTTTCCTAAAATACCTACAGTTTTCGTAATTTATATTTTTTGACAAAATAACATATTGTACAAGCAGGAAACAATTTAAAAAATATATGAACTTTAATAAATAAGGACTTTTTTGTTTATTACAAAAAGAGGTTATTCAGGATAACTGATAAAGCCAAATGCTTATTTTTTCTCGGTAATTGTACGTCGCAGGACGACCATCTTTTACATAAAACATTTTGGACTCTTCGACAAAAAGGAATTGAACTAGAAATTGAATTGAATTGAATGTTTAGAAATTACCTTGAGCATGGAAGCTATGAAGTCTCATGTAAAATCGCTTTTTGTATTGTTTTATTTTTAAAAGCTTCTAGTCAAACCTACTTATGCAGGGTGGTTCATGTAATTTTATGATCCGAATCCAAAAGTGTATAACTGGTTGCATTTAAATAAAATTCTAGAGGGTCATAACTCTGATCGGCTTTGGCTATTTACTGATTGATAAATAATTTTGTCGTTTTTTGATAAAAATTTTAATTGTTACTAATTGTGTATCAGAAAATGTATCTAAGGGTATCGGTATCTAAATGGTTTAAGCAGTAGTTTGTGGATGCAATTTCCGCAGTGTAAATATTTTTGTACTTGTCCATAAATTTCTTGGCAAGCGTTTTTTTTGTGTTTTCAACTAGGAACAAGTAAAGATAAATGGGATTTTTTCATTTAACTCGTTCCTACTATCTTCGATCACGTCTTCATCAGATTCCTGCTCTTTTCCAGACAAGTTTTTCACCAGATTTCAAACATCTTGCGCCGTTGTTCGTGCTCATTCTAGGTTTTGGCGTTCTAATTACAATAATTTTCCAATAATCTAATCCTCGCTCGAAGAAACTAATCCCCGTGTCCAGTTCTCGGGGATGAGCGTGGGCTTATTTCTTTCGGCCTAGTAATCATTTTTATAAAAGAGGAGCCACCGTTCTGGCTGAAGTAGCACAAAGTGAGCGTTTTTCATTGAATTATTATAACATTCTTAAGCGAGTTACGAGTTGACGTTCCGTTAAGGGGATTACATGACATAAATTTAACACGCGTTATTAGTTCTGTCAGCGAAGAAGTAACCGGTAAAGAATGAAGAGCATCCGTCGCAAGACAACGGAAGGGAAAAATTGTCATAATTTGTAAGAGAATTCGTTTGTTCTTCCAGAAATGCTGCCGTCAGGACGAAATTCTGGATTCCTGGTTAAGTTCCGAAAATCGTTAGCGATGACGTTTCTTACGGTTGTTATTTATCTCGTGTCACGCTGAAATATTGTTATAAATAATTACGCAACGAGACGAATGGACTTCTAATGTCTTTGGCTGACGGCCGGAACAAAGCCGAAGAGATTATTCCTCGAGTTCGAAGCGAAGACTCCGATAAATCATCCTGAAACAATTCAGCTCAAAAGTGATTCGCTTATAGGAAATGATGAGGAACGATGAGAGTGACGTTTGTAGACTTGAAATAACACTCAAGTAAATTTTTCGAATTTTTTGCTTTAAAAACCCGGTTTATCGTTGTCGTAAAACTACAGTGATGACAGTCGTAAATTTGCAACTTACTGATGTTCTACTAAAGCTCGGTGTTTGCTCGTAACGGGGGATGGAAATTGTTACTTTACACCCATATCCCGCGCTCAATTAGGGATCAAATAATTAATACGAGTCGGTTTCCGAACTGCACACACTGGAGCAGAGCAAAGCAAATGTCAATCAGTTGGGGTAATTTAATGGTGTTCCATTTGGGGATAAATCCTGAGATGTATTATTATTAGTAAACAACATTTGTAAAAATTAATTTTAAGGAGAGTTTCTCACTACCAGTTAACACGAAGTTTACTTGAAGATCATGCGGTGCGATAGCTTTTTTTTGGTCGTAACATTCCTTTTCCCGTTTATTTGAATAAAATTCATTAGCTTCTTGGTATGTTCTTCCCTTGGAAGCCGCTGAACAAGCACAAAGTCCATTAGTCGAACATTTATGTGCAATTAAAAAAAGTGTCGTTTGAGCTTCGCTGTCCAGTTTAACATTGTTGACTCGTTGTAAGTCTCATTTAAATCGTCCTCAACAAGCACAGTTGGAGATCGCTTCTGTAAATCCAGGTGTCTCAAGCCCGCAAAGCCAGAATAATATTAATACAGTCGGATCTTTTATGGGGGCATAATGGCGCGGCGCAAACCGGAATGGTCCCCTTCGAGCTTTCGCGAATTTAGCGAGTTAATTCGCTTGAATAATTAACGACGAAGATTCATCTGGTCCAACATATCATTAAAGTGGAATCTAGTGACATGATTCTCTTAATTACCTTAATTTATTTTACTAGATCGCTTGGCTGATAGCCGGCTAACAACTTGAAACGTTTGTGAATATGTTAGTGGCCGGTATAAACTTGTTTATATGTTGGACCCTCCGGCAATCGCGTGGTCGGTTTGGGGCCGAGATCGCTCTTCGATAAATCAGCGACTTCTCTTGCCGACTCGTAAGCTCAGTTTGCGTGCGTTATCTGCGTTCGATTTTTTCACATTCGGACTATTTACAGGCATTCGCGTCTTGTTTATTATTCGGTCTTGTTTAAGTGTTTTACCGGTTTTACTCACGTGGGCGACCGGTTAAATAGTTTTCATGTAAGCACTTAACGTAAGCTCCAAAGCTTTAACCTCTTTCATATTCCGGGTAATCACTTTTAAGTGGTGCTTTTTACTGCCAAGCTTTTTCAACCGTAGCTTTTAGCACAGTTTAATATAATTTACTTATAAACTATCACCATTTGCATACAGTTAAGATAGTTATAAATAAGTAAAAGTAGAGAATTTAAACTAAGTTTTTCTAGTAAAAATTAGTATTCGGCTTATTTAATTTATCTAAACACCTGCCTGTGTTCCATTAAATTTATATGCAGTAATAGGGAAATAAAAATTGTCATTGCAAATAGTAGAGTCATAAACATTGCCGTTATGCCATTCAGCAGCACAATTAATCGAATTTATTGTTGACAATTATTTTTAATTTATGATGTTGTTTCAACAACGAACCGCCGTAAACAAACAGTTTAAATTTATTCTAATCAATTCTATGTTTCTCTTTGAGTTTACTTTGAAGCCCAGAAATTTACATTTTTGATTTATTTCACCAAAAAGTCGTCCATCAGCATCTGACCAGTTTTCTAACTGAATTATATGCCCGAACACTGTTGACCACAAAGCTCTCATTTATCATCATTATAAGTGTGTAATTATTCGTCGGAAATTTCGGAAACCTGCGATATCCAGTTGAGGGGAAACTCGAGCAAATATTTACCTTTTTATAATATTTTTGGCAAATTAATTTGTAACCCAAGAACACATTCGCCAGACAAAAAGCGTCGTAATTTCATCAAGTCAGGATTAGAAGTTTTTGTTCCGGTTTAAGTCCTGGTAACCCCAAAATTCATATCTGGCTTCTAAATTAATTTGCACCGGCCAGGTCGTAGATTTCCTAGGATAAAACTGACCCTAGTTCGAACTAAAGCTCGACATTTGCAGTCTCCATTCGCTACTGTATAAATCCCATGGTGCTACTCTCTGGGAATATATAACAATTAAGTTACAGCTCGCATTACAAAAAGCGAGCCATTTTACATAAATTTACATTTCGAATAACCGGCGCACATGAAACATTTTGACAACGTACATGCATAATAGCCATTTAGCATTTTGCTTTGGTTTTATTACGTTTTAACATATGTTTTATTACAGCCGACGACGATTTTATCCTAATTTGGGCCCTACCTGAAGACCAAGCGGCTCCTTTTTTTCACTTCGGAGGACTGTTATTCCAGTTCATGTAAATGAGTACACGAGGCTTAAACCACAAATTCTGCTTCCAAATGAAATACGATAATCGCATTAATTGGAGCGAAAACATTTTTTAAGCGCTTAAATCGTTTCAACCGAAGTGGTTACACCATCGTGCTTAATAAAAATAAGGGATGAAAAGTGCTGAGTGGCAATTCTGTATTTGTTCGCGCAGCTGAAAGTGCTGGGTAGATACTTTTAATTTAGCACTTTTTGCAAGGGAGAACGATTTTATCACGAGATATAGTTTGATTCTCATCACGGAGAGAGCTTTTAAATAAATATTTTACTCAGCGATTTTGCTATTTATCGGATTTAATATTTTTCCAGACGTGATTACTAGAAGTTTCAAGATTTTTTAGAGTGTTTTTGCAACTGCATAACTGCTTACTTTTAGTATACAAAATGTAAGGAGTTGTTAAGATATTTCAGAAGTTTTGTAAAATTAATAAGTAATGAGAATAAATCGTGAATTGGGAGGAAACAGAAAGATGTAAGCACTTTGTTACTTTATTTTATTTTTCTCTTTTGTTAAAATAGAACAATATTTGGATGTAGGTACATACAGATGGTTCAAAATCACAATATAAAAGTTTTGTTTTTTATGCAAACCAAAAAATTTAAGTCATAATATATGAGTATATCATCTTGTTGCACTCGTGTAGAAAAATGGGGATGCAAACGGCCATTGGCTAGGCAAAGGAGACAAACAATTGTGATATAATTTTATTCTTTTTCAACTTGTGATGTCCTTTTTTGGTATTTGAAAAGTGTTGATTTGTTAGTTCGCGCTGAAAAACGTTTCTTTTGCGCCCTGTTATTAATAATCAGTTTTATTACAGAAAATGTGGTGTCATGAAGAGTCGAAAAAGTAACACAACCATTAATTTTACACATATGGTTGATGAAAATTTTAAGCATAGGTTGCGTGAAGCCTCATTATTCATCCTTACTCGGCACTTACCATAACGATTTTTCGAGTAAACGTAGATATTTTATCGGAATATAATTGGCTTAAGAGGAGCGATTCGTGAAAATGTTTTGTTGCAACTCAAGGGCATTATTCAATGATGTTAAACGTACGTGAAATTGAAGTAATTTTCCAGCGACACAAAAGTAATTAGATCCTAAACGAACTAGCCTTCCTTGTCACCGGGTTAAAAATCATCAAATAAATCCTCCTAAAGACAACTCAATTCGCTTTTCTTATTGATTGCTTTCCATCAGTCATCGCATATAGTAAATGAGTTAAAACTCGTCGTTTTAAATGCATTGGATGTGTTGTGCAAATGTTTGTATTTCATTTTCGGAACAAAGCCTAAACGGAATAGAATTTCAAATGAGGCTGTTTTTTTGCAGATGGTCCCTATCTCGACGACAACTCCCCGACCAAGTCCACGGCGGACCACCACGACGAGTCTCTCCTCTTAAATTCCGACTCTTTGCCCATCTTCCTCGAGGAACCTCAAGACTCTTACGTGGTCAAGAACCGTCCTGCTGTATTGAAATGTCGCGCCGCACACGCCCTCAAACTCTATTTCAAATGCAACGGTGCAAAAAACGTAGAGACTTCCAAGTTCGATTTCGTCGACCCTCAAAACGGTGTTAGGATTATGGAGGCCGAGACGAACGTTTCGAGGGACATGGTGGAGGAATTCTTCGGCAAAGACAAATTCAAATGCGAATGCTACGCGTGGAGCGGAAGAGGCAGCATCAAGAGCCAATCGGCAACTATCGATGTGGCTTGTAAGTATTTCTTGTCTGGTGTTCCGGCAATTTGTTCGGAAACAATCATGTCGCAAAGATAGGAATCCACCTAGTTATTATCCTTTGATGTCAATATATCTTCGCGGAACTAACAAACGGTCTTTCCTAGTAAATTGCCATGAGTAATAAAGCCTTTACAAAGTTAGACAAAGAGACGATTTTGCTCTTATAATTTATTCATAAATAATTGAAGTTTTCCCATAACGATCATGATTATACGCTGCAACAAATAGTTTCCTGAAACAAGACGCACACAGAGCTTTAGTTGAGAAATATCAGATCAGTATGCTAGATTTTAAATTTAAATTCCTATTTAGAAAATATATGAAATATAATTATGTATAATATTTACAAATTAATTATAGTAAAATTTATTTATCAAGAGATTCATTTGGAAAACCTTCTGCTAAAAATCCATTTGCGTACTTGTTTCATAAATAACTCTTATTTTTTTGTTTCTTTGAATCATGGCCGCCTACACTAGCAACTAATATTTTTTCTGATTTTGCAACCCACAATGTACAATGCAAAGAAATGAATAATGACTGTTCCTGCTGCTACCGCTTGAAGTTAACTAGAAAGAATTATCGTCTTGGGCACGAATAGACTCAAGTTGCACCTCCGGCGACTATTTTATCTTTTTATTTTTTCAACTTCGTGTCACTCTTAATGAATTATAACCTAGCATTTAAATTTCCACACTGTAATTACGTAGCTGGTAGACAGAAGCTTCGTCAAACACCCCGTGTAAGCTATTGTGTCAATAGAATCGTCGAAAACTTTTCGAAATCTCTCAAAACAAACAACAGTTCTGTGTTCCATTAGCAAATCCATATCAAGTGGAAGGTTAAATGAAACGAAAAAATTGTCGTTGTGGAAACATTAAACACATTCAATAAAATCCAGAAAACGTCCTTATTTTTACAAAGTCTCAAATCTCCGCTTTCTCATTTATTGATGTAAACTTTGCGAAAACAAAAGTTTTTTTGGTAGAAAGAGTCGTGCTTTAATGAGATGTCCGAGAATAAAGGCAACGAATTTAAACTTTGACGGGGATTACCGGCTTTAAAGTTTTAAAACCACAAAGAATGTCGTGCTGGGAAAGTTGATTGATTAAACAATATCGAAAAAGAAAACAAGAAGCTGAACGTTCGTATTGATTCGCCGACTTAAAAACAATGTCTCCGTCTTTGTGTCTCCTTTGAAGTCGTCAAAGTTGCAATTAAAATGCACCCAACTAATAGAGAATCTCCCCTCGGAGCGACCCTTATGTCGTTACCTTTTTTCTCATCGTCTGACTTATTTTTGGCTCTTTGTCGATGCAAAAGTAATTCGTTGAGAAGCACTTGATTCCGTGTGGGCGGCTAAATTGGAAGAAAGAGTCGGATTGTTGAAGCGTCAAAATGGAATAAGATGAGTATTGCTCGGGGCCATTCGGATATTAAGCAATTTTTAAGCAAGAACTCCTTTTAAAGAAGATTAACGGCTCGAAATTAGACTCGGGTGATACTTCTTCATGTTGGCGAGATAATTAGCAACATCGGTGGAAACCGCCGAGAAAAATGACCATCCTGTATAGTTAGATTTACGCTGAAATAATTACGGGCATTAAAACAGTAATCTGTAATTACAGGAGAGTGTAGGCCATTATCTCAGATATCCATCATGCAATTAACGTTCTGCCACGTACACACTCGCACACATGCGTCTCTTCCCCATATGCAGGGTGCAGCGAATCAGTTATTGAGCTAATTAAGCTACTAGTTCGAAAAAGGACGTTTGCAGCCCGAGTATTTGCTTACAGGCGTTTGAAATAGGTTTCATTAAGCGATTAAATGTTCTCCTCATACGTGACTGTTTTTGTGCACCAAGTTCCAAGGCGATCAATTCATGCTTTATTACTTTATCGAACTTCCACAGGCTCTTCACGATTTTCTCAAAATTGTCGGATTTGCGAGAGTGCATTGCATTGTGGCGTTTCATGTGTGCATGGCATATGAAATCGCACATAATGACTCTTGTGTGCAGACTGATGCGATGTGGAAGTATGTAAAAACATTAGAACAATTTCACATGGAAAAGCTTTTAACCGAATGTACATTTTTACGATTCGGAAAATCGTTTGACATACTTTGTATGTACCATTTTGGTCAGTTTTCCTGTCATTAAGAGCTAAAATCGCACAGCTTTTTCTTACAGATTTATTCTACTAGCAAAGAAACGAAGAATTTAATTTAATTGAAAGTATTTTTTATTCGTTGTATCATATTTGACTCTTTTAACGCCAGTTTTTATACCTCATTTTAATGTCTTCAGTATTTTTCTTGCACAACAACTGGTATATTTTATAATAAATTTTAAACCAGTTGGTCTAATATTCTCAATTTATTTTTATTACATCCTAAATATTCCTTAACGGAAATTTCGAGGATATGAACGCATTTTAGAACATTTGAAATGGTTTCAAAAACTTCTCGAGTAAAATTATTAAAAAATATGTTGTTTTTTATTAACTGTATTTGTGCTTAAATTATTTTTTAAATTATGTAAAAGTTGTGAAGATATCGCAAGAATGGGAATGATTGTAACTTTTGAGTCTGTATAAACTGAAAAGGGGGAGGGTGTCAAGTAGAATGCAGATGGCGCAACTGTCACAGCTGCATGTTTGCAAAGTTTAGAATATTAATCAGCGATTACCTACCTTAGAAAGTGATACATCATTATTTTGTCAGAATTTTTACTGGAATAATAGGAGAAATTTATCTTATTTAATTTACGTAATAGTGAGTAAAATGTTTCAGAATATATCAGAGAACTGAAATTTAAAAATCTTCTTAGATTTGCAACAGTTTTGCAAAAATTTGAGAAGAAATTTTTTAACTAATTGATCGAGTGATTGTACTTAAATTTACAGCTAATCATTTAAAAAATACTGTTTGGTGATAGATCAATTATTTGAAGAACGAATATATTTATCTATTTTGTTACTAAATAGTAATTAAAAATTACATGTATTTCAAACACAGAGCTTCCAAATATTGTTTGTTTATTTTTCAATTATTTGTTGGTTTATATCAACTAATAACAGAGGCATAAGAATAAATAAAACATGCGCAATTTCTTAAAAAGTTTTTTTCAAATATAGGAGATTTTTGAATAATTCTATTTTTTTTTTCTAAAGAATGTGATGTTTTCTAAACCTGTGCCCACACGTCCTCCACTAAGTTTCCATAATCGGATTAAAGTAAGCATTTAATGGCTCTCATTAATATTAATTAGTAAGTTTGTTGCACATTTATTATTTGAGTGGAGCGTATCTCCATTCACGAACAGCTGTGAGGCATAATCATTTACAATAACGTTGTCTAATTGTTATTGCTATTATTATACGCTAAGAACTGCTTCCTGTGTTATGATATAAATAGATTAAAGTAGGTAAATTAAATTTCAAAGATAGCCCGAGGAGAATTTGTTGAACAGCGCGGCGTCTCGACCGTAACTACCTACCACCACTTGACATCGATTACGAACCTACAACTTTGAAAACACTAAAATACATCCGAGATAAGTTGAAAAAGAGCGGAAATAATTTCGGAGTTGCTGGTGATTAGGAAATTACTAAATTTTGGCTGACAAACTGGGAAAAGTTAATCGGTTTTGTCTAAATTAAGTATAAATAAAACAAGAGCCGCCGGAGGCGGCGACATCCATTTAGCGTAGAATGGGGCCTTGACGCCGGACCTGTTATTATTAACTGTCAGTAACTGAAGTATTTATGTTAGTGACAGCTCGTATAATGCCTTCAAATTATTCCGCCCCCGAATGTCATATGAATTTTTCCAGATTATTTTCATCAGCAAACTGATAAAATTAATTAAAAATCGTGTGCTTTGTTGGCGAATCTTCCGGCACACAATAGCTTGAAACTATTGTTTACGACAGTTCGGCTTATAATTTTCGATAGGCAACAAATCAGACGTGGCCATTAGCGATTCGCATTAAAATTTAAATGCGGGTAATTAATAGCGATGCTAACAATTAGATGAAAACAATTAATTAACATTGTAACGGACCGTTTAATTCCTCGCCAATTTATACACGAACTCTGAAAACTGTTTGCCAGAAATCATGGTAGAATAATTATCCTTTGTAATGATTCCTGGCGTTGAAAATTTAACTGCGTGAAAGCGTCCCGAACAATAGAAATTCATGTGTTTTGGGCCGCCCCAGCTCCAGACCGGAAACGCCACCGGCTATGAGTGACATGAATTATGACAGGAGCCGGGATTAATGCTAGGACTGTGCCAGGATTAGAGATATTAAACCCATCCTGGGACGCCGATTAACCGTTACCTGCCACAATTACTAAACTCCAACTCGAAACAGAATTTTTTCAGCTTAATTTAAATTAAAACTCTCACGGTTTGGAGGAAAAAATGTGATTGATTGCAGTGTCGTGGCCGTCAAGGGACCCCCTTTTGACGTTTCATTCTTCAGTGCTTCGTGTCTATTACGATCCGAAATAATCAATCCTGGGAATGCTGGGAATGAATAGAGATGATAAAACGGTGTCCTTTCAAAAAATAAAAAATGATGAATTACACGAGTTTAATTAATTCGTTACTACTACAATGGAAGCAGAGGTAGATTAAAACTCAATGAAACCATTCGATACGCTCGTTTCGATTTAATATTTCAATAAAATAAATTGGATGTAGGCTGAAATACATCATGTTTTTATTCGAACGGTCTTTTATATCGAGTGGCTCAGATAAAGGTTTAAATATTTATAGGCACTATAAAAGATGACGGTTTTATTAAAGGTGGATGCACGCCAGACTTAACCAATTTCGAAAATTAAATTATTCTTGCTTGAGGAGAGCCACTTCAGTAAGGGTTTTGTACTTTGTAGCTTCAATTTACTGTTAAAATGTATTGTTGCCACTGATTTCTTGAATTTACTACTGTAAATATTAATCATGATTTTAGTTTAAAATCTGAAGAAATATGATAAAAAGTATAATGACTTATTTTGTTATTCTTTGTAGTTGTTTGAAGGTTTTTTGTGAATGTAAAAATTTTGAAGTTGACAAAACCGCCTCACATATTCTTCAGTGTTATTTTCCGTCTCGTTTGCATATTTCAGGTTTAGTATTTCAGCGCCTCCCAATTTGCCTGACAAGCCTCACTCCGCCCGTGCTTTCATCTTATCATGGTCTTTTACGCCTCTTCGTCATCTCACACTCATTTTGTTTATTATAGAAAATTGCAGCAAATTAATGCCCATGCGAGAAGTCTTACGTTCTCACGACGGCTCGTTTTTCTGTTTAGTCCCGGGGATGATGTTTCAGATTTTTAAAGTCTTTCATTAATCAGTGATGTGTCGTATTAATTTCTGTCTATCCCTCTGTAATGTACTTTATATTTAAATGTTCTTATCTGAAACGCAGCTCGAAATGGACAGTTATTAAATTAATGGCGACTGCAAAGTGGTTTGATTAACTTAATTAAATAAAGTGTAGTAGTTTTAATAGTTTTATTATGCAAGTTGGTCAATTGTTGTAATCGCTACAATTATTTAATGTCAAATTAAAGAGTTCATGCGTCGGCACTCGGACATGCCGGATTATGTGCGGCGTATCGTGCGAAAATATTTTATGCAAATTAATTTCTCCGGGGCGCTCGTTAAAAGCTGATGGCGCCGCGATCATTTCGCCTGACACAATCATTAAATGTAAATAAAACATCAACGGAAAGAACTACAACTGACAGAAATTATTTAGGAACCCACTAAATGTGTGCCATTCATGATGAGTCAAGTCATGATAACAATTTTTCTCCTGTTGCTGCCTATTATCTTGTCATGAGGGAATTAAACTCGGTTTAAACTTAAACGCGTAAATTATAATGTGAGATGCACGAAGGTTTACCAAGTAGATAATTTTGAAAGAATGTAAGCTATGTTTTATTTTATTTTTGACTCCAAGAAGAATACTATCTACCATTCTGCCAATAGATGGTGAAAGTAGGGTTTGGCGTCTATTTTTCTCTTAGTATTAGCAGAAGAAATACAAAGTGATCCACAGTGAATGAATCTGTTGACAATCCTGACTCTAATTTTTAGGCTTTTGATTATAGTTATAGTCGTCACCAAGAATATTTGAGATTGACGTATGCAAAGCTTTATTGAGGGTTAAGCAGCTTTGCGGTCGGCCGTAATAATTTTTCACTGCTGGTGGTACTACCCTGAAGATTTACAAAAGAGCCGTATTCAGGAATTTCCCTGGTAGGCTTTTAATTTATTACAGGCAAACATTTGGGAATTTATATATTAATTTAATATTAAAGTGGTAATGCAGATTTGTAAAGAAACAATCTCAAAATATAGCTGAATATTAAAATTAATTCAATTTTTTTTTATGAAAGCCCAAAAACAAATTTCTGTTACGGACCATCTCTTCCTACAAACCCTTGAAACGTGCCTGTCCTAAGAAATGCAAATTTGTTTATGGCATCTCTACCGCAAGCCCCATGAACCACCGTGGGGGGTAATCGTCTTATTCTATAATGAGTCTGAAATATTGTTGGTACCAACTATAACAACTATTCAACAATCTTCAGGGGTTGTACGTCAAGTATTTGCAAGCAAAACCGTATCCGGTTGCAGTGTTTCAAATTATTAACAAAAATATTTTCAAATCTCTTACCAACAGACTGAGTCTTTCTGGATCACTTCGTATATTTTGGACTGGAAGAACAAATATTTTTCTAATTTAATGCAGACTGAATTACATCGGAGAGGTTTCAGTTTTGGATCACTCTGTACGAGTATGCGTAAGTTATTCATAGGGTTATTTGATTAGCTAGTCTTTTAAGAATAAATTTTTCACGCATCTTTTCATCATCTCCACGGAAACTTATCGTTTTTCCCATCCTTGAACTTGCGCAAAATATGCAAGCGTGTGCATGCAAGCAAGCAAAATTTCTCGTCGGTTGCGCCGCCTTCTAATTGTGTGAAATTTGTTGAAGCATGTTGGAGGTATATTGGAGTTTGTTGGGATATCGAAATTGTGTCTTTCCACAAAGCACGAGTTGTGATATTCGAAAATCGCCACGCGTGGCGCTTATTTTCCTAATCAATATTAAAATGGTGTTTCCCACCGTAAAATTTTACATTTGTTGTTTACACCAGGAGCCATCGACACCAGTCTGCAACTGAGGAGGAAACACAAATCAAAAGTGCAATTCGCTTCCGCGCAACGAATATCAACTACAGATAGTTGAAAGTTTTAATTTTATGTTGGATAATTTATGGAGGGCATTAAAGCTCAATATAAATTCTTGTATAGGTGTTATCTCTCTCTTCCCATTATTAATTGCTTGGGTATTCTTTACATAAATTACTGTAATAATGGTCGGCATCCACGTAATCGGGTTTGATGTTCAGCCACGTGTAATTTTCAATGTAACACTTTAGGAAGTCAATTTCAATTCGGTAAACTGGTTGCACGATCTAAAACGCAGTTGTAATGTCGTGCAATTCATCATAATGTTATCAAGCATAGCTAGAGCTACTACATGTGTACATTCCCGGATGGAAGCGACTGTCTGACGAGAAACAATGCGAATTTTGCCGATACGAGGATTCACGTTTACGTTGGAATGAATACAATCTGTTAAGGGGATATTCTGACGTTTTTGTGCACAACTTTGCCGACGTTAATTAAATGATAAAAATCGCTCTGTACATCCCAAACCGACAACTTTTCGAAACACAAAACGAACCGATTTCCACACGAGCCGTCAAACAGTTTTGAAATTGTGCCGAGATGCGGGATCCCTTTCTAAACAAGTTAATAACAAGCGAGTTTTTATTTGTCGAGTAGTTTAGTCGAGGGCTGGAAAGTTGGCGAAGTTTGGTGTCCCTGCTTCTTATCAGTTTGGTGACAACTTGGCGTCGGGAGTGTACGCCGACGGTTAGATAGAGTTTACTGTTGCATAAACCATTTAACATACATCTATGACAAAGTTAGCTCGGTATTCAAATGTGTGCGCCGTAGCTCTGCGGTTATATCCCCGATATATCCAACCCTATCTCCGCCATCCACGCTATCCGTTATGGTGTCGAAGCCCCGCTGAAACTGGAGGCGAACACTACAGGTGGAGTGACTCTCATAATGTCATTATTGCACTCAGAAGTCATTTGGGGGACATTTATTGCAGTGCTATGAAATTACACAATTTTTTTGGGTGAAAAATACGAATAAAAGGTGATCTAGTTGATGTAAATTTGTCCATTTCATCTGTGTAGCGACAAGTTGTACGTGCGACACAAAGAGATGTGATTAATGTGTTTTTTCACGAGTTTGCACAAAGAATTTGTTTACGTTTCAGGCTGGCAATATTTAGTAACGTCTATAAACTACACGGGGGACCTGAATTTTAAAAAAAGGACCACATGTGGCCCGCTCTTGTTTTACAGCTGGCTTTAAGCTAATTGCTCGTGTCAAAATAAATATGCGGATTATTTTAAATATCGAACGTACCGGCGGAAGTTCGACTTGGCATTTGGTTAGTTTTAAAATGGACAGATTTATTCCAGAGTAATCGAAAGTTCAAGAGAGAAAGAAATTGTAAGCATGAAATTATGAGAGGATTATGCCATAGGATTTTTGATTTTGAAAAAATGGTCCAATATAACATCAGAGGAGGGGTCTATGAGAATACATATGTATAATTATAGCTGCTTAGCTTGTGATGTAGTATAATTAAAATATGTAAAATATGGTTATACTTTTTGATATTTATACATGATTTTTCTTTAAAAATTGGTTTAAGGTTTTTTTACATTCAATTAAAAAAAATTACTTATTAGGATCTTTGATATTTTGTAAATTGATGAATATCATAATTCAAATTCTTGTCTCACTTTTTTGAGCTATAATTAAATTAATGAAGCCCATGAGCCCGGTGTTTAATTTCAGGTCTCATTATCCCATTTTTACCTTGTTGCGATTAGTTTCCTGATGGAATGAATTTTCTGCAAATGTAATATTAACCACCACATGTTGCTTCATTAAAATTCATGAACTTATCAACTAAGTAATGAACATCTCTTTAACTTAATAAGCTTACTTGCAAAACAATAAGTTAGTATGCAAAACACATTTATAACGATTTCCGTATCGACACATCTAAAAACTTAATCCTCGGTCTTAGTCGCCCTTCAAGCAGAGCTCATTTTCATGGATGTCACATTAATTTGCATTATATCGCCACCTAGCAAGTTAATGAATGCACGCTGTAAAAACTCGTCAAAAGGTGGTTACATGTAAGCTTTCGTTTTGTATCGAGAGTTTTAAGTGCATCGGCTTGTTATCACGACAGGGTACAAAAATACACCACCCACGGGCACGAAAAAAATAGTAAAAACAATGCGAGGCGCCTAGCGACACGGAAGTTGAGGAGTCGAACTGTAGCACAGCTGAGGAACTAAAACAAGGTTTAGTTTGGGGTGAAATGAGCGGAAGAGTTGACTATCGGCGACCAAATGTTGTGATTGTGTTATCCTTATGAATAATTCAGTTTCGGGTAAAGAAAGCGCTCGATATTTACCACCCGAAGCTCAGAACTACAGTCCAAATTGTTCTTTCATAAATTCAAATTTATCTCCCGTCGGGGTTACATTCTGGCTTTGTTTTTCCGAATTAATGCCAGCTATATATTTGAACTTGGCCACAATCACCGTGTGCTATCATTACTTTCAATATTCCTTAAATTCTGTAGCTTGTGTCGTAAATTACGACAGGAATCTGCCGTGGAAATATCATAATGGGCCCAAGTTGAACAAAGGTTTTTATCGCGCTGCGAGATGAGTTATTATGGGGGTTTGTTTGGGTTATTAATAGGAACTTCAACCGACGTGCGGTGCGTTTGTCACTTTTATTTTTCAGTCGAAATGAAATATTTTGCATAATATTAAAGAAAAGGCGTTTTTTGCATGGGATTATCATAATGTGGGCGACCTGGTGTCTGGAAAGAGGAAGACATAAAGATCAAACGCACGAAGATTCATTAGAGCAATAAACAATTTCAGATAACACAAGCCACAACTCGAATCTCTGATCCTATCAGTGAAATATTAAGATGTCTGCACGCGGTTGTACAACTACCAACACAATTCTTCTTTTGGCTATTTGAAATCTCCCCTATTGAGGTGTAAATATTAATGAATCTTGGGCTTACGTGTTGTGCCCTACATTTCCATCATAATCCTCTCCTACCGTTTTATTCTTTCGCCACCTGTTTCCCTTTCTTAAGGGTTTGCCCCAGATATACGATCATTAATTAAACTATAACAATCTGTAATTAGAACTCCACTGAAGCCAGACGTTACAACTTAATATATCGTAGCCACTTCCCATTCACTAATTAACAAAAAATGAATTAATTTCACTTTCTAAACCGCAGAGGTAATAAATATTAAAATAAACTATTCAAGAACCAATCTCTTCTTGTATTTTTGTTGTGTTTATTATTTCTTATGATTTATGCAACACGCATCGGTGTAAGCGTAATAATTTCTGTTCAGAGGCTTATCTTGATAGAAAACTCAATTTACCTCAACAACAATTTGTCATTTTATTTGTACGTCAACCGCATTCTAAAGATAATTACAGATTGTTGCATATGCACTTGAAATGCATACTTTTCAACTTGCGATACGCTTATTACGATTTTTCCAAATTTTAACGATGAGGGGTTGGGGTTGTCTATTGTGATTAATTTGGTCGCTGCTTTCTTGTCGAAGGAATCGTGTAACGTCGTGTTAGAATGCTGAATCATCAAGTCCTCTTTAATGGATGATGGTTATAAAGTCTTTGACTGAGCTGTTTGGAAAATGAATGCCCGCAGATAAGTCAAAAATTCGAAAACAAGTATTAAGATGTTAACGAATATGTATAATGAAGGCCGGCGTTAACGACTAGCATCCAGTTAATTGAAAACGAGTCTTTAAAGATGACGTTATCGTAAAGTACGGTTTTTATCACTTCTATCAGCGTTGTATTCGATTTTTATTATCATACTCAGCAATATTGAAATTTTATAGAAACATGAATATTCAACGGCATTAAATTTAAAAAATTACGATCCTATAAAGTTCACAACTTTTAATTATAGTTAATTTCTGAATAAATTAAAGTCAAATTCATGGTTGGGAATTCATTAAGAAATCAACGCTCTTTTTTTTTGGGCGCTCTGCCGGAAAAGAACCGCCAAAAGCACAGTGATATAACATATCGCAGCTACGATTAATAACAGAACCCGGCACTTTGCTGCAGACAATCCTACCAACATAAATATATCAACCATCACTAGCAATGACAAATAGTGCGGGGGTGGCCGACCCCTTCTCTCCCAGGCTTGCGACAAGTCCACCCTACAATGGAACTGTTTGCTGCAACAGAATCGTCCCCTCACTTTGTATAAGATTTGTTTTTCCTAAGATGACGTTTTGATATGACTCAAGTTTTTCTTATCTTTCGAGTATTGATTCGTGGGGGACGAAATTGAAATGTGGCGGTTTCTATTTAAACAGTCGAGAGGCTCTGAAAAACGCACTTTCCCTTGTTTAGTTCAAACAATTTTCACACAATGCTAAATGGAGTGTGACAATTCTATTTCTGACTGAAAGTGCAACCGGAAACGATGAATATTCGTCGAGTGTAAAAGACACGCGCCGATCAAAATTCGTTTTTTATCTAATTTTTGAGAAGAAATGGAGAAAGGGGCGTCAAGGAATATAATTGGCACCCCACGGCTAAAGTTAATCTAGTAATAGCGATAAAACTGTACAAGTTTTCGAGCATTTTTTACTTTAATAATGCATTGTGGAGGAGTTCGTTTACAACCGGCTCGGAGCTGTAATAGGAAGTATAATGGCTTTGTTAATGCTAGCTTGCCATTTTTTGACAACAAAACACTTGCTGCATGAACGGCTTATGAAGGCATCTTTGTTTTTATGCTAAAGAGAAGGGACAATAGCTCCGGGGGGGAAGTGGAAAGAAATTACCAACGATGGACTAAATATAAGAGTTCGTAATTATTTTTTTTGGCAACGCATGTTAACAGTTTATAGTTAATAACGCTAATGTTTCCAGACGAAAGTGCAGCAGAAAATAAAAATATATTTATTAATCAATTACTGTCAAATACAAAAATCTTCCTTTAAAAGAATGGGGGTATACTTTTTGTTTTTTAGTGTTATGAGCATTTGAAACTTGTTTTAATTTCTATTAAAGGAAAACTGCAATTAAAAAAATGTTTAGTACTACTTTGCTTTCGTTTTTATTTTATTTTATAACTTGTGTGAATGGCGAAAACTGCAGTGACTAAGCATTGAGGCTATTGCGTCGCGAGATCCTGTCTCGTTTTTTTAAAAACCGGCCATAACTCTCGTTGACATTATTAGCGGCTGATAGTTTGTGCACAGCTGAAGTAGTAACTATAATATATTATTTGGTTATGTGTAACCCGTGGGTTGCTGCTAGGTCGTATCATTATGGTCGATGCGTGGTCGTAGATATATAGGGCGGTAACTCAAATACATCATTGTCCGTTTACACCTTGATACCGACCTAATGCGATCAAGCCTTACCCATGTATTACACAAGACGCGTAATCTGTGATCTCCCTAATCAAGCGATGTACAAAAGATTAATGCCACAAGCCAAGGCGCTAACAAATAAACGCTCACTTTTCCAACTCCGACTTCATCAGGATGCAAATTGATTGAAAACACGCCAGTGTCAAAGAAAATCCCGGAATTATTCCCAGTCCTCTATTAATTTTACATCTCAATCAACAAGTCACGGAACCCCCATGGTGGAAATTGTTTCGGTCTTTTTTGTGATACGATACATTGGGAATCCCGCTGTGTGCCGGCATTTTTCCAAAATTAAAATCTAGAGAGATGGATGTTACTCTAAAGAGTTCTTGAACCGTACAGGGAGCCTTTTTTGCAAATTTATTCGCTTTTGCTTTTTATTCAACCATAAGCCGATTGATTCACTTGTAATAGGAATGAAATATGGAGTCGAAATTACTTTTCAGATTACTGAACGATAGCTTTTGGGAAGCACAATCAGATTCATGGGATGTGGTCGTAGCCCTCGGGAATCACTGATTGCGGCATAATGCCCGACTTACTTTACCTAGGAATTTAATTTATTAAAAGGGGGCTTTTCAAAGCAAATTATTTTGCTCTTTTTATTGGTTTTGGATACCTACCCACTTGTTTTAAAAAAATATTGCATATTGTTTGGTAGATAGAGACTCAATTTATAAAATCGAAGTTTATTTCCAAAGTCAAGTAAAAAGTTTGATTAAATTTTAAGGTTTTGTCTAGTCAATAGCTGATTTTTATTTCCGTGGTCAGAGTAAACATCGCCATAAAACTTTGTGGAAATTCCTAAATTCGTACAAATGTCGTGTGGTGGTAGTTGTAAACAAGGTGTTACTTATATGTGCGTGTAATAAAAGTAGAACGCCATTCCGGCATCCACCCTTGTGTGAGGGTGTCGTTTTTGTGTAAATATTGAAATTTGGGCTTGATAGAGTATCACGTTACACCTTTCATCTTAAAAAACCGCCATCTACATATTTGACGGGTCGTTTTTACGACACGCAAACTATCTAGTGATGTAGAACATGACGTGATAGTGTGTAAAAACGCGAATTTATCATGTGTGGTAAGAAAGGGATAAGTCAGCCTTAAGAGGACAAAGGAAACGTGATACGGAATATGAAATTCAGAATTGCAGATTCGGTGCTTGAAACTCTCTAACACGCAAGATTTGCAAGATGTCAAGAGGTCGGCCACTTTCAAATGTAGATTTCATTGCGGATTTAATCGGTTTTTAATGACAGGCGACATTTCGAATGCTAATTCTCGGAACAATCCGGAACACGTCTCGATACTTTGTTATGGCCGGATTAATTTCGGTTTCGTAACTCGCAATAAAAGCATTCAATTAAGAATCCTTCATGGTATTGATCTGGGAAGTATTGGACCAAGTCCGGTCCGGGATAACGATGTACTAAGACGCTGGATTACTGGATCGTTAAGAGATTTGGAAAATCGCCGGCTAAATGCCAGAGGATCAATTCGGACATGTTCATTGGACTGCACTAACACCCGCAAGGGATTTCACTTACTGTTACAGCCCTCTGATGTGAATCGCACTCTACTAATAGATACAACGCACATGTAGCAACCCATAAAATAAATAGGGGTGCATTAAGGGCCGGTGGAGGGATCCCCGGAAAGGCCATCGGCCTTACCTTCGAGATTATCACGTCCACAAGACTAGCCATTAAAGCCATCTATCCTCCGACTGCATACCACTAATATTAAATTTCTAATTTACATAGAATGGACATAATTACTGTTTATAATTATTGTAATTGTGCACTGATATAATCGTCAAACTAAAAAATTGCCGCCTCTACAAAATAGTACCTTAGTTTGACAATGGGTAATTTTGAAATTTTTAAATTCGTGTCAAACGTTTGGAATTTTTTAAATAACTGACATACCCACAGAAAATATAAAATTTTATTTTATAGCGTGGTGTGCATTGAAATAACGCAACGTCTTGACACTCTATTCCATTCAGGTCGTGAAAAATGGCAATTAACCTTTCCATAATTTCGGTCGATATATCATTTCAAAGGATCTTCTGACCTAGAATGTTCCTTTCTCTTTCTTGGCGTCGATTCGGTTTGTTCTTCCTGTTATGATAGGACTCGGGCGATGAAAATTTAATTTCTGATCCGAATTTTTGTTTGAGGTAGAGACTCTCTAATTATGTGAGGAAAGCAAAGAGTTAAAACGTCTGCTTGCGTTTCCCCCATGTGAATCACTCACCGAAACCCCACCTGAAATACTTGCAGTAAAATTATAATGCATTCACTTAGTCACACAATACTGAGTCAACAGGAGTAGCGCAAGGAGAGAGTTGCGGGTGTCGTGCAATTACCTAACGCTTTATTAGTGTTTTATCTTAATGAAAGCGTCATGAAAGCTGTTTTTCGTAAATTCGGTCTAAAATCGGCTAAATGGACTTGAGGGGAAACGCTATTTGCAAGTGTGTTCAAGATAAGGTTACTGTTTAACCAGTGACTAACGTGTGAAAGCAGATGCGTCCAGGGGAGCTTAAAACGAAATTAACTTTTACCTAGAGAGTTGGAAATAAAAAAGTAATCTCAACCGTGTTTGTAATACAATATTGATAACTCGATAACTTGGCCACGGTTTCCTGATCGGTTCGAAAGCTCGCCTATTGTAGGTCGTTAGATTACATGTCTGAGAAGCCGGATTAGGGTTGCGGGGTTGGTAACCCTGAGAAACACACGAGCTCACGCCTGCTTTCGGCCTCGCTATAATTGGATGACGGACGTCTTTTTCCTAAGACTATATCGAGTGTCATTATTAGGAACCTTATATCGTATTATCGTGATAATCAAATTATTGGAATTTTTCGTGGCTCCCTGATACAGCATTACTGCTTTAATAAAAAATACTAGCGGAATTAAAACTCAATGTAGTGGACACTTTTGTGCATTTTACAATTTTAATTGTCAGTTTCTTTACGTTCGAAAGATCGACTTTTCTTCTCGGAAAAATAAATGGGTTTTTTTGAATTTCTGGTCGAAATAAAAGTTGAGCTGAAAGTTGAACATATTTTTTAAAGCTTGGCAATACTTACCTGCTTGTGTATTTAAACTAACAACTCTAGAAGAAAATCAAGGCACATTTATTATTTTTTTTCTAATCTTGTTTGCTTGTATTTTGATTATTTTCTAAACATGATTTGGTTAAAAACAGCAAGCAAAGGCTTGCACAATAAAGATTGCGAAACAAACTGAATAACATATTTTTTCTAAGCCGTTATGCAGACTCATCTTGTGGTGGTACCGCCAAGTGTGCCACTTGGTCCCATCTTGTTTGCTTTCCAAACACTAAACAAGTTATTCTTATGAATCCTGTCAGTGTTCTCTCATTTAATCTGTTTATGATGACCATAAAGCGTTTCTTTAATCGTTTGGCATTTTAAAGCAATGCGAATAAAATCGTAACAAGTTGAATGATGCAGAGCCCATGCTTCGATCGATGCTTGGAAGTGCGTGTTTTTTCAGTGCACACGCTCTTTATAATTTATAGGTTATTTGAGAGAGCTTGTTTGGATCCCCTCGGGCTTCATCAGTGCTTAAGTTTTATAATGGTTTCTTGAATGATGCATAGCGATGCGCTCACCCATCGACGCCATGCTGGAAGCCGCTATTTTCGGAATTATTAAAATTTCATGGCGAATTCAACGGCTTCATTTCATTTAATTAATACGATGGTGCATCTTGACGGCTTCCTGGCACTTTCTTCGTTCGAGTGCAGACTGTTCCTGGCCAGATTAACGTTTTAATTCCTGTCGTTTAGTGTGTTTTCTTATGCAAACGAATTTTAATATTTCATTAACGAAATTCTTCCGGAACTTGGGCATGAATTATTCAGCGACCATTATAAATGGGTAAATTGCATTTTTATAAATCTTTCCTTCACCATTCATTAATCCGGGGCTTCATTTAACACATAGCTGTCCTTACGGAAAATCTCCGGCTGTCTGTTCGACATTCTTTGGCTCTTGCAATATTTAAGTCCAGTCTGGAAGTTCTTTAATAATACACTAGGGAAAGACTTGCAGTAATATCAAGGCATAAATCCTCCACTCGCTGTTATATGTAAATTTAAACAAGTGCTCTGAATTATTTAACTTAACCCACATATACACATACATAAGGACGAACCGGGATGAAACGGGACTCCGGGATTATCCTAGTGGAAATATATGGGTGTTTGTTTTCGAACCACATTCTGGAAAATTATATGCAAGCTCCCGTTCTGTTATTGTTTCGGCTTGGATCTGCATTTCTGCAAAATTACACGATTGACCTGTTTACGTCGAACGACTTTGATTTCTTAAATTTTACAACGCTGAAACTTCAATTTCGCAACATCAAGTCAATAGAAATAAAGATAGATCCGCGGGCTGAAAAAACTCACCAACCTATAAAAGGACGAAATGCATCCACATAATTATCTTAATCGAAATGGAAATCTTGAAACATTTTATGGATTTGTTAATTTAAAAAGTGTTGTAGTAATCTTGTTTTACCGAAAAAAGCGTCATTAGAATAAGTTAATCAAGTTCTTGTTAGGGTTTTTTCAATTTTATTGTTATTGAAAGTACGATTAAATCTAGAAATAAAAAAGTTTCTTTTATGTCTTATTAGGTGCTGCTGACAGCAGTTTAATAAAGAAATAAAGATTTTAATGAGAATGTTAAGTCGTAGGTACTGATGTTTTAATTAAGTTTCTTTAAACTGTTGCACCTGGTTACTAAATATTTATTAAATTTTTAGAAGAACTGTGAAATTATTCTTGAATTGTGAGCATTTGTTTGGAATTGAACAAATACGTCCAATTAAATTTTGTTTGGGGAATTAGTTCTGAATTTTCGCCCTAATACGTTGATTTCCCTGAAGACAAATCTTTGGTTGCTTCACAAATAATAACGTCATTACGTGGAAATAACAAGAGATTATACGAAACTTTGAAACACCTGCTATATTGTTAATTTTTACTTGTACTTAATTAGTAAAATTTTTAACCACCCACACGTCTGGTTCGTTTGCATCCTATTAATCTTGTCCTCTTTTTTTATTTCTTTAGATTTTCTTTTTTCGCTCGGTGTCGCTGAAAGCTCTCACCTTACATAATTAGCAGTCGGTTCTTTATTACACTTGTGGTGTGAATTGATCGTTATTTCAGTCTGAGAGCTTCCATCTGGCATGAAATTTACGTAAAATTGGCCTACTGCCCAGCCTATCGATGCGCTTCTCCGAAAGTACAATCTCACGAAACCGTTTTAAACATCTTCCCGGAAATTGTTTCTAAAACAATGAAAGTCACGGCGTGTTGTACAAGCAACAGTGCACATCGTCGATTATGTTTCAAAGATGTCGAGCATCGATTGTGTTCAAACTGTACGCTTTGCGAAGAGTAAACGCACATTGAATTATTACTTGTCATGAACTCATTCAGTAGCTACCTGTGCCATAACGGACTTATACAACGATATGTTGGTCGGATAAATGTGTTCGCATTCGTATCCCTCCACGTACAATGGCTCAGGGTATCATCCGATATAAATTCCGGTGTCTGCGATCGAACGCAAATATGCGGCCCTTTATGCAGATTACTGTGATTGTTCCGGGTTTTTGCCCGGATTAATCATATTTTATGGACGGGAGAAGAACCCAAGAAACACGTTCTGCAAACGTGGGGTTCGCAACGGAACAGGTGGCCGATAAACACCTACATCGATCAGAATAGACGAACTAAGAAAGTAGCAAATAAAACACTGTCGAATGTTGACAGTAATAGTGATTTGTTAATAGTTGGTAGTCACTATTTCATAACTAGTTTATTAGTTGGTTAGTATAAAGTTAGCTTTAAACCTTGCGTTTTAGGGTACAACTATCGAACGTTGATGATTATTTTGTGATGTGTTATTTTACACAAATATTTGTTGTTGTTTCAATTTTTGTATTTAAAAATTTTTATTCATAATTTTATTTATCGTAATCCACTAGTTCTGACAATTTTTTAAATTTAGTCATCACTCTCTGGAACAGTAGATCTATTTGAATTTAAATTCAATAGTATGAAATGAAACCTTTACATGGAATATAAATTTATAAATGTGTTTGCGTTTTTTCCAAAAGTGCCAATTTTGTCATAAATATTTAGATCAAAGCCCCGATATCCTGGCGCTAATTTCTCTTTTCGTAATGGGCGGCTATAGAATCCGCGCAGCACTCTAATTTGCCTTTTTCTATTCGTCTCTTCCGTGAATGGGATTCTTTTTTATCCGAAAGTAAACAAGCTCTCTGTTGAAGTTTGTATGTTTTCAATTCGCGTATCAAAAGCCGTCCAATTTGCAAATGGTAAGTTACACATTTATCATATGTTAGAAGCGAAAAGCTGGCGGCAATTCGCCGTTGACACCGTCGAACTTGTTTCTTTCTCTCCGAAAATACATTTCAAAGGATTCGAACGTTGGAAGCGTGAACGTTCGCCGTAAAGACGTGTTGAATACCTCGGCACGGATCTCTTCTGTTCTATTGTACACTTTTGTTTTCGCTCCCCCATTTTTATTTATATGCGCACATGCCTCGACAATAAAATAAATTACACGAGTTTTGCCCCATTCTCAGAATGCACACCGCGATACTAATTAACGCCCGTCATTGTTTAAACAAAGCTTGATGAATGACCGAGGAAAAATACAAGGACCAGATCGAAACCAAGACATTCTACAAGCCTCGCACCTGTACTCGGGTCGCGGACTTTTTGCTTTTTGAACGTTCGTCACTCTTTCATCCCGATTAACCTATTTCGGATGAATACTTGGAGACGGGCCAAGCCGTGCCAAGCTGATACGTCAATTTAAAATTTTTCCCGCTTATAAAGTCCCCTAAGTGCGTTCTTATGTCGATCGATTCGGCTCTATCACGGCACTAAGACCTAAACACAGACAACACGACCTCGATAATATCGCGATTTAATCGAGATTAAGCTTGCCCAACGATCATCTAAAAACACAATCAAGTTTTATGACGGTTTAAAATTATATCGACTAGGAAAAGATTGATTCTTGTTTCAAACTACATTAACTTTTTGTCTCCAGACATGAAAAAGACGTTTGAGGAAAACCCCATGTCTACAAGAGTGGAAATGGGTCACCAAACGGAACTCCGATGTGTTCCACCAGTGGGGGTGCCACCTCCAAGGATATACTGGCTTCAAGGGGCCCAGCCATTGCAACCAGACACTTCGGTTTTGGTATCCACAGAAGGGCATCTTCTCATAGGCGAAGCCCGAGCTCAAGATACTAACAATTATACTTGCGTTGCTGAAAATATAGCCGCGAAGAGGATGGCGCCACCGGCAGAAGTCATTGTTTATGGTAAAATTTTGTTTCTCGAGTTTTGCTTAGGCTGAATTGAAAAAGTTTTTCGATCATCAATTTTTGAACTGGACTTAGCTGAAGTTTTTATGTTCGGGTTTAATGGGGCGATTAAATCGCACAGTTTACTGGTACTTATCAATGTCTTAAAGAGATCTCGCAACTCGGAGGTAATTTACGGTATTCCCTTGCGAGGATTATTTTATGATTAATTATTTAAGTATTGCTGTTTTATGATCCGTACGTTCCCAAGGACTTAATTTAAGTGATTGCGCCTTTACAACGAGCTTGGGATAGTAAACGTTACGACATACCCAGGATCTTTATTTAAAAAAGGATCACTTTTGTGATTAGAGAAAGACAGTAATAGGGCAGTAATAAGGCGCTTATCGTTTATAGAATTTGCAAAATGTGGTAGAATGTGGAGTAATTCGGTTTGCTAGACGCTTTGTAATGTCACGTTTGGCCCAACACAAAGCGAATTAAATTAAAAATACCACACATTCTAAGAGAAATAATGACAGAACCGGATATTTATTTGCACACATTAAATTGAATTACTATATGAGTGGGGGGTCCATTCTCCCAATCTATAGTTTTTGTTCGAAAAAGCTAATTAAAACCCAAAATATTTTCCATCGTCTGACCGAAATAAATGCCATCGTGTCAACAACACAAAGCTTCTCCTAATCTCACGATTTATCGAAATAATAAAAGCACAACGACGTGCCACCGAGCGATAGCTTTTCTAACCCCTGTTTATTTTTAAACTGATTTCGTCGAGGCATAAAACAAGAAGGCCCACTTCTAGATCCTTCACTAGATAGTGTCCCTATTTCCCAAATCTGACATAAACCAACCTGAAACATCCACTCGATTTTTTCCTCAAGTGCCACCTGTTGATTTAAATGTGAATTCGATGTAGCTGAACCGAAAAATGACTCGTAGAAAACAAGGTGTTCAGAAGAACAATGTTTATCTTGAAAACGGATCGAGTAACATTAGCTTATAAAATTTTATTAGTGGGTCTTATATTTGAATTGACGAGGAGTCGAAGAGGTTAATTGGTTTTGACACAAAACGATGCGGTGTCATATTTAACGACAAATTATGATTTTATGGCTTCATCTGGGGCTCATTTTAGCTTCCAGTTTCGGTTTAATGAGTTTTTTCTTGGATATTTTAATTCGGATGGGTTGGAATTTTGATTTCTAATTTACGCTAGCGTGTCAGTAGATGAATTATGGAAGAACATATGAAACGATTTTTGTCGTGATGATCCATCAGACTTGTCTAAATCTGGGCGTCAAATTACACCGCTGTTGGTTTCCACATTAGCGTGAACAAACAGAACGAATCTAAACCTGGCGAGTAGTCGTTGAATAATTTATCTAATTAGTACGAAACGTTGTAAATCACTTTCCCATGGCCATCATTGAATTTTAATTGCATGTTAGCTAATTAACCCGTGTCAGATTTTTCGTGGCCTGACTGAAACAAAGTCCGAGTTCACGAGTCCGTATCACAAAATAAATTATACTTAAATTGATTCTCATGCTTGGGAGAATTAATTTCGTTTAACACAAGTCATGTTGACTGTTTAAAACCACCCAACATTAATCAGCCTCGTCTTTATCTATGAATAATTTATCTCGGGAAAAAAGCCCCTCCACTAGTTTGAAGTTGTCACTTTTCACATTTGTTTTAATGAAGCTGTCATAAATTATCAAAATGTTCAGTTGGTTGAATCAAAAACCGGAGGTCGTACACGAATGTTACGAGAACGTAGCCGAGGGTCTGAAAAGTATCTACAAGAACAAGATGCTGCCCTTAGAACAGCACTACTTTTTCGAGGAGTTCCATTCGCCGCCCCTCAACGATCCGGATTTTGAGTCTAAACCGCTAATCTTGCTCGTGGGTCAATATTCCACCGGTAAAACGACGTTTATAAAATATCTCCTAGAGAGAGATTTCCCCGGGATGAGAATAGGGCCGGAACCAACAACCGACAGATTTATAGCCGTGATGTATGGCGAGAAAGAAGGTGTAATACCGGGGAATGCCCTTGTCGTCGACCCCAAGAAACAATTCCGGCCTCTCTCGGTCTTCGGAAATTCTTTCCTAAACAGATTTCAGTGCTCGCTCGTGAAATCTCCCGTGCTCAAAGGGATGTCTATTATTGATACTCCGGGGATCCTCGCAGGTAAGTCCTGAAAAATTCATGCGGTTTTTCATGACGTCCTCCAGGTGAGAAGCAACGTATCGATCGCGGGTACGACTTTACCGGAGTTTTGGAATGGTTCGCTGAACGAGTCGACCGGATTATCCTACTTTTTGATGCCCACAAATTGGATATTTCGGACGAATTCCGACGCTCCATCGAGGCACTTCGAGGACACGACGACAAGATCCGGATAGTTCTCAACAAAGCGGACATGATCGACCATCAGCAGCTGATGAGAGTTTACGGTGCCTTGATGTGGTCGTTAGGCAAAGTGCTGCAGATGCCGGAAGTCGTCCGAGTGTACATCGGAACGTTTTGGGACCAGCCCTTGCGATACGACGTCAATAGACGGCTCTTCGAAGACGAGGCCCAAGACCTATTCACAGACTTACAAAGTCTACCCAAGAATTCCGCCCTTCGCAAACTCAATGATCTCATCAAAAGGGCCCGTCTGGCCAAAGTACACGCCTACATTATCGCCGAGCTCCGCAAGGAAATGCCCAACGTTTTCGGTAAAGATAACAAGAAGAAGGAACTCATCAAGAATCTGCACGAGATTTATATCAAGATCCAAAAAGAGCACAACATTTCAGCCGGAGATTTCCCAGACCTTCAGAAAATGAGAGAAGCGCTGGCACGACATGACTTTACCAAGTTTCATTCGCTCAAACCGAAGCTTTTAGACGTGGTGGATCAAATGTTGAGCGACGACATTGCCCAACTAATGTCAATGATTTCGCACGAAGTGAATGAAATCAACAAAAGCGATGTAACAGGAGGAGCGTTTGAAAATATAGGTGATCACAGTTCACCCTTTGGTTACAAGAGGGGCGAAGGTGTTAATGCTGGAATGGGCGAACCCGATTGGATTGTTAACAAGGAAAAAGCGACTTTTGACGCGATTTTTGACCAACTCTCGCCTAATGGCACTAAAATATCAGGAGCGACAGCTAAAGTCGAACTTGTCAAGTCAAAATTACCAAATTCTGTTTTGTCAAAAATTTGGAAATTGGCTGATGTTGATAAAGACGGTTTCTTAGATCGTGACGAGTTTGCCTTAGCCATGCATTTGATTAATGTGAAAGTGGAAGGTAACGATTTGCCAGATGTCTTGCCTTTGCATCTAAAGCCACCACTAAAAAAAACGTATTCGTGATAGTGATATAATTGTATTAAGTGTTTTATGACTAAATGAAATTTATTTGAAAACTATATTGCATGCATATTTTTTAATTAATACGTCGGCATGGTTTTTATGACTTTATAGCGTGGTTATGACGGATTTTATAACTCATCTAGTGACCGCAGCACCGACTTAATAATGGTTTTTGCGTTTTACTACTAATTTTCCAATTTGCAACCTCGTAAAGGGAGTAGAGGGGAAATTGCATTTCGATAATAAATTTCATAATTTAAACAATTCGAATTTATTATCTACTATCTGATAACAACTGTGTTTGCGTTGGTGGATTGCTAGGTTGGTTACAATAATAAAATTACTGGTAGCAGATTTATGTATGAATACAAACAGGAATTTCAAACGTTCCAAGTGTACCTACAATGATTAGTTATGTGATTTGGTCGAGATTTGAATTAAAATTATCGATTGTGGCTATAAATAAACAAACAGATGCAAGAAATAATTTCTCCGTGTGTGTCATATTTGTAGTGTCGAGTTTTCTGAATTATTTTTTGATAAATTGTGAGTTCCTCAGGGGTCACATCGTGGTCCACTTTTGTTGTAAATGTAAAAAACACATCTAGATTTGGCGTAAAACATTAATTGAAACAAATCACTTGGGGCTGCAAACTCGAGTGGACAGTTTAGGTTGTGAGTATCGGTTCTTTTAGCCCGCCTGAGGCCTTGCTAAATCAATTAAACCAAAAAACGAGGCTTTTGTCCTAATTGTATCCGTATTACGAGAGTAATGTCTTTTTGTTTGGATTAGTTCGGAATTTCTGTTGATCATTAAAATAACCAGACACTGTAATAAAATCAAATCGAAAGTCGTCCATCGATCATGGAGGCATTCCAGTGGAGTTAATCTTGTGGGACCGTTGAAGTCGTCATTCAACTACCGTTTGCATGGAGGATCGGTCAAGACAGGTGCTCGTTGCAAACGGTGCATTAGGCCTGTATCACTCGCGCAATAAATTATCTCTGACATGTTTTGGAACACCTGGGGGAGATATGGACAGGTGAAATTTAAAACCGCGCCAGTTATTATTAAACACGAGAAATAGCCTTAAACAAACAGAATTATTTGTGGATAAAATCGTAGATGTGTGGTCACAAAACGTGCGGTGTTGATTTTCTTTTCGTCACATTTGTGTTATTTTAGTTTCGACATACATTTAAGATTAACATGGGAATGGGTAAATATTTGGACGCATTTATCGGCGTAAACTTCAATGGGATTCTTCTCACCGATGTCCCTACGTTTCATCTCAGCGAATCTGTTTATTTTGACGAATCTCATCTCAATTTGCATAAGCAAATTCGCACGATATTTGCACGAAGGTGCTCAAACACCGGATTACCTAATAGTGGCGCAAATATTACTTCAGCTATTTTTACAAATAATTAGTTTCGGAAGCTTCGAATCTTCTCACTGAAGCAAGACTGGATATTTTAAGTTTTAAGTTCAGACGCATTAACACAAGTTTCATTCACTCACTTTAGACAAATTAAGATTGGAGCTGGCAAACAAATGTGACTGCAATTACTCACGATGTTTAGCTTTAGGATAATTTATTCTGTGTCCTTTGATCGTACGTATTTATAACGATCACGAAATTAGAAGAACAATCAAGGCCAACAAAAGTACAGGTTTTTGTGTCAAAAACACAGTGACTTACTTTGATAACTCGCCGTTGTGACAATGCGATGAACGTTAGTTCTGAACAGTCAAGTGCTATTCAAAATAGATCTAGGTCTAGAGCTTATAACGTGAATAAGCATAGATTCAGCATCACAAATTCAAAAGTCTATTCAATGCTATTCATAATATTGTATTAGGAATTTTGATTGTTGGTTGAATTCATGAGGTGCGCTCAACAAGACGATCTGGAATGATGATGGCAGGAAAATGTTCGGAATCTAGGCCAGTTTTATGTGAAATATTTATTTTTGCACTAGATTTATTCATGAAATTTTCTAGTGACATGGCAAAGTAACGAGAACTCGGATTTCAACTGCATTATTTTGAATCTAAGGTTATAGATTATGTGCAAAAAGATTTTTATACAAAAAAAAACACATTAATTTTAATTTAATTTTATTATTTCAAATTGATGTAAAAAATTAATTTTGAATTTTTTTTTTATTGGTGCTAAATTAAAGTTTTTAAAGTAAAAAATATTTCTAGTAGCAAAGGAAACTTCACACAAGGAACTTTTAAAACACATTTAAACGAGTAAGAATTTTGAACAAGCTGAAATAATCAAGAAGCTGTCTAATTTAAAATTTAAAATCCGTTTATAATTATTCATACAAAACTACCAGGCGATCTAAAGCAATTGAGCACATCATTTATTTTGTTATCACGGCTCAGCGACACTGCATTTTGTTAGAACGATTTAAATCAATGTCAAATTAAAATTTCAAAAGAAGAATGAATATGTAAATCTGAAGTTTGGTAAAAACAAGGTCTTCTCAAAGTAGTCTTCATGACTATGAATTCGTGTGTTGCGAAACTCGGGCCAATATTTGTAACCCCATGTTGTGTCTCGGCCACACACACCTACGCACCGTAAAATACAAAAGGATAATAAATAAATACGACCAGGTCATTAAATATAAATACCCCGACAAGCATGCTTCCTTTTTTTAAACCGCCCGTTAAATATGCCTGTCATAACATTCTGGATGTTTTTTTCTCCCTCAAAAACAGCGGGGGTTTATGGTAGACCATTGTCTTACAACGTGGAAAGAATTTCAACTCTTTTAGTCCCGTGTTGAAGCGATGTAAATCTTGCTCGATCCTAACGTATTCAAAGATGAAAATGACACGTGAGGTGGCGGTAAAGGCGCGACGTGTGCCCTCATTACCCCTGAACTTGATGTATTGAAGAAAGAGTTGAGAGTTTGTTTTTATTAAGAAAGTTTCCGGGGGACAAGTTAAAGTTGACGGGAATGATAAATGATCGAGACGTTCGGTTTAGAACAAGTTGTCGATTTAGGAGATTTGAAAAAAAATTACTTGTCTTGTCGATGGTGTCACTGATAGGGGGCTTTGAATTTGAAGATGCATATGGGAACAGTTGGGTTATTATTGTTATTAAAACAGTAAAGTACTGATATTTACATAAAAACAAGAAACTAAATGGATTAGGAGTTTAATCTCGAGATCAAAAGAAGTCGCACTGCAGCATTCCCTATTTTGAGATGCAAGCAGTGGAAATTCTTATGTAAACTTGGCGATCGTTATCAAAATATTTCACGTTTTCTAAAAACCAACGGAATACCAGTAAACGGCCACAGTAAACTCTAGTTATTTGGTTTTAATTAAGTGCCCGATCCGCATCAAGTCTCCCGATTGTTTTCGAACTTTAATTAATAAAACTGTTTTCAAGGAAATTTAAAGGTTTTTAGAGACGGAAATCGGTAATTTTATAAAGTCTAATCCGATCTGCCTAAAGATATGTCTTTGTGTTGCCACAAAGACAGTAAAATTAATTTCGAATCCTTTGAATTAATTTTGTCCGATGACGGGATGATAAATTCTAAAATAATTTCAAGACAAAGAAACCATAGATGTTCATTACTCGAAAGTCGTTATCTCCAAATTACGAAAACACATAAAACAATTCCACAATGGAAAAAGTTGCTTAGTTTAGTAAAACACATTTAAAGTTTCTACGAAACAACTGACAAATACAAAGAATGATGATGGAAAAAAGTACCAGTTTAGAAGTTTAATTCAGCGGCTTAGTCTTGCTTTGATTTCGGGATCTTTAAAAGCCGCTGTAGCTGAAATGGGATTGCGCTTTATATCGTTCTCTTCAGGAAATAATCCGACGTAAGCATAATAGGACGTGGATCACCGTTAGCTCAAATACATATTTCAGGATTGGTCGTCTGACAGATTAGTCAAATCTGCAGTTTCATCAATTAAATCGGACGTTCAAATTAAACCGAAATTACTTCTTTTTATTTTCAGTAAATGGGGGTTGGTCGCCCTGGTCCCCCTGGACCGAATGTCGGTGTCCCGGAGCAACCCTGTCGTCGGGCAAGATGAGCACTCGCACCTGCACTCACCCTCCTCCTAGCAACGGCGGCCTTCCGTGTCAAGGCTTGAGCGTTCGCAAGACCAAGGATTGTATTACCTGCCCACAAGGTATAAATTCAAAGCAGATCGGATTACTCTTTCTATTTCTATGCACTTCCTGCTTTGTTTAATTTGCCCGAATTGCTAACTAACCGCTTGTCCTTTCCTGCTTCTATCGTAGAAGAGCTGGTGTTGGATAACGCTTACGACTACGGCAGTTACGATAACAGTTACGGTAATTTTTCAGAAATTTTTGATTTGGAAATGGGGAGTAATATAGGTGTTTTTTTTAATGCTTTTAGTGGAACCGGCGAGGTGGTCGCAATGGTCGGAATGGTCTCACTGCAATTCGGATTGTTTAAAGACGAGACGAAGGCAGTGTATTCTGGGAAATGGGCAAGGAAGGAGAACTTGTAACGGGAAGGACACCCAGACGACTTCGTGCAGTTCAGAGCAGTGCAGATCTATGGAACTCAGTAGAGTTAGAGAAGGTAAGTGTTGAGAATTTTTTTTTGTTGGTCGAAGGTCAGTAAGACGAGTAGAGTAGTCGATGAGTAAATTGTTTATGATTCTTTGACCAACGGAACAATGGAGTTGTAAAAATAATATTGTATACATGCGCACGTAAAAGCCGTCTGACTTTCACGTCTCTTTGGTTTATGATTAACATTCAATCGATCAAACTGTTGTTAAATCGGACAGTTCCTATTTTATTTCAAATGTTTTAATGTTTACATTATAAATTAAAAAAATATTGTGGATACTCATGTTTTGAGATTTTAATGTACAACATCAACATTATCAAATATATTCTTAATAAAGAGGTTTTCTGAAATGAAATTAAAAAATTTTGATATACAAACTAAAGTCCTGAGTATTTTAACTCGTTTTTTTGGGGTTTTTTAAGTGGCCGATGTGTGTGGCTTCTGCTTTTTAAAATTTCACTCATGTCTCAGCTGTCTTTTGCATTTTAATTTATATGGCGCCCTTCCCGGTGAGTTCTGATAAGTAATTAGACAATTTCAAGTGGTAATTGGCACGTCAAGCAGAAGTTTATCCGTTGTTTACATTTGAGCCGTTTGAAGGCTCCGACTTGAGGAATCCTTTGATTATTTGTTAAATAGAAACACGTTTTATACATCTGATCTTGCATGAGAACGGCGTATTTAAAGCCGCTTTAATGAAGCAAACTTTCAGTAAGAACGATTTCAGTTTTCAGCGTCCGCTTACATGCGTAGCGGGCATTTTAATTAGTGTTTGGCGAGTTTGGAGTAGTGCATTTGGCACGGTTTCAGCCCTTTCGCTGTTTCACCACTTCAGGTGGATTATGAACTGATGAAATGATTTAGAATACTCGACGAATAAAATTAATATGGACTTAAGCCGGGAATGATGAAATTTTTAATAAAAGTCGAGATTTGATGATAAAAACTTCCTAAATGTAACCAGAAATAAAACACGAGTACCTTCGCTGATGGCGGAAGCTGCGAGAGACTGCAGACACAGGAAACACAGGGGCTGTCTTCTGATTATTTATTATTATGGCGTTTATTGTGAGGGAACTCATTGTGTTCCCTAATTCTCCTTCTTTTTTATTACTTTTTTATTACGCGCCTTTTGTACACAGCTAAAACCTTTTAATAACCGATCTCTTATTACATTACACGACTGTAAATAATTATTCGTTGGATCGGTTATTAAATTCAGACATTGTCCAAATCTTGAAACATTTTCAAACAATATCAAGCGAGACTGCAGTCTTACTTTCAGGTCAGATTTATAAAATTTTAATTTCAAATATTAAGCAGAAATTTAATTGGATTTAGTCGGAATAGATTTTAGTGGGATTTTAATTTAATTTGCTTCCGTTTCCGGAGTTTCAAATAAAAATAAATAATCTCAGAGAATATTGGAATGTCTAAAGCTTTACAGAAAAACAAACAATTCTACCATATGTTTGGGTAGAAAAATAATTTATTTTTTGACTAAAATATGACGAGAAATACTTGTTTGCCAATGTAGATTTGGGCATTTTTACATAAAGTGTCTCGTTACTCACCCCAAAAATTCATATAAAATGCCAAGAGCAAAGCTAGCAAAATAATTTATCACGGTAATAGTTACGTGACATGTTCAAATATTAAAACAAAACGAATTCGGAACGGAAGTGGGAAAATAAGTCAGTCTGAATATGACATCTTGAAGATATTTTTGCTATATCAAGGTGTTATCGTCACGCTAAATATGAAAGACTCGATCTTAATATTCGTTTGTTATTCCTTACGTCCATAATGAAAACAGCACTGTCTCTGATGTCTTTCCAAATTGACTTAAATGTTACTGGAGCGATGCCCGTGCCCTTGTGAAAACAACACATGTTGAGAAGTTACAATAACAAGTCGGACGTCTTTCGCTAACTTTAAATAAATAATTGAAGGAAATTTTATCAAGATTGTGGTAAAACGTCCTGGAGCAAGTCCAAAAGACGTACTTGCAAGGATATTCCAGACAAGGTGGACTTTTTTGTTTGATAGTTTCCTTCCGAAAGGCTCTTATCAAGATTAAAACCGTACAAATGAGGCGCTGTTGCGGAAAAAAATATATTTATATAGTGAGGGCTAATATCTTGCAGGAGCTGCGGGTTAGATGAGAAACTAATTTATTCATGCCCTGAGGTTTGACTCTATATTTCGCTTTTTATATTTATAGGAGTATTTAGCATATGATCTTGCGCTTGCTTACGACCTACTTTACGTTTATAACTTTGGCGAAATAATATGGGGGTATTCAGACTATTTTTCATCAACAGCTGCCAGAAACATAAAAAGAAAATAACATTGTTTAGACACCACTGGTACCTGCAGGATGACTGAGTTAAAATGCAATTTACTGACTTATTTATTTATTTGTATCAGACACATAATTGTTTTTCCTTTTTAGTTATTTTTTATCTCCCACCTGCGACGTAAACTATTAAATATTAAAAAAAAATGACTCAAAACAAATAATGTTCTGTATGTATTTTTTTTATTATTGACTGGTTTAACAATTATAAATTACAATGAATTTATTTTATAACATTTGGTCCCTATTACACAATCTAATTTTAGATTTTGAAATTTTATTACCCTTTTATGGTGTAAAAATAATGAAAAATAGCCGCTAGGTGTGAATTAATAATAAAATTGTAATTGCAGAGTGCAGGAGGTCAATTTATTTAATATGATAGCTTTAAGCAACCAATATATCAAAACAAATAACAAGTTTATAACAAATGATGTACTAGTAAAGTAGTGGCAAATTTCTTCGCAGACATTTTGACTAGTATCCCCGCTTCTTCTTTCTTGTGTTCAAGGCTACAAGTAATAACTTCATAAGCCGTGTGGAATTATATGCATATTGCGTATTAAGGGAGGCCGAATTTATCAAAAGAAAATTTGCATATTCTGGCTGCGTACAAAAATGGAACATTTGCTCGGCTTTGTAACACCCAACGTCTCATATGTTTCAACGTAATTTTCCCTCTGATTATACCTGTTGTTGTACATTCTTACATATTGCGGCTTTCATGTAATTAGTTTCGGGGGGTGCGAGATTGGGGGTGTGATATCACCAAGCGTTTGAAACCCTGCAATTGATGTGAAAATGATTGACTAATATACAATTACATCATCATTGACTTAAAGGCATTTATCAGAATTCCCGGGGCGTGAGCAGGGAGCACGCGTAGGAATTTCGTTAAGATTTAAATAAAGCTCCCTGTTGAAGGGTGAGGTCGGCGGCTTTTGTCGGAGGGAAGCAGCAAGAGCTGGAATATTTCCATATGTGACAAGGGTGAATACTTACGGAATACCATTACATTTCTATACGCGAATATATGACAGGATAAAACGATATATGGCTGCCACAGCTCAGAATAGAGAGCTTCTTAAGCTCACCTTCGCTTGTCTTCTGAAGTATAATAAGACGCGAGTGCTTTATGCGACTTGTAATTTAACAACTTATTAATCGGAGGCAAATTGTTGACGGGAATAATGCAAATATCCTTGATTTAACTCGCACAATAGTACAGCTTGAGTGGAGAGTCTTAGAACATGTTAGTTGTTGCGAAATTGCAGAATAAAGAGCCCTTGTTGTCCTCCAGACAACTTCAATTATAAATGCACCCTCTAACTTCCCCGCGACTCTTTGCCATCCCTCTTTGTGACGATTTTGCGACGTGTCCAACTCAACTGAAACCAATTTGCAAGCGATAATTGGTTCGCTAATATTTTTCCCTTAACCTGTCAAAGACCACACTCCAAAAGAGAAAATTTTGATATGAACTACGGCGTCAAGATTTTTTTGAAAAATTCCTTTTTGTTTTAACTCTTATAACTTATAACTGAGAAATCTGTAAATTAGATAGAGAAACAGAAGAATATACACCTAGAATATCAAGATCAGGCTTTCATAACAATTTAACTTAAGAATTGATTCTTTTCAAAGTTGGGCAGTTTTAAAAACATTACTGTCAGTACAATCATTTTGATTTAAAAATAGTGAAACAACGATAATAATACTTTGTATTGTTACCGAACCCGTCTTATACTCGGGCCAATTTTATTCAATAAAACAATTACTTTTTGTTGTGTGGCCCGCGTTTGAAACATGCAAATCATCATTATTTTGATTGAAAACAATTCCATGACTAATCGCTAAACAAAGCGCCCTATTAAAACTACTTAATATCGTTCCATCGCACCGATAAAATCTAATTAGTAGGCGACTACTAATTACGAAACTTTCACGTATACTTAAATCCGTTCGATTTTCCCATTTCTCTTAATTCTATACTAGTTTTCCGTTACCACTCGTTCAGGCCACCGGTGCATTTTTTCTCAAGTGTTGTAGCTGGTAATCGATTTTTCGAAGACAGCTTTTAGAGTTTCATGAAACTCTACCGAATGAGGTGCTAATTAACACGTCTGGACTCTAACCGGAAATCGATATGGGTATCCGGATGATATCCCAACTAACCGCAATGGACATAACTCGGGATTAAGGCCGACATTTGGCAGTCGGTTATGACGCCTAGAAATGTTAATATTGACTGCCATCGGAAGGATTAACGTCTCCACACTGCCCCCGACACGGCATAACAGTTCTTCTAATTGCACCGGAATTGTGGAGAGAGAGCTATATGCAAATCCGGTGTGGGATTAAAGGACACAGTCCGATTTATTTCTCTAGTTCTTCTAGAAAAACCGGTTTTGATTACTTATAGAAAAACCGGTTTGTCTGGAATTATAATTAGAATTTTTGAACATGTCACTCAAAGAGATGTGAGACAAATTGCTTTTTATCAGATTATATTTTTCGCAATTAACCCTCCATTCATCAAGAATTTTTATAACTCTGGTATGTATGTTAATTTTATTTTCTTGGAAGACCGCCTTTGATCTATAAAACGTAATTCGGTGATGTTCACGTAATCCCCTAAAAACGCGACATTAACTTTGATTAAGAAAAAGTTGGGGCACGTCCCTGCATTAATAAATCTTTTTGCGCGAGATTTAACTTTGGATAACCAACGTAAAATTTCTGATCTGCGAAATAATAACAACGGAATAAAATCCCTATTAGACTTTACGAGGTGTGAGCAATGATGATAAAAAGGGAAAAAAGGCATGAATCACAAGAAAGCCTCTTGTTTGTTCCGGGAATAGAAATGTCCACTGCAAAATGATCTTCCTAGGATTTACTCAAGTAGTAGTAGTAGTTTTCCCTTAGTTGAATCTATGAATCATCGTGCTATCATGACCAGTGGTCCTCTTGCACACAGTTCTGCGATAAATCGTCAAATTAAGAGCTCTAATTTACTCTTCTCTACAGTAAATAGTCGAAAATTAGCCAATTGAAAATTCACCCCTGTGACAATAGAATCGTTTAAAAATCGACCCCTCAGAATGACTGCTTCTAATTAATAGCCTCTTCACACTAATCGATACATAATCACCCCATTGACCCTCAACCGATAAACCCAGGTTTTGATGTCTACTCATGCGATTAAACCGGACGTGTGCACGAAGACTTTTTATTCATTGCGTTCAGGTGAGCCTTTTTCTAGTTTTTTTTTAACGAACAAGCTAATGCATCAAGTTGACTGTGCCAGAGGACAGTCCTGGAAATGTTCGAAACGCCCCTCGGCGGAGCAGCCAATTTGAAACAATGGACGCGTTTTCCGGGTATGCCCACGCTTTTATGCCTGTATCGATACCAAATGACGTAAATTTTCCAAAAATATTTATATCAGATGCACCCTCTGTGACAGTTGTGCGAGCAATTTTAAGAGTCTTGGGGCTTTTTTCTGGATGAGGGCTTGCGTCTACCGGAAGTGAGAGTGCAATTAACATGAGAGTCTGAGGCACGTGCTAGACTTCACAATGTTTGTCGTGAAGTCTCTCTCGCAATTTGATCAAACACAACCCGCATGCTTGGGAATAAGTAACACGAATTGAGTTTATCAAAAGGGCCGATAAGATCCTAATACAAAGCATAAATCGTTTACCTGTGTTGCCCGCACATTTTTTTCTCGAAGTGGAAATGAATAAAACGGTCGTTTCGCTGCAATGCACGTTTGTACTAGAGAAAACTAGGCGAGGGTGTAAAATCGAACGAGATTCAAGGGGCTGAGTAAATCAAAGTTTTCATTTCATTGAAAAAATTTTCGACCGGTCCAATACATCAAAATGTAATTAATTTAATGTATCAGAAAATAAAATCCTCAGGTGTATAGCATTACGTTATTTTTTAAAGCAAAGGCTCTAAAATGACAGCTGGAAACCAATTCCGTTGTGGGATTATCGTCTACAAGAAAAATCTGGCACCTAACAGGCCAATATTTTTTCCTGGCTATTACCCACCGGTCTGCGGCAGGAATAATTATTTGCTGGTTTCCCTTTCGCTTCTCGGCCTGTTATAAATCTCCCTTCAGCCGCAACGGCCGCTAACACAACCCATATGTCCGCTACCTTCACTATAAATCGCGTTAGATTTAAAAATATAATAAACAATTTTTACAGACTAAGAGGTATCCCGTGAGAATCTGCACGGCTCGTTAAATAACTAGATATATTCTAAGTTGTTAATATATCTGAGCGGCACATTTATTTCAACAAAATACGACCCGGCAGCGGCGTAACATAAATTCTCTAAACCAGTTGATTTGAACGAGCCGCCGCCACTGCCTTAGGTTGGGCACATGTGGCGGATCTGCCCGTGAGGGGTGCCATAGATGAGGCCATTATGCGACGTGGGGTCCGATGGGTCAAAGGTCAACTATCACTCCACGGGGTGCAATATTGGACTTACCGTAAAATTGATCGAGACGACAAAAATTAAAATGGCGCCTCTATTTGAGCAATAATGGAAAAGTCGTTTTGCATTTCTTATTGGTATTGGCAATTCCGATTCCAATGAGAAACTTGGAGTCTTGTTGGAATTGTTGTTTTAGAGTTTGTGTCGTGTTATGGAAGAACATAAGAAAAAGTGAAAAAGTGCTATTAAACACAAAAGAAACAAAACGACTGAAACCTATTAGTTGTTGTTAGAAACGAACACGTTTTGCAATTTGTATCCTTCGAAACGTTCTCGAAAAATATCCTTGTAATCTGTCCTCATGACATCGGAAGAAAAGGAAAAACAAAAAGTAAATGAACCAACGTGAACTGTGATCTTACCCGACTTTCAAATACAAATGATCTAAACACTTGTCCGGGTCTTTACACTAAACGGGTTAATTCTTTTCATTATTTCACGCTAGCTAAATTTAAATCGGAGCTAACGAACCTAGAAATTGGCCCTTTTGAACGCGTTATTATCAATTCTATACTGTCGCACCATCGATTTTACGTGAAACGGAACTTGTGGCCATTACAATCCGATAATTAAATTATTTTAGCCATTTTTATTCCGCCAGTGGCCAGATTTATGGATCCCCATATGAAAATCGCAAATCCTACCGATTCATCTATCATTTGCGCTTTGCTCAAAAGCCAGTTTTTGTTAAAAATTTAATAAAAATTAACGTGATGTGTTTAAGATATTGGAGGAAAATAATCGAAAAACGAAACATTTTTATTTGAAAAAAAAAAACAATCAATTTTAACACAACAGACACGCCTCGTTGCCTGCAGCGACCCGAGAAATGAAACAAACTCCTAGAGTGAGTGGAAACCGAAAATAAAAACCTGGCGCCAATGGGAATCGATAGGTGAATAACAAAAAGTAAAACGTGACATCGATGCCGTGAGCTACGCACCTGTTTTGAAACGCCTGGCTATTTATTTGTGCTATTTGCAACGTGTGTGACAAAGAAACAAAAAATTTAATTTATTTGTTTATTTGAAAGGAATCGGAATTTAGTTTTTGTTTACGAATCCGTTGAAAGCAACAACAAATCTTGTCGAATCCTCAATGTTCAAGTATTGGATAAACGGATTAACATCTTCATGCCCGTGTTAAATTAAAAAATGAATAAGATTTATTTTAAAACAAAGTCGCTAGAAATTTTGGATAAATACTAAAAAAAGCTAAATACTAAATGCTCAATTTTCTACTAATGTTTTGATTGTTGTATCTATTTTTGACTAAGTTTGTTTTACAGTTATTGTCGAACTTTTGTTTGAAAGAAAAAAGAAGTGCACACAAAATCGTAGCTTTTATTTGCGTTTTTTAAGTGCTCAAATAGGTAAAAGTAATAAATATGTTGTTTGCTGAAACCGTGCAATAGAAAACAAATAAGTTAATTTACAAAGTTGGGTCTTTGTAGAGCCTCATAGTTCAGGTAACGCTTTTATTGCCATTTAATTATGATGTGTCTACAAGTATACTTTCCAGAGCGTCGGTTTACCCTCACAATGCCTTCCAACTTTAATTACTTTGTTTCTGTTGAGATTAATTTAATTTTCGCCCGCTATTTACTCACCAAATTTCGTTCGAAATCCGCAAATTTTATCAGATTTCCAAGCAACAAACCCGTTAGTTGTGACGTTATCCTTTAGTGTCACGACTAAAAACCGGAGCTTTCATAGAAAATATTTACTCGTTGAAAGCCAAAACTTACAATTCTGCATTTAAATTTCAAATTCCGGAGCTTAGAGGCTGTCATTCCCGACCGAAGGGCTTAGCTTGTTTTAGTTTTCCCCGTAGTCCTAGGACAATGTCTCGTGCGCGTCCCTTGACAGCGCCGGGAGATAAATGACACAACAAAAGGATTGTGAAGAGTATGATGAGTGGCCACCACACACGTGCTTGTACAAACTCTCGCTTAATTCGCATCGTGTCGTGCAAGCCAGTGCAGGCCTTTTATAGGAGATGACGGCGACTTCCTCCATGTTTGACAGGCGAATTGTCCACACTGTCAGGATTATTTTCTGCATTTGCATAGCAGTTGGTAGTCGCTGACCCGCGACTTATACACTGTTACCATTGAGCCTGTTTACACCTTTCTATAAATACAACCGGATAAATATATTAAGTCCGTTTTATATTCACTCAACTACGTGCTGAATCGTAAATCTCTCTGTCATAATAAAATGGATAATGCGATTTTAACGCCGGTCAAATTGTGAAGGATGGACTGAAAACTAGCTGCCGCCGGCACAAGATCAAACCGGAGCTGTGCCATTTCATGAGATGTTATGCTTGTTTGGCTCTTCCAATATCCTGCCAGAGCTAAAGCTACTCAACACCTACTTTCAAGATTATTAATACATTTCCACAAAAATTGAGAAAATATCACCTTTTTACATCAAACTCGGTTAGAAAAAATATACAACTAAAAACCAAATCAAATTTTTCGTAGTATAATACTGCTATTTATTCGAACGATTGCAGAAATTCACTTTTACAATAACTGCTATTAGTAATTGAATCATTGTGGAAAAGTTTTACAACAGATTAGAACATTTTCATTTAAGAAACAAAATCTTCAAACTTTATCGAAATGTTAACTATTATCGAAACCTTAAATGATTTTATACAAATGGCATTTTCTTTTTTTTACAAAGTTTTTGCACCATAAGCTTTTTATTTACAAACACATTTGTTGTTAAATCAACGGTTCATAATAACACATAATAAGCAGAATTCTTCAAAAAAGTTTTAATTTTACAAAAATGAAAAGTTAAAAACAGTTATGAAACCATTAACTCTTGGTGTTTTTGTGAGAAATTCTAATCCTTTGTCTTGTTTTGCTGGATTTCACTCTCCGATACCTTAGCGATTACATTTGTATTAGCCCGAAATTAATTTATTAGAGCACTCGGGTCAGACACAAAAACACTTTCTTAATTAAACTAAGTTGTTCCGGTGGTAAATCGCGGCACAAAGCGCAATTAACAAACCCACCACTGCTCTCCGGTACATAAGATCCTTAGCGAGACGTCAAGCCCAGGCTTCTATGTCACTTCTTCTCCCGTCACTCGAAGAAGTCACGGATTTTTCCCCCTTTTACAACAATAGACGTTTATATTTAGAAGTTTCCAAGTCGACATCGTCGTTTTTCAATAGACAGTTTCTCTTCCACCTGAAACCAATTATCTCCTCACAAGGCGCTTCCTATTGTCCCACCCCTCGAAAACAAATTTTCGCCCTGTAAATTTTTAGTTTCCGTCAAACGTTCAAAGTATGTCGGTCCTCAATACGGGGGAGCAAAGCGGCTCACGACCTTATGAGTAGCTGTGACAGTGCACGGCGGCATTTCCGCCGGAATTCCCGACATTCCCGCCAACCTCGCTAATTGCCGCCCCCTAAACGAGCCACCCTTCAGCCTTCAGACCCCATATGTGTCAGCTCGAATTTCTAATTTTTGATGTGGATCAGATTTGAGGTTATTTATGGGACTTTCGTGGGTAATTATTTTGGAATTATTCCAGGGATCAATTTTTTAGTTTTTAATTGCACGGGCGCGCAGATGAGACCAGCATCAAAAATGTTTTAAATACGTTTTGATGTAAGTGTGATAATCCCTCCAAACACCCGCATTTCCGCCTTCAGGCGATTTTTTATGTAATTAACTCAAGTCGCCGGGAATGGCGTGACAACGAGGTACGAACATTTAAGCTTTTGACACCTACTAATTATGTGTATTTATTGGACATAAGGTTACAACGTAAACAAGTGGGTTTGCTTGTGAACTTTGTAACCATTATTAATGACAGACGAATGCAACAGCTTTTCCATGTCTATGGGTCATTAATAAAAACTTCTTACGAAGTGAATTACTACAAATTATAAAATTAGACGTTTAAAACCGCTATTTTTCTTTGTAGTTGAGATTAGATTAAATCGACATGTCAGCACAATGTAATCAATTCTCATTTGAAACGGAAACACAGGTATAACCTCCAGGTCATCTGTTTTATGTGACACGATAAAGAAAAGTTTACTATGAAATGAAACGTGACAGGTATCGATTAGAAGTTTTCAGGTATTGTTCACTAACCCGCCGCATCCACCATTTTTTATCATTGAAGATGACAAACTGACTTTGTTTACATCTCTCATTTATTTTGTGCGTATATTTTGGCCATAAATTTTAAAATTTGCCGGTCTATGTACCAGTTTTGCAAATTTACCTGTTCCAACCATGATTTATTATTATTTTGAAAGCTATATTTTGTTCAGTGGACTGGGATTAAAATATTTATATTCTGAAATAAATTGATGGACAATTTTAGTCTCACTTGTTGATGTGTATTTCGATTTTTATTCCATTTTTAATTGAATACAATCGAAGCAACTTTTACTAAAGAGATAAATTTGTATATCGGACAAACAAATTTGTTTAATAAAAGTAATAATAAAAAATATACTAGTTACTTAAATAAATGTTTGGATAATCTATTCTAGGAAGCCATGAGGAGCATTTTTATTGCAGATAAAAAGAAGTATTAAATTACTTGTAAGAAATAAATGTCTATCCCGGCGCCTCCACCATTTTTGTAGTAGCGTGCAATTCGTATGTAGATTATTGTGTACTGGAATCCAAACGATGGAAAATTCCGGATAGAGGCAACCTGTTCCTTCAGAACCTTTGCCATGAAAAGAGCTGGAGGTCTGAAACTCTCCGTATTTACACATAAATATCTCAATCGAATTTCTCGGCGCTCAATCCGTGTTTAGATTCAAGTTAGCAAGTAGACCGGAGGGTTTATATTACTTCCGGTTGACCGCACGGAATTGCACAGTGCAAATAAATGAAACTGTTCCTGAATATAGTGAGTTAGCTAAAGGGTTGCGCCTTACAGGTTAACTAATAGCTACGTTTGCGCTCCGGTGATGACATACAGTTTCGAGGATGCGTAATTTAAAGGGCTACAATCTCGGCTTTAAGTACACACGAACTTCACGGTTATTACGGCAAGTTTGTTCGTGATTCAATTTGGGAGCCACTTGGGGAGTTGATAATTCAATGAAAAATGGAGCTTTTAATGGCTAAGTAGTGCAAGACGGGATCGGTCAGCGTGCGAAGCGATTTTATATGCGGAACGAGTTCGGTACATAAAACTCGCTCCTTAACCCTTCGGTCACGTAATGAACATTTCCGAAATTTCGTATTCAATTCCGATATCCAGCCGGATTTCGCGCCGCGGTATTGCCTCGCACAGACGTTCAATGTATCTCCTTTGATAGGACCGTTTCTTTTGACAAACGCTCTAACCCTAACTTTTGCACCATTTGAGCTCCAGGCGATTACAAGCGCCGGTTTTTAATTTGCTACAAGCACAACTCAGAGCTTCAATGACTCGCAAAGCTCAGTAATTCAGAATTGAAAGAATAAATTGAATGTTTGAAACCAACGAGTGTTTGTGTGTAAAATGCAAAGCGATAAAATTCACTTTTGAAACAACAAGTTTTTAGACAATCATTTTTTTCAACTGGGTTTTTGTAATTTTATTATTTTGCCAAGCTATAACTGAGCTGTTTTTATTACGTTACAAGTAATTTTTCTTGGTTATTAGCCTCTCCCTCGGCGTTCGCATTTGCGCCTAAATTCCATCTTTTCGTTCATCACTTTATGGCGCGGAAGTTTCGTTTTAAGTAAGCTTCCGAATTTCTCCATTAATAACCACCATCCCTCTCTGTAATGCAAAGCAAACCATCGGCATCGGATATCCATTATCGGGTAATAAACATGAATTCTGAAGGCCTTTGTGGCAACACACGACATCAAAGTGCCCTTCTACAGTCATCATTCAGCCGATTTTCTTTAGGCATTTGGGACTGGACGTCGCAGGAAAATTAGCAATGCAGCAGTTTTGAATAAGCGCGACAAATAAGAGTCTTAGTCCCCTAGTCGTGCCATAAAACGTAATTCACGTCTTCTAACCACACAATCTCGATCTTGCTGCATAAATCCCGTGAATCACTTTAACAGCTGCTCTATAATAAGCCGCAGCGGGGTTCCTGCTGCTCCGTAGATCAATCCGTGCGATCGATCTTATTGTCTATTTCGCGGAATATGTTGGCAAAAATGCCACGACGCGTAGTTTATAGCTTTTTACCAATCTCATTAGCATGAAGCGTGGGTTCAATTCAATCAATGTTCGTGTTGCTGGAACATTTTTTACGTTTTAATAAATTCCGGAAATCATTTTTTAACATCGCGAGTAATTGATGTAACGATTATTGTTATAATCTGCCGGCTGAAACGGTATTTATTTTCAGCAAACAATGCCGCTGAAAATAGTATTTCGTCGGTAATGCGAGAAGCTGTCAGCAACTATAGTTTTATTGGTCACAAGGACTAAACTTATTGTTATTTTCTTCGGGTTATTTTCGGGATTGAAATGTCGGGTTACGCTTCAACTTTCAACAGTTCCGTTACTTTTATCTAAAAATAATAACGAAATATTTATGACGGTAATACATTGGGTTTATGATTTATTTTGGCTTACGATGTCTCCTGAAATAACAGTTGTTGTGATTTTTGTGCAACATTTAATGAAGAATCCTTTAACGCTTGTTCGTTTTAAAAACTGTATACAACAAACTACAAAATTTTGGTTTAGATTTACTGAAACTAAAGTCACTGAATTAAAAATAGGTCACAGCTGTCAGTTTCAGCGATTGTTTTGTAGACTAATTATGAAAAATTGTTAAATATTTTTATTCTGTTTTTATAGGAAACAGATGGTACCTAGTTTTGGCTTCACAACTGGCAACAATTAATACTTGTCTCAATTCTCATATTAGTCTTTATTTTCCCGTCATAATCATGCTGTATCAATAATAAAACCCACAAAAATAAATACTTATTTTTAAATTTGAGCTGTTTTTTGCTCCAAACATTGACTGAAATTAATTAAACACAATTTTAGGTACTACGTATTTTAGAATAATGTTATAATAATGTGTACATTAAAAATTAAATAATGGGTGAACATTATTATAGTCAAAGTAAGTAACTGAAAAATGCTTTTTTTATTCCTAGATTGGTGATTTTTTATCTGTTTGTACCTAGAGTAATGAGTATACAGCCTGTCCCAAGTTTTAGGCCCGGCTCAAAAATAAATATTTCTAATTGATTAAAATAAACTTTTACTAGTGCAAACAATAGAGGATTATATAGACTTCAATTTGGTTTTTATGATCTCATTGCCATACATTAAAAATTTTGAACAACATTAAAGCACTAAAGGAAAGTCTGTATAATCCTCTATTGTTTGCACTAGCAAAAGTTTATTTTAATCAATTAGAAATATTTATTTTTGGACCGACGCGGCCCTAAAACTTGGGACACGCTGTAGAGTAAAAATTGAACCAAAAAGGAAAGCAATAACAACGGGGTGATATTAGTAAGAGTAATTAATTATTTTGCAGAGGGTAGAGATTTCAATGAAATTAACCGAAGTAAAAAGACGAATGAATAAAATAGCACGTTTGCGTTTAAATATTTTACGAGTTTGGAAACGCATTTAAATTCTTTAAGCACAAACAGAACCAACAGGCTCCATAATTGAGTTAAGTTAAACTGTCCTCATTTCGAAATAACCGCTCCTTAGATCGATTAAAAATATATTAAAAAGGATAAAACCGCTTTATTTCCCGATTAATTAAAAACGCGTTGTCGCAATGACGACTTCCTCTCAGCAATCCTCGAGATCATTAATTAAGTGAGCATCTGTTTTTCAGCACTTTGCTTGTAAATTGGGAGCTTTGAAGAACCCTAGTCGGTGTTTTGCTGACCTGAAACTCGCCGATGTAATGCGTTTAACTTGTACTTGGATAGAGTTTAACGGATATTTGTTTAGTGTTAGAGTTTATTAGGTCAACCTTTGCTTCCATTAATTATGCCACGGCCGGATGGAAATTGTTCCACCTGTTAATTATTATAATCGATTGTTTCAGCAAACTTGGAGAACACCAAAAACGACATCGCCATCTACATCGGCGTGACCGTCGCCGTTTTCTTCGTCTCGATGCTGTCCTTCTTCCTCACCCGCATGTACTGGAAGAAGAACCGCCACCAAAGCTTGTACAACATGGCCTCTAATGGTAAGATTGTATCAGATATGTTTTTATCAGCACCGTACATGTTTGCGGGTCACAGCACGTACAAAAGCAAATAACTCGATTGACCTTTTTCCGCTCTCGAGAAATAAGAAAACAGATGAAAACCAAATAAAGAAGGGAAATCAAATACGAAACCTATGTTTACGTTATCGACTCACACAAGAGACGTCTACCTTATACGACAAAATATACCTACTTCAGTTCACCACCTAATGCCATTTAAATTAATTAACTAACATGGTCAATGTAAAATAAATTAAATATTTATTTCAACCAAATAAAAGTCCAAAACTGAAAATTCTAAGATAGCGTTGTTTCAAAAGCAAGAAGTAAAAATGAGAAATAAAAAGATTTACTTATTTAAAAAATATATGGGTAATTGAAAGAAATTAGAATCATAAAAAAAAATATTCTAATAAACTTGAGAAATCTACAAATGAACTAATAATAATTTGGATGGTATACCACCACTGCTTTTGTCAATATGCACCATTGCCATTTTTTCTTGATCCAGTCTGAAGTTATAAATATGTTACAAATCATTCAGTGAATAGAAGTGCTGAGAAAATGCCGCTCACATTTCATCGAATCATAATAATTTGATTGATAGCGAATTGTTGAGACTGACATGGAGCCGTTTTTCTGTCAAATGCCTTTAAATTGAATTCGTTAGAAGCGGTTGAAAGTCGAATTGTGCACATGTGGTTTTAATTTAGTACGTTGTTAAAACCGTCGTTAAAGTTCGAGTATTTCTCTAATTGACCATCGACTTAGTCATAATATTCTTTTTTAATTGAGTCTGTTTGCATAKGCATGCTCTCCTGTTGTTATTTATTATTGAATCATTTACACAGCTCGTTGATTATTTATAGGGTTATCCGGTATCGGGCAGATGTGAATTTTCATTGTAAAAAGCTAGTTTTGGAGCCACATGGTCTTCATTATCTGTCAAAAAATTACAAAATGATGAAATATTGCTTCTCTGGGGGGCACATCACTTAATTTTCTCGAGATTTTTATAATTCGTTCCGACAGAACGAGGAATGTGAAACAAATGTGTTGGTTAAAAATGAAAACAAAAAGAAAAAGACTGTAAATCAGGCTCGATCTAGAATTTCCGTTAATTAGAAGCGAGGAAATTCGGCACTAATGATCCTCGAATTAATTACAAGGTTTAATTTTAGCGTCTGAAACCGAAGTCTAATTTTATATTTGAGAGACATGACGGTTGGTTGGCAATTATGGTAATTATTTGCCGTTCTGGTAACACACAAAGCTCACACACAGCCTTATTAACTCAGTTCGATTTAGCTTATTTAAACAATTTGGGACTTACCGCCGAATTACTCCTCTTCAAACGAGAAAGACATTAAACACCAGTTGGAATTACTGAGTACMTCTCGCTTTTGTATCATTAATAACGGGCACAAAAGCCATTATGATGAATGAAGTCGGAATAGAATAAGTCATCGGACTTACACAATTTATCATCGGAGAATGCACCAATTTTGCAACGTCGTTAACTCTATGAAAATACACAACAAATTGACAAAATCTTAAAAGGTAAAACTRAAGAAAGACTAAAATTGTTCTAGAGTTACAATTTRGACATCTTTAAGATTAACGATGTTTTCAAATCGTCGATTTTACGACTGCTGCTCGAAGAGAGTGCTCACGTGTTTCTTGAAATGTCACTACTCATTCAAAACAAACATGGGCAACACTTAATGGCTTATTTTACCATGAAGCATGAAACCCAAAATAGCTATTGAAGCTGCCGACTGCGGCGGGATTGCTACTTTTATGTGTGGGAAACAGAAACAATCGTTGCGATTGGCAGGAAATTAAGTAGCTTTAGTAAGGATTAAACCAAATGTGACTATTTTAAGATAAAAAAATTTGTAAAATTTTTGGAAACGCTGACCATATCAAAGATTGTAGAACTTGTTCAGATACTTAGCTAACTACCTTTTTGAAATTAGAATTTATAGAACAAATATTTTTCTGTTGGATTATTATATTTTAAATTTAAAACATGATTTTATTTTCGCACTTCCCTTCAATGGCTTTATTTTGTTTTTTTTGTTTTTAATTKTTTTATTCTTTAGCAAATGTGCACCACATTTTATTCTGACRTAAAACATTTTTTTTGTCAATTTTGTTTGAAAAACGAACCTTTTGGACGAAAAATATGTAGCTAATAGGTAAGCATGAAAAATTGTAACACCAATGTGGCTACATATATTGGTAAAAAGCTCTATAAAAGTTTACCGCTTCTATAAAATAAGACTGCGATGGAATTCAGTTTGGCGCATGTACTTAATAAAACCTACGCCGGCAATTTTCACTTAAGAAAGCTCATCTTAAAGCCACTCATTTATGATTATCGTCTCACTAAAGTACGCAATAAACTCAACACAAAGTAACGCGTTTTAAAATCTGTAATTTAATGGAGTTTTTTTCCGAAAAAAGTACTTTACAACTCGCGATCGTCTTATTAAAGTCGTAAATGTTTCAGATTACCATCCTGAATTTTTCCCAGAGCAAGATAAGAAGTCATTAAGTCTCCAGCCAGATTTGACTCAGACCGTCCCGCCTTGTTACGAATACCCTTACACGACACCAGCGACATCTGTGACACGATCCGTCTCGGAGCATCACTACGACGTGCCCCATCTTACTTCCGGGAGTGATATTCAAATGTCTCCAGCGACGAGCTCTACCCTGGAGTCATCTAGCGGCAAACGGAGCCAATTGAGCGGCTTTACTAATAATTGTAAGTAATCTAACCGGTCAAATTTAGTTCATGACTGTGATTTTTTCAGCCGATTCCACCTATGAAGTGGCTACAGAATCAGTCACTTTACCTCTCCCCGCAGCTTACGCTGTCACACCAACCACTTCCGGTAACTACACTAGCGCAACGGTGACGCACAGCGGAGCTTTTTTGAATCTTCTCGAGTCTGGAGTGAGCTTAGTCGTGCCAGAGGGCGCCATCTCACGCACCAAGAAGCAGGAACTTTTCTTGTCGATTCTCAACGAAGATTGTTTCCGACCTAAACTTGCCGAAAACTTGACTCAACTCAGTCCTGTCGTTTCCTGTGGTCCTAATATTTCCTTGAATAAGTCTGTAGTACTTAGAATTCCGCATTGTGCCGAGTTGAGTCGAAACAATTGGTCTATTTCGGTGTTACAGAGCGACTGTAGCGATTCACAGTGGCAGAACGCCGTAACTTTGGGCCAAGAAACGATAAATACGTCTGTTTTTTGTCAATTGGACAAAGATGCAGGTTATTTGGTCACCGATTGTTTGTCACGATTTGTGATTGTTGGTCAGTCGACCAATGGCATGGCTTTGAAAAGACTCAAATTGGCCGTTTTTGCGCCCAAATTGTGTTTTCAGAGTTCGGTCGATTATAGCATCAGGGTTTACGTTTTAGAAGACACTGATAGTTCAATGGAGACTGTTTTTGGGCAGGAGAAACGTCTCGGAGGGTATTTATTAGGCGAACCTCGGTCAATAGTGTTCCAAGATGGCGGAAGCAACCTTTGTTTGACTTTAGACAACTTAAGTGAGGGATGGAAAACCAAACCATGTTCCAATTATCAAGAGATTCCCTTTAGACATTTGTGGCAAGCCAGTAGTAACAGTTTGCACTGTTCGTTTACTTTGGAATCGTATGAAATCTCCCGATGTTTAAATTTTAAAATTCGMGTGAACCAGAAAGGTTTCGAGTATCACCAAACATTTGACATCACTTGTAAAGACGACAGTGATATCTCAATCAGTAAAACCAGCTCTGGTAAAGTAGTGCCAAAAATAACGATCCAGAGCGAGACCAACCGAAACGATACGAAAAAGATGATCGATTTCGGACATTCCCCTAAAAGTGCCAAATTCAAAGAAGAGGTCAAAATGACCAAAAACTTGATAGTGACTGATAGGGGTGTATCTACATGTGATGACTTTAATTTTAGATTAAGTAGGCAGCTTAGGAAGCAGCTTTGTCAATGTTTAGATCCTCCGACGCCGAGAGGCAATGACTGGAGAATGCTGGCACATGCTTTAAGTGTTGATAGGTATATTAACTTTTTCGCAACGAAACCGTCACCTACTGACTGTATCCTGGACCTCTGGGAAGCCAGGAATAGACAAAGCAACGCCTTGACCGAGCTTAAACAGATTTTTAGCGATATGGAACGATTCGATGCTGTGAACATTTTAGATAATTGCTTGGGACCTAATTGGTTGTAAATATTCCACTGATGCATTTATCTACAAGACCAGATGATTCGTTTTATTATTCCTTGATTCAAAGCTTTTTTGTATTTTTTTCGTGGTTGATGAATTTTTAGATTTATCAGAAATGAAAATTATTTTATAAGTTGTTGAATATGTGAATGTTGTCTTGGAGACATAAAATGGACCACGTTCCAAGAATAAAATTGTGCAATTTGCGTAGATATTTCTGCTAAAAATAGTCAAACGAATATTTTCAACACGTTTTCTAATTATTATAGAGTGATATTATGAAATCTAATCATTACTTTTCACCACTGTATCCACTATTTAACCACACTGCCATTGTAATTGTATAATATATAATATTTTTTCTTTAATTTTTGTTGAAAATATTCGTTCACTCGTTACGTTTAAGCACCAGATAATCGAAATGTTAGTCTGTTGTAATCAAATTAAGTACGTAAAACTGAAAGACAGGAATAATTTGGAAAGAAACGATTTTAATGTAGAGTTTTATACAAAAGAATCAAAAGTAGTTTTCTAGATATTTTAGGATGTTTTGTACAAAGTAAATATTCATGTAATTAGAGGCAGGTCTACGTTGACATCTAGTACGTATTTTAGAATATATAATGATGTATATAGTCAATATATAACATTTTTAAAAAAATATGTGGCTATTTATAATACCTTTCCTCTTTCTCCATACGCAAATAACAAAAATAAATTTAGCTGAATCGAATGTAGCAAAACCTTATTTAAATTACTAAACAACCTGAAAATGCTAGTAATGATATCCACTATTTTATTTTATAAAAAAAAAATTATAAAAGAAAACTCATCCGTCATTCAATCTTTATGGTGATTTTTGATGTTTTAATAATCGAAACGACAACAAATTTGCTCTATACACTTGAAAACATTTGACGGGAAACTGTTTTAACTAATCTGAAAATAGTTTTCCATTTTGAGGTTTAACCGAGACACAAACCGCCAATTACAGTAGTGTAACTGTAGCTTCCACAGACCGTAGCTTCACTGTAAATGAATTCTGTATTTGATTCTATTTAGTACAAGCAGTAGAATTTAGGGGACGCTACAACTTCATTAAGCCTTTACATGTCCAAAAGTTCATTGCTTATATTTTATGTTCATTAATAAACAACAGATTGTTGTATTTACAAATTAATCACTGGATCAATGTTACGCAATTAAAAGCAATAATTTATATATGCTTTATTTTACCGTCCAATGACGATATGAGTATTACTACATACTATTTTTCCTCTGTTGCTTTAAACTAGTGTTAATATGTAATCTCCAAATGCATACAAATTTTATAAAAATTCAGATTTTGGAATGTTTTTATCTCGATTAAGAGATGATCTTCCTAAAGCATATACTATACATTTAAAATGGCATTGCATAGTATAATTTTTTGAGTATAGGAATACTACAATTTTTATTGAAGATATTGCATCCAAGTAGTGTAAGTCTGTATAATCAATAAATTCAAATACTTTGAGTTGAATATAGATTAATTTAAGAGTATTTTCCGCAGCCTTGTAATGGAAAGAAAAAACTATTTTGAAGCATTCCAGCCTTATAGATCATGTTCCACCCCGAGGCGTGTTCGCCAATATGACAGCTCATAAAGTAACTGGATGTCCATCTACTTGCGTAATAGGATTGCGATCGCCACCTTCGCTCTCCAACCCCCGGGGGACTCAATCCCAAATTCATACGTTTTACACTTTCCCGAACGACTCTTTCGTTATATCTCAAACAGATTTGTCAATGAGACAAACTTCTCTATATTTTACGATCAATTAAAAATGAAACCGTAAAATTGGCGACGAAATTTCGCTATCTAGTATTTTTCAAGAAACGTTGTTTGTCTGCGAGGTCGCCGAGAAAATCTCAACTTTAGAGAAAAGAGAAGTTATAAATTGTGGGGTGCAAGTCTGACTTAACTTGCGGTTGAAATCAACTTCAAGTTCGAGAGTAATTTATGGGTGACCGGGGGAGCCGCCATAATCACGAATGGCAAAAAAGATAACAGAATCGGATTTTCTTCAACGCCTCGCGGTTCAGTTTCAGTATGCTCGACACTATCGCCACCGGAAAGGAACACCAGATGGCTGTGAGCCAATAATGCAAAAAGACCAATCACGTAAGAATGCTTCTAAATTATAAATCATAAACGTCCTATTCTGATAAAGTAAGCTGAATTATTTTGCCGTATCTTGGCCGACATAAAAGTAACTGATTTTTAAGCCAAAATAACGTTTAACAATAATTTAAACACAAAATAATTAGTGTTTCTGTTTCGGTGTCACAATGAGAATTTTGTGTATGTATAGTGGTCACCAGGAATATTTGAGATTGACGTATGCAAAGCTTTATTGAGGATTAAGCAGCCTTGCGGTCGGCCGTAATAATTTTTCACTGCTGGTGGTACTACCCTGAAGATATAGAACAGAGCCGTATTCAGGAATTTTCGTGGTAGGCTTTTAATTCATTACAGGGAAACATTTAGGAATTTATATATTAATTTAGTATTAAAGTTATAATGCAGATTTGTAAAGAAACAATCTCAAAATATAGCTGAATATTAAAATTGATTAATTTTTTTTTGATGAAATCCCAAAAACAAATTTCTGTTACGGACCATCTCTTCCTACAAACCTTTGAAACGTGCCTGTCCAAAGAAATGCAAATTTGTTTATGGCATCTCTACCATATGAACCACCGTGGGGGGTAATCGTCTTATTCTATAATGAGTCTCAAATATTGTTGGTACCAACTATAACTGAAAACTGTTTTTTGACGACATTTTATGCAGTAATTTGGTCATCACTGGCCATAGACTGTCGTTTTTAAGTGAGAAATTATTGCAGTTCAACGTATTTCACCGAAACTAATGCAATTTAAGCTATTTAGCATAAAAACGCGTATCACAACCTCTCAATACTCGTACATTTGTAACACTTGTTTTTTAATATACCGTTTTATAATTACAACAAATTAATTAGTTTTTCTAACAAGGTAAAATGTAATGTAACATACAGATACATAAAAAAAAATTTTTTCATGGTGTAAACGTGTTTTATTAAAAATAGGTTAAAATATTTTGATAGCACTTAAAATTCAGCCGCTAAATTCATAATTTTTCTACCATTTTCCAGGTGAGCGACGATTCTGGCTTTCTCTACTTCACGGCATTGCATAGGTTGATATAAATTTGATTTCATTGATAGAAATATTTTTGATAGGTATTGTCAAATTGACAACTGACAACTAGAACCGAATTTACATTTGGAAAAATTGTATTTCCCGTTTTTTTTTTGAAGGTAGCTGTACCAAATTGATTTTGTAGATCAAAATACAAAAGAAGGAAATCTCAAGAGAGTTTTGGTTTTACTGAAATCAACTTTAGGTAATTAAAATATGCATTTGAMAAATTACCTGAACTTAAAGATTTATTGCAGGAAAATACAAATGCAAAAATACAAATACAAATATTACAAAACTTTAAGCCTTATTACTTCAATTTTTATAATATTAGAGATTCAGTTGTTTACCATAAAGATATAGACTTATAATAGTATAATTTTTTATTCTTTGTGAAAATTATTAGCACACGGCCTGCSGGATAATAATTTGTTCGGGCCMAGCCAAKACAGTTTYGTCCATATTCTGAGGGTTGGCTATATGCTCGCTGACGTCATTTATTGAGTGTTATTTAAAAAGTATAGACAGACCTCTCCACGCAGTTCGCTTTAGAACGAAAATCGGTTAAATCAGCTTAGCGACCCTCTACGTAATCAAATATTATATATCGCTCTTTTGACATTTTCCACATAGTTTTCAAAATTGTATTTCGTTTATCAGCTTTCCCGAGTGATAATCTAGTTGGCTACGAAAAATATCTCTTGTTCCCAGGAGCTTCGCCAACCCAATTATATCACTTTTATCTTAAAACACCCTTCAGAGAGCGGCGCTTTTTTATTTTCTGATAACCAATTAGATATGGACGTTTTATTTTAATTCGATATGTCACTATATACGATTATTTTTACAAAAAAAAAGAACACTCCTACCAGTTTGATAACAGAAAGAACAAGATTTTGGTTAAAATGAAGATAAAATTGGCATTTTCTCGCTTAGTGGAAACTGTCCCTTCTGGACCCCTGTTCACAAAGTAATCGTGATGGTCTGTAGAATAATAAATGAGCGTTCGACACATTCTGCGGTAAGTTGAGTGGACAGGGCCAGATCTTGTTCTACTCAAACTGAATACTAATGTAATCAGGTAAGCTAGACATCGACGCTACGCTAGACTTGTTTCCCGACAATAAAGTAGCGAAAAATCCAACATAAATAAACAAATCAAGAGTGAAAGTGGATGCCTTTTGTAAYATAGCGTCGATATAAGTTCCAATTCGCATACGTCATCTAAGATGGCGTCTTCGTCTGCGACATTACGATTTGCATAGAGCGTCGTTTTATGCTAATGTTTCTGATTTATGGTTATTTTTATTTGATTCTCGGAATTATTATATGGACTGTATCCGTATGGATGAAAATCATATTTTATACGCTAAGGAGAAGCTTTCTGCGGACCAAATCGATTCCGGAGTGAGAATTATTTTTCTTGCCAGCTTTTTATTGCCTTTTTATATGTTTGTATGTTTTGTTATGTTTCTGTTTGTAAATGTTTTTTCTCCCGGATACAACGATTTTGACACTGGGGTATGAGACGACATTTAACTGGCAATTAATTTGATTAGCACTTTTTCGGAGAGATTAGAGCCAATAAATAGAGTTATGGCTTTGAAGCAAAATTAATGAAACATTTTTGGTTGTTTTGGTTGCAATAAAAGTATTGCACTTAATAAAATAATTATACCGTGCTATCAAAAAAAAAATTAGAGTAGGCAGTGATGAAAGTCCTTCAGATGGCAGTCCTGATTTTTTACATCAAATGTCAGCGAAACGTTTATTCATTTTGAGTGAAATAATGTTCACTTTAGAGCAGACAATTTTTATTGTTGAAGTTATTACAAAAATACTGTACAAGACGAAAACGGTGAATGGTCACTTTCAGTTTGTGTGAAAAATTTCCAGTCCAGATTCCCAGCCAATGTGTTACCAACTGTAGAATATTAATCGTGGCCTACYCAAATTAATTTTTTTTGATCGCATGGTATTTGTACCGTTGCCTTTACTTTGTTAATTATTTCTTTGTATATTTCTTCCATTTTGGTTCTATCTTCTTCTCTCTCAGATATTTCCACAATTTTTGTTTAACTTGTCGAACGCGATTTTTAAATCCCACGTCCAACTAAATTTTTTCTTCCCGATTTTTAGACCAACTATCGAATGGAGTTAAAAGATTTGAAAATAAAAAATAAAAATAAAAAATAATTACAGTTTTTTTTTCAAGCTTTAGTTTCGCTTTTTTATTGATCGGAGTTCTTATTCGTACTCTCCATTGCTTTGTAAATCTTCTGCCTTTCCATATTTGTCTATTATTTTTATGATACTGTTTACCACATTCTCCTCTGCATGTCTCTCTTCAATTTAATAAAAATCTTATTTTCGTAATTCTTTTATAATCGCAGGTCAGGTTCTCGATTTCAATTTTTTTTCCGATGACGTAGTGATCTTACGAATATTTGTATTAAGTGACTCAAGTCGAATTTTTTTTAAATTCAGGTCGCATTATCAACACCATTAATAAAACGCTCGTATTTAAATCTGTGATTAGCCTTATTAAACTAAGCGCCCCAAAGCTCTACTTAATACTCTCCCATAAATCGCAATCACAACTTTGCACACGTCCGTATCAGCAATAAATTCAAGTTTTTTGCCATTCGGGGATCTTTAGTGGTCGGAGGCAGATAAATTGAAATTAGCACATCGTCATATTGGGTAGCTATTAATCAAAACAGGGCCACTTGATCCGCTTTGCGGTGATGTGATTATATTGCGATTATGCATCCGCTGTAACCGTGACAGTGTGTTGTGAACGCAAAGCTGCTATAATCAGAGAGTGCCGATGTTCCGTTGTCCTGTCACAGCCACCTTGCCATTCTCATCCACCCACGCCCCGCCTTCTRCGTCTATAGCCCAAAAAAGTTAAATAAATAAATAAACGGAATATGAATAGCATTTAAGAGATTTGCCTTTTTTAATTAAAAAGAATGATAAAACGGTGCATTGGAAAAGCGGTTTAGATAAAAATCTCTTTATTTCGGTGTAAATATGAATCGACTAATCTCGACCAAGTGTTGAATTCCCTTGTACGTTTAGAGCGAGCAAAGTGGGCCCTTGCGACAGATTCACTCTAATATTTTTTAACTCGGTAATCTGATATTGTTCCTTGTCCGCGCATCGGCTCAGTTCACCACCCGGAAAATTAAGTTTGCGCCCTGTAAAAAACTCGAACAAGTGTTAAAACGCGACTTGTTCTCCCGGAGCTATCAAGCATCACTATAAAATCGAATAAACAATTGTTACATTTGATTTATTTATGCAGAAATATCCAAATTTTCGTGCCGCAAACGACCCCACTATTCATAATAAAAACATTAGTTTAATGTAGTTGTAACAGACGTCAAGGCTGTATAATAACATGGGGATTTTTTCAACGAAGAGGAAGCGAGGTTGGTACAAATGGCAGGAAACCGGAACTAGGGATATTCTTTTAGCGAATATTTTTGTAGTGCTGTTTTACATTTTAAATGCCATTTCAATGAATGGTGTCGACTACAATACCGCAAAGTCACGTCTTTTTTTCTCTCGAGAGGGCACACAAATCTTTAAGGTCCCTCCCTTAATGGGCGAATTGCAGTATAAATTTTATTACAATATCTAGTTAGCATTAACGAAACAAATGAATGCGACCACACGAAGACATAAATCATATCTCGGGCTAATGCCGTCTTTGTTAGAAGCGTTCCCGGTGTGTTTAACCTCTTCTGTTTAAGAAAAGGGTTTAGTAATTAACTTAATGGTCTCGAAACAAGATTGCGTTTGGTTAGCAGTTCAACTGTTTTACTGATAAAATTGTTCCTTTATCTTATAAAGTGGTGAATAATAGGCTATGCTTAAACAGTGGGAAGAAGGGGATGCTGTTTGATCTACAGCACCAACAACAGTTTCGATAACAACGCCGTTTTCACACCATAATTGCAATCAGTTTTTCTATTGTTTTATTGAGCGTTATTTAAAATGAATTTATTTTGTACTCAATGTAAAAAGTGCTTTTATCAACTAATTTTAGTGGATAAATAGTCTTTTATCGTCTGGTGAAATAAAGTAATTTTTATCTACTGTTTATATTCTTTATTTTGTACAAGAAATTATGGTAACTGAGTACAAAGTACTTAAAACGAAATATTATACACGACAATAAAGATTGTTTATCCACAATCACTATATAAAGAGACTTTATTCCGCGTATCAACTACCAGTTTATCCACTAGTCGAATAAAGTAACTTTATTTCACTGTTAGAAACCAGCAGCGCACCGCGTACCAGCTTACTACGTTTAACCGAAAGCACATTTGGCGAGACGTTTAAATCTCAGTTTAATTTTTAATTAAGTTTGGAATAATTTGGGCCAGTGATTTTGGATAAAACGTTATATTGCAGTCGTGTGTTAGTCGCGTTTTATTCACTTAAGAAAATTAAYCGCTCGAACTGASGTAAATAACTATTATCTACTCGTAGAAAAAGTCTACTCGTGACTTTGTCACTCGTAAACTTAACCTTTTCACTAGTAGATAAACAATTTTTTTATCGTCTTGTATACCTAACTATTATTATTATATTTGGCAGTTAAAATTGACTTTTGACGTATGCGATGCCCAAATCGCTTAAAAATAGCTCAAGTTGCATTCGTTTCTGTGAAATACGTTGATCCAGTAGTGCAGCGAGAAGGTTTAACTCTAAATTCAAAAAAAAAAACAAAAATTATTGTTTTGAGAAAAATTGCATTAAATCTTTGATTGTTAACAAAATAATCAAGCAACAATTTAATATTATTGAAAATTGCTTAGGGTCTTAATTTTGGTAAATAATGGTTTATTCAAAGAAAATTTTTCTCATTGTTTTTGTATTTTGGGCCATCGTAACTCAAAAACCAATTTTTATGAGTTACTAGTTTTTGTTGGAAGAGTCGATCTGGCGTCAAAACTATCTATTAAAGTTTGATTGTGAACTAATCACCGTACTGCAAATTATTAATCTGACATTTGACACCTTGCTGGGCGTATTAAAAATTGTAGTTTGTTCAAAATACAGTTGGAGACAAAATACTCTGGTCGTCAATGTCACTTGAGTGACATTAAATTGTAAAGCATGCTTTAGGACTGTTAACCTTATTTTTAGCTACTGTCAATCATAGGTGACAAGTTGTATATATTTTTGATAGGAAAATATAACAGTCATTAATTTGAAATTGTCATTTACTTTAACGTTAAAGCTTGAATTACATTAAAGTGTCAGAAAAGTGACGATCAAAGTATTTTGTCTCCAACTGTACACTTAGATCACTGCCAACTATGCCTCCCCGTTAGAAAGTGATTTATTTTATTACCACATAACGCGTTGGCTATATGACATTAAAATTTCTTTGTGATTAATCAGTTTTTTGTAATATTTTTAAATAAGATTTCGAATATATTTTTTTAATACGGGTATCTGACTGCTCGCCATGTGAAATCTCCCCGGAGTTCCAGTCTAACGCCCGATCCGGAGCCAAGAACCAAAAGAACGTTACATATCGGCATACATTATTGGTCAAAAGACTCAGTGAGCGTATTCCGATTGTGAATTATGATTTTGAGCGCGAAACGAATCATATTTTCGTGGGATTCTCAAAGGACGTTCTATCTTTATCGCACTTGCAGCATCCGCAGCAATTTTTCTTACTTCAACACATTGAAATAGCCACAAATTACAGAGCGACTCTTTGTGAAACCTATTGAAGTCGTAACCGTGAAAATCATTATTGATATGTAACACTTTGAGGGTGCCAAATAGACATGTTATATTCATAAGTAGGGGTCGAACATTGCTCGGAAATTCCTTTCTTTTCTCCGAGGAATGTTTGTTTCTTTACTTATGCGTCTTGGATGGGCTTAAAGGTTTTAATAAAGTGGTGTTGGGTAAAAGCACTTGCCAATCAGGGACAATATCCGTCTAATGACTTTTTGGCGTACAAGGCCCATCTGTTCAAATGTTCGCGGCCAAGATCAACATATGGTGAAACTGGGGCTGGGGCTATTCATGAATTCACTATGCGAATTACAACGCCATAGGCGGATCAAAAAATTCAAAAATTTGTCCAAGGTACAAAAAACTTTGAAAGATTTATTTAAAAAAAAAAAACAAAAAGTGGGACATCGGGAATTAAAATTTGGAATAAGGGTAGAATTTTATTTTATCATTCTTACACTTATTGCAATTTTTTAAAGTTAAGTATATACAGTGTTTTGAAACTTTATAATTATTTTCCACAAAAATTCGAAAAAATGATCCGCCCCTGGCGGCCACCCTTCATTGAAACCGTTCCTGATCCTTTTGAATGGAATGAATAAATACTCCCAACTCCGGTGGAATTAGCAATCCCTCAGCACTCAGACCTGAAGGGTAGAAAGGTTTGATTTAGGCCTGTCGACTATGCCGTGTGGTCATTTAAACCATGGCTCTAAAATAATTTCCCTCCGTATACATGAACATATGTGCAAGTTATACGATTCGTATTAGAAACTATTCGTCGGGATTAAAATTTTAGGGGTCTTTTGTATACTCTTCGGCCGCCCGAAGCGTAAAAATAAGCTTAAATTGACTGTACAAACCAAAAAACTTCCACAATGTGTAAAGTTTGAATAGGAGAGAGAAGAAAAAAAGAAATGATCAAAGCTTAAGAAAGTCAAGCGAACCGTAAATGACAGAAACAAATCTCAAGTCAATTGCCTGTTTTTAGCTCAGATGGTGTAAAAACACATAATCCGGTTAAATCCCCGGAGAAGTGCTAATCGAAGAAGGCTGAGATATTGTCGCAACAGAGCTTCTATACTTGGCTGCACAGTGAACGAGAAATTAATTTACTGGATAGATGGTAGGATATGTAGAGTTAGAGACGAGAAATATAAGACAATTTCGACAAAAATAATTTGACTTCAAAGCTGTTTCGTTTTCTTAAAAAATATTTTTAAACGGACAAATTAGATCTTTTTAATTTAAAATTTATATTTATACAGTGAGAGACAAAATTATGGAATAATCTTATTTATTAATACTGAATTTTTTTTGAAACAAAAATGCTTGAATAGGTCAATTTATTTTTTCAATACAAGTTGATTTAAAATTGATGTTTGTGCTTAGTTGATATTATTTCATTTTTTAGATTATTTATTTTTTTTTTTTTTGGAAAACTTTATGTAATATTTACTATTTTGGTGTTGTCATTTCGACAATCAACAGATCGACATGGCTAAAAAAATAAAGGTTTTATTAAAAAAAATGTCGATGACGTCAATACTCAAAAACCAAAAAGCGTAAAATTTTAAATGAAGTTGAAAATTGTGTATTTAAAAAAATTTTACCTGTTTGTGCATTTTTGCTATAAAATATTTTCTGTTTTAATAAGATTAATAAAATTTTGCCACTCACTGTATACTATAATGCTATCTAATAGTACATGAGTTTTCTTGAAAATGTGGACACAATTTTTGAGTAAGTTTTAACTTATCCATACAATTGATGGGAAATCCCTCTTTGTTCTTTAAACAAAAGAAAATTTTGTGGTTCTTTTCTATAATTTTAGTTTTTTTAAATYTTAGATTACAATTTTTATTAGTGCTTCTATATCTTAAAAACTATCAATATTCGAATAAGACACGTTCTATTGATTTTTTAAAATTTCTGCACTACTCATAATATCGCTCAGTATGATTAGCTTTTTTTTGGTAAAAGTAAGCTGTTGTTTTATTTAAAAAAATATATACTTAGTTACTTTTGTATTAAGAATAAACAATCGACCTAAACATGCKCATTGCAGATTTTTCAGAATAAACGAGGATATTGTAAATTTCTAAAACAGAAGTAAACTCGTATTTCAAAATTTAAAGGCATTTAACAAATATACTTTGTGCTCATGTTAAAGAGTGCTTTTATCAACTAATTTCAGTAGATAAAGTAGTACTGTTTATATTCAAGAAATTCTGATAAAGATTGTTTATCTAGTCGTAAAAAACTCCACTTGTGACTTCGTCACTCGTAAACTTAACCTTTTCACTAGTAGATAAATAATTTCTTTATCGTCTTGTAAATATAATAAATATAACTATTTTTAAAGATAATAATGTTATGGTATTTATTTTAATTAATTTATAAGTTATATGGTAATCAACTAAGTATTAAATTTAATTTTACACTTAGATGGGTTTTTACTTAAAATTTTTGTTCATTTGTAGCTACCTATGTTTTACCTTTAAAGTACTTTAAAGTATGTTATAAAGAAAAAGATGTCTTAAAAAATGATGGAATTTTGTTTTTTTTTCTGGAAAAAGATGGAAGTGATTCGTTTCAAATGGACCTTCTTATACGTGACTGCGACTTATAGCATTTTGCGTCACCTTTGGCTCCCCTGAAAACTCTCTGGAGCTTATAAGCAATTATAAGCACATGTGACCTCGTTGGCCTTCTCATCGATCACATTGTCATGTCCAAGAGTAAAACACAGCAAATCACTTTTGTGCGATACCCTCTGGACTCGCATTTCTCCAAAGAACCAACTTGAAACGAAGACGCTGCTTTTGGCCAAAGCGAGCGCTTGTTTTTGCTAGCAGTCACACTCGAGGGCACTTTTCAATCTGGGGATGAGGGTTAGATACGGCCGGCATATATGTATTGTATAGCGTATAAATAGGTTTTGACAGGTCTCTAGGGTTATACATAATACCACTTGTCCATATGTTGCTCAAATACGAAGCCACCCCACTAACAACCTGCTTTTTGTCTGGGGCACTTCATCATAGATGCAAGAGGTCATTACCGAATTTGGCACAGAAAAATGGAAATCTCTTTTGTTTCAGGCGCTTTTGTGATGAGTGACAGCTTATCGGGAGAATTAATGGGGCGATACGAAGAACAAAAAGAAAAAAAGCAAACCGCGATGGATTCTTTTGCTTGATTAACTTATGGTGTGAGTTTAGTAACATATAGTAAGTCGTGTGCCATTAATCACAGGAATGAAATCGCAATTTGGACCAAGATATAAATTGATTAAAGATTTCATCGCTAATGGTGAAGATGGAGTTTTTAAAAGTCGGTTCAAAAATTATTGCCCAGATCATTAATTTGAATCAGGGGTTTTAAGTGTTCTGCGGGTGGTGACGCAATTCATCGATCGAGTTTTTTCAATAAGCCAACTTGATAATAGGAGATCTAAATACTTTACAATATGTTCGAATACGGACAGCTTTGGCTCAGTTGGGGGTTCGGCTATTGACACTGTCCTGGACCATATGTGATACACCACATAGCAGGTGTCTCTTCTAACTTCCCCTAATAAGTATCGAATAGGAGCACGATGTTTGTATTTGTGGAGAGATTATGAGGATTAGCTACAGCGAAAAGTTTAGGCAAAAATAAATACCATAAATATGAACTCTGAAAAAAATTTTAACAAAAAATTCATTTTTTCTTTTCAAAAATGTTTTGTGATTATCACGTTGCTTATTGATTATAAAGAAAAGAACATATTATTGACAAAACATTACAATTTTTGACAGCTGTAAATATGTATTTGAGAAATAAAAAAGGAAAGAAAAACGTTCGAATCCAATGAATGTTTATAACTTCATGTTGTATATATTATTATAATTTGATTTTTTGTTTAGATATATCGTTAAGCTTGTAAGTAAACTTATCAAATATGAAAAGTGCAAAACCTAAATGCTTAGAAATAAAAACTTAATTATTCTCATCTTTTTGTTTTAAATTTGACAACTTAAAGAGTTTTCAGTTCTACTAGTGATATTTTTTACATGAGTTATGAGCTATAGGAAAATAAAAAACTGAAATGAAGAAACAAAAAATAAAGTTATTTCAAGAAATCAAWAACTACCCCTAATCATTTGATAGCAAACTCAACCAGATATTTAAAAAAAATAGCACATTGTCCCTTTTTTCAATTTTTTTTATAATTTCGGCTTAACATAACTAAATTATACTAGTTGTTGTATATTATCACTGTTAAAGTTTTTTTAAAGTTGATTTTTAAATAAAAATATTAAAAATCTTGTGCAGATGAGTCAGTCACATTCATATTGTATTTACTAAAATATTAAGTATAAAAAATTTATGTTTAGATCGGTTTACAATTTTTCATAAAATATCTAAAATCGCACTTCTCGTTTAAATTTTGTTACGAATACACTTTTGAAGTTTTTAAAGCAATAGTAAAAAAATTAAAGAAATATCTTTATCTACTTTAATTATTTTCTTATTTTGAATCTCCGAACTCTGTTCCTACTCGTACCTACTGTGAAAATTCTGAAATTATGTGTGTAGATATATAAATATTTAATAAATGCCTTTAAAAAATCTRAAATTTCATTAACCGCGCAATCTGTGTTTGTCGAATACGTTTTCGAACAGTATACAGAACTGAACTTCACATTCTAAGTTCTCATACATTGAAAACCGTATTGGATGAACGTATTTGAAAGCTCCGCCTCTCCCTAAAACTCTATTGGTCTGACTGTTCCCCGAAACTTACGTTCACCCCTATAGGAAGGTTTGAGTRTTACGTAGGAAATACGCTTTTCTAAACATCTCTCTTTCGTCCTTTTCCTCTGTTCACTTATYCCGTATATCCATCCTTCTCATCGAAAAGAGAGGGACGCACTTTTAACCCAGCTGCTTTTAAGGGTAGGTAGTAAAATCTAACAATATTTGGACGTAGGGAGTATGTTTTTCCACATTATGCATTGTGCCGCCAAAGAGGACACATTGTTACTAGTTYAGCAAAGTGTGCGTTGACGTGATAGTGTGTGTTTGAATAAAAATGACAATGGATGTAAGTAACAGAAAAGTTGAATTAAAAAGTGACGTAATTAACACAAAATGTGAAGAGCAGACCGAGGTTACGCCGATCAAAGTCGTCAAGAGACCCTTTGATGTCGCTTTTTTGATGTTGCCAGACGATAAGCTCAAGCAAAAGCAAAGTAAAATACCGAGACCCGACTACGAAAAAATCGCAGAAGTTTCGTATAACAACAATGAAAGTGTGGACGAAGACGAGGAAATTGAAGTCGGAAACAACCAGGATTTTGTAAGGACACACCACAAGTATTTCACCCAAAAACAGCAAATTTTTGACGACCCCAATTTGATCAAAACGAGAAATTTGGACGAGTTGAGAGGCAAGACTGACCCGAGTTCATCCGAGCAAAAAAGTGCTTTCACTAAGGTAAACCTAGCTTCGAAAGACTTGCGTTTGAGCCCCAATCTTTCTATAAGTCCGGACCTGAGTTACCAAAACTCCCTCAGTCCTTCCCCTCCAATTATCAACCGGTCCTATCAAAACACGCTTTTCAAAACCCAACAAATCAATGCATATCAGAACTCTTTTCTCCCGGAAAACTTCGCGCCCGGATCAAATCTGGAAAACCCATTCCTGATGAAAAACCCGGAGTTGATTCAACCCAACTTTTCGAAAATGCGGCCGATGTACCGGCCTGACCTCCCCTACAATTACCAGCAATTTCCTAATCAGGAGATGTTAAAACTCGCCACCCCTGAGATAAGAAACCCCGCTGCGGCGATTTTAACCTCACTTCTGCCGCCGTCGTTGGCGGCGTTGTCTCTGCCGGCGCAAAATGTCTGTGCCAAATGCAATATTTCGTTTCGGATGACGTCCGATTTGGTCTATCATATGAGATCGCATCATAAGAATGATTCGGTTGATATGCACAAGAGAAGGAGGGAGGAAAAGCTCAAGTGTCCGGTTTGCTCAGAGTCGTTCCGGGAAAGGCATCATCTGACGAGGCACATGACCGCACATCAAGATAAAGATGAGGAAGATGGRGATGTCAAAAAGTAATTTGTTCCTAAAGCGATGTTTTAGAAGAGTCGTTCAGTTGCATGAACAACGCGTGTTCATTTTTTCGAAAACATTACTTATAGCAATAATTATGTAATTATAGAAGTTTTACGTGTAAATATGTAAAATAAAATTATAATTTGTTGATTTTGTTAAAATTTTGGTTGTGCAATATTATCGAATATGAATTATAAATAAAAATTTCAATTACTCTACTAGTGTTTTATTGATAATCTAGCTTATAGCAGAAACAGGTTGTTACTTTTTATTTAAAGAACACAATGAAGGTATATTTCAATCAATCTAATATTAAAGCTTGTACTTTTTTATTAAGTTAAAAGTTTGATTATTTACAAAAAGGTTAACTAAATACCAAAAGAAAAAAAATATTTTGTTTTTTTTTTCTCGATCTAATCATAAATGTAGAAGAAAAAGGGAATAATAATTTTTTTACTCCTAAAACTTCTACAAATTAACTTCGAATGCATGTAATAATTTGTAATTAAAGAAACAAAGTAGTACAATAAACTTTTACTATCGAAATATAGAACATTGACATTTGATTTAATGTTCCTACATTAATTTAATGTTAATTTTCGTAGATTTTTTATTTGTACGTAAATAATAATAATAATACAAATAAATTATTCAAGCTTTAAAAAACAATTTTAAATATAATTCTGTATCTCCCAGATTTTATTAACTTAAAAAAATACATCATATATTCGACGTCAAWGTCGGCTTTGCAAAGTTGATTGTGAACGAACCCACCAAGATTAAGATTATAAAGATGGTTAACTTTGTGTATATACTAGGTACTAAAATTGTTTGATTTGTTTGTGTRTTCATGGTGTGTTCACAACGAGCTTGCCACGGCCAACTGCAACGTCGAATTTTGTTACATACGTAGGTATTTAAAAAAAAATCTTTTACAAACATTTTAAAAACAGACATAAGCTGTTTGTTACCTTGCTTTTAATTTATTTTTTCTATTTTTACATAAATACAAACACAGGTATTAAGAAGCGTTGACAATTTTTTTATCGTGACATTTGATTTGTCATATCCGTACTCTCTTCGTGTTTGTTATGGCAACGGTAACAGCCTAGCAAATGGCACACTCGAACAACTACCTGCTGAGATTATTTGACACTATAATAAGTTTGAATTATTTTGCTAAAATTTTTTGGTATTACAAAAAGTAGTCTACCGATCGACACAGGGGCGATACGCAAATAACCAGACATAATTCAAGTTATCCTTTCCACGAAGCGCAATAATAATTTTAAGTTAGTTATTTTTAGCTAGTCCATATTGACATATTTTTTATCGGTACTAACTTTTTATCAATTGTTATCATACTTTAAATAGATAAATTTAAAGGATTATTTTAAAGAACTTGTATTAGGTAAATTCGCGAGGCATAAAAATTTTAAAATTAATCGCCGACTGTAACATTTTGTTTTGTTTTTAGTCTTGGGCTGAAAAATGATAGCACTTCTGCAGTATAAACCATGGGAGGAGCACGTTTCTGTATTTTAACCCAACTAAATATAAATAATATGACCAATTTATTTATTTATCATTAGCAAAACTATGAAATTATGTACTATCATTTTAGAAAAAAAACTGCTTTTACTAGAGATTTCACAGTTAATGAAATTTACACCTAAAATACTTTAGATTAAATAATTATAAGAAATGTTTATTGCCTTACAATAAATTAAAAATACGTTTCACATAATTTTACGAGGCCTGCGCCTGTAAGATGCAATCAATAATACATATTCCGATACGAACTCGATTACAAAATTTGAAAAATTGGATAATCTTCTCTAGTTTGTTTACCTTTTCAAAAATTACAACGTTTTTAGTTAGTTAGTGATTAAGATAGATAAACTACAATCATATTCATGCCGTCTCTTGGTAGAACAAATGATAATTGTTTCTGAAAAACTGCAGTTTATGACTATTAATGAAACAGTGATTAGTTTGACAACTACTGTCATGGGTTTCCAAAAGTTAAATAATTAAATTAGTGTTTTTTGTAACTAGTGTTCTGTGACTTTTGTATATTTGGGTGCGTACATTAGGCGCAAGCCTCGTAAAGTTATGTGAAACACCCTGTATACCCATTGCAATCCTAAATCTAGAAAACTTAACTTACTTAGCAAATAACAGTTTTTTCAATATCTAAGGTTTAAGAAATAAGAAAAAAAAACGTTTAGTGTCAAATGCTTACTCAACGAATAACAGTTTTGCAATAAATAAATCTAAAGAAATATAATTGATAAACGTTTAGTATCAGATGCACCTAGTATAGGTAATCGATTATTTATCGAGTATCAATACAAAAAATATGTTTTACGTTTTAAAATACTTTATTTTAGTTTTTGTTGAATCGTTCTAAAATCTATATTAAAAAAAACATCGTAGTTTTTTAAAATCAATATCTAAGTTTAAAATTACAATGTTAATTGAAAATATGTAGGAGCATCTTACATTGTAATACTTTTGTTAACATGAAAATGAATTCAGTTTCGACTAATTAAGTTTCATGACAAAACTGGTGGAATTTGGCATAAGCCCGGCATATGCGAGATTTTGTTTAATTTTTTGCATTTGTGATGAAATTTAATTAAACCTTTCGAAATCTGTATTATCTCTTTATCTGTTGATCCTAGCATAAAATATCCACATTAATATTGATGTTGTCGATGTCACAATCATCGGTTGTTTAGGTAAACAACAATTTCGATWGATTTTAAAACGAGATTAAACTCCAGCGTCTCGTAAATCGAATTGAAATGAAAATCCCAATGAGCGCATTCGAACAAGAAGATTAGATAAGTGTAATTACTGATTTATTAAATCCAGCAGGCGCGATGAGAAGGGTGTGACGTAAGCAGGCTAATCACCCTGCCCTATTCGAAAGTACTTAAGTGTTTAAGGCTTCAATAAGAAAAAATGCAGTCCACAGCCCGGATAGATTTCATTTTTCCTCGCCACSAAAAATTGAAACAATGCCGGCCTTATCATGACAACACAAATAAAACTGCATTTAAATATTTACAGCGCGGCGTGTTTCGGGGGTGATCGGGGACGGTGGTTGAAAGCGAGTATCGCCGAATGCAACTCGCTTATCACAGCATTCGCAGACCATTAATTCCAAATCATGTTACCGGGATTCAAACATTATAAAATGATCACTTCATTTCACAGCCACCTATTGTTTAAGAGAGGGTTAAATAATTGAATCAAGCGTTTCCGGTCTGGCGGATGAGGAATCGACGTGCGGCCTTCTCATTAGCAACACGACATTAAGTTGCGAACAGTTGCCGACATCCAATATGCTGAGATATCAAACGTCAAGAAGATTTTTTTCAGAGTTCCCATGTCAGATTGCCAACATCATAATTTGCTGAATTCGGCTCCCATGTAATCGCGTGTTACGGAGTATTCAAATAGGCCGCGCTTACGAGCCGAAGCGAATCGATTGTGATTGGCTCAGCGTCGACACAATACAACACGATTGGTCACAGACAGGCACGTGACGCTGTTTTTGTTACAGGGTGTGTTGCTAGGAACAGATTTGCACTACACTAGTTTCGAATGGGGCGAAGCGAATTGGGATTTTGGGTGATAATGATGAAGATATAGAAAATTTGCTATGGCATTTTATAAAATTTGTATACACAATCGAGACGTAGTGATATTATTTTTTCTCGAGAAACATACATATTTCTTTTAACTTTTATCAAACGTTGTCACTTTCTAAAACCTTTGTAGTAGTTAACCATTTTTATTAAAAATATCAAATAACAAATCTGAAGAAATAAGAGGTTGTTTGTTATAAAAACACATATATCTCCTTGCATTTTATTTACTTTACTGCTGAACTTATAATATACGAGATTACTTGTAATACATTTACTTTGTTACAATTTCGCATCCAGCTAGTACGTCAATTGAGCACATTTTGTAACAATTACCCTTGCATTTACCATAACACGTAGAACACGTAGTACAGGGAATGTGAAAATAGTGCTTTGCGGTGTAATTTCTTGCAACACCATTCGTATTTGTGTTCTAAAAAAAAATTTAATGTCTTTTATTTTAATAAGGATGACTAACCATTCGACAGCCCAAACACTTATATTGATCTACAAATAATGGTGAAGCTCTATTCGCAGTAAATATCCTTTCTATTTTTTCGGAGCACATTATACCCCCTTTCTAAAAACAGTATTTCAAAATTGTAACAACTGTTGAAAAATATCTACTCACAACTACAACTTTTCTGATGCCTGCTTCTTTATTTATTTTCTCTGCGTATATAAGTTTCGTCTTTGGAATTTCGTCATAATATTTAGGTGGATGTACAACTTCAAAACATGTTTCACGGTCATTCTAAAAACACCGATTTAAAAAAAATCAAATTTAGTTACAACTAATTAAATATATCTGATATTTTTATTACGATACTCTACTTGTACATCTTCAATCTTCAAGATTTCTTCAACGAATTCATCAGATAGATCATCTGAAATTACCGCCATTAAGTGACCAAATAGAAGCATAACCTGAAAATAAAATGTTATTAGTATTACAAATTATAAATTTCCAACAAATACCAAAACCGTAGCAAATTTTAACATGTTTATATGTTGCATCACGAAGCAACTTAATTAACACGAGAAAATTAATTTTGTTCAAACGTTTATATAGGTAGTCATATCATGTAATTGTTTTATTTATCTATTCATTAATAAAATTAACTCCAAAAGCTTTCAAATTTTTCTCAAAAAAAAAAAAAACAAATCAAAACAGAAATCTGTAACATGTTGTGTTATCGAAAAATGGATGGGTATTTATTATTAGAAATCAGTAGATACTTCAAGTAGATATATTATAGATTACTTGGAGGTTGAAGGAGAGTGGCTTTATTCTGTGCACCTTTCTGTAGCTTTTCCTAAATCCTTTTAAGCAAAATTATTTATGCTGCCATTTAGTTTTACACATTATAATAGTGTTCGCGTAGATTTCTGCATTTTTAAAGTTGCAATAAAAAGTGACAACCTAAAAACGTTTTACAGCTTATACGATGTCATTTTCACATAGTAGAAAATAAGTTGACATTTTGGCGAAATCTAAAAAAATTCATATCTTCGTTATTATAGAAGATACGGATTTGAAATAAAGACATTATACAGGCACTTTTTTACGAGGAATTTAATAATGTAGTTAACATTTTTTTTCAATTATTAGTTTAGCCGTAATAAGATAAACTTGTATTTTTTAATGGAAATCATAGGCGGCTATGGCAATTTTGAAAAACCTATTTTTTTTTGATTTAAACAATAAATATTTGTTACAGAATATTTTTTTTATAACTACACTTAAAAACTGAAATACATATTTTGATTGATAATAGTTGGCCATGGAAAAACTCTTTCACTTCAAATGTATAAATAATAATAAATAAGAGTTTTGTGAACTGTAAAATAGTAAAATAGATAAAATTATAAAAATTTAATTTCAATAGAAATTCAATAGAAGTTCAATAGAAGTATTGAACAAATATGCGAGCGCCTCAGAATAAATTATTACATATTTTTAAGAAATCCAAAAATAGGAAAAACAAAGGTGTCAGCAGTCAACACAATTAGAAAAAACATTTTTTTGATGATCTACTGGAGGTATGATAACGTTCCACATAGACGGAATTTGGGTATTTGAATAGCCATATCGTCATTTTTGTGTCAAATAAAATTTATTTTATTAAAGAATTAAAGCGGCTTTTTTTTACAACACTCTATGTATCACTAGAAGTTACAATGGTAATGTTAGCTTGTTTAAAAACAACGAAATGTTATTAGTCGCCAATAAGTTGATTTACGATTTATTTTTGCATTTTTTTCGTTACTTAATACTTAGAAAACTCTTTTATAGTGACACTGGTTGAATAATATAGTTTAAATCCTTTTTTGAGATGCAACATTTTTTATGGCCAACTGCGAACAAAAATCAAAGATAATTTTTTGCTAAAAATATGTTAAATTTGTTACAAATATATATTTTTTTGATAAGAAAAAACAAGCTTTCTAAAAATGACATAGCCATCTATGATTCCCATTTAAAAAAATACAAGTTTATTTTATTWCGGCTAAACTTATAACTGAAAAAAAAATGTTTGCCACATTATTAAATTCCTCGTAAAAAAGTGCCTGTATAATGTCTTTATTTCAAATCCGTATCTTCTATAATAACGAAGATATGAATTTTTTTAGATTTCGCCAAAATGTCAACTTTTGTCTGTAAGTCGAGAACAAAAGACGATAGCAAGATGCGGTTTTCACCAATATTATTTTCTCAAAAAATGAGCCCCAGAATGTATTACTCGTTTTTGGCTAAACCTCTTAGTTTCGGAGATTCCCTATTCGGACATCCAAAATGCAGCACCCTGTATAAACTCCTAAATTAATAAATTAAATTTTATTTAAAAATAGTTTGAAACATTCTTTTCTATACCTAATACAACATATTCCATAAACCTCATTACCCCATAGATCGCGCATTATTACCAGGACCTGCGGGTAACTCTACGCCATCGCCGTCTCCATAGAAATAATCTTTTTCTCGCCTGGGCATTTTGTAAGTTCAACTGATTCCCGTTGGCGCTTTAATCTGTGGAAATTTTTTGACATATCCAGTTTTTTAGCTTAAAGGGTTCAACCTCATAATATCAATTCTCCCTGGCGTATCTTGTTTTGTTGTATCCTTCCTTCCTTCTCAGGATTTATTAATTGCGTTATTTTTTGTTAATAATTAAAAATCATTTAGTTTTTTCTTAGTAGCCCCCGTAACTAAGACAAAATCGGAATCACTGCTCCAATGCATTTTTTACGAAATGCTCAGGCGGGATATTGATACATTTGATTAAGGAGGCGGTGCTCTACGCAATGCACTTTTGGCTTAAATTTTTATTTATATCTCAAAGTAGGTAATGCACATAATTTTCAATTTCAAGTCAAGTTTAGTGCTACCATATCAAACTATCAACAGCCAATGAAACAAAAAAAAACATCTCTTAAACTTCCATAGTTAGTGGAAAATTTTCTTAAACCCATACTCTCGCCTGGGTGTTAAGTTTAAAGTATTTTTACAAGTTGACAGAAACAATATTGCGTAAAACAAATAATATCGGGTCTTTTTTAAAATTCGACGTCGCAGTTGGTTTTGCAAAATTGATTATGAACGAACCCATCAAGATTACCAAGATTAAGATTATGAAGATGGTTAGCTTTGTGCATACTACTAAAATTGTAATTGTAAGGCTATGTTGGTTTGTTTATGTGTTCATAATGTGTTAACAACAAGCTTGTCACGGCCAACTGCGACATTGAATTTTAAAAAGACCCGTTATTTCTATGAGGAGTAGAAATATCGATAACATAAAATTAAGAAAGGTTAAATTTATTTTTTTTTAATTTTAGACTTGCAAGCAAAAGCAAATGTTTATTTATAAAACATAAGCTACTCGAGGACAGTGTCTTTGTTAACTTTTCCTGCAAAACAACTATCAACTTTTCCTGCGAACAATCTGCAAAATGCTGAAAGTTGCATTTGAACATTTAGTTGGCGTGGTTGTTGCTAAGAATGAAAAGCTCGGTAAAAGCTTTGTGTACAGGGTCCCAACGCGTTGGTGGGGGCGGCACGGCGAGAGTTTGAAACAGAGCACCAACGAGCAGCACATTTCCGGGAGCGGTTGGCGCGGAAGCGCCACCATTGTGTGTGACGTCGTAATTAACAAACTAAACTTAACATGTGCTTTCCTGCTGCCATTGTACTCTTTAAATTATTGAGCCGGTTTCCTTTCAATATAACTCCTATATCAAGTGACCCGTGCCGGCCGCACCCACAAGTGCGGATTTTCATTTACATACTTACCGTCCCCACAAATAACGTTTTTATTTAAAATAATACAAAAGCAAATCTGACTTATTGCAGTATTTATCATAAGTACAGTCGCCGACAAGAGCGATGATGAGAAAGCCCGGTTAATTCGGAAATAACAAATCGTTTGTTGTTGGTGGGGCATATTTCGGTGCAAAATTGAAATTTAAACAGGAGAGAGCAGAAATCATATATCAAACACAATAAGATATATGAATCAGTGAGACACATTTTATGCAAATTAACGAAAATCTCATACATAGAGATTGCCGTTTTCGGAAAATTCGACTTTATGTGGGGATGGTTAAGGGTGAAGAGGCAAGGGCTGGGTCAACACGGACTGCTTACAGTTCGCTTTCGAGCATATATCCATATTAATGTTACCATATTTCATTATCTCATTCATATGGAAATCTCAAACAATTAGTCAAAATTCCAACAGCAACTCTGCACCGCTCTTATTTAGTCTTTACTGAACAAAAACAATGTTCCTTAATGCAAAAATGACAACCAAACTATTATTAAATACTTAAACTGTGCAACAAACAAGTGCCAAATTTTGCTAGACAAGAGGCCACTCATTTTTTAAAACACAAATCGGCTTTTTATTTACCTATTTTACTGCTGAACATTATTACGTTATTTATAGTATATTTATAATATTACAATTTACATCGCGCTGGGACAAATTTTTTCAAATGACACAATTCGCTCAATTGTCGTTGCTACATAGYAAAAAACTCGCTCTTCAAAAACACAACTCACAAAATTAAAAACTACTCACCACCAAGTAAATGAATCTAAACATTTCGTTCCATGGCATGGAAGTACATAAATCTTCCGCATACAATAGTAAGAAAACAAGATATAACGTCCCTCATAATTAAAGCCGCATTATCCACAAGCAAAATTTGGTACTAAACCTTCTACTTATTGATAAAAATGTTTTTAATGAAGTGTAAAATAAATAGCTATTTTAGAATTCTCTTTTATTTATTGCAATATTCCACAAAAATTGAAATTTGTCGATACGAAAAATAATAACGAAAAGCATCAATTGTTGTTCTCTCATAAATTTTATTTATTCTATTAATTCAAAAATAAAATAGGTGATCATTGAAAATCTAAAAATAAAATTTATAGCTTCATAGGCGATATAAAACCCTCCATCTGAAATCAATCGAATTATAAAAAGTACAAATGGCCATAAGTATCTTTTAAAAATGATTACCTCGCATAACCAGATTCAGTTAGGAAAGATGATTTAATAAATCTACTAAATGACGTTTTATGATAATATATGACCGATCCATATTTACCGATTTATTACCCCAATTCTCGGCCTTATGGCCTACGCTTTAGAAGCTCCCATAGACATTACTACACTCTTGAGTTATTGGTAGCGTTGAATCCGATCTATTAGATTGATTAAACTAGTAGCTGTTACAGTCTCCGTGCGCTACATGAGCCCGAATATGAAAGCAGAATTWAGCAAGGGGTGACGCCCCCATACCTCACCCCTGGATCATAATTTACACTGCAGTGACATTTTTCAGATTTTTCCATACAAAAATAATAATTATTTGAAAAATTCTAGTTTTTTTACATTCTTTGAAGCACTCGAGTGATTTTTTTTATTTCGCAAGTCAGTTGGCTAGATTGTGTAAGTTGCGAAAAAGTCAATGAGTGTGGAAAGATGGATGTCCTACGCCAAGCTTGAGGTTGCATGAGATGATGACGTATGCGTTGGGCAATATGGCCGTTCTGGATGCCAAAAGCTCGTCCAGGGTAGAGATGCGGTCTGAATCCATTTGTGAGATTAAATTTGTGATTCATTGTAGCGGAATGGAGAGTTGTCACATATGTCGGCTCGGTCTCTGGCTAAGTGGATAGTTACGTTATGTAGAAAATATTTTAAAGCAAAAAGCCAGCACGATGTTCGCTCTTTTGATTTACGTACGGCGCGAGCAAAACCAGAACCGCCACKCTAATGCAGACAAACTGTACAAGTAATGCATTTCCTTCTGAAAAACTATCTAAAAAAAGATATTTGGAAAGAGTGGAAATGAGAAAAGATTTAAATTTGGGGCGGAGCATAAAACTTCACCAACTCAAATTGAAAATAAATATGGTCTCTGAGGTTAACTCTTTAAAACCTATTACATTGTTTTAAAAATAATGTGTCCAAATTATTCAAAAACAGGCACAGAAAAAAGTGTCTTCATAAAAAAAAAATATAAAACGGTAAATTTTGGATCCATTTTTTTGTTAAAGATACCACCGAATTTTATTATCTTGACTACTAGCAATGCAAACTTTGGGATAAAGTACTCAAAAGGTGAAAACTTTGTTATATTGCCCTTTTTTTCCGACGCCAAAGTGGAGATTGCACTTTCTATATCTCAGAAACTGTAAACATTCGGATAAGGCAAGTTATTTTGAACTCTTCTAAACTCCACTACCACCTGTTAAAATATTTGCACAAACTTTAAAGGCACTCACAACAGAATTTACTTTTAATTCTTTTTGATTTACTAAAAAAGTTCATAAACTTAGAAACCTTAGAATACCTAGAGAGTATTTGATTATTCTTTAAAATCACTAACTGACAATTGACCAGTCCTAACAATTTCCGCTGATTTCAAAAATTAGTACCCAAAAAATTACTTGCTTCCAGGTTTTGTACTTTCATTCAGAAAGCACATTATAAAATTGACCAATTTTTTTAGAAAAGTTCCGATGTGTAAGAATTAATTAGAAACCACTTCTAACATTGTATCTAGCACTGCAAATATCGTCATCACGCCTATAAAATTCCCTCATATCGCTGTTGAGTTTTTAAGGTCATAAACATCCATCTGACAATAAAATAAGAATCGTCACCAAAATCAAGACTTTGTTATATAACGTGATAAACAGCAGCCATGAGTATCAATCAAACTATCGACATGGAACGAAGCAATAAATTGCTGTCAGCGAGATTTACGAAGCATTTTGCAATTGCCTTATTGAAAATAAAACTAAAAATATGTTGCTTACTCGTGACAAATACTGACAGAATCCAATCTCTAACATAAATCGGCAATAAAAATTGATAAATGAAAATATCCTTTTATACATTTCTTATCGAGCAATTGTTAATAAAAAGTATTGAACTTATTTAGATAATTGAATTCTAAACAGCTCAAAATACTTAGTACTTGCGACACCCCTCTGCGGTGGCGTACTTCTCGTATTAAGGGATGTTTTGAAATAGGGTGAATATATTAAGACTTGCATACATATGTATATCTACAAATTGATTTGTCACAGCCGAATAAAGTCGCGGTCGTGATGTTTTCCACTGATAACCATCTATCAAGCCAGAGGCAACCAACATTTTCATAATTAGCTAGCAAAACAATTTCAAGTAATTTATTTACATAAATATTATTTTTTTTATATTCAAAAAGAAATTGATTAAAATTCATTCAACTATAACCCAAAAAATAAAAAAATCTTTAAAATTTTTATGGAACATTTTAGGTGCCCCTTGTGGGTCGCCCTAAAAATATTGACTACTGCATTTAGCAATAGCGAGTTATCTGTTCCATACATTCCGCTAATAAGTTTGTGATAAAATCACATTTAAGATTTTATTTTACTATTTGAGGCTCCCCTCGAGTTTGGTTACGAGGGCGCTTTATATTTTTTRGGTCGTCACTACCGACTGTTCGATGTGTTTGTTCAGCAGAATTTTCGATAAATTCGTCAGGTGTCATAAATTTTCCCACGTAGCAATGAAGTGATGAGTTAAAAGATTGAATTTTTGAATTACGACATGCGATGACGATAAAACCGTTTGCGTGAAATATTGCACATTGTTGTTTTTCGTGGAATCGCTCTGGAAAAAATGTYGGGATTTGGTGCCTGCCTCGCACGGGTCGCTAATAATGAGGTGTTTTGCATGTTTATTGGCTTGAAATGGAAGCTATTTAAAGTGTCCCCGGGCGGCAGTTGGCGGTATTCCGCCACCGTAAACCTCCAATGTGCGATACGACACGCGTCTAACTCGGTTAGGTGRGTCGCTGAATACAAACACCGACGACTTTTAATGCACAATTAAAATACTGTTTCCCTAATCCAACTTGCTTAACAACATTGTTTTCAACGCCCTTAACTTCGTTACCCGCGGTTGTGATAGGGAACGAAAATTATCGCCTCACTGCCGGTTTTTCAATTTAACATTTTGTGTTCAAATAAATGGATTTTATACAAACCTCTATTTATTAAAAAATAAATCCCTAACCCAATTATTTTTCTAACAAACATGATAAACAAATAAGTAAAACGTAAAAACTAACAGTCTTTTAATTTATTTTTTTTTGAAAAACTCTTACAAATTACACAATAATATTAAATTAATTAATCTTAAATTGTATACACGCTACTGACTATTATTGAATCGCAGCAATGCATTTATCTGTGTTTTTTTTTTAAACTGAACTGTTCAGAGTTAAAAAAAATGTCCCTGTATATATCAGTTGAAAAACAACTTTTAATTTTAATGTGAATTTATCAATTTATCAATAATAAAAATACTGGCAACCACGTTGACTTTTTTATTTTAATATAAGTAAAAAATGGTACTCAGTCAAGCCACAAAATTTGCTGACGACAGCACTGCAAGAAAAATCTCCAAAAGTTCCAATTACAAACACAATAAAATTTCAATTTTCATCAAAATTTTAACTACTTAGCTCTAATCTCAACTCCGATGATCATATCGTTAAATACCAAACTTGGTTTCAGTCGTTTCATATTCTTCACTATCACATACATCTAGCTAACGATATTCTACTACGACATTTATTTCCCTTTAAAGTCAAAGACTAAATTGAGTTTGGAATTCTTAATTCTGAATTCAATGCGGGCCCTGTTTAAATATTAACCATAACGCGATAATATCGSTCCTTYTAAGTGATACCAAGACGACTTGGCATTAAGATTCGCCATTCTAGCTTTAATTAGGATGAGATGCTTAATTGCTTTACACACCAAGATCAACGTGCTGCTGCTACGGGAGACTTTTATGTTCTCTACACTGTAAAAACAGTCTTTTTTCACATTTTTTGATATTCAAAAACAAATACAAATTAGACGATTTAGCACAATTTCATTTAAGAACTTTGTGTAAAAATGGTGGATGCGCCGGGATAGCAATAAATTAATATTGACCTCAAATTATACAAGTTTACGRTGTAGGCGTATATTTAAAAACGGTGAATTTTCCTTGTTATCTTAACAGTGTAGACGTGATGTGAGTGTCTGTTCAGGCCTGTTTGAATATTCCAAGCTTGTGCGAGGCTTAGCTGCTATGTCTCGCGATTCTCTCAAGTGGAAGTGGCTCGTCTCCTTACACTAATTGCTCATATCTAAACATTAACATGCTAATTGGTCTCTTACTTTATTACATCCTGCTGCCTGAACGCGAACGTGAACATCTCGCGTACGTGCATCCGACTCAAATCTCTGATTTATTTCAAACGCTTGTTCTTACCTGAATCACAATTTTTTCTACTAAAAGTACTACTTGCAAGTCTATTTTACCTTATAATTATTATAACAATTATAATTAAGCGTATGTAACAACTTAAATTATTAGGTTTTTATTGTTACAAATTTAAACAGGTGATAGTTAAAAGTTTTCCATGAACATGTATTGAAAAATATTATATGTATAAGAAAGCTACATCCCCTGAAAAGGGTGCATCTTTTAATGAATTTCTTCTAATATTTCAGAAACTGTTGTAGATAAAATTACTAAAATTTGGTAGGTACAACTGACAACCTTTATACACCCAAACGAATTAAAAAAAGTACTATTTTGGCTGTAGCCTCTTGCCTCACTTTTCGATATAACTTACCGTTTTTGAGTAAAATCAGTTTATAATTTGTCTTATKCAGACCATAAAGTGGATAAAAATTAAAAATTAAATTCGTTTTACCGTTTAAGACGCCAGTGATTAAAAATTTCGACAACTGATCTTTAAATTCGTTCAGGTGTTTAAAGGTTATCAGCTGTATCAATTTTTGTAATTTTATCTATTCTGCAATTGTGGGAAAACCCCATTAAAAAACGCATCTCTTACAGAGGGTGTAGCTTTTTAATACGTGTTCATAGGAAACTTTTGTCTTAAAATTAAATATTCTATCACCCGTTTAAATTTGTAACAATTAAAACAAAACACCATGTATATCATTATGCACAATGTAGATGTGGTTTAGAGTCCTTCAATTTTGATAAATTACTTAAAYAATTCTAGAAAATAGTTATTTATGTAACGATTTGCAAATACAGGGTGCGCCAGAACTCGCGCCCCAGAGAAAAATTTCAAGTAAAATAGGATATCAGGAACATGAAAAAAATGTTCAAAAATTCAATCTGTCAAAAAAATTTGACATTTATTTTTTGACATTTGACATTTTTTTATATCTATTTAATGATACTGATGATTTTGTATATGTTTTTTTACTATTATTTAGTAAAGGGACAAAAATTTTGCCAATAAAAGTCACAACATTGAACAGAGTTATTATTTAGGATACAGCTTCCTTGTTTCCTCTTTTAATAGCCTATAGCAAAAAAAACTTGTAAAATTAATTTTCCAACAGAAATAAATACAGTCAAAGTGCAAATTTTAAACCCTCATAACTTCGAAATTTTTATAGATAAAAAATTTTTAACATTTTTTTCCATATTCCTGGTATCTTACCTTATACAGGGTGTCAATTTGAAAACTTGCAATCGCCAATATCTCTAGAACTAAAAAAGTTATTGAGAATCACTCGAAACCGTTTCGGTGGTTTTTAGGGGGAATCAAAATGGCATGGTAAGTGACGCTCCTCCACCCACCCTTCAAGCCACAGCCWCCTTAAGTTGAAAATTTTAAATGGCACGACCCTACTTGCGATAYATCGTTGGAAAGYCCATAACAAGCGCTTTTCAAAAATGTCATACAACAGCCTATTTGGTAAAGTTATTTTTCCAATTATTCAAAAACGAAGACGTTAAATTTTCATTTTTTTTACTATATTCAAGGGTGGGTGGAGGTGTGTCACTTATCATATCATTTTAATTCCCCCTAGGAATCACTAAAATGGTTTTGAGTGATTATTAATAACTTTTTCAGTTGAGAGAAATTGCCGATTGCAAGTTTTAAAATTGACACAGTGTATGGCATTTTTCTCTGGGGCGCGAGTTTTGGCGCACCCTGTATAGTTTACCGGTTACCACAATATCAATTATTTTGTAAAGAAAATTGTAAGATTTTTAATAAAATAGCATTTGTTTAGAGTAGTGTAATTTTAAGATTTTAACTTTCCTTAAATTTTTAGCCGATTTGCAGTGCAATGATTGCCAGGATGCAGACGCGCAAAAACCAAGAAAAGTCGTCAGTTCCAAGACAAAAGAAAATAGATTCAGGAACATCGAAAATGTATTTTCCCATTATAAATCGTTTAGCGATTTGGGGTTATATGACGCGTTGTAATATAGCGGAAAGCAACCTCGATGCAGCTCGAGGCTACCGGATAATGAACTGAAATAACCGTTCTTCCTGTTTCCCAATTCCGCATCCAGTCTCTATCCTTGTTATCCCAACAAAACGGTGATATATTTCGTCTGCCAACGTGGCCCTTGCCATATCAAGACGGTCGAGAATACTAAGATTGTTGCGAAACACTTGACAATCAATTCGGTAGACTACCGTTTAGGTACATTCAGTGGAAAAGTCTTAAAGGGGATTTCCGGAAGCCACTTGAACAGGTTCCGGTTTGAGTTTCCGCAAGCCGATTACTCAGCATCAATCCTATCACTAATTCTTCTCTCTGAGCTAATTTCCTTCAACAACCCTTTCACTTTTCTTGACAAAAATATAGAGGTTCTGTAAGTTTTTAGAGGGAGTGTGCTTTGTTCCTTGTCAATATGCAATATTTGGAGGCGGCTACTCAATATTTACAGCTCCATATTTTCCTGAAAGCTATTTTTTGGCCACACATATTGGTTTCTGGACGGAGAATCAACCGGCCGTCGCAATATTCAAAACGCTCGACCATTTACATTCATGCTTCTAACGGGGCGTCCCGGAGGACCTTTACCCCGGGGCACCAATGTGATTTATTTTTATTGCCTTTTAAAAAAGTGATTTTGGGGTATGAAGACTAATCTGGTTGTCTTAAAAATGGACAAAATTGAAAAAAAAACTGTCATAAACAAGACAACAAAACAGGACAATAAAGCACCTTTTAAGGGTAGTCGACCCGGACTTAGGCTTAGGATTAAAAATTTGTTTTGTTTTAGTCCGGGCAAGTTAGCTTAAAAAATAGGGGTAAGATTACTATAATTCGCATACAGCTGAAAATTGGTTTGTTGGGAATGATGTTGGAAACATGGTCGCAAAAATGGCTATCTACTATATTATATCAAATTTCGCAGTATTCAAATTTTTAGGATGCTTAATGCTTGTTTTCATACAATAGAAAAATGTGTCATTCCTTTATTTAAAAAAAAATGCATTTAAATTTAGTTTTTTACTAAATAAACAAAAATCTAATAATCTTTTACAGCCATTGCAAATACGAAATTGTAGGATGTTTTAAGTATTTTTAACGTTAACAATAAAATATTTATTTGGTTATTAAAGTCAATGTAAATAAATAAATATCAACAACAATTGGTTTTAAGCATCTGATACTAAAACTTAAAAAAAATTAAACATAATATCCAAAAATGGTAAAATATCCAAGCTGTTTAAAAAACTAAGGTTGATAATAAACTGTACTGTAGAACTATTGTTAAGTATATCTTTAGAGAAAATAGGGTTATGGCTTGTGGCGTTTATTATAAACCAGCTTGTACATAAAATTAACTTAGAAAGTCTGTTCAATTTTAAAAAATTTAAAATTTTATTGTAAGATGTGTTTTCTCATTTAATAGATAAAATTTAGATTATAAATTAGATTTTGTTAATTAATAAAAGCTTTAGGATCTAAGTTAAAGAGTTACTTTGTCAAAAATCATTATAAAGTAATCTAAAATTTTATAACACAAATTCCATTATTGTTGTGATTGTGGTGTGTATGAGTTGTGCCATAAACTAATTTGCTCCCGTCGCAAATGTTTCTAAAGAGGCCATACATGTCTGTGTATTAAATATCTTGCATAACAGTCTCGTCAGGCAATAAAACCGTAATATTCGTGTCAAAAAGTCCTTTTTCGGTGTCACATTTTCCGCATGTTTGTTATGGAAAATCTCTCACTAACTGCGGTCGATTTGCAAACCGCGCGAGCAATTCGAATGATAATTCGGCATAGGCAATTCGTATAGACTGACGTTGGTACAACTTTATTCGAAATCAGTTCCGGAACGGCAATCACCGATGACAGATTTATGAAAATATTTGTTGGAAACGGCAGTTATTTTAAATATTCGCCGGGATCATCCGATTATGTAGATATTCGCATAAAAACAAGATCGTCGTTCTTGAAGATTTGTTTTGAAAGAGGAGGCACCCCACCTCCTGAATAAAAAACTATCAGTAGAAACGAGCAAGTAATATTTCATTAAAATTAAAATTAATCGGGAATGAGACAATTCCGTTCGAAGACCCTAGACAGTATCGAAAGAATCCAGAAAACAATTACATTTTATTAGATAACTTCAGTGGCAACATCCGCTAACATTTTATGTGGCTTGAATCGTTTTATGGCGATACTCTCCGGAGACCAATCATGTTTAAACTAGACCAGTCGCCATATTGAGTCATAAACCAATGACAATTAGCTATAAAACGTTTATTGCGTTAGAAGCGCGTTCGAAAACATCTTTGTGGTATTAAAAATACTTCACAATTCTAGGCTAGGCATATCATGCAAAGCGGGGGACAGAGAATGTGTGACAATGTGAGGGAAAATTAACACGAGGCAAAAATTCATTCAAGATGTTACGATCTTCGCATAATTGCCCACAGTTTTATATTACCATCAAAACCTCAATTGAGAAAGTTTGATTAAAAGAACGGACCCAGATATCATTTCATTTCAGCACGATCAAGTAAATTGCTAAAACTGAAAAATTAGATGCCAAACATTTAAACTCAATTATCGAATTAAGTGACATCTATTCGGCTGGGACTAAACTAAATGCGATCTACGGCTGGCATCTGCCCACCTTCAAACACGGTGAATGTACAGATGGCGCCAAATACATACAAGATAATCGAATAGGCGTGTATATTTTTCTGTAATTTTGTTAGTTATAAACAATTTAATTTTTGCAATTTATTTTTGCTAATATGATATAATATTTGCACGTCTATTCAAATAATCATTAAAAAAAATTGAAAAAAAGTTCAATGAATTTGTTACGAATTAGGAATTTATTCGTACACCTTGATCACTATCAAGGTGCAACTTGTAGTAGATGAACTTGACCTTCACAATTCGCTCGATAAGGCCACACACTGAGAGGCAAATAGTCAAAATCCGGTCTATTTTTTTTTTTACTTTCGTTAATCTTTGATTTGTTGTTATTTTATAACAGATCTCTAAAAACTCGTGTGTTAAATCAGAAGTTTAATTATTATTATTTAAGTCGTGCCCTGGCATATAAATCTGGTTCAAACTAGCGTAAAAAAATTTAATTTAAAACCATAGTCTGTTTACGGTGAAGGATGAAAATATTTTTCAACATGTTTCTCCAAACATACACTGTTAAATTAAGGTAACAAATATTTACGTTCAAAAATATAGATACTGCACGTTACTAGTTTTTATCATTCTGGATTGTACTAGATAGACTTGCTTGAGGCAGATTTTAAATCTTCCAGAAATTTATTTTGTTAGTTCTTTTCACAAAGTGTAAAAGTGAAATGTTTGTCTTTTTACAGTTACGTAGCCTTGTTAGTGTAAGTATCTTTTGTATATTAGAATTTCTTTAAGTACACCTTTAATGAAATATATCATAATTTGGCCTCTAAATGATCTTTCAGTATTTTTGATTTACGAGTATTGTTTTAACATCCATTGTGTCTCCAAATTATGATATATGAACTTACTGACCTAAAATTATCAATGATCCTAATACTGGCAAATATGCCTAATTCATTTACTAAAATTTGTGTATAGGTAAATTGAATTTTATCATTTTTAATCTTGTTTTCTTATAATATCACAAAAAATCACATCCATAAAATATAATTCGATAAGTATTTGTTATTGTAACTGCTATCATTAGGAAATATTTTTTTTATTTTGTACTCAATGTTAAAGAGTGCTTTTATCAACTAATTTCAGTAGATAAAGTAGTTTTTCATCGTCTAGTGAAATAAAGTAATTTTTATCTACTGTTTATATTCAAGAAATTCTGATAGGTGAGTACAAAATAAAACGAAATATTATACACGACGATAAAGATAGTTAGTTTATCTACTCCCACTCGTGACTTTCATTACTGCTTTTATTTGCAAATCTATAATTGAAAATGTTGAAACAGATGGTACCTAAATACCATTTATGGTACCATTTATTCAAAAAACTTTTTTATCTAACGTGTAGCCATATCCTCAAAATTATTTTTTTTCTTTTTTTATGCAATAGAATAGAGTGCCTTTGTAAATGATCAAGAACCACGTGACCGGAATAACAAAAATAGCTACGCAACCAGTAAATTCTAAAAGCAGGACACTGCGGACAAATTTTTAATGTAATACAAAAGTAATAATATTCCAAGGGAGAGAAAACAATTATTTTCTTAGCCAAACTTAATTATACTCGAGACGCGGAGCTTCAAGAGTAATAATTAATAATAAAATTGTTCTCTCCTATGGTTTATAGAGGGAGTTTCACATAATTTTACGAGGCCTGCGTCTGTAAGATGCAATTAATAATACATATTCCGATACGAACTCGATTACAAATTTTGAGTAATTGAATAATATTCTCTAGTTTGCCCACCCTTTAAAAAATTACAACGTTCTTATTTAGTGATTAAGATAGACAAACTAGAATCATATTCATGCCGTCTCTTGAGAGAACAAATGATAACTGTTTCTGAAAAAAACGTAGTTTATGACCATTAATGAAACAGTGATTAATTTGACAACTACTGTCATGGGTTTACAAAAATTAAATAATTAAATGTGTGTTTTTTGTATCCAGTGTTTTGTGACTTTTGTATATTTAGGTGCGTACATTAGGCGCAAGCCTTGTAAAGTTATGTGAAACACCATGTATATTATTTATTCTTCGAMACTCTCAAAATTTACGGTTTTTCTCCCGTGTAAGGAAGTTTTAACAACTGTTTGGCAGTTTGGCATTTCTCAATACGAAACGTCAAATTATTTTTAACAGATTTAAAACAAGTTTAAGCCTTGTTGAGTCTAATGTGAAGAATAAAATGTTGTATTCAACTCGATACACTCGTGGTTTAAAAATCCACTCGGTGAAATAATGCGTCCGATTTACACTCAAACTCGTAGAATAATAGTTATTTATTCGACGAGTTTGAGTGTAAATCGGACGCTTTATTTGACCGAGTGGATTTTTAAACGAGTGGTTTACCATCCACGAGGTGGAATACGTCCGATTAACACTCAAACGAGTTGAATACAACATTTTATTCTTCGAATTAGACTCCACAAGGCTTAAACTTGCTTTAAATCTGTTAAAAATAATTTGACGTTTCGTATTGAGAAATGCCAAACAGTTGTCAAAACTTCTTTACACGGGAGAAAAACCGTAAATTTTGACAGTGTCGAAGAATAAATAACTATTTTTCACTACTAGCACATTTGTTTAGCTTTTCTTCAATAACAATATAAGATTAAAAAAAAAGGAACAAATTTAAAATTGTGTGGTGTGGACTAGGCGCCAAATTTAACATCCCACAATTTCCACAAGAAATACCATCAAATGTTTTCATTATTTACTAGTAGGAGCGAAAAAAAACATTAGATTAATGTGGAGAAAATCAATTTCTCAAGCATAAAACACGATATATGTCTTCTGAAGATACAAAAAAAACTTATTTTAATGAATAAAAGTGATAATTTTTCTTTGACTAAAAAAATATTAAACAACAAAGGATGAGAGTATGAGAATTTAAGAAAGACATCAGTAAATTATTATCTTTTTTTTTCGCAATAATTAAAGTAATTAAAACATATATTAATTTTTACCTTGCAAAAGTCATGAGTTTAATAATGATTGAATTTACAAATATGTACATACTTAATGTATGTAAAATAAGAAGCCAAAAAAGTGTGCCAAAACAATGATTGATATAAATTTTCATTGTATGGAAAATTAGCACATTCTTAAACATTTGTACACAACAAATCGATAGATAAAATTCTCATCTGCGTCACACAAATCATTGTACACGATCAACACAAGAGATAAATAATGACAAAAATAAATCTGTAACAAAAACTGATATCCGAAATGACACTAATTCTACGTAATAGTGGATGWATTAATCAAATAACATMTGTGATTGACATCTGCCTTATCATTAACGTCCTTTGATGCATAAATTTTGAATTCGTCAAATATTTTTCCTCTTTAGCTCTACTGTAACAAATCGTAGCCTAGTTCAAATGAAAATTTTTATCCAATTGCACCAAATCCGCGATAAGAGACATTTCGTTGCCCAATTGTACTAATATTACAATGTAATATTACATTACAGTAAATATTTGTAATCTAACCGTTCCGATATATCTCGCCGCCAATGGCCACCTTTACGGCGGGTCTATGAGAAAGGCAGGGCCGAGCCGGAGCCGAGCAGTGTTCCAGTATCACCCATGTTGTGTGACACAGTGAGTTGCGCCCCAGTGCAAGTGGAGTTCATTGTATGTTGAACACAACCGATCGATAAATTCACATTACTTCCGAAATAAACGTTTTTGTGTGCTTTTAAGAACTATGGGCTCAAATCGAGGTAAATACCACCTAGACCCATCGTAGTTTCACCGGACGAAAGTCCCATCATGGAAAATTACACCGCTTTCATCCATCGATGCAATTGTTTACCCCCAAATATAAACACCAGTGAACTGGTCCGGGTTCCAACCGGGACCAGTTTATTTTCATCGGTCTATATTATTAGAATGACGCATTTGGMAATGAAAAATCGATGGGTTTTAGTGGCGATTTCCCCGAGACTTTTCCAGTGATGGCTCATTTTCTTGTTGCAGTGTTTTAACCCGGGACACTTCCGAGTACCAGCAGTTGGTCCAAGAGTGGTCTACGACAGCCACATGCTAAAACTGCGGCTGGTTTCCACTCATTTCCTTAAACAACCATAAATTTGCGATGTGTCGAGATAGGGATATGAACCCTTAAGTCAGATCATTGCCCTACTAGTGCATGCAGTATTCTTCATAAGTCATTACAAATCTAGTTTTAACTTTAACATATTTTGTAAAGTACAATTTTCTGTTCTGCGAAGTTTGTGTTTTCATCAAAGTGCTATGTAAGTATCCTCTTACGCAACCACCTCACGTGTTCTATTTTTAACGCCTTTTATTATCCTTTTGGCTTGGTTTTGAAAACAACCAAAGCTAAATAAATGTCACTACTTGCTGCTTTTCCCGCCCAGTAATTTTCCGATTCAATTACAATCTATTTTATCAGAAGCATGTGCGAGGTGAAACATTCTCCCATCAATAAGTAAACACCAATAAATTAATTATAAAGATTACTCACTAACTAAGCAATAAAGATACATTTTGGATTGACTTAATTAGTATTGATTGGGACTAAAAATAGTCGCATTTGAAAAATATCTCGTAATTAGTGCTGTTTTAGACGACATGTGCTTATTTATTAACAACTCCCCCGCTTCCGCAAATAGAATAACAATTATAGAAGAAATTATTTACTCGCAATGAAACAATTTTAGTAGCTGTTGCAATCATTTTGGCTCAAGACCAAACCAGATAGAAGCGTAGAAACCTCATTTCATTTTGTTCTTAATTAGTGCACTTTTAAGTTTTCATCAGCTTCGATTCGAGTTACAATGTGACCGAAAATTATTCTTGCAGCACCCACGAGCCGAGACAATGAAAGGTCCTTCCCGGAAAGAAGAATCCCAGAAGTCCGGACCGAAAGAATTCGTCAAGAAGAAACCAAATTCAATCCCGACAAGTTTCGACGAAGCGAAAGCTTCGTGCAAAGCCCGGAAACGGAAAGAACGCCAAGAAAGCATCAGCTCGCTGTGTCAAGAGCGCAAAGTTATTCGCTCAAATTCAGAAGAAAGACCGACTCAGAAGAAATATTTCGAAAATAAGACGATCCGAAGAGTTTCAAGTAGTGAAGATTTCCAAAAGTCTGACCCCAAAAATGCGACTTTGACTCAATTCATTGAACGCAACGCTTCCCCGAATCGACAAAACTCCGATATTATTCTCATATACGACGAGGATTGTGAGCACGAGAAGAGGAGGTCGCACGAGAGATTCTCCAAGCCTCTARCACTGAAGAAAAAGTCGCACAAAAGTAGAAGACCTAAAGCGCGGTGTTTRYCCAAACCGAAATTCAAGCCAGAGATAACATATGAAAAAGAGGAAGTGAAGAACGACTCCACCGAGGAGATCTGCGTGGAGTCTTTTCTTCAATTGCACAGGGGAGAGAAGGAGAGGTCTCCAAGTCCGGTCCGCCAGTTTTCCCCCGATTTGGATCTGACGACTCTTCATGAACAGGTCGATTGTTCCGAACCCCTCCTCTCGTGTGCTAACCACCAAATCGATGAAGACACGGAAACGCTTCCGGGGTTGTCGGTTGCGTCAAATCGGTTATTATCTTCGCCACGTAATTCGATAATAGCYACACACAGGATTTACCTAGACCCCGATGTACAAGTCAATTTTGGGTTAGAGAATAAGACGCAAAATCCATTGGAGTTGAAGTTGCAGAAGATAACCAAGCAGATTAACAGTACGAAGAAAAAGATTAAGAAGTTTGAAAGCGAATTTGAGGCCAAACATGGGTATAAGGTCTCGCATGTGGATAAATTGAACGACAGGAATATAAGRCAATTGTATTTGGAGTTGAGCAAGYTGAAGAAGGAGCAGAAGCAGTTGTTTGATGTTTGTCCGAATGCTGCGCCTGAAGAAGAAAGGGAGAAAGGGCCGCAGGGTATTCCTAGGAATCTCCAAGACACGCTCAACGATATCGAAAGGGTTAGTTTTCACATCTGACTTAAATTAATAAAAAAACAACAAACAAGAAAAAAATTATAACTAAAAAAAACTAAAATCTCAATTATTTTTTCAATTCATTTTTTAAACATTATTTAAATCAATTTAGTACTCGTGTAACAGGTGTACAACTATATTTTTTTATATACAGAATCATTCATTTGATTTTCTTAATTCCGAAAGAGATTAGTCAGTTGTTCATTGATTACGTTATCATGGAGGTTGTTTAATTTTTTGAAATTTAAATATATTTCTTATAACATCTTTTATTCTATGGGAAAGTTGTTAAACGTGTTTTATTTAAAAATTATGAAAGAATAAATTGATTTCATAACTGCAGATGACGACTTCTCATCTTTCTTTAACAAGGTTATAATTGGAAAAATGGAGAAATAACACGTAATTGTCTTTTGTTCGTTAATAATGTGACTTTCTGTATTTGATTTATATATTAAAAAAAGACCTAAACAAGTTTCTAGAAATGATGTAGTTTATTATTAGTTTAAAAATAAAATATTTTTATATATTTTCATAACTAGAACAACTCTACAATTCAAAAGAGTATCAATTTTTTGATCCATTAATTTTTTTAGAGACTGACCCAGAAGCGCGAAACTGCGAAGCGCTCGAGCAATCTGGAAGAAATGTCGAACGAAGAACTAATCAATGAAAAAATCGCAGTCCAAAAAGCCCTTCTTTATCTGGAATCAATCCACGGTCGTCCTGATAACAAAGATGACCGGAATCTGGCGCGTCCCATTTACGACAGGTATCGAATTTTGAAACGAATGATTGGAAAAATCCAGGCGAACCYATCAGGAAACGAACTGGCAACCATCCATGAGGATGAAACAATGAATTTTATCCCGTCTTTCACCCCCCAAGTGAGCGAAATCGATTCAGAGAAATCGTCGGTGATGACGAGCACCGACAGTAGCGACACCGATACCTCCATCAGCGAAAATCTCCACTCTTTGACAAAATTTGAACTGATTGAACAACATCGAATCGTATCCGAGGAAAAAAAGGATTTGAGACGGGCTATCAAAATGTTTGAGATTGAAATCCAACACAAAACTGGCCGAATGGTGCAGAAGGAAGATAAGTTACCGATCGAACACGTTTACCTAGCTTACAAAAAAGTCAAAGCTAAGCTCAAGTTGCTCGATGCTTTAGTCGGCAAGCAACTTTAAGCGCATTAAATTTTTAATATGTATTAATGTTTGGAGCTATCAAGTTGGTAGAAGTTGTTTTATTCATATTATATGTGCTGTTACTATTTTATATCGTTAAGTATTTTTTTATTTATAGTTTGAGTAGGGACGTAGACAGCCAATAAACTGTACCACAAAATAATCGACTCTTATTAGCACAACTCAAATGGTTGCGAAAAAAAACGACCAGCAATTGAATAATTGTTTGATACTCCTGGAAGTAATAAAACGCAATAAAACTGTATTTGTACTTAAATTTATTCGGTCTTTACATTGACAACAAAAATACATACAACAGATTTACATTGCTATTATTTAAATATAAAGTTTCTAATTCCGGGCCTTACTATAATACTATATACCATAATAGAGAAAAAGCTTAAAAAATCAAAAGGAATGTGAAACTTAAATTTKTTAAAATTGCACTTAATTGAAGAGACCACACCGTTGTGGAAACACCCACTTAAAATAAAATTAAACAAACACAACAAACAATAATACTTTGCAGAAATACGTAGCTCGTCCTTCCTTAGTTYAATATCTAAGGKTAAGTCTTGGTGAAACATTGTTATACATTTACATAAGAAACAATTATTTTATTAGAATATGTAATCCTAAACATTCGAARGGCAACTACCATTCATTTAAAATTATGAAACATAACAATAATGGCACAAACAAGTATACACAAAAAGTAAATAATTTAATTGTTAAGTTCTAAAATATTCCGATTCTCCAAGGACTCCTTCAGCATGTGGAACAACTGGAGCTGCTGCTCCGGCTTTAAATACAACACTTGCGACAGCAATTTCTGCGGACTGTCCGTCTGRATAAAACTCGTAATATAAACATTGACAAAAGTCGCCATCAGGAATTGACAGTCGAAGCGATCCATTATGCCCCCATGACCGGGAATAATATCCCCGAAATCCTATACACAGCATTAAAAATTTCACATTTGTAAATATTTACCTTGATTTTAAACGCACGCTTGAAGCCCGAGGCGAAAAATCCCCCGAAAGGCCCAATAACGCTACTAAATATCGACAAAGACAGTGAATGCAATACGAATGGATAAAGCGAGATTGTATTGGAAACGCCGAACTATAAAACACGACTTTATTTTTGTATTAGAAACGTTGGGTAAACTTACAACACCCAATACCCCTGAAAGCCAAGAAGGGAGGCTGTACTCAGTGGATCGGAAAAGAGCGCTGGGTTCGCACTCCATGGTCATACGACCCAAAGTCTCGCTGTATTCGATCGGGCATACGAAGTATTGGTATTGACACATAACATAGGACATCTAAAATTGGATAGATAAGAGTGGTATTTGCGACGATTCATTATTTTTTTAATGGCATTGTCACGGTAATAAAAATTATGACACAAGTGATTCATTTTCAATTGCTTGTGATAGTTATAAATGAGTTGTGACGGCCCTGGCAATTGACAAACATCGGATTGTTCATTAAAATAAGTGGGCATTCTATTCAGCTCTTTATTAGGAAAGAAGCTAAATTTTCCTAATTTTCTGCATTTAGAGATGTCTCATTTTTATCTCTCTTTGATGAATTATTGTTAAGCCAGAAAAAAATGTAATAGCAAGTTCTTGGTCCGCTCTGTTGGAATTGTGGCTACAAATGTTACTATTCAAACGACGGTAATAATTATGAGCACAATCTCAATAGAATGGAAGAGAAGAATACGTGCTCATAATTTTTGRAAAAATTATAGATTCAAGAGTTACAAAAACAAACGATCGCGAAATATTCTTGAAAACAAACTATTGGATATCTTTTTTTGTTTACATAAAAACCAAAAATAGATATTCAAGTTTATTATTCCATTATTTTAAAACCAATAACAGTGTAAAAGTTTAATAAGTTTGCGAATTACAATGGAAGAGAAATTATAAATCTACTGAAATAAACATTTTAAAAATAWGTCACGTTACACTTTAATAATTTTGCGGAAACGCTTTAATTATCAACATATCAGAAATATATACGAATTAAAACACACYCGACCTTTGATCAGAACAGTTTTCCTGTTTTATCATCTGCTATACAATTAAAATTTCTAGTGGAGGATTAAGGTAAAAATTTTCGGAATTTTACTGATGACAAATCAATTAAAGATTTTTAGGTATCATGCGTTTTTATGAAAAAAAATATAACGAAAAAGGAAAAAAAACATTTCTCAARTATAAACAAACCCATTTTAAAGCCGAATACACACTACTGTAATATGTAATGACAACATGTAATGTAAATAATGCTCGRCGAACCATCCACACAAAATAAAAAAAAATAGATTCTTAAAAGTGGAATGAATGCAACAAAAAAATATATTCATTAACTCTTCTTACTCTCCTGTATTTAAATGCAGTGACGTTCAAATTCGTATTTATTCCATTTTATTAATTACTACATAATTAGTGAAATCGCTTTGCGAAATAACAAATATTATCAAACTAAAACAATTAATATTATCGTCTGTAAAAAACTTTTTATTACAAAGTGCATGTGTAGTTAATGGTAAACACTAATTAAAAAATGCAAAAGAAAATGCAATTTTCCTGAAGAAAATATGTAGATATTGAATCTGTRTCGTGAAATTAATCCTAGTATCGATTTTCTGGCCTTATGTAAACATAAAACGACTACACATGTGYGAATATTGAAAATAAAAATAAACCATGGATYAAACAAGAAATCATTTTGTTTTTACGTAAGCATTATACAAGCCTTTATAAYTTAATGTAAAATTCTCGTTAGCTCAGCATAAAGTGAGCCAATTACTCATTTGCAATTCAATTTTGAAAAAATTATAATTACAAATAGCACGTTTTCGAAATTTGTAATACAACGTTCGGGTGAAAAAACATTCACTGTGGCGTAAAATACGTACCATAACTCCGAAAATAACTGTCGAGATTCCACCCCCAATAAAACCTTCCCATGTTTTCTTCGGTGATAGTTTTATAAGCGGTGTTTTCCCAAAGAAAAATCCGAAAACATACGCCATTATATCATTACAAATAATCATCGAAACAGGAACTATAAACCATATAAGTCCCTCGAAAATGTTCTTAATAATTAAATAAGATTGGGTGACTACAATGAGCAAAGCGACATGAGTCCAAGCAAATAGAGAAAACTGCTTCATGTAGTATTTTTTGACTAGACTGAGCACAAACCATACAAAGCCCCCACAGTAGAGACAAAACGAGATAAAGCGGTGATATGTCACGAGCCATCGCAGAAAATCCTGAAATTTTAATTAAATAACTGTAAAAGTTGTCTAAAATACTCACAGTCCTATTTATTGCAACCCCAAAATAGTCGACAAGGTTCTCCCCATAGAAAAAATAATTCGAAGTGATGAGGAAATACCATGACAGCGACCTAAACCAAGGAAGACCGTGGATTCGGTACACAGCATACCCTATGTTAATAATTTCTTGGAAACATTTAACTTGTACTACTAAAGTCTGCAAAAATCAATTTAAATACAGAAAAAAAACTTGAGATTTTACAGTTATCATTAAAGCAAGGGGTCCCCCATAAATCACCACAAGGAAAAAGGAGATCATCAATAAACTGAAAATGCCCCTGACCACCCAATTGCGCCATTTTTCAGGTAAATCTTGCAGGAAAAATTCGAGAACTGAAGGGGCCTTGTCGGTGCCCGTAGGCACAGATTTTGACAAGTTTATGTTTGCTCCAAGCTTGTCATCCTCACTGTCCACCTATACCACACCAAAAATCCCATTATTTACATCCTCTGATTATTTTTTATTATTGAGTGAGCTGTTACCCAGCTTAGTTATTTTTAATTAGATTATGGAATTGAATTACAAGGATATCGAAAAGGACAAACTTGATTCCTTTCAAAATGTAAACAGGTTAGTGAATCAGCGAAAAAAAATAATAAAAACTTGCATTTATAGTACTTACATGGTCACTTTCAGCGGATTCGGGGGCTTTTGCATCGGAGTCTTTACGTTTTCTCAGATCGGACATAATAATTTGCTTTAATTAAATTAACAAACACCAGGCGATTCCGATGTTATTGTAATACAGAATTCAGCTTCTTATTTAAAATATCAAAATCAATAACAAAACCTTGAATTTAGGTTAGCACTGACGCACCATCTGTCGACTAGTGACAGTAACAGAGCACACCATTTTTTGTTACGGGCAAGTTACCTTCAGATTGATTTTTTATTTCTTCATTTAAGTCTAAATATGCATTACAGGGATAAGCTACAAATAAAAAAGTAATGCGACCCATTGGAATGGAAATTTATATTAGTTGACATTGTTTTACAAACAAAACTAATTTTATGTATCTATTGGATACAATGGTACAAGCTGAATAAATGCAGAGACTGAAAAATAGGTGTGCATAATTTATATTTAAATTCTTCTTTTTTTACCAAACTTCTCGTCAAGTTTTTTATATTTCGGTCAGTGTAAATCGGGTCATTTATACAACGCACTTAAGATGGCGCTGGCACTGCGCTAATAAAATATTTGATTAATAAATAAATAATGCCGTGACCTTCCAATAAATTACAATGAAATTCCAATAATGTTATTCGAATTAATAACAAAACGATGCACTGGACGTGAAACCACATTGTTAATAAAATAGTATCGTGTAAACTTGGGCCTTGGGCATCGTTAGCTGTCACTTTGACATTCAGTGCATAGGTTACGTTTCGACTAGCTGTCAACTTGACAAATTTCTAGTTGTGGGCGCCTAAAACTCAAACATTTCGTTATAAATACGACTCGGTTTATAAATAATCTAATGTGAGCCAGTTGTGACGGTTGTCTTCGTTTAAATTCGTCCCGGAGCTAAAATACCACTTTGACAGCTCAAGCAGCAAGTGACATGTTATCATAAACACTGAAATAATATGAATACGGATCTACAAAGAAGACAAGATGTTAAATATGATTCAGCGTCGAATATTTCCAACTCGAACGGGGACATTTGCAGAATTTGTCATTGTGAGGCTGACACTGATAACCCTCTATTGTCTCCTTGTTACTGTTCTGGTAGTTTGAAATATGTGCATCAGTCCTGTCTTAGACAGTGGTTAGCTGCTTCCGACACTCGGTCCTGTGAGCTGTGCAAGTTTAGTTTTATATTACAAACGAAAATCAAACCACTGTCAGAAGTGAGTATGAAGGGGGCTGTAGACGCTTGTTAAGGGGCTACTTTTTAGTGGCGAACCTTGGAAATGAGCAGTGTGGAACGGAGACGTCTTCTGTGTGCCATCCTGTTTCATTTTGTTGCGGCTGTGTGTGTCATTTGGTCACTTTTTGTGCTTATAGATAGGGCAGCTGAAGAAGTTCAAAAAGGCCTAATAGGTTACACTGTTACTTCTCCATGACAAATCATTAACGAATTTGTTACAGCTTGGCCTTTTTGGACTAAATTAGTTGTAGTTGCTGTTGGTTTCACAGGTGGTGCTGTTTTTATGTACATACAATGTCGCCAGTACTTACATCTTTTTGCAAGATGGAAAGCACACAACAGGTAACGGAATCACACAAATCGGTTACACTGTATTTGAATACTTAATTTACAGGATAATTCTGGTCCAGAACGCCCCTGAGAAGCCCCTAATGGCCCCTCCCTCTCCTAATTTTATTTTCACTAGGACCACCCACCACCCCCAATATTCGCCGCAAGTTTTGGCTCATGGCAACTTCAATATACCTCCCGCAAATTCTGATTCAAATAATGATTCGCAATTGTGTTATGTTTTTGAAAAGGAGAATCACGAAAAACCTAGTTTTTTAGGGAACAGTGGTTCATCTTCCCAAAAAGACGATATCCATGTTGAAGATCTGTGTGAGACAGCTTCTAGTGATAATTTTATTAATCCATTGGCCAGTACTATGCCTTCGGGAAGTATTAATCCAAATACTAGGGATCTTTTAGCTTTAGATATCCAAAGCTCTTCTAGAAGTGCAAACGAGTTTTCTCTTGACCACTCCACGAAGACTGACGTTATTCGAAATAAGAGTTRTGTGTTTAAATCTTTGCCTAACTTAAACACTAGTAATGAGAACTTACTTGTGTAAATAAAAAATTATATAATTACTTTTTGTCTTAGTTTAATTATCCTGTTTACACAATGCATACAATGCACGTTTGAAGTTCAAGTGGTCAATAAGAACCGCTTTTTATGCCAATTCTTATGAATACGTCGTAACAATTTGTTATTAGTTTTTGAGGTAATCAAGAAATTAGACTTGGATAAGGTTTTTAAATGAAAGTCGCAGTTTACAAACTACCTATATTACGTATTTAGTTTGATAATTCTACTTATTTGGTTTAAATGTAAATATTTGAACTGTTATGTAAATCCCTGAGCTTATAACATAATCAGTCTATTGCAAATTAATTGGAATACTGGAAATTATGAAGAGTAGTTAACATAATGTGTAGAGATGGTTGTACTTGAATTAACATTTTGTACTCAACCTTGGATTATTGTTTTTCTGTCTAGAATTTTTGAAATGCAAATTGACACTTCAGGTACAGAGAATGGAAGGAGTCTTAAATTACTCTTATTTTAATGTACAGTGGCACAATGTAGGAACCTTAAATAAATAGTAGTAAAAATAATATCTTTACAAATGAGGTAGAATTTTGTGAATCCTGACTTTGGTAGTACAGGCGAAACTTAATACTAAAAACTAAATTAAACATAAATAACGGTCATAACACAAATACGACAATAAGTAGAAAAAAGAGGTGTAGTTCTTATTTTACGTAGATGCCATTTAAGTACTCATTTGTTGTAGTTCGACGCCACACCAAAATATTTCAGCTGCACTCTACGAAAAATATCTCCAAAAGGAATAAAATTAATAAAAAGTAAAACTTTCAATAAAACACTTCCGAAAACCTAATCTTGTCATAATTTAAATAAAATAATTTAAAAACATCATTAAAAACAACGGCAAACCAATAAATAATTTATAAATATAATAAATACAAATTTTGAATTTGCGGTTGAAACAATGGTGTCGTACTACATCCCTGGTTTTAAAGTAACTTAAATCTATATGGCAATCGTAAGTACCCAACAATTCATGCAGTTGTTCAAATTCACAGGTTCTAGGTGTGAAGCAGTAATACTGTAGTCATTGAACGATATGTGAAATGGAATTTGTGGGAGCCCCATTACGTCCCTTACCTAATAATCACCGATTACGACTGAACACGTTACTAACCCTAGAAACATAAAAATTATATTTTGCGGTTTCTAAAATATAATTTCTATTGATTAGAAAATTTAAGTATCAAAATTGTCCACTGGAATCGTCGCCCCGTTTTCAAGGATCGTGGAATGAAATTTCATCAAAAAGACCGTGGGAGAAACTGGTGCATGCGCTGGGCCATCCCGGATCTTTCTAATTAAATTTAAATCCTTTTCACAGCACGATATGTAAATTCGATAGTTTTCGTGTAATAAAACTCCTGATTATTGCATTGCACTGGCGTAATATTTCCACAATTTGTAAAATATTTGCACCATTTCACAAATTCTGTACTATCTCCTGAATTTGATATCGTCGGGCTGGTCTCAGCTGAGCGAACTCCAAGAGATCCCTCACCTGAGAGCATCTCAGCAGCAACTTCGCTCCTTATGAAATCAGTCTTCTCGGTAATCCGGAGCGGAAATTCCTGCTGATCTCACAAGAATCCATCTAAACCCAACTAAAAATKAATCATCTTGTAGCTCCTACTCTAATGAACACAAGTCGGGCGTWTCCGTTCGATGATTATTCAGGTTTGGTCTCCTCCGAGGGGGCTGYAGCGTCTTCGCTGCCGTTACCGTTGTGCTCGGATTTTTCGGRCTTTTTCGGACGTTCGACTCGAGTGGGGCAATCGGCGATTAAGTGGTCCTCGCTCTTGCAGTTATGACACCTCTTCGGCTGGGGGCCCATCGTGCATTTGGCGGCGATATGGTTGGCGAACTCGCCACAATTGTAACATCTGCAACACCACGAATTAATACAAAGAAATTTTAATTTAATGGCCTTACCTAATTTTTCTAAAACGTTTTTTTGAGGCCGGCCTCCGATGGGACCCTCTGCAATCTGTGTTTTGGGGGCCACTCACTTTGGTCGCTTCCAGGCCTTTGTCAGAGACTTGACACTCGAATTCCACTTCTTCGTCGTCTCCCAAAGACCGGAAACCGCTCATTTGAATGACGCTCTGGAAAAAACAMGAATTTTCTTCATATTTTTCCGTTTTCCGGATTGATGGTTACACATTCGTGAGCGGTCATTACTCGTGCCTTCGAGTGTACTTGCATACCATCAYAGGTTAAGCGGCAATAACATCAAAAGAATTTCTAAATCAGTTTTTTATGTCCATGTTGTCACAATTAAAGAAATCATTTCGTATAAACAATAGTTATGCATATTTTTTTGTGTTAACAAGGTAGCTCGCGACCTGTTCGAGGCCTAGATATTTGGAATTTTTTAAATTTTATTACAATTTTATTGTKATAATTTATTTAAATAAAGCAGTTTACAAAAAATTGTGGCTTTATTTGATGCTAAAATTTAATGAATTTACCTCCCGAAATCAAAACAGAGAAAAGTAATAAATTAGAAAAAATCAATAGTCACCGTGTTTGCTCTAAAAATTCGATGTCATTGAGGATGTGAATAAATCTTAGGTTTTGTAATAATTTAATCTGTGGAAAATTTTTCTTTAATAAATATCTGATAAAATACTGAAACAAATAATCGAATTGTTTGACATGAATTAGTTTTTGAAATTCGGGGAACTCGATGAATAATTAACATTTCCTAGAATTATAAAAAATAATGCCACACTGCGTTGACCTCCGAAAGTGGGACCTACACCTAATTATGAATGGTTTTTGACTAACAAATCTAATTTTTTATCGGCATTTCTTTTAAGTGACTGCTTTATGGCTATTTTATTGCTTTTTGTTGTTAGAAGTTAGATGTTTCAAGAAAAAAAGAAGTTTTATTTCAGTGGCAATACATTTTAGATGCATTTTTGTAACCTTGTTCTAGCTCCTTTGCGTCACTTTTAATTTGTTAAACAGATTTTACGTAAATGACACCAAATAATATTCAGTTGTGGAAGTTTTTGATTGAGCCACAAAGGACGGAAAAAAGAAAATGCTAACAATGGAAAGAATAAAATATTAATTGTAAATTTATTTATTATTGTGAAGTTAGTTGTTATCTCGTCACAATACGTAAATAAAATATAATTATGATCTTAAAATAAACTATATTCTCAAATAAAATTGCATCTGTAGATAGTAGAAACTTTCTATAAATGACAATAATATATAGAGAAAGAATGCCATTATCCTTTATTTAAGAAAGGCAAGCTAGAGAAGAGAGTTTTATGTTTTGACCCTCATTACTAGAAAGCTGTTTTGTAAATATTCCAACTGACATCACAATTTTGTTCACAAAAACAAGTTGTTTTTTATTTTTTAACAGCAAAATGTAAAATTTTAGGTCAAGTAATCTGACAGATTATTATTAAATGAGTAATAATTTCAAAAAAAAAATATTTATTTAACCACCTCGTGGGGTAAGAGCTTCTATTTCATATTCTAGATGGTTTCAAATACAAGCGCTTAGCTTTGTCAGCATTTGAGTTCACAATATATAGAAAATGTTTATGTGTATGTGTTAATGTGAAATTCAGAACTGCAAAACTGTATTTATTGTTGGTTTAAAAAAATACCTAGGAACTTGTAAAGAATAATATAAGTACATTCGAATTTTTATTCGTTGTTAAAAAAAAACTAATTCAATAAAAAGTTATTAAATGAGTCGATAAATTTAGAAAAATCGTGCAATGATCGAATATAATATTAATTAATATTGTGACATAGGCTGGTATGTCAACATACCGAAAGATACATAGTTTGGCAAAATATTAACCATTCACTCCTCTTTCATACGGAGGTTTGAACATGGCTAGGCTAAGGCTCTTAATTTGAATCCAAAATATGCGTTTCTGTATATACAATTAATATACGAGGTAAATAAAAAGTATGGAACCAAGCGGCTTTTTAAAATCATTTGCCTTCAGAAAATAATAATTACTAACAATTAAAGTACTATAAAACTTGTTATAGTGTTTTGAGAAAACTTTGTTTTGTTTCTGAGTTGTGCGATTTTTTTTGGAAAAATAGCGATTTACCTACCTATATGAAAAAAAAATTACATAAAAATTGAATAAAACGTAGATTGTTGTTGTAATTCTTAAATCATACTATTTTTAAAAAACGGTTTTATAGTGGGTACTTGGCTTTTACAAAAATTTTACAAAAATAATCTATCTAATAATTTTGATCA
>NW_025401068.1:7540079-7674995 GCF_015345945.1 Tribolium madens
TTTTGAATTATTTGCAAATTTTTTTATACTCATGGGTATTATTTGAATAATTTTGTGTTAATGTAAATTCAGTTTCTTCTTTAGTATAAATTCAGCTATTCAGCATTTTATCTGTGGCGCATTTTTTACAAAGACAAATAAAATATTTTAATTTGTTCTAAAAATATCTTTTTGCAGATCTTTCAGATTTTTTTTTGGAATTGATTTGGTATTTTAATGTTTAGAGTTTGATTTGGCCAAAAGTGCAATGATTCACCAAAAAGTACCATTCACAAAGTTTGCGAAATTGCTAATGGTTTCGTTAGAACGTCAGCAGAAACAAATCTCGATGAAGCTTTTAATACTTGTTGAGTTGTTTAAAGAGTGTGCTTATTAATAACACCGTCGAAACGTATCAAGTATACATATTAGGTACTAGAAACCCCGTGCATGAGAAGTAGTTCACACGACCTCAAGTTTGAGTGTTTGACCGACTCAAAAATTAATTAGGCATCGATTAGAGAATCGAATTCAGTTCGTCTGTATAAGACGCAGAAGAAGCAAGAGCTGCGCCTCGGTCAAAGGGAGCGTTTATTATTCATTATTCAAGACAGTATCAGATTTATTTCGAAACAAAATGATTGAATCGTGAATGAAATTCCCTTATGGATCGGCCGTCCATTGGTAAACTCGTTCCAAAAGCTGGTATTTATAAAAAATAACCGCGTGTATTGAGCCAATCAACATAATAGTCAGGTACTTAACGGGACATGAGAGGGCTTTGTGTACTACCCTCTATATACTTTCCCGTTTTTTACCAACAGGTCCACCCAACAAGTATATTGGCGATTGTTATTAGATTTTATTGTCATGTGTGCAACTTGTCAGGSCTGGAACTTGCTAGCTGTGATTTATTGTTATATAAACGTCGGTTTTTTAGTTGCTTATGAAAATTTGCATTAAAAAAACGCTCAAAGGGCGAAACTGATAGCTTTCTATACCCATAACGAGGGTCAGTGACTTGAAGCAGCAATTTTCCTGTTGTCAAAATTTCCGGACAGTTGGTCTATAGATTACCTGATGGACGAAAACGTCTTGGCCCCCATCGTCYGGGGTTATGAAGCCCCAGCCTTTCGCTACGTTAAACCATTTGCATTTCCCCCTTCGAAGACCGAAACTAGCTTCTGAACCTCCTTGGCTTGCACTTCCGCCTTCGGATCCTGCAAAAATTACCATGTGATTAGCTAATTAACTTAACTAGAACTTAATTAAACACCGGAAATTTGAAATAGAACGTTCGCGCTCTGTGTATAATCATCATCTACATAATAGATGACGATTACGATAGTTGCAGATAGGCACTATTATCTATTCTCAACTAGGCGTCTAAGCCGAGTTTATCAAAAACGGATCTTTTTCGGGGAATTTTTTGACTAAACTGTTTACACGAAATAAACTGTAAGAATAGCTAGCCATATATATGTACAAAACTGCATATCCAGTCAATATATTTAATAATTTTTTAATCTTAGGGATTTTAAATAAATCATTTTTTTTTGATATCTGTTTATAAAGGTGTAATAAATTACAATCCTTTTAAAAATTTTACAATTTTGGATGGGATGATCTTTTACTAGCTCTTTTTGCAAGTAGTTTTTTTAGATATTAGGAAAGTAGTTCAGAATGTCAACTGCTCGTTGATGTACAAAAGCAATGAAATAAAAAATATTAAAGAAAAGAAAATAACGAAAGGATTAAATTGTTGTTTCTACGCCAACGCTTTTAGAGTTACCATATTTTTTACCACTTTCTGCTATTTGAACTTCGATTATTATCTAAAATTTCGGGCGCCATCAACTGAATACACAAATTCAACAAAACCTTTCTAAGTATTAAAAAATCCTAGATTAAACCGGAAATGATAAAAATATTCAAAATATTTGTTATGTTCCTGATTCAAAACAAATATTTTCTTCATTCTGGTTCTTATCACCAACATTCCGTTATAACGTTAACCCTTTTTGCGATTTAAGTGAAGCAACCTGTGTGTAGAGGTTTAAAATGTGGGTCAACAAATTAAATGAAACATTATGTCGCTGTAAGTAATTCTAAAAATGTATTTATTTTATTACAAGGAAACATCTTTAACATGCATTTTTTTTTTCAGAAAAGGTCTTTCAAAATTCAACTTAAGTTTATTTTGATTTTCTAATAACAGCCATGGTTAGCTAAAAGATAAAACCTACTCTTCTAATACATAAACTAAAACAATAAAACCTGAGTTTCAAAAAAATATACTTTTAGCCGACTTAACATGTACATACATTTTAACCAAGAAAATAATAACACAATTTTTACTCTTTTCGGTTCTTACATTCTATTTATTTCTCTTTTATATAGGAATTGTTTAGAAATTTCAGTGTTGAAAAAAATAATGTCAGAGACCGCGCACTAAACTTTACTTTTAATAAATATGGTATAAAAATATCAATTTTGGTCGATTTTTGTACTGAGATCAAAACTTGGACGATAATTTTTCTTGGATTTATTATTTAAAATTAGAAGTTCTGGAAATAAAAAATAGAAAACATGTTACTTTGACATTACAAAATTCAAAAGTTTGCCGTTAATTAATGCTAACTCTTTGTGGTTTACAGTGAAATGAAAACACAAAAATTTGATTTTATAATTGCAATTATTTTTTACGAAATTTGTAACTTAAAATTAATATCTGAAGATGATTTTCTATGAAATGAAATGGATCGTAAATGAGAACATTTTAAACCTCTTGAATTTCTACAAAACGAAATTTTTAGAAACATGACTCACATATTTGTTTAAATAACTATTAGGTAGTTATTCACCTTCAAACAGTAGTTTTATCAAAAATGTTTATGAATATTTAAACACTGTTTTATCAGTGTCTTTTACGATATCTTCATTTATACCCAAAATAAGGTAAAAAAAGTATTCTAATAAATAGACCTAATAAAATCTATAGTAAAACTGAATTTCAGTTAAGCTTAGAAAGCTTTTTTTTATAAAAATGAAAAGTTACAGAAAATATTTTTGAGCGACCCTGCACTTTTTAGAATCAGGGAGTGACATAAATTGACCTTCTAAAATATTTTTTCTATTTGTAATCGCATTAGTCATAGAATATCTGAATCAAATAGGAAGCTGTTAGTGATATTAATTAAATTTAATTAATTAACMGACAATTCAAAACATTCTGCGAAATTTTAGTCATCTTCAGTTTTCGGCTATTTTTGCGGTAGCAAAACCGTTTGACGCTCGCCAAATTTCGTCTTTTTTCCAAATCATAGGGGATGTCATTAAAAAAAACAAGTTTGTGGAAACTGCTCCACATAATCATAACAATAGCCCCGAGATAGAATCCTAGACAGGATACGCAGTCTTGAGTATTTTCGTAACGTCTAGTTGGAAAAAATTGGTGAATAAAATACACGTTGAAGGAGCGGTTATATTTTCCCGCGGTTACTACAATGGCCCGTTTGAGGATGCAGCCGGGCCAGTACAAGGGTTGCTTGACAGGGGTAGTTTCCAACAATACCTGCCCAAATATCTAGTTACCTAGGACAGTGGCGTGCAGGCGATTTTTGTCCTCGYTYWATTTTTTGAGGAATTTTACCSAAATTTKCTGCTTCGAAATTAAAATAATAGASACAATGGGGGCAGCATTTTTAATYTTTCCGTTCTCGGGAAGTAATTAGGTTTATATATATTGTCGCGGTTGCATCCGTAGAAGGCACTCCAATGGTACGACCGGGTCGTACCTTCGGCGTCTTAAAATAGATTATAAAGTGCATTGAACGCAGTTTGGGTTAGAAAGCACCCTTCACAGACCCGGGACATTTCCCATGCCATTTTCGACCTGCCGAGTCGCGTCCCCCATGSCACAGSACCGGCAAATTTTCAAATTCGTGCATTCGGCCGAAGAAATTATCTCTAATCTAATTAAATTAGCGTGTRAAGGTGAGAGAATTTGTTGTGGAATGTCCTCAATCGTCGGTGCAGTTATTACAAGATTTCACAAATTGTTTACCAATAATTTAAACCAACTTTCCATAGAGCAAGGTCGTCCAAACACAAAGAAAATACAACCAAATCGATTTAAATGAATCACAATTAAAGTGATTCATTGTCATTTATAATATTTCTCTGGACGCATTACTCACGCACAAATTTKAAYTTTCTACGAATTTTTTAATCATATCTTAAGTCGAATCACCTGCCGGAAATGCGTACCAATCGATTTTTACCCTAGCACATCGTTATTTTTTTAACTAAACCCTGTAATTATCGCTCGACTAAGAAAACATGAATTTATAATCGTATTAATAYCAAATTTGGCACAGTGCGTAACGCATTCCTAATTAACTAATTTGGGGCAAAATAGCTTCCGACGCTTTTATTTGCTTAATTAGTGTTAAAAAATGTTGTGAAAAGTGTCGAGCGTTGGACATGTGGCGCTTTTAGGGCGGTCTTCGAAGGGCCACATGTTCATTAATCCGAAAATGATCCGAAATGAAATGCTTCTTTCCGGAATAATGTATAACGAGAGGGTTAGAAATTCGAATAGAGGCGGAATGGTTGTGTGGTAAACAACTGCGTTTATTGGTGTAATGTGTAAACAAAACAAAGTACGAAATGCGCATAATTTAAAATAAAGTGTGTCGAAGGTTATGTGAATTGACGTACCTTTTCCATTTTCCAGCTCACTCTCCATTAACGCAAAAATACGAAACAATCAAAACCAACAAATGGAACAACTAAAAGGAAAAAATTTTCTAAACCATAACGTGACTACATTTCGGAATGCCCGAACTCTTGGACTTCTAGATACACACTACCGCTCTAGGAATGAAGGAACCTTAAAAAACATCCGGGCCAATGAAAAGTTCGCCTGATGCATACTATTTCTATTCTCCCTTCTATCCGATTTTCATAAAGCACAAATTGCCGTGGCCTACATCAAGTCTTCTTTTTACATAGTTTACTATGATAGAGTTATGTACCATTCATAAAATTCCTCGACTTACTCGTGATAAACTCGGACGCATATCTTTGATAATTATGCTAYTCGGAAACAAACAAAAATAAACACGRGCCTGTTGATGTGCTACCATTTGCTCGGTATTTTACTACCGAATACATGCACACACTTTGTTTTGTCAATTATGTTTTGCGAAAATACGCGCCGACTTCTATGGGACAAAACAACTTCTTATTATTTAATCAGATTACATGGAAGAATTCTGGAACGTTAATTTATTTAACCTTTGAATATGCGTGCATATCGTGTGGTCCACCACACGGTCAAAAAGTTGCATTTCCTTAAGATAAAGCTTTATTCTTTTTTTTAATAAAAATTAATAATAATTTTTGTAATCGCATTTAATYTTATTTTAGTGAAATATAGAAATYATTAATGACTATTTTGTATTTTGTTTAAACCACCTCAAAACACAGTGGGGCCTTTTAGGAATATGTTGTCAGAGTTAATGATAATTTTTAATAACGAGAAGTTAGAAGTTATTAAAAATGAGTGAGCTTTAATTAACATAAAAAAATAGTAGGAGTATTATTTTTTATAGATAGGCACTTTAGAATACAAGGGCTATTCAGATAGAAATCTACCTAACTATGAATTTAATGAAAATTTAATTTTTTCACCGTCAATACATTATTTTCAACCTTTCTTCAAATGTACCACTATAAAAAAAAATAGTTATCAAGAATAACAACTAACTTTTCATTTGATTCAAATCTTCTTTCCTAACAATCTTCTTTTAATATATTTAAGTAAAAAGAAGTCGATAGATAGTTTTTGTGTGGTATCCTTATTTTAAATATAACGTTAAATTAAAATCTGATTATGGAAAATTTAGAAGGATCAGTGCAACAAATTAGATATTAAGATAAATATTTTATTTTTTTAATAAATGTTTATTATTATGTTTGCTTATAAAAAATAAAGAAAGTAAAATGTTTGAGACGTTTTATTAAAAAAAATATAATACTGTTGGGATTTTTATAACTTTATTAATTTTCGAACTTGTAAAAACTTTTTCTTAAAAGCTTCATAACCGTAAACTTGTCAAAGTTTAACTCAATCAAAGTTTTAAACTACTTAGAAGTTCCATTCCTCCACAAATAATTAACAGTTTTTATCCAGTTTGCAGTTTTCAATAACAAATGATACATTTAATCAACTTTTTAAAATTTGAAAAAATATTCTTTGGGCTTTGGGGTAATGACTTGCATAGGCCAAAATTAAATTAACTATAAATAAGCAATTTCCTGTTGCCTTGCCTATCAAGTTAAATCTTTGTGAAGCACTGAATACTAATATAGMTTTTATAGCAACTAAAAATATTAACAAAAACTTAATACTTCTTATTTTTTTCATTTAMATATTTGTTGTTYCTACATCATCTTATCATACCTATAATGACCATAGTTACAAAATTGTTTTTTTGCTAACAACAATCTTATTCAAATGCKAGAAAAACGGAARTACATATTGTAATTGATTGAGATGAGAGATTTGGTGTCGTTTATTCTTGCAAGAATAAGTTTYTCAGCACCTCGCATTACTCATTTCGGGGAATTTGAAGGTGAAATTAACTTCTACTKAGGTATTTTAATGTGTAGGAATTCGTCAAACGCCGATTGCATATAATTCGTSCCTCTTAATATTCATCAATCTCTTCCTACGTGATGAGTAGATAAAACTACTAACAAAGCCTGTTTTCGGCCATTGTAAAATGGCCAAGTCGTCCCTTCACCTCCCTTTATTAATATTTTACGGTATTGATTACACACCCTCGCTGAAAATTCGCATTAGTGACGTCATAAACGACGCCGAATATGATTGGTGGTTGCCTAGAGACGCCCTATAACTTGTAATGGCGCACCCCCAATTTATAACTCCAAATTATATTAAACTGTTTGCAAAAAATAAAAATAGACTGTGAGGGAAACAACACAAACACTAACGTTATTTTCGCGTTAAAGGTTGCTCGTAAGGGCATTTTTCATCGGTATTTCAATTAAATTTCAATTTATAGGAAAAAGAAACTGGTCGTGCGTTAAAGACATCTCAATTCATAAGATGAGAAGAAAGTGTGAAAGGAAAATTTATGGGTTTTTCTTTTRGAATTATAAATTTAGACATAAAGTTGAGACCTTTTTTGTAAACAACAAACAAGTTGGGATTCCACGTCATCATAAAATTGAGATATGAATGAMACATATTATGGTCGAATGTATTACGAAATGCATCGTAACTGATATGTTATCTACCACTGAGTACCGGCTTTGATAAACGGAAATGCATGGCTCCATATTGGAAAACTTTGGTAGAAACGGTAATAAGTGTGTTACTGCGTATTTTGCCACTTTATAGGGGGTTAACTATGGATGAGAAACTAGGATCTAAAATTTTTCTTTTTTTGATAAACTGTACGGAAAGATATGGATAAAGGATCATTAGCACGTGGATTTTATGGACTTCTTAAGTGAATAACTTAGTAAATAATTTTATCAGTTATTTAGTTCCAAATCAGAAGGATATCAAAGAGATTTTTTTAATTATTAACAAAATAAAAATACAATGATCATGGAATTATATTTTTTTAGATTCAAAATAAGTATAGAAAGGCTACATTTTTATTAAAGCTATACAGCCAGTACACAAAATTTTAAGAATCAGTTTTAAAGTTATATCCAGAATTGAAAACAAAGCAAATAATATTTTATATTTTTTGCGTATCAAACTTTAATAAAACTTAATTTTATTTTTTTACTACGTTATACCGGTCCTGTACGTAGGTATCAATTTTCATACCAATTTTTGTTGTATGAACATGGAAATGTTCATAGAAACATCGTTATAATGTACCTATTTATTATACCTAATACATATTAGGTATATCCAAATTATTAAAAAGATAGAATACAACTTAAATGAATACTTGTATTGCTTTTACAAGAAAGAAAATATAAGTAAAAGTCTAACGAAAATAAATTGTCCGCTTTCTGCTCATACAAAAGCCATCTGGACGAAAAGACGTGCAAAAAACAATAYATGAGWAGCTTTTTCGCTTTTATATTTTGAGATATCTGAGAAATTTTCGTAATTATACTTACAACCTACATTCTTTGTTTCATCCTAAAAAATGTTTCATTTCAAATACGATATTATATGTCATTTTATAAATAACTTTGTAATATAAATTTTGAAGTACTTTTCTTATGAAACGAAAATATGACAAAAGATTAGTAATGTATATGTTCTCTACGCCAATGGTCGTTCCAAATGAAAACCTTCCTGTGATAAGGTTGATCTTCGCGTAAAATGACCTGTTTACACCATCAAAATAGCAAACAAACGAGTAGATAAATAAAATAATCGACAAAAATGTCATCACGGATGGTAAAACCTTTAATTTAACCTTTATAATCTAGAGCATCTCAAGAATACGATTTTACAACCCATGTTTTTGCTTGTGTTTTTTCGTGACACACACCGGAAATAACTCTATTATGACAACAACATTCGGGATAAAAAACACATTAGTAACGACTCTGCCAAAATGAGAGAGATGATCCATTGAACCGACATACCAAACCCCTGAAAATGTGTGTGCCGCTCGACGGTGACAAGAATTGGACTAGGGCGATTCCCAGAAATAGACCTAGGCCCTTCGAGTGAAGGTCGAACCGGAATATTTGGACTGAGATGTTATAGAGTGTAAAATTTTTCGTGATGGAAAAATTGAAGTTGAAKTTGAGCWTCKGGAGCTAAAACAGACTTTGCTTTTTAATTAAGCTAGTCCCCTCTGGTCCCCCTCTGCCGTTCAAATTCCAAAGGAAGAATGCACCAGCTTGAAAGTGGCCTACAAATGCGAACTGCACTGGATAAAGCGGCTTAGCTTCATTAAAATTTAAAGCAGTTTTTATTTTATTAYAGWTTGGATATTACAGCACGTCTGTCCAAATAAAAACGGTTTCTAAACTGTTGTTCTGCAGGACAAAACAAATTTTTATTGAGGATCTTTAAAAATAAAAAAGTTTCCTGTCCAACTGACCATAAYAAACCATTAAACATTTTTTTACTTCATCTTAAATGTGTTATTTAATATTTTTCACAGAAAAGCTAGGTTTATTTTTATTTTGGCAAAATGAAAGATTAAGGATGAAATAAGAAACCAACAATTTCTGCATTTGAAAAATTTCTGTTTAGGTAAAACTTTTGTAAGACGTTAGTTTTGAAAATTTTGGTTCTATTTGTTTTATTTTCCAGAAAAAAATAGAAGTTGGATTATTATTTATTTCCCTGACTGTACATTGATTCTCTTTCACGTCGTCTACTCAGTTTATGGAGTGTTAATAATTATTAATAATTAATTGAGTAACAAATTCCCATAAAAGTTGATTGCTTTATCCGCTTGCGCGAGAAAATAAACTAAGAGTTTTTTGATCAGCAATTTCTCAGAAAGACATTTTTACTAACATTTTAGTTACATTTAATTATATCAATATGAAAAAAAAATAGTATTGAAGGAGACATTTTTTCTAAAGCAGACAACAAAAATAAAGGGATTAATATCGATGAAACGTCGAGAAAACAACAAAACTTACCATTATCAGCTCTAGGATGTGACATCTCCACTCCACTGTCTTCATCTGCTGTTACAACCGTCATATGGAACCTTTAAATGACAAAGAAAAAATGCGGGGGTTTAATTTTTCTCTGAGCCGTAACCTTTTGCTTCATAAATCCAAGCAATCCATACATGCGCTCTGTCCTTATAAACAAGTTGTTTAACAGGTATTATAAAATGCCTTTAAAAATATCTTCCACTCTTTCTTGATTTTTTTAAGCTATATCAGCTTACCTTCAAACGTATACTCTCGTATTGAACAAACCCTAACACTTTCACCCACGYCACACAACTCTTAATCTCAGGTACAAAAATTGTAAAACAGCACACACAGGTAAAAAAACAAACACGAGGTATTTCCTACTAGGGCATGACAACCTAACGCCTATCAGTGTAGAGTAGCTACCCCGACCCGGCCGGCACGAGGACCACGCACTAATCTGAGAAACACCCCCACCCTAAACATACGCACGCTGCGGACCCYCAATCTCAAAATACTTGGTGATTTATCTCGAAAGCAGCCCCTTGAAATCCAGCCTTCGCCAAACTATGACTTGGGCGGATTCGCACGCCGGGAAACTCTTGTGCACTTTTATATACGGGGGGTATTAAAACTAATTGGGATTTTTTACTGATAGCGTGAGAGTTTTTACAGCGAAGGTTGTCTCTTCGGGCACGGACTAATTGAATTTTTCTGATAAATGCCCGAGAGGACCAAGAAAAAGACACATCTGAGATGATAATCTTGTCTTAAGATATACAAATTCGCAATCCGAGTATTTATTATTTGTATTTTTTTAAATGTTAAGCTTATGTAAGTACGTAAAAATTTTTTCAGAATAAAATTTTAAGAAGCAGAAATAGTATTTCAAGTTCCTGATGTATACGTATGTACAACTGGTTTCATAAAAAACGAGACAAGCTATAATTTACATCATGTAAAACAGTCAAAAATTTRGAATATAGAAGAACAGTGCAGTATAGTAAGGAGTAAGTACGGTTGTTAAAGGGTCTTATATACCTACTTGTCATAATATTCTAACCTCCCTATTTAAATTCCGTAAAAATCTATAAAAAAAAACACTAATAAAGTGACGTTTATCTTATACTGCTATTGAAACCAATTGTACGTATAAGGATTACAACGTACGTATACCTTGTATAACATTTGTAGGTATTACTGTCATATAACTATGAAATAAATAATAAATACTTACGAATCTAGATCAAGTTCAGAAGTGTCATTGCTCGTTAAATCATGAGCTCACGGAGCGGTAAATTGCTTGACATAATGAAAAAAACAGTAAACATCTTTTAAAAACTAGTTTAATGAAGTTGAAATCGTTCACAAAATGAACGAATAAAGTAGTCTGTAAAGTAGTACTTTTCTGTACTCATATGTTGATAATTGAAATCATAAAATTTACAAGATCCAACTTATTCAGACTTGAATTGATTTAATTTGTGGATATCGAACATCTTTTAAAACAGGGGGGTTTAGGTTATTCTACATATACCGGGTCTCAGGTAGGCTTGGATATAAGGAAATTAACATAGGAAATTAGTTTTTATTTTTTTTCCGGCTGCAGGAGTAACAGAAATCAAAATCTGATTAATGGAGCTTGTAGTGCCCGAAAAGTGTATACTAGGTACGAGTACCTATATTCTGTTCATGAAATGCTTTTCTCATTTCATGAAATTTGATATCTTTTTATGAAACGTCGACACTTATTTCACAAAAGGTCTAGGTTTAAATTTTTTTACGAAAATCTGGATTTCACGTCGGCATAATATAAAAAAAATTATAATAAAGCTCATCATTTAATAATAAATACCCTTCACTAAGGATTTGTCTTTTTTAATGACATATGTGGTGCTTTATAAAATTGAATTCGAAGTAGTGTTTTTTATTTTAGATTTCAGTTTTTATTTAAGTAAGTGAAGTACACTCAGTATAATTTTATGTATTCTTTTTTTTTCTCAATATAACAATTGAAATGTAAACTTTATTTTTGGTGTGCAATGGCCCTCATCACCGTCTTTCTGATGGTTTGATGGCTCATTGAAAGCCACAAAGCCTTCCGGAAGCCGAATTATTTCTCGCTGTGTTCAAACACCGTAATTATATCGACTAGGCTCTTTCTTCAACTGAAAAAAGCTCCCTAAACATCTACGCAAATTATCCGTGTCTTGACGTTCCAATAAAGCGCATAAAATCGCTTTGAAAGCGCATTATTGCAGCAGGAATGGTCGCGGCTGCCGACAAAATGGCGTCCCCCTGTTTTTTATCATTCGCGAATCGCTCTAAAATTTGCAATGGTGAGCAGGAGAGGTCGCGAATAATAAGCCGACTTTGGTGGGAGAGCAGCGGACGAATTGGAGAGGAGGTCGCCGTGTAAACAACCAAATGTTGACTGAGTCGCCTTTCTCCAAAGTGGAAATTTCCAGAAAAATTTTATCAAAATCGTCGGGAAATATGGTTGACGCTAATAGGCGGATCGAACGGTTTTAGGATTTCCGGGAATCTCAGATAAATTATTTTTATTTACTTAGACTTATCTCGCGAGTTTGGGAGAATATGAATTTGGTGTCGACAGGCGGTAACTCCGCCTCCCATTTCCGCTACCCCTCATATTTATCTTTGTATTGATTAACGTGTTTAGAACTGCTCTGAAATAACATTTAAGTGGAGATAACCGCTCTCAACTTGGATTCCTGTTTCTTCATACTCACGACTTTTGCAGGAAAAACTAAAAAGTGAAACCAACAGCGTATCATCATAAGCGTCGTAATTAATAAGTTATTAATTAAGTGTATTTTTAATAATAATTAGGTACAGATCTTTGTTTATTACAGCAGTATGCAAAGTGTACGTTTATTTTTATCATAATAAGTAGGTATGTGTTTAAAAGTCTCGAAAACAACTCTTAATTCGACTACTGGTGCAAAATTTTTAAAAATACTTACGTTTTAATTTAAATTCTTGTTGTGTAGAATTTTACACCTTTGTAAATTTGACTGTATATCTATTTCACTAGTACTTACACTTATGGGTATGTTTTAAAGCTCTGGTGTTCTTATCTTTTACATTTATTTGAATCTTGTATTACTATGATTTGTAATAATAATAATAATTAATAAAAAAAAAATCATTTTTCTATTTCGGTGTTAGAATAGGTCTATTCCAGCACGCAAATGACGTCACTTGCGTGCTGGAATAAGTCGTTCGCGGTAATTTAATTTTAGTGACGGACTTTCTTCACAATTCATTTTCAAATGTGAAAATTAGAATAATTTTTATTTTTTTACAGCTGCCTAAAATTATTCCACACATAAATGTCACCAACCGTCGCAAAATTCTCTAGAAAAAAAAAATAATTTTCGTTTTTTAATTTATAAAATGATATAAAGCGGCGAAATAKRAAAAATAGWATAAAGCACTTGTTGCAGAAGGTTCTTCAAGCACTCATTTGTTCCTCAACTCGCCGCTTCGCGGCTCGTTTCGGAATTTCAAATTTGTGCTTGAATAAATACCTTCTGCAACTTGTACTTTAATATACTATTCTTTATTTTTGTTACAAAACTTACCTTTTCTTTAAGCTTACTTTTTTTTTTACTTAACACTATTAAGTTATTACACTATTAACACTTTTGTACATCATGTACATGTTATAAAGATCGCGCTCTTATACGCCCGCCATCCTTTAGTGCTTATTTAAGTTAGTATTTTTTTTCACTTTTTCATTTTGCTTTGCGTTCTTATTTGCTGTGCACATGTTTTAAAGTTAGCTCTCTTGAGCGCCCGCCATCTTTTATTGCTAATTTGAGTTAGTATTTTAATTTAAATTAGTGAAAAATTGCTGGCTTGAGTGGGGTTCGAACCCTGAACCTACCTGACTGAAAGCGGGATCTTTTAATGTTTAAATTTAATATAACCATACAGACTTACAGAAAATTTGTCAAAAATGTATTTTTTGCACTTTTACATTTAATTTTAATTTTTTTCATTTTTTCGATTTTTGTTAAAATTTTGGGCTATTTTCGGTGCTCGGAGCGGTTTATTGCTAATAACTTTGGAATTATTGACGCTCCTCTTTGTTTGGTACCGTTGAAAAGCAAATTTAATTTATTATCATAAAAAAATATAATTGTCCTACGTTAAATATAGCTATCGAGAAAATTGCTGATAAAGTCAAAAATATCTAAAATATTAATTCAACTATAACTTCTAAACGATCAAGAATTTTACAGTTTTTCTCGACGCCAATCGATTTTTCGGAATATTTTACATACCTATGTATGCATAACGTTTGAGGTACAGTTTTGCCACAATTTAGAAAATAACAATTTAAAAATCACTGTGGGGCTAAACCAATGATATTTAAATTAATTTTTGCAAAACAAGAGTTTAAAAAACCATTGTAGAAAACAAATTAGTAAACCAGTCGATTTATAACTTGGTACTTTCGTAGACTGTATTTTTAAAATGCAAAACACAATATAGATTTATCAACAAAATAGATTTGAGGGTTCATTCATCTTATTTTGTAAACATAGGTATACCCCGTAATCAGCAGCAGGAACAGACGAAAATCTGAAAATAAAAAAAATCATTAACAGGAAATTACCTATAATATTTGAATTTTCGTAAATTTTAAAAATATTTAGTTATGAATGAAAAGTAATTTTACGTAATTCCTCGACTTTGTTACTGTCAACATGCAAAACTTGAATCTTTTTGTAGTATGTAGGTATTTGTTTTAATTTCATTTTGGAAACGAAAAATATTTGACGGTTTTTTCATTGAATTGTCTAAGAAATCACCTGCTAGCTTTATTTTTGGATAAGAATACAGCAAGCTCTGTTACTAGTTTTTTGGAGTATACCACCCAATAGCCTAATTCTAATAAACAAACGTCTTTCGGTCTTCTGAGTCTATTTCAGAATTCCAATTTAAATGATTCTATTTCTCGTAATGTTCTTAACAACTTATTTCTGGGAAAAGCTTCGATCAATGATCCATCAATCGCACACATCTCCCCCAACAAATGTAACAAAAACACAATGATTGACATCTTAAACAATATGCAAAAATCCGTCTAATTGTTTGCCATACGTCAAAAGCACTTAGATTCTCCTTCCAAAGAACAAACGCTCGAACAATACGAACTGTCAATCACCGATCAGGGGTGGTCAGTACAGTGTAACAATAGCTTTCCAGCTTTTCAGAGAATTTCTTACTAGCTCTTGTCGTCGAAAATATGCCCAGATAAAACGTAATGATTTTCGGAAACATTTTTCACTTTAAATTGTCGCATTAATACGCACAGAGTGGCCGATAAAACAACTGCTCCATTAACATATTTGTAACTTTCGGTTGTTTACTGTGAAAAAGAAATTTTTTCGCCCTGTATATTCGGTCCCCCATTTTGCAGTATTGTGCTCTTGTCCTTGCTAATGCGGTGGTGGGTCATTTCAACACCACAATGACAGCAGATGGCCATGGAAGTGACCAGGTGAATAGATGGATTTGGATGCAAATACAAAGATTCAGCTGGATGCAACGCAAAAGTTCAGTAATTGCCATTTCACCGGAATGCCGACAAAATCCGCATCGGGAGATAAGGGCACGAAGTACAGAATTGTGCAAGTCAGGACCACAATGGTCTAGTTATGATTATTGCTAAACAAATTTGACAAAGGAAGATGGGCTTTTCATGTTTTCAGGAAACCACAATGTGTGAGTGGGCTTTGGATCGAATATGAGTGATCACTTTTCAATTGTATTTGTGGAACTGTTGGGCAAGTCGACTAGCTGTCAAAAATTTGGTTGATGGGTCTATTTGCAAGATTAAAGTGCGTAAAGTGTCTCTCAAAATGCAAAATAATAAAAAATATTTGTTTAGTCGTAATAACAGAAACCAACCCTTAGTTTGATTTATGTTTTTCTATTTTTTTCCCACCACCGATAACATCCATAAAATTAGCTGAATGGCAGAGATTAGGATTTGCATGCCCCTATAAAAAATATTTTGATCCCTCGTATTATTCTCACAAAAAAATTCATTGTGTTTCTCCGGATGGATTTGACCGTTGCCCCCTGCACAGTTTTTTTGGTAATTTTTGCAAGGCACGCGCCACCCAATCTGGGGCAAATATTTGACAAAATTGGCTGTTTAATGCAGGAAAGATGATCCGAAGTGGCCGGCTGATGGTCTGGACATCTGCCCATTAATTAGTCAACAGGTCGCCGCTGTTTTCTGGTTAAACTTTTTCGAACGATTCGAAGGATTTTATCTCAATACAGTATCTATCATGAGATTTTGTGGCAATCAATATCAAATAATAATTTCATCTGAGTCATCGGCTGATTTCATTGGTTAAAATTCCCCTCTTTTCAAAATTGCGATTGGTTCGTAAAAAGAGGGTGAAAAGTTTCCCCCTGTTTTTTAACTGTTTTACTTGGACCAATGCCATTATTCTCCACGCTGAAACTTTCTCCGATTTATTTCAAATCCTCGTTTCAGGCAGGTACATTCCGGATAAAAAATTTAGATGTCCGCCTGAAAGAGGTTTTTCTTTAATTTTTCATAAGCACACTGCCACAGCTTATGGCAACCAATTTTTCTTATACATATAGATATAATAAGTATTATCCGCTTATACTTTTTATTAAATTTAGTTTTTATTTCTTCAAGGATATATAGGTAGATACATACATTCATCATTACATATTTGTAATACTTACAAAACTTTGTCATTTTATGTTTTGTAATAAAATTTTCTACTTGCAGATACATAATACGAATAGTAAACGAATTAATTACAATAATTGCTTAATTAATTCTTTACTTGTACCAATTACAATGGACGATATTTTTATTTATTTTGGCCTATCACACGTAAGTAGGAATTCTCTATTTATCAGAAACAATAACTAGGTATTAATTTTTTTGTAAGTGCAACAATACACATTTTAATTTAATTTTAATTTTTAATGAAAATGCTTATTTTACGTAGGGATGTTTTTAAAAACAAACTTTAAGTTATCTGAAAGTTCTGAAACTATTGAAATTTGGTATACCTCAACGAGAAAAACAGCAGAATTTTTTATTAGTTCTTTAGTAGGTATTCATACCTATGTGATTTAAGAACTTACGAGTAGGTTTAGGTATTGTTTAAATAATTACGTACCCCATTAAATTATTTACCAATATACCTATACCATAACTATACAATTAAATTTTTATTTATTATTTATTTTATATTCTAAAGTTCTAAACTTATACAAAGAAGTCAATGCTCTCCCTAGATGGAATGTAGATGCCATTATCATTCTTTTCTTAGAAAAACATCAATATGGTAAAGCGGACAGTAGTGCCACCTCGAGTACAAAGTTTTGACTCTACATAGAAATCTCTATGACGTGTTTGTTTAATTTTTATAGTCGCACTTTTAATTGTTCTTGAATTCGCTTTTTTATATAAAAGTCAAAAAGTGTTACTACTTGTTGTTTGATTAATTGAATTTCAACCTTAATACAAAAGTGCCATCTTGTGTTCAGTGGAAATTACTTTTTCTAGGTAGGTATGTTTTCTGTAATTTTCTATTTTTGTTAATTTAATTTAATAATTTTTTATTATCTAAATTAAGTATTAAATTTAATTATTAAAAATAATTATTAAAATATTGATAATAAGTACAATCTCAAAAATGGATACAACAATTTTTCTTTTAACATTTAAGTCTTTTAAAATTCATTAGTCTTGCATACGTTGCATACATACATATTTTAACTTTAGTATAGTAACAATTTATAAATCTATTACTCAATAAAAATTATACTTTTTCTAAAGAAGTGAGTGTTGGACTAATAAAAAGTCAGTGGTAATTTTTATGTTTTAATACTCATATGAACATTTTTACATGCACGAGATATACCAAAATATTTTGAATGTAACAGTTCCAAATGGATAATTAAACAACTACGACAAATAAATAGCGAACATTTCTAAGACTAACACGTACGACTTAAATAATGCGGGAGAAATGAGAGAGGGTTGAAATGATGAGACGTTATAAAATCATACCTTTGTAATAACAAAAAAAAGGTACCCACCTAAACTAATTTTTCATTGACAATGATGCAAACACCGCTATTTATTCAGTTCAAAATTTTGTAAACAAGTAATATGAAAAAGAAGAAATAAATAACTTACAGAGTACAACTAAATAACAAATAAAAAACAAATCTTATTGTACATAGTACATACTACATTAATAATAATCGTATTATACTATTGTGTGTTATTTCAAATAACTTAAAAAAAAACAAAACTGTAGGAAAAGTAAATGAAGGATTTCGAATTTGTGAAAAGACAATAAATCGAATGAATAAATAATTTTTATGTACAAGGCAAGTTTTGTCGCTAATTTTAAAAATATTCACAATTGAAATTTACAATAATTTACATTAATTTCAAGTAGGTACCTAAAATTGAAATTATATACATATGAAACGAAATATACAAAAATATGTTTTTACAAAAAATGATCGATGATGTACAGTATTTACGATTCGAATCAACTTAATACTGATTTTTGTTTTAGTGCAAGCAGACAAATAAATTTCCACTGCTAAGCTTCAGGAATTTCATACACACTTAAATTAAACAAGTCACAAGCACCATTTAGATTTATGCAATTACATACATTGAACTTTACATGTATAAATAGTAGTAGTACATGAAGAGGATGATCTTATTTGGTTTATACTTATTTGGATATATTCTAACATAAGTAAGTTATGGATTTAACAGCATATCAAGCAACTACGCTTGCAGTAAATTGAAAAAACTGTCATGAATTTACGTTTAACTGAAAAGTGTGATGTAGTTTCTCAATATGAAGTTAAAGACGAGTATCCAATCAAGTACCATCGATACATGTCGAATACGTTAATGTATATAAACTGCAAACACATTCAATACAAAATCTACAACGTAAAAACGACCTATTTTCTCCTAAAACATTCAAATACAAATAAATACACAAGTCTAGACAATTTCGTGCAAGTCATAAATAGTATTGCTTTATACGTGATCAGTCTAAAGTCAAAATTCGGTTAATTCCATAAAATACTTTTATAAAATAACTATCAATAAATAGATCAATAAATTATCTCAACAAAATCGCAATGAGTATCTTTAGAAAATTAAATTAAATTTCTTATTTATATTCATTCGAACGCCGTGTCCAGTCCCATCGTGAACACACTTTATTACCTCAGTACTAGCCTAGTAATAAATAAATCTTAAAAAACTTAACAAAACTACACTACATGAGCAGGAATACATCTTAGGTACATTCAATTATGTGGGGTTGGGACGACTCGATCACGCTGGGCCGCGTCTCTTTCCCGGGATGGATGGAGGGCTGCGGGGGCTGTCGCTGCTGGCTCTGCAGCCCCGGGGGCAAAGGCCTCGAGAGACCAGGGTGCAACACGGCGTGGCCCATCGGCGCCTGCTGCTGAGAATGCACCTCCAGGAACTCCTTCGAATCCTCATGAATTTCCTTATTCATATCTATCGATCCTRAAAATTTCGAGATAACAATCGCATTTCAGTAAAACATCATTACGGACCTAAGCTCCCATCCGATCCAGCGTAGTCGTAGTACCCATTGGGCGATCCTTCGCCGTTCAACTCCTCATCAATGTTATTCGGCCTACAACTCGTAGTCTTCCAATGTGTCCTCAAGCCTGACGCACTGATATAATTTTTGCCGCACTCTTGACAAATATACGGCCTCTCATTAGTATGCAGCCTTTTATGCAGCTTCAAATGGACAAATTGTGTGAATTTGGCGGGACAAAAATCGCACGCGTAGGGCTTTTGGCCGCTATGCAGTCTTAAATGAGTCTTAAGGTTTGAAGTGGAGGAGAATCGCTTCTTGCAAATGCCACATTCGTGTGGTCTTTCGCCTGTATGTACCAAGTGGTGTTTCTGCAGGTGGGCCAATTGCGTGAACGACTTGGTGCAAACGTTGCACTTAAAGGGGCGTTCACCGCTGTGTGTCCTCAAATGAACTTTCAAGTTCGACAACTGGCCAAAAGTTTTGCAACAAACGTTGCACTCGTAGTGCATTTTGCCGTCTTTTTTCTTCAGAGGGTAGGGCAAGCTTCGATAGCCTCGATTTTGGTTGGTGTTGGGGCTCCCGGGATTGCCGATAGAGCCCCCATCGGGACTCCGCGAACAGGGAGAGGACCTCCCACTGGTTTGTAATGGAGGCAAAGGCGTGAGGAGGTGATGAGTAAGGTTAGAGTTGATGATGTGCGACGCTGGGATCATCAAATTCGACCCATTGGGGTGGTGGGTCGTRTTGAAACTCGTCGTGGGGGGCGAGTACGTGGTCGTGGGAGCCGATGTGATGGTACTGTGGGGTATGCCATTGGAAGGATAGATGTTGTAGTAGTTCGTGGGTTGGATGTGGTTCGTGTAGTTTTCGGTAGTGTGGGGGACGTATAAAGGTTGGACCGGACTTGGAGGGTGGTTTTTAATCATTGCGGGACTAAGAGGGAGCATGTTTTGAACTTGGACATTTGAACTTGAATCAGGACTGCAAGGGACAGTACCGTACCGGTGGCTCTTCTTGTACGAGTAAGCCATTTCGGTGGGGGAGCTTGGAGGAGGAGTTGCGTTGGGTTGTCGCTGGTTGTTGTCATTGTTATTGGTGTCGATTCGATTCCTTAGAAGGATATTTTCAAGAATACTAGAAGATGGCGGTGTATATCGGGATATAACATTCTGGGACTTCACTTCAGGTTCGTAGAAAGGTTTATTGTTAGGAACTTCAGGTGGAGGAGAATCAATCACAATTACTGTACTTGGGGGCGTGATTATTCTCGGGGTTAGTGTTGTTACTTCAGGTACTGCAGCATCAGTGTGAGATTCCTTCTCCATTTCGTGGTCGCTTTCTACTCCTTTTGACTTGTAGTGATAAGCCTTAGATATTTTTATCTTCACTTTCCTGTATTCGTTCTTTTGGGTTTCGGGAGAAACCGGTTTTATTACCGCAGTTTCTTTCGAATTTGGTTTTTTACTATAATCATAGAATAAAAGTATGGGACCACTAATAAAGTAGATATACATTACCTAAAATCAAGAACGTAATTATTCTCACTATCAGAATCACTTGAATCTTCAGGAGGTGTGAAAGCATCGTCGTGATAACCATTACTGTGATATCCTTCATCTGATCTCACACTACCATCAGTTGGTGTTAATTGGTGTTCATAGGGACCATCTTTTGCAGGAGGTTCAGTCGTACTAACAGTTATCACTTCAGAAGATTGCTGTACTTGTTGTCCTAAAACCGAAAAAAATTATTTCCTTTCTTAATTGCAAAAAAACAAAACGTACTAATTCTTTGTAGCATTTGTTCACCAGTCAAGGGATAATTAAGTCTTTCGGCGAATTCTTTGCAATACCAGACAAGAAGTTCCTGATTGGGAAGAATAGGTTTGATAGTGTAAAAATAGATATTCATTTTGTATTGACAGGCGATTAAATTTTGAGATTCACTGGAATATGCAGGATTAACATATCTCATCCAGTTAGCCTTAGAAGTATCAAATCCATCAATGTAATAATATAGTTCGTTATCTTTATATATCTGAAATAAAAAAAAAGATGTTAGAGTAGAAATTAGTTTSATTGGTGTCAAGACATTTGATTTTGAAGCATATACAATTGCAATTGGAAGCAAAACCGCTCATAAACTATATAAAGGAGCCGTTAAAGATTTCCTTTCGGTTTCATGATAATTATTTATGTGTCCGGCATTTTACAACCAACCACCCAAAATAACCACAAACATAATTCCGAACCGTGGCCAATTTTAAGGAAGAAGTTAGTTAATAAAATATAGCCTTCTAAAATTACGATGAAGGTAAATTTGTTTGTCGCAAAATTGAAACCTTGCAATTAAAATCTGAAAATTTGCCAAGGATTTCCCAGAACAAATGTCTTGTTATTTTTGAAAAAGATAATTAAAGATGATACCTTGCTGTCGTTAGAACTGTTTCTATAAAAGCCCTCTCTCATCTGAACCTGAACCAGGAAAAGAAAACAATTAGGAAAACCACAACCGAAAGAATATTTACATAAAGCATGGAAGAATGCTACTTACCCTCCAAAAGTACTTCCGGTTTGCCGAACTTGGTACAGCATCTTTGGCATAGATTTCTCCCACGAGAGGCCCAAAGCGCGTCCCTCGTGGGATATACCCCGTACTCCAGACGCCTTGAGCCTGGAAATATCTGTGAGAAAAAGTTTGGTAAACTTTTCCGAAACTCACATCTGACATTGCTTGAGATGTCTTAAGCACTAAGTTTCGAGGAAGGGTAGCTTCCGCCCTGTTTGGTGTTCCGGGCTCAACCGGAAGATCCGGAACGATATAGGTGGTATGCAATTCGAATTCTTCCTCATGAATATTGGCCAAGTCGAATTCGCTGGCGGACGTTACAGCTACCTCATCCATCATGTCCTAAAGAAATAAATCATAATAGTACAATACTCTCAAACTCATCCACTTATAACAAATTATATGTCTTAAAAGTTAGATCCGTGAAGGTGAGCATCCGATTTGACGTAACTGAAGCATTTACTAGTTCAAAGATCTCTAAATAATTTGGGCACAGGAAATGCACAGGGCGAGCTAATTTGAAAGTTAAATTTCAAGACAGTACATCCTGCAATTAATTTTTTCGGCGGAATAAGTCAGCGGTTTCAGTATCGCCAATTAAAACTCGTCTTGGGTCTCTCCGAGGGGAGTTTGAGTTTGTCGGCAAGGTCGCTGAAAGCAACAGTAGTGACCTCTCATGCAGGGGTGTGATCAATGCACTAATTGTCACGTTTCAGCRACATCAAAGAAAAGAAGTGCATTTCGCTGAAATGCGACAGTTTTCAGGCGTAATGGGGCCGTCAGCTTGGACACGCCACATTGCCAATTATCGTCATTGAACTCGGTCATAATTATATAAATTATGCGCGTTGAATTTTTTCCGCGTGATGTGCGTGTCGATGCCGTCATTTGCATTCGACCGAAATTATCACCGAGGATGTGCTAAAATGCAAAATATTAAGTGAAAGGATATATGGGTCAGTGTGTACATGTATCGATCGACKCTCTTAGCCACCGTCTGGATGCACCGCGTCCGATCCGACGTCATCACTTTATGACGTCATCAAAGCTGCGAGCTTTCAAGATGGCTACGCCTCATTCATACGAGGCGGCAAAAACTTGTACCAATAGTCGACAAAATTTCGATTTGATGAAAGTACCAAACGAAAGCTTGCCTCAGATATATTTATAATAATTTCAGAGATTTAAATTTTGCCAGTCTTTTGATGAGGTGTCTAATTAACAATTCCGTGTTTAATTATGATTGATGGAGTTATGACGGTGCAAGTCTTTGCGATGGATTGTAAATAAACGTAACCTTTAAGGCTACATAAATAATGCTCTAAAAACTTGTAAAATATCACAAGCTGAGTTCCAAGGGTGGATGAATGCAGCTGGAACATGCATTGGGCGACCCCGGAAAATGTCAACAGTTCAAATGTTGCGACCTTAGTTAAACATGCAACGAAGATTTCAAATTATTAAAATAATCACGGACGCAGAAATTTTCGTTTTATTTCATTCTAAGCAAATTATTTTAAATGCATTTTTTTAAAGACATGTAAATTAGCCCCTAATTTGCATAGCTGATTACTGTTTTTACTTAAATTTAAAAATTCAAGATAAAAACGTTATAATAAATTTATGTCTAAAAGTCAGTTCTCAAGTATAATTAATTTTTGATACATTTACACAGCTCCTGCGGTTAATTAACCTTAGTGGAAGTAGGAATACATCTACATAATGCTAAAATATGGCGATAATAGTGCACCTAATGCTTTAATATTCTCGTAATGCAGAAAAATCCTTGAAATATGATAAAATGAGTAAAATGATAAAGCGATAACAGTAATTTCCGGACATCCAAAAATGATTCCAARACGATTTCAAATATTTACATAAAATAATTACCTCATTATGTGATGAGCTTCGTCTCAATCRGTGTAAAATAAAGTGATAAATATCTGCATAATAGAAGGAAGTGTCGGCTTAGTTGAACGAATTGTTGAAGCATTACTTTCCTCGTTCTTTCCTTTGCTAACACATGACTTAGCATAAAGGCATTGTCGCCTTTGACTCTTTTGATCCATAACAAAATGAATCCGAGTCGTAAATGATTAATTAAACCATATCGGTCAAATTAATTAATTATGTTAACTTTGCAGTAATTCACACCAAATAAGCTATTTTCTTTACTTTTGTTTATAAATTAATAATTTGATACTGCGGAGACTTATTTACTTTAGATGTTGAATAAATTTAACTACGAAAATTTGAGTAGTAGCCAAATCATATATAATATTACATTGTAATCGTAATGATATTACGAAATAAAGTGATTCCTTTTGTTAAAAATAAATCAATGTTTTTCACATGAAAGACTAAGTCTATGACAAATTTTACCTCTCTCATTTTGGCGTTTTTTGAGGACTGCAGCTGTTCTTCAAGGCATTTAAGTCCTGAAACAAAAAAAGAGATCAATTCCAGGTACACTACAGTAGAAATTGTTCATTTTTGGAACATTTGWATTGCAGATTTTTAAACATTATCCTTTCTATTTTGTTATCAATCCGTCGTAAGAGTCAATGTCATAGAGCCACTTTTTATGTTGCAGTTACATAAGTAGCGCTTTTACATAACACATAACCTCCTAGAACATTTAAATAGAGATAAATAGGGAAAAGTCGGGGGTTCGTGTAGGTCTCCACAATTGAAAAATTACCTGATGTGGCAATCTATCCGAATTCTTCCCCACCAATTTTGAGTTATTTAATTCTGCACTAATATTAGTGCAAGGTTGAGTTGCATGTTCCTGACGTCAATTTCAGTTCTGGTCTTTATTCAACGAGTGCATTTCCTCTATCTTTCTCTTTTTAAAGAAACCTTGTGAGCATTTGGCACAGTACGAGGCCATGACTGATCTTTAAACATTCAATGTTATTACAATTAGAAAAGTCAAACTAGAAATTACCGAATCTGCAAGGGTCAAAGAATGTCGAAGAATTATCGAAGAAAATGCAAAAAAAGTGTTATGTGTGCATGGCATGCAACCGGTGAATTTTATGTTCCTGCTGGGGGTGTCTGCAGGAATAAAGACAGTGCAAACCTTGATTTAATTATCTCATTTAAAAAAAGACAGGAGTGGCTGTTTAAGGGCTGGAAGAACAATAATTTATAACCAATTTTTAACTAAAATATCAATAATGATGCATGTGAGATGACATTGGATATAAGTGATATGACATAACATATGCAACGAACAATTCTCGCATTACAATAATAGTTTTAATCATTATACTGTTTTTTGCTGGCTTGTTATTTGCTTATGGATTAGCTATCCTTGACGTGCACTTGAAATTCACTTTTCTAGAAAACGTCAAAAAAGGATTGTCATATCACAAACAACAACAAAAGTACAAAATAAAGATTTAAAATTCAAAAAACGAGTCTCTAATTTCGAAAATTGTTTTTAGTTTGCCCAAAATTGCGAAAACAAAATCAAAAATTTTCAAAGGTCAAAGTTGAGACGCCACAACTTTGGGTTTTATGTAGGATGTTATGAGAGATGGATAGTTTATTTTTTCAAAATGATGTTAACAACGACTAAAGGTTACCTTGACTATTGAAAAGTAGTTTAAAATAGCTTCTTCGAAGGAAGAAAATATCTACGTTTCAGTAACGGAAACGGGGAGGCAGCCATTTTGAATTTTCACTTTTGATCGTATTGAACGCTGAAAATCGCAATTTTGTTTAAAATCGAGTGAATTTTTGCCAAAATGGGTTTGTTAGGATTGTATTTGAACACCTCGATGCAATTTTCACTTGTGAGTACCTAGCTTAAAAGTAGTGCCAATTTGATAGTGAAATTATTCCAACCGACTAAAAATAGAGCAATCAATAAGAGTTTCATTATCACTTTTGTAATTTTAATTTTTTTCAAAAATCCTCCTAAAGGTCTGTGTTACACTTTAACCAAATCTGAGCTCCACACCCAACGAACACTCCAAATTGTAAACAATGACACTCCGTCCTAACCAAAAACCCACAGAAACAAAATTAAAACACCTTAAGCCAAATTTATCAAGTTTTCCTCTGCCAAAAACCGCAGTTTAATCCGCTATAATCCCCAAAATATTTTTTGTTGCATTTTTATTTAGGATTTTTTCAAAAATTTGGAAAAATCTTAATTGGCATGTTTATTTTTCTTGGTTTAGAGCCAATAGTTCTAGGTAGGGTCAGTTTGTTATTGTTTATTATTTTAATTCATAAACTGCGTATTTCCCGGGCTAATTTTGGCGCGAAGTTTAAAAAACTTGGGGTAAATTTAAAAGGGTGGAAAAAGGGCCTTTGACGTGTTCTTTACGCACTCTCACGCATACTTTACGCATGTTACGCACCTGGAATAACGTGTTTTGGCGGGACACTCGCGAGGACGCGGATATGCACCGAGCTGTTCAAAGCGTCGCGACGCCGACCTAGCTCAACACTCTCTGTCGTGAGGCTCTGCAACGTTGCAGCTATCCCGTTCAAACTCTCTTGTCCATGTGCACATCGCTTCGATGATAACGTAACGTTTGATAAACAAAATACGATTTTAATTGCTGTTATAACAAACAGCCACACGTATGACCTGAGTACTTCTGTAAAAAAAAACAACTAAAATGCTATTGGTTAAGGTGGAAGGTCGAATTTTTAAAACAGGAATAGATTAATTTACTGATATTATTAAAATTTCTGGATTTAAAATTGAATTTAGTTTAGGAGTTTCAACGCAAAATAGTTTGACCTTTGCAAAAACGCATGTGCAATCTTTATTTTTAACAATCTTTGGTAAACACTGCAAATCGTTAATGTAAGATAACAATATTAGTGCATAAACATGCAAAACTGAGCAATCTACGTTGTTTTCAGTTGCGCAGGTCAGGTTGGGCACATTTCTTGTAAGAAAATATAATTTAAGATCATCATTGACGCCGTAAATTATGTAATGTTTTGTTTTATTTTATTTTATGTTTACCCAATGAAGGTGATCGTAGGTTAGAAGTGATAGCAGATGGATCTTGTTATTCTCATTTAGATTTGAAAAACTGATTATTGGGCAATAAATGAGCTATCATTGTCATTGTTTTACCTGAAACCAAATAAATGAATATAATATTGTGTTAGAGCAGGAATTGGAATAATAAACATTAACGCATATTTTGATTAATTTTGAAATGAATTATTATTTCAACATACACAGGGCGAATCATTTATAATAAAGACCCTAACCGATTTTCAGACACAACCCGAAATACATTCGCACAAATAACTTGGCTTTAGTTGCGTATGAAAAATATAGTTTCATAAATTTGAATCAAAGTAGTTGTTATGTCATTCATAAAATTTGGCAGTGTCATCAATTTTGCTTTTTTTCCCCTTGAATTCAAAATATACTGAAACGACGAAGAAGCTGATATGATCTTGATACATAGAGAATGCCACAAAAATGTTGTAACTGAATCTGTACCGTCAAATGTACACTGTAGAACAACAATTTTCAAAAACTGTCAAAGCTATTTCAGGTGTCTATGTTTATATCTTTGAAAAAATTCAAATAGTGTATCAATTAACTCATAGTGGTATCTGAGAATATGTTTTGGGTTGCGTTTGAAAATCGGTTAGGGTTTTTATTATATGTGACAGCCTGTAAGAGTAATAAAAGAATAATTGTTGTTCTGTATTTTTATTTAAATATTATATATAATTTAATTTCATGAGGGGTTTCTTATGTCATAGTTATTCATTATTATTTAAAAGTATATCAACTAGAATAAAAAAACTAGAATAAAAATCTTTTGTAAAAAAACTATAGCCAAATTAAACAAAAACTTTTACCGATACGTAATTTTCTATTTAGGTCAGCCATTTTTCTTTCTATAGTTTTATTTCAATTTATTACAATTTGTGTTTAAAATACATACGTAATAATAAACATCAATTTTAAAATATCTTTTATTTTTGTTTCTTTTCTCTTACTGGGAATTTATTAAAAAATAATCATTTTTAGATTAAGTCTTGCGTATAGTATTTACTATTTTATGCTATTATAAGTCTAAGGGTAAACGTTGAATATAAATTCGGTTATTTTCTTGTGTTGTTTTGTTGTCTTTGAACAGTGTCTGCTTTTCTAAGAAGATAATCAATTATTAATAAATCATCTAAACAATATTCGTTTCATTGAGATTATTGATTGATTATTGAAGAAGACAAAAAATATGATGAAATCAAAATGCATCATCTGCAAGTCATAAATTGATTATTTTCTTATTGTTGGGAAAAATTTGAATTTGCGATAATTTTAATCTTGATTCCAGGATAAACCAACTTTTGCCGTAGTTGTATCAAAACAAAATAAAAGTGAAATTGCACAAAATCAATATCGGGTCAACGTCCTCCTGCTGCGTTCAACCCGGAGAATCCCGGAACTCCCGGAAATGCCTAACTAGGAATTTGCGCCTTTAACGTCACTGCAATCGCTAGGTAAATTCATCACTTAATTTATGATTTAATTATAAAGATTTAACGTCCGATTGTGGAAACTTGCAGCGTGAAGATTCTCGCCTCGGTGTGTATACAAGGTTTAAAGATAGTAAAATTAAAAAGTTTAAACTGAAATGAAAACCAGTCGAATAGGAGAGTAATAAGTAAACTTGTGTAAGTTTTAATGTGAGTATTTCGGGGATGGTTTTCGTGAAAAATGAGCGTAATTTCTGTCCAAGTAGCATGTTGTCTGAGAGGGAGGGCCATTGCCGGGAATCGATCGAAATCCCCGACTTGCGTGTCGGTTACCATGGAAAGTGTTGGCCCAGGTCATGAGGGGTCAAACCCGGACCTTCCGCATTCACATTCTCCCGAATCCGAGTTCAGTCAACCCCCAGGAATCCCCTTTGTTTATCAACAAAGCGTCACGCGTGCCCCGAAATTCGGCCCAAACCCCCGTTTCTTCGAAGTGGGACTGCTTGAATTGCAATCAGGTCATGTGCAAGTTCTTGCTTTCGCACTAGATTAACTATGTGGCGATTACGCTGGCCTTTTGGCCTAAAAACAGCACGTGACCTTCATTTTCTATAAGCGATAGAGTATTGCCGGAATTTCCGGCCGTAGCGAATTCTGCAACATTTTGATTATTGCTACTGAACAAGGACATCGATAGCATTTCGCGTGGATTTGACGAGGAAGCGTAGCCTTAACCGGGATGTCAACATTGAGACCACGAGTTCAATGGCCGACACACTCCGACTTCCCCTACTTCTCCCACCTGTCTGGTTCCACTAGCACGTTCTCCTTCCACGTAAAAAGATCATTGCGTACGAAATGCGAAAGATAAAGCCAGGAAATGATGAAAAAGACTGCAGGATCACAGGGCTCCTCAGCAGGAAAGTSGACGACTTTAGGCGCCGAATTTACAACGGGTTTCAGCAGGTTTGGTGACACAGCAGGATGGATTTGCTGAATCGATTATAATCAATTTTTAACTGATTTGATATCCTGGCTTGAATTTTTAACGGCGCGTGAATTAATTTTCGCAATGGCTGAGCTCGGAAAATTATTATTTGTTGAATAAGTCAAAAATCACATTTTTAATGACACAAACTTGTTGTGATTGTTGCATCACTCTAAAGAGATCTTTCCAGAATATACATATACAGCAAAAGAAACTTTCTGCAGTTTCCTCAAACATTTCTCTCTCCAGGATTTGTGACAGGTTATCATTATATTCAACTAACTTAGGTCAAAAAATAATTGTAGGATTTTAACATTAAATTTAAGCAATAATAGAAACTCTACTACATAGATAAATCCCAATAATGATTCTTTATCTAGTAGTAAAATACTAATGAGAAAAAGTTTTTTTAGTTTTTTTTTTCTTTAACATTGAGTACAAACTAAAAAATATTTGTTTTATTTTATTAATTTTATTTAAATCAAGTACACCTTTCAACAATCAGGCCTAGTATTTTACAGCATTTTCTCATTCTCATGTGGCGTACACATATTTCAAATTTAAATAAATGTAAAATCTCTTTTGTATTAGCTGCCAGTACTACTTGAATCTTTCAGTTTCTCTGTTATGATCTTTTTTATTCTTTTTTCTTTATTTCTTTCTTTCTTTCTTTCTATTGTCATGTAAGTGTATCCTTGGATAATCGCTAACGTTACGTTTAGAAATTCAGAGAAATCTTTTTCTATTTTAAACAAGTTTTTTTTAATGTGAATCACTTTATTAATTCGATACCCACAGCATAATATTTCTCTATTTGAAGCAATAAATGAATGAAAATAAACATATCTGTAACGCCAAACACATGAAAGTATATTTTATTGCCTCATTATCTTTATCAGTGTTACAGGTATAACCTTTTTAAGCACCTGTTTGTTTTATTTTTCATATTACAATTTTCTTCGTTGACATTGTGAATGTATGCCTCAATTTTCATACAAAATAAATTTTGAAACTTTATTTCAAGATTTGCAAAAAGAGAAATTGTTGCAAGTAATCCGCTTGTCAAATATTTTCCATCCGACAACAAATTTATTGTCACTTTCCTGGAATCATTTAGAGTAAAATTTGCAGAAAAGATGAAATYGCATTATCTTTTCAAGTATCATTTTTAAGTTTAACCAAATAAATTGTTTCTCTATGTTCGAATTCGGTTTGCGGTCGCAAATAAACAAGGTGGTCAGTTCAGTGTTTTGCGTCTCCTGAAAGTAWTTTTTCTTGCTGAGGCAGCTGTCGTCTGTGCAAATTTTCAATACTTTCAAAATGGACATCGGTCGCTCCTCAAAGCATAATCCGTTAGGTAAAGAAGCCCAATTCTCGAGAAACCCACTATTGACAAAGGCTCTACTGTTGACTATTGTCGTGGCCACAAACCGTAAAATTTTTCATATGTAATTACTCCTTCGAGGAACTTACTAATAGAGTCAATAACTTTTAATTTTGTTTCAGGTAGAAACAATTCCCAACGCATGTCTCATCGTAACGGTACAAAAATCCAGCGTGTGTGTTTATCTAAGAGGAGTATTCAACAAGTTGTATGTGTGGGCAGGTGATACCATTTAAACGGAACTTGATTTCTCAAGGCTATAAGGGTCGGGATTGTCAGAACCTTCATCAATTTCAGGATTGTAAGCACCGCTAGTTAACCTCCTTTTAAGCTCCGCTATCTCACCCCTTTTAATAAAGTGCTTATGCATATCAAAAAAAAGCTCTCGAGCATGCAGGTGGTTCACAGAAAAAAAAAACACGATAAAAAGCGGCATTTACTTTGAATAACACAATAGTTGGAGTAATCGTCAAAACAAACTTCTTGTTGTTAACACCCAAAATTATTTCAATTAAGCTTTCTTGAGCAGGAGGGCTGAACCTGCTGTACGCGTAATTACAGTAATAACCAACTGTTGACAAGAGSAGGAAGATTATTATCTTAATTATTGGTAACGGAGTTTTGAGCACTAAATTGAATTTTGTTTTAAAATACGAAAATCCACAAAACTAATTAGCTATTCTTGAACATTTTATGGCCGTTTTATGTTTGGTGTATTTAAAAGCTCCAATTTCTTCTATCTTATGCTCAAAATATACAAGACTGGAAGAACCCTAATTTTGTTAAATACGAAAAGTTTATTCAAAATGAAATATTTACATAATTATGCCACTAATGTATGAATAAACTTTGTTTTGTTTTTGGAAGGTGACTAAGTTTAAAAGACAATCTCCTTCTCAACTTGATTTATTAAGAAAGCTCACTTCTACTTAATTAAAGTTTTTGTAAACTACACATATTTGTCTTTTATCTTTCATTTTGAGCTTGAGGAAAGTGGATATTATGCGAAATAGGCGTAATAAAACTCAAAGCCACAACTGAGTTGTTGGAAAACTGAATGGGATATAGTGTATTGTTAGAGGGTCCAAAGTAATGATTGTTATTGCTGGTACAGGTAGTTGGTACCAGGAAAGGAAAGTTTAGTCAAAATTGCGAAAATATTCCAATCTGAATTTTGCTTTGAATAAATAACAAAAGTGGCCGTGACCATGAATTCTATCTGAATCAATAATTATTATTTTAGTATCTTATAAAATAATGATTCAGGTTAGCCTTGRCCTTGGTTGGAGCATGGGTTTGTCAATGTCAGTTCAAAAACTTGCTTAAAGATTTTGCAAAACAAATCTGTTATAAATAGAATAAAGTAGACTGAATTTGTAAGAGCGGGAAATGCAAATCGAATCAAATGGTTTCCGTTTTCGAAAATTATTGAATCAGTAAATYGATTTATAAACAACATAGGTTAATAATAAGTTGTTGCCACCATGGTGAGCACGTAAAGGATTGAGTTCGTTGAACTGCCCTAGTGTCCTACTAATCCGAAAGTAAGGTAAAGCATAGAAAAATCGAGAAGTATCGTTACAAGTCGGGCGGCCATCATCAATTTCTTTATAAGAAATGTTAAGTATGATATGATAACACAAGGACCGGCTCCATTAATTTTTTTCACCTCAGCATGCTTTTTTGACAGTTATCACCACGTAACATTTCTTCGAAAACTTTCTTCAGGTGTTGTTTGTGCTTATGATAACTTTGTTTTGGTGATTCTGAGAGGTTCTAGATTACAAGGGTTGAATCACTGAACTAATTAGTTTCCCCAATTTTGGTTCGCCCAATGTGAATTTATTTAATGGTAGGTTTTGCGACCTAATCAATTTAATTACAAAATACGCCAATAAAATGCAATCTGTCGTTGTACAAAAACAGATTGCAAAATAAAGAACGAGTTATCAACATTAAAGGAACTGGTTCCTTATAATGCAGTTTTCGACCTTATACAAGAAGCACACAAGGTTGAGGTTAACAAAATTTTTAAGTTCGACGAACTTAACAAATGTTTCACATGCTGAATTTTGATTCCACGTCGAATTTTGTTTTGTTTTTGAAATTGAATTTTGGAGGAAAGACAAGTTTTTATGTAAATTCTTGAAAAAATGGCCAGTGCATTTTTTGCCAAAGGGTTACGTGTGATAAACAACAGGTCAACGACTATTTTCATGTGTAAATATTTTGAAATGCACATTCCTTCGCGAGCGAAAAATCCCAACTGGTTCGCCGAACCGGAAAAACTCGGAAACTCGAGATATACAATCTCCAGATGAGAAGCATTGAGAGAAAAATTTCGGGCAATTTTTAATTAAATGTGATTGTTAAGCATCCTACTTGGCACCCACGTACTTGTTAACAAAACAAACTCCTCCAATTTTTACACGCAAAGGAATATTGTTTAAACAAACAGCAAGTAACAGCGTAATTACAAAACGCAATATCCATGTGAATGTCTTGTCTTAAGGTCAATAACTTCGCCATAACTGCCAAAATTTCACGCTTTGTCTGTTATTACATAATTCAATTAATCATAAATAAAAACAATTTTTCCTTGAGCACCAGACACAGGTGTTTGATAATTACATTCGTGGAAAGATGATTGAGCACATAAAAAAATGTTTGATTGATTGACTTTTGGACACCTAGTGGTCTTGGCTTACCTTCGTGGCAGTCTTTCGGAGGAATATATAATATCCAAGGTATCCAGAAAATTTTGGCAGCGTCACTAAACTCTATATCCAAGAAAAGTCACACACACTCACACACTCAGAGTTCGAGATCTCGGATCAGTCTTTATCAAAAAAAGCACAAAGTGGTCCGAACGGAATTTGCTATCACCATATCCAATAAAAATTTTGACGCGAATCCTCTCGAAGCACTTAATCCGGACTCCGGGGGTTATTGAAGAGTCTCGACCGGTTGTCAAAGCCGCATGTCTAGGGCAATGTCAAACACACCATTACGTTCTTCAACCTTCGCAGTCTTTTAGAAACTAAACACCGATCCGAGTTAAACTTGACCGTGATGGTTTTCACACAGCGCCAAGTGGTGATAGTTGGAAGCTCCAACTAACGGGAACTTCGGTCAACAACCTCCAAATTCTGAGCGGCCTCAAGACGTTGCCAGCGACTTCAATGCTGCAGCTCACGTTTGAGGAAGTTCTTTTTGTCGTTATTTTAGGGTTCATGGACCAAGCGCTCTCATCAGCCCAAGACGCCGCTCACTTCGAAAAACCCGACCCGGAGTTTCGATTCCGAAGGATGATTGCCTTTCTTTTGCTCGAAATTCTTCGGAATCAGAACGGGATGACTATTAAATCGAGTAAAAGTTCTACTTATGTGGAGGAGGTCTTTGACTCATCCGCGTCATTTTGTTTATGGTAAATGATATAACCTTATTTCACGCAAGTTCAACTGACGAATTTAGGTATTCAGTGAAATGCCTTTCTCTTTGCGGCTTTACCAGAGGATTCTAGAGAATTTTGACAAGTGATTTATGACTCAATTTCTTTGCAAAATTATTACAAAACGAAAGAAAGCACAATCGAATTTTGAGTTTTCGCGTCTGATCGACTATTGAAGTCTCCAAAGTATTTCAGTTATTATCAAACGAACGCTTACCAATTTCATCACTGAGTCTATTAAAAATATGATCACAATTTTACCTAATTACTAGAAATTTGTTAATTCGCTTAAATACCTTGCCCACTAGGGCCCTATTAAGATATAGTTTCACTTACGGTCAAAAGGACTCAAGCTAATTCCCTGTGGTTTTAATTTATGACCACTTCTTAACAAATTTCACCACCGTAGTTACAAGTCTAAACAAATTTTCTCTAGGTCAACCGGTAATTTGTATTGTGTTTCAAAATTTGTGACAGTCCTTTTGAAATTGGGGGGTAGTATCAGTCCTAATGTAAAACCCGAGGGTGGTTAGCCATAAACCGCAACAATGCCACTTTTCCAATGATTTATGGCTTACAACACCTACAGGGGGTAGAAAGTTCGGGTCCGGAAATTTTCCTAATTACTTTCTTCGGTTTAAAAGAGATTCACCGTTACCCCATTTTTTTCTTGCGGGACTGAGTTTAGAGAACGTCAATTATACAACATTTGCCATTGTCAAAGAAGATTAGTTCCGAACTCTTTGCTCCGGTTTAGCTACCCTGGAAATCAAGGCGAAATAGAAGGGTGATTTTTATAAAGTCGCGCCAAAGTATGTCTTCGTTAACAAACGAAACGAAAATTTAATCGAGTGTGCTCTGTTCTACATCGTGAAGAGTTCAACAAACTCCGGTCGTAACACATTCTGTTTAGCACCTATACGAGTCTTCATTTTGCACTGAAACAAGGTCTAAAAATCAGCGAACTGAAGCAACGTCAATATTGACGAGTTCAGGTTTTCCCAACAGTCATTTGGATTTGAACTTTAGCATTTAATATAGAAATGACTCATTTGTGTCAAACATTGCTAGAAATAAATGATATAATATGTTTCTTGACGTTTGATCGGACAATGTAGGGTGGAATGCAACACCTACAAAGATTTGAAAGTTGCTGTTGGAACGCAGTCTTCACTTACGTTAGGTTAGGTCCGCTGACGTCACAAGTCAATGAACTTGATTCTTGACTTTGTTTTAGGCGAAAAAAGTACTTAGTTATACTTTAGTTAAGTGCTAAAGTCGCTATAAATGTAATGATAACACTTGAAAGAACCTGAAGAGTAATGATAGGCTGTAATATCTTGTTTTTCCTCCCTTTCTTTAATGAAGTAACATTATGTCAAACATAGAACTAATGAATTTTAACACTGGATATAATTATTGTTCATTGTTGCGAGAAATCTAATTTGAGGCCCTGAACTTGGACGCTTAATGGTTCTCCTAATGGCTGTGAAACGTGTCGAAATTTCCTGTTGTTGGTGATAATTTAAGAGGTGTTAATTGGATTCGAAAAATGATCGTAAATTTCGCGAATTTGTTTTGTTCATCTATAGCAAAATAATCTTGCCACTGGGGCAATAATCTGTTTAAGACGCCAAGTTCTCAAGGCCAGCGCTTATCCAAGGTTGCAAACAAGTTCAAATTTTTGCGAAGAGTAAAACCGCATTTAGTTCGAAATTCAGAGATTCAATTCCGTTTCGTTCCGATTTTACTTTAACACACCTTACGGTTTACCTTTCGCCCTCAATTCGCGGCATTTTTACACCTACTGCCGCAGCCAAGCCAAGACCTCCTTCGAGGAACTTCTTTGTCTGTGCTACTAGTGGAAGCAAGCAACGTTTGCGATTTCTCGACGGTTGCGAAGGATAGCGTAACACATTACGGGAAGAGGTTGACGACCGTGTTTTCGCATGGCTATGTCGTGGGTTGTCTTGGACTGGCCAAATTTGACGGACGCCGCTGGGAATATGAGGCAGTGGGATAGATTCTTGGCGAGCTTCTCCAGCAGGGGTTCCATTCGCCTACGTCTACTGGAGATTTAGATCACTAGGGAAGCGCGAAAATGATTCCAATTTGTTAGTAGAGAGTAAAGGCTTTGCCTTAAGAGCAATGAAAATGTCCCCATTCATGGCGACGCGTCCGTGTCATCGTTATTCACTCACTCACTTCCTCCAAGTTGGCCTTCACTCGGAACTATGATAATTGTTGCCAAAGGTTAGTAACCGGTGGCATCATGCAGCCAGATTCAGCTTCGATTATCTTCAAGAAAGATTTATAGAAAAAAAGTGGACAATTAAAATCGAAGGTTACTAATTTTGGTAAGCAAGGGCATTTGATAGAACCATGACATCAGCATGACTGAAATGAGTCGAAGTTTTGGATCCTTGATGATCCCACAAAGAAGAATTCAACAATTTGGTTTCTTGTCTGTTTGTGATAAGTTTTTCTTCCGCATTGTTTTGGTCATATGTGAAGGCTAACATAGTTACTAAATCTTAAAATTGTTAATGAGATGAATAATGGGAAAAAACGCTTTTGAATTTTTTTTTAGGACTAATAATACGAATTTATTTCATTGCCAAAATGACTATGAAAGCACTTATTGAAATATACCTACAAATATTTATTTTTAATGTGTTGTAATGTAATGTGTAATTTTTTGATTACAGTATTCTATTTTATGCTTTTGTATTATGTAAACCACTAGGGACTATCACTTTTCTTCTTTACAACAAAGGCACTACTATTACAGACATGGTTGAAGCAAGATTTATTTGAGAGTATTATTTACAAAAGCGTTAGTCACTACATGTGTGTATGTATACTGAGTAACTTCCATAAATATAAAATTTATTCATACTTGCGAGGATTGTTATTATTAAGAAAATATCTAAAAAATAATCTTAATAAATTATTGGGATATTAATGTTGTTTAAATATTGTTATATACGTAATCATGTATTTTGTAATATTTTTTTAAAGCATCGTTTACGAACAACTGGGTTGAAGCAGATAGACTCACAGTATGTATGAGAAAAAACATGCATAGATAAGATACTAACCTTATGTTTTCAGTAATTTTAGTTATTTTAGGTACATTGAAAAAAGCTTAGAGATAACAACTGGTCATTAATTAATCTTGATAAAAGTACAAAGGAGAAAGTTGGATGTAACAGGATAGTTTACAAGAACATGAAAAATCTTGCCTTCTTAGAATGTTGTTTAAATCAATCTTCCTTTTTTTGGCTTATAGTCTTCCCGAGAACGTTTCGGATGGTGTATGGAGCTACAAAAACACACTCTAATAAGAGTTTTTGTGGAAATTGTGTTATATTACACGCAAGTCACGCAAGTAAATGTTTACCCCAAGAGTACCTAGGGCGAGTGGAGTACTTGTAATGATTTATAAGTTTATAACAAATAACACACAAAACCTCTTAATTGCTATTTAAAATGCATCTTTGTATTTTTTTAATTTTTAACATTTTAAACTGTCTTCAAAATTTCATGTCCAAATTTATTTGTTTATTATCAAAAATTAGTGCAAAGTAATTGTTAACTGAGACCTTTCTCAATATGGACTTATTATTTATACAAATTAGATCATTTTGGTGTTTTAGGAAACTTCTGTAAAAAATCGGGGATGCAACACATGCAAATAATTTTAGAGAACTCTTCGCATTGAAGACTCGACTTCCTGGTCGTTTTAATTAAGAGTCGTCTCCTAAAACTCTATTTTACGTATTTTTTAGTTTTTACATCAATAGATATTTTTAATTGAAGTAATTATATCGAAAGTCATAGGTTAAGAATGTTTTATTTGCAACATTTAGTAACTAAAAGAAATTATATTGACAAATGCAAGGCAATAATGGTACAATGTTTTAAATAAAAATACTTTCTGGAAAACATATTCTTTCGACTAGTCGTGCTTACATGTTTAGGAAACTTAACTGGATTCCATTTTATTTAAACTAACCACATAAACTAGCATTATTAAGAATTCTGGTAAGTTCTGTAGGTATACCTTAATGTGATTTACGTTAGAATTTTTAAACATAACCTAAACATTTAATTTTAATCATAAATTTAATATTCAAAAATTGTCGTCTTCAACGACAAAAACTCGTTTTCCTAGCAGGCATAAAGTGCGTAGAACCTACTAKTTAGAGTGTAGGATAATAACATGTTTAATAATATTTGAAAGGTTCTTCCAACCTTACTTGTTGTCTAAGCCAAGGTCTTTAAAAATTTACTTAACAAATTTAAGACCCAGTGTTACCATGAAGTCTGTATCATGAAAACAAGAATAATGAATATTCATTTCTTTGGTACAAGAAAAGAGTTTCGGCTTCTGACACACCATGATGTAAAGTACATTATACCACAAGCCATAATTTGAYATTCCCTTGGCCATATGTCGTCTTAATGTAAGAATAATGTTCCAGGAATGGGAGGTGTTTCTGGTAAAATTATCCTAACTGTTCAAGTCTGGCCGCGACTGGACTAATGGAAACTAAAATTCACCGTCGACGCAACTCGATTAAGATGAACTCATTTCTTCTCTTGTCCATCGAGGACATGCATAAGAGTTCGTCGACCCATGCACACATAGAAGAAGAAGCTCGACCAACTAGACTGTCGGAGTGTAACTAGACCACTGGAACATGGAGGTGACGCGCCTGACGTCACTCTCTTGTTACCTACATTAGACAACTTCGGTCGACGAACTCTTCTTACTTCTTGAAAACGAGATGCATTAGCTGAAATGACCCAATCTGCAGCTTCAGAGCCCTTCGGCTGTCTGGGACGAGCCCAGACCATTCGTCATCCAGCTAAAATCTCGGATAATTGATAGCTGAAGTCTCCGGGTCGCCGGCCCCATAAAAACCCCCCTAAAAGAGGTCCAGACTCAAAGAGTATAGCCATGAACAACATTTTCGTAAATTTTCAAGACCTTTAAGTACCCATCGTTACCTATTGGTGCAACTTTTTTGTTCTTGAGGAAGTTCAAAAAATACCTGTTGTAACATTTTCTATTTAAAAAATATGTAGCTTTGAGTTTCTGAGAAGTTCTTGATTTTGTAAGGGAAAGCACTTTGAAAATGTGGATATTTTTATTTTTTATCTTGCTTTCAGGCTCGCATTTTTTTTGAGTTTTTGAAAATAACTGTTCCAAAAGCTTATATCAAAAATCTCAATTTCAATACGTTTTCAAAACGTTTTTTGGATATTGTAAAAGGGAAAGAAGTATGTACTTTTAAATTGAAACAAAATATAGATTTTTCTTTGGGTTAATTCACAACTGACCTGCTGGACCGATTTTGTTACCTTCATTTTTCTTAATTACAAAGACATTTCCAAAAAAAGTGTCTAACATACCTATAGGTAGGCATTTTTTGTGTGATTTGATCCTCTTTGGCCTAGTTGTGGTTAGTGGTAATTAAATCAGCGCCCAACAAATGGGTCTTCAGACCCTAGTAACCACCTGCCGTCCCTCGCTAATGAGAGGACGCCGAAAGGGTTAACACTGGCCATTAGTTATCTGGTCCCCGTTAGAATCTGGGTCAAATGGGCGTATGATTAGAACCATCTGTTCCAGATGCACCTTGTGCAGTGATTTGATAAATATCACCCCCGTCCTTCGGGTACCGTTAGGTATCAAACAGGAAATGATGGGCCACCATTATTACGTCAAACTGTAATCCGARACCCATCACAGATATGTTAATGTTCATAATTTWGGCTCCAGCGGCGTAACTGTAACCCTCGCTTTTCGTGATTAGATTTTAAATAATTGTTACATTTCGCTGAGCTTAAGAGTAAAGATTTTGCATGAAATTTTTGACAGGCCATCGACCGTTCACTTCTTTGTAAATGACTTTACAGGTTATAATTTCCCATCAAGTTAGTCATGGGTCCGTCGATTTCTTGCAAAAGCTACCTACGGTGTGCCGTTGCACCAAAAATCGCAATAAAACCATCACGCCCCATAAATTACGCCAGATTTACGGTACCATAAAACCCTTTCTTCCAGTTTGCCAATGTTGCGATTTTGTGTATCTGTGTTCAATACCATTGTCAAGTTTCAAATTGCAAAAATACCAAGATGTGCTTGAACGACTCTCAAGGTGCAATGGCCTTAAAACATTTACTTTTTAGCTAGGTAACAAGTCCCAAATCATAAAAAAATACCCTTGAAGTTTACTTTCTTTCACTTGCAATATTTTGCAACTGCAATAAAATCTAACTGTAAACGATGAGTTCTTTGTAAGGGATGATTACCGGGAATTGTAAATTTTTTTATTTATGGGTGGGTTATTGCAAAGAATTTGTCGCCATTATGACGGTCTTACTTTTTATTAGGGTTGCAAAGTAATTATTGTCAATAATTGCGAGAAATATGATTGCAATAAATATCAGCGGACGCTGAAGGCCACTAAAGAAGGCTGAAATTTTTTTTCACTCCTAGTTTCAGAAGACGTCATTATACAAATATTGTATTTGATGCTTGAGAAATTGATTTTCTCCATCTTAGCTAATAATGGATTTTTTACACAATCATAAAGTAATAATCAAATTATCTTGCATGTGAAAAGTTGGAAAAAATGACATTTCAACTTTATTTAACATAACAATTAATATGAAATATCAGGTTCAGGTTGAGAAGTGACCACTTCCTAACTTGAACTGTCATATGTCGTCATGTTTTTAGAAATTTGATAAACTCTCTATTAGCTTTTTGTTTTTTAAGCAGAATGATTGTGAGTAAAATAGTATACAAACCTTGGTGGTCGTTACTTCTCTTACCTCAGCTTATTGTTAATGCTAACCCCGGCACTGCGCGTCTTGGTWATCAAATTTCGCTTTGGTAATGAAGCACCTCCCCCCTCGGTATGTAATCTACTATTTGTCTCATACTAAATAATAAAAACAATTGACTTTGTTGGCATGGTTAATATAGACGGCCGTAGTTGATATGTGTTGACATGACATTAAGCTATAACTTTTTATACATTATTAATTGTTAATAGCTCTATAATGTGGAACTGTGGAGGTGAGATTTTATGCGTAACAGCGTCTAGATCACACTCTAATGAGATCCCTGTTTGAAACACCACTTGGTTTTTGTTATTATATTAGTTTTAATTAAAAAAAAGTAAAAAATAAAGGCCGCCCGAGCAGGGACTTGAACCCTGGACCCTTGGATTAAAAGTCCAATGCTCTACCGACTGAGCTACCCGGGCTGATAAGTTGCTACTCTCATTGCTGATATTTTAACACGAATTTTTTTTCGGACACATTTTTAATGGAAATATTAGTAAATATTATTTATCACACTTTATCTAACATTTATTGTAAACATAGAAGTCCAATAGTTAAAAATCATTTCATTCAGKTTCAAATAACAAATGAATACAGATAAAAATCATTTTAATATCAAAATCCGATAAATATTTTTAGTTGCAGTCTTCGCGCAACCTTGTTATGTTTTATTAAATCTATTCTGAATAAAACTGGAGCAATATATTAGTGCTCAGGCCAAGATAATATAACAGATAAATTAAAATAAAGAGTCAGGTGGTTTGGACACAAATAAATAGAAGTGCAACAATATGTTACTTTAATAAACAGTATTTAATTACCTTTTGTACGGTAAAAAACTAGAAATGAAAAATACACCTAATATAGTAATTTGCACAGTAAAAAAATAAACTATAAGTAAACCACTGTATTACACATTAAAAAAATGCCATCTTCACAGTATCTAACTGCAATTTACACAGTAAAACAAAGTTCTGYAACTTATAATATGGTCCCCGCCCAAGAATATTATTTATTACTGTATTACTGAATATTTAATATTTTATTGAGCAATTACAATCATTTTTCTGAGCGTTTATCATTTTGTGTACTAAGCGTATATTTTTATATCTTCAGCTGTCATAACATCCTAGAATTTTTGGATTTAATTTGTTCCAATTTTTGGAATTAATTTGTTCCAATTTTTGGATTTAATTTCGACAGAAACCGATAAAATTTTGAACAAACCTCGGATGTAATAATGTCATAACAGCCTTAGATGTCTTAAAATCCTCGCTCGCAAACTCGCTCGGATTTCAAACTGACATCTGCAGCTGTTATGACATTCATTACATCCTATAGGTATGTTAATAGCTAGAAACAATTAATGTTTTGCTGTGCATTTATTATTTTAAATGAACATTTAATATATTTAACTATTACTTGACGTTGAAAATACCGTGCATTTGTTCCTTTTAATTATACATATTAAGATATACCTACAAGATAGTGATTACTCGTAGTTTATAGTTTAAAAAGATAATCTTCATTTTAAAAGCTAACGATTTAACATTTAACGGATTCTTGATGATCAATAATGTTAAAGCATCAAAAAAAATCACTAGTGATTAATGTATTCATGGTGATGATGTATAGGAAGTAATGTTACTTATTAGGTTCATAGTGACATTGTGTAATTTTAGTAATTATGATGTAATGAAATRGCAAGGGATATCAAATATCAAAGTTGTTATGTTTCATTAGGAATAATATGATTTATTAAATAATTAATTTAATGATAGCCTTCTGCTTAAAAAGTATGGCTAGTCATCTACCATTGCTTATTTGTTATTGTTCTTTATAGAATTTGATTTCATAAAATTTCTTAAATAATATACTAATTTTTGTTATTAAAATGAAAAAATAGTATTTTTGAATTATGTGTATATAAAAATGTAATGTTTTATAACAATATTGTAAAAATATTTCATTAATTTTTTTTCTGTAAACCTCCGTCTAGTTTTTACTGTTATCATAAAAACTGTCTAATCCAAGGATATGTCTAATCACCTTTTGAAGATTCCTGAATTAATTTTGACAGTCATTAATTTATGATTATGATTATAGCATGAAACAAAAACGGTATTTTAAATACTACTGTCCAACATGATTAAACACTATAAAGACATGAATTAGGTAGAATAGACCTGATGATCTGTTGTTTTTGACGTCACAGCTATTTAGTAATTCTTCCGGGTAATCATAAATTACCGTTTTTATGACTGTTAATCAAGTACCTAGTGCGTTATTCGACAAAAATAAAAGTGATAATTAAACGAGGAAAAATTATATACTCATAATCGAGTTTCAWAGTTTTTGTCTTGAAATTAGACGTCTGGAGTATTTTAACTGGCAGACTCTTCGGCAACATCCTTTTTTGGCCAATTTAAGATTAGCCAATAAGTGAGTTGTCTCTGCCAAAACAAAACGAGCAATCTTTTGGTCCCTCCAAATTATCTGAAATGAAATCAATTCGCAAAGCAGCAGGAAAGCGAAGGTCACGGTCCATGCATTACATTGCGGAAGGAAGAGGAAGGCCATTACCAGCAAAAAGACCAAGGCGGTAAATGAGTCGTCCGCGAACGTAACTCTGTTGTCTTCGCGGAGGTCAGCAGCGAACATTGGCACACTTACCTACAACTACTATTAGTATACCTGTTGGGGACAAATTTATTTTTCAGTGATGRCGATACGGAAAACGTATTTTGTATTTCATAAAATTAGTCATAAATTGAACGAACCATATCTTCAAATTATAAAAAAACAAGATAAACTGATACTTTGATGCCGAATAGCTCCCAAGATTTGCGAGACTTTAGTCAAAGACATCGAAGTTGCATAAAGTAAGTCAATGGCTTCTAGGAAGACAGACAAGAACACTTTAATAGTCTTCGGCGTTGAGTAAAAGCAAATATATGTCAGTATGTTGCACTTCTTGTTCGTATTACTCCGCCATAGAATGCATTTCCGCTTTTGAGATGCACTCYAGCCGATAATTCCATACACTCCATCTAATTGTTCATTTCGATATTTTAACAAAACATCAGACGATTAGAAAGCTGCGGAACGTTTAACACACGTTCGCAAAAGATGCAATAAAGGCAGCATTTAGGCCAGCGAGACTTTTCTCAAACGCCTTCACTTCCAATTATTATCAAAGCTCCGCAGGCAGCGATCTAATTTAAACCTGTGATGTAGCCATCCATGATTTTGCAAATCCTCATGTGTCTTTGTTTCGAAGCCATTGAACTTGAGACCCGAGCCTGACTTGTAGGTCGTGCTAAATTTATTACAAAATTGCTAAATTGATTGTTGCGCGTCTATCTGATTGCTAGACTGTTATCCGAGTGCATCCTTATTGCAGTTCACGAACAAACGTCTAGTTCTTATGACGGTACTTGTTATCTAAACCTAATCAAAATCCGTTCCCACCGAGTTTTTATTATCCCGGCGATGAATCGGTGATTTCGCTCACCGCATTGATGGCAATGGCCCACGAAAGTGAACATGTCAGACTACGGATTCGCCGTTATTTCGACTCCGGACAACGAACTCCGGGCCGGAGCCAAGATTCACCGGAAAAAACCAAAATGGATTGTGCAGCTTTTAGCGCGCTTTGCAATTAACTTTTTAAAGGAGTCGGTCGTAGCACCATACGATTGCGAATCAAAGGATCATCTGCTAGTTATAATCTAAATCATTAACTGTTTTCTTGCAATTAAACGTGTTATGTTACTGTATTTTGACAATGAAATGAGCAATTAACTTATAACAGCGCAAGTGTATTTAACAATTAATGCAAGCAGTCATGGCCGTTTTTAATCGTTACATAATACTTCCGCTGGGTGTTAATTGGTGGTTTTCAAGCCAATCTTTGGATTTAATGTGTTGTATAAAATATTAATTTGCAATAAAGTTAAAAATTTTACTTTTCATTAAAGGAGCGTTGCTCTTATGGAATCACCAATTATCCCAAAATAAATTGCACTAATAAGTGTAGTGACTTTTGGAGTTCAATGGCACGGCTAAATAAATGCTAATTCSTACAAAGAGAAAAGCATTTTGCAAATATTTGTCTTGAGTTCATTGCAGATGTTCGATGAATTAAACGATATCCTTCATTTTTTCGGCGGCATTCCTTGCATAAATTAATTTACAAAAGATCAAATCGATTGTATCTCTTATGTTTGAAATGAACATTTAGCAGTGAACTTGGCAAAGGTAGGCCATTGGAGTTCAATGCCTTACTTTCATAATTCCACAATCTCTCTTACATCACTTGTACTACTATAGTGCGAGTGGGGAAATTTACAACTGACGCTCTTTGATGAGTCGCTTCCATTTTTCCGAAAGTATTTGTTTTTGTTCTTTTCAGCGCCTTTTTAGGTCGATATTAATCGACAATGTCGCTTTATCGCTCTTGTGATTTACGGGACATTATTGTAATAGCTTGAAATGCCATAAAGCGATACTTAGCACACTTCCTTCTCTTACGTATTGCATTTGCCAATTATTGAGTGCATCACGCTTAAATCTGGTAGAGTTCAATGGCATGTTTCTCGTAATGTACTCTTCTTTTCTGCGTYGAGTGCAGAGCAGGTAAGTGGCACAATGCTCGCAAATAACCTAGCAGTCTTGATATCTAACCTTATTCGATGATGGACACCAAAGTGTGCCCACCAACTGCTCCAAGAAGCACAATGCGCCAAGAAAGCGGTGCAGAACACTTACTTTTATAGGAGGATGACCGGATGCAAGACATTTCTTATTCATTTTATATGAAAGAGAAAAGTTACAAGTCTAAGGGACCTGTAGAACTTTTTTTAATTAGAATTACATCATAAATATCTATATGAAAATGAGGTTATAATTTTACTTAGATTTTGAATGCACATATGCAATTATGAAGTGGGTGACAGTTACCGTTCGAACGGCTTGTCGCACGTGGGATGACCATTTATTAATTTTGCTGCAATTGTCAAGATTTTTTAAGTCCGAGGTCAATATGTAAGCTTCTCATGAGTAATTATTTGCGGAATCGAATTCTCTTAATAAATAAGCCCATTTTTTTTAATCACAGTTAATTACAATCTRTTGTGAGTCGGTCATAATTTATTAAGTGTTCAACACGACAGCCAAATTTATCTAATGCAATAAAAACGTTAACGGTACAGAAATAATTATTAAAATTGGTAAAATCTAGCTTAAAATGTTAAATTCTGAAGAACATAAAGTTCAAAAAGGCCAAACTTCCGTGTTGAGCCACGCCTTACACTAGTACTCAGATTAATTTCTTCTATCATTTTATAATATGAAAAATCTCAAATTTAGTAGCTAGTCATTCAGGTCTCATAATTCTCTGAGTTGAAAGCAACAATTTTAAATTTAGTTTTGGATCATGAGCTTTTAGTGGCCAAAGACTTGAACTCCAAGAAATATTTCTTTTCTCATCACTCGATTTAACAAAAATAAATACCAAAAAAAATTTTTATGGCTAATTGTTATATTTATGTTAAATTTAAGTTTATGTGTAAGTTTAGGTTTAATTGTTAAGGTAATAGCTCTGCTACGTATAAGAACGAACTGTAATGTTGTTTCTATATACTTAAATTAAAATATTTTTGAAAATAAAATTAGGCAACCTTGTGACGTCTGTGTTTTGTGTCCTTGCAAAACTTGTAAACAAATGTTTAACAATTGCATAAATTTTAAAGTTTCAATGTTAGACTATGCAAATTTTAAAAACATGAACAGAAAATAAGAATTATGTAATTAATTAATAATAATTATTGGATCAAAACACAAAAAAACTGACTCCAACTGAAACGAATTTCGAAATAGATAATAAGTGTTAAATTTTTAAATTATATAGTATCACTTAAGTTATTCAACTGAAAGTGGCGAATGAATTTCGAAATAGGTAAAGAATTTTGCTTTTCTTTAATTAATCATTTATACTACCTACTCTATATGCAAAAGTTTTTATTAATCTCTTAAATGATATTATTATTATCAACTAATAATAAAGAAAGATAATYCAATCTTATGTTTTTTTAATTAAACCATTTATTTTGTCTTGCTTAAATTTAATTGTTTGACAATGTCGGTGTTTATAAATATTTACGGAATATGGATTCATGGAATATGAATTCATGGAATTCATATGAAAATCAAATTAAACTCGGTTGTGCTATAAGGAAATTAAAAATGGAGGAAAAATGAAATGGTTTTGGATGTAGTGCAACTTGACACCTAAAGCAAAACACATGTGCAAAGTTCATAAGCGGTCAATGTCACACATATGAAAAGAATGGTCATTCCTCGTTAAAAAGTCCAGATCTTACACTTCCTACTTTTATACTCCATTTTAARTCTCTTCAGAGCAACGTCTTATAAAAAAGTTTCAAAAATTCAAATCACACTTCAAAATATGTCATTACTTTAAATTCTAAAATCTCACATTTTTTATATAAATAAACGGATTTCAGAAAGAGTGAAGGTAAGCATCAACTTCAATTGATTCCGATTTGTTGAAGTCAAAACGGCTCTTTGAACCTTCAAATTCACTGATTATTTACTTTGAGAGAAATAAGAAAAACCACAAACGTAACAATCAATYTTAGCCAAGTTGTTCACTGCAGTCGCAAAATGCATTTCTTCAGTCCTTTGTTGTGATCCCGCATACTACAAAGTGTGGTTCTGAGTAGAAACCACTAGGTCAAAGCGGTCAACGACCAACCTTCGTGAAGAAAAGTCCAAAGAAAGCAGCTTCTTTTCGATTCCTCGTCTTTTTCTAGCTTGGAGAATCGAGAAAACAGTGAGCAGGTCTTTGATTGTACCGCTGCATCAAGGTAAGTTATAGAATAACTACAGGAAGGTAAAGCAACAAAGTTGTTGGCCTCGTTCTCCAAGATCAAGGTAAGAATACAACTGGTCGGGCTGCTAACGGTACCCACGATTTTTTTAACCAAATTTCAATTAAGGGATGGTGGGTATATCATTAAGATGGTTGTTTCAACTTTAACCTGTGACTAACGGTTGTATTGTCTTGTGGTTCCTYAATTTGGCTACATTTTGAACATTGTTACAGTTATAAGAAAAGTGTTAGAGTTGAGCAATCCTGTTACTTAAAATCACCGTTATTTTGGATGAAAGTAAACTCTCATAGCGGTACAGTTCTGTAAACTGTACTTCGTACACACAATTCGGAGGACCTGTGCATAACTGTTGATGCTAATTTAGATTTAACGGTGGGTAAGAGGACCCGTGATAACGTTACTTTCATTTCGGTCTCTAATTACCCGGGAAGAATTGCACTTAGAGTTGAGGTCCTCGTTAACGGTGTAAACATATAGCTTCAGATGCATTAAAAGTTAGCATCGCCAGGTGCAGAAATGTCTCGTTTTGGTTGAAAATGCTCAAAGTACGAGTATCATTTTCCTTGTGTAATAAGATCAGTTTCGTTCGGGTCGTCGACCAAAATGTGGATCAGAATTGGAAGACCCGTTTGATGGTATTCGAAGGTGTCCAGTCGGTGGTACCCTCATCTTAAGACCATGAACCATCGATGACACCTTTGGCCAACTGTGGCGTAGTGTAAGTCTAACGGTTCTTTTCGGGTTGAAAACAAAATGGATTCCATTTCAATTACTAAAACGCTTTGTTGGCGATGCTCACTTTTCGGGGGAGGAAGAAGGTCGATTTACCGCTAGGTCCCTGATAAATAAAACATCTAACATTTCATTAGTTCCAGATTCAGAATTCAATATTCGATTTTCTATAGGCCACCTGACATGTAACTAAATATAGAGGTAAATCTCGACAGGGAAGAGCTATTAAAAGATGTGGGGCAAAAAATGCGGTCCCTCTTCATTTTTTGTGGATCGTTTCCTGGGTCAGAGTGCTTAATAAACATGAACGATATTTTTATTATTATGAGGGTGGTTGCGTGTACCGTAAGAGGAAAGAAGTGTTGTGAGGGTTGTTTACCGGCGGCGACTAATATAAAACTAAAAAGGAACAGTACATAACGGGGTTGGATTATAACCCTTTCACTGCCCAACGGGACGGCTTTTTTCAAGACCACAACCGCAATAAAACTGTACCCTTCTATACCGTAAATTATGTAGACACGGTGAAACTTTATTTGTTACTCGTGTTTTTTTTTAAATAGAATTAAAGCCGTTTTTAAATTACGGTTCACATGTTTATTTTATTGAGTTTGTTACGATTCATTACATTTCTTAATGCTCTACTTTTTTCTGTCGTTGGCCATTAGTTATTGTCTGTACGTTCTATCATTTCTGACARGTTTTTTGTGAGAACGTGTGGGTAGTAATAAAAATAATAAACAAATAAGCTTTAATTATTTTCGTTAAACAAAAAACTATTTAAATATAAGTATTTGTTCGAATGATGAAGTGAACAATGATTAAAATGTAAATAAACTAAATGAAACTATTAATACTTTAAAGCAAAATAGGAAAAATAAAATTTTGAAGATAATGCATAAAAAATGTTCAAAAAACAAAATAAAAATTAACTATTATGCATTGTTTGTATATTTATTGATTGTACCGGGTGGGGCATCGGTTACGCGCATTTGATAAATCGCGACTTCAAATTAATTAAAACTGGCGATATTTCATATACCTAACTAATTATTGATAAGGTATAATTTGAGAATTTTTCTAATTTTTTGGATAATAAATGAGTCCGTAACAGTTTTGTGTGTTTTATGAATACTTTCTGTTAATTTACCAATAAAGTTTTTACACTAAATGAATCTGTACCTGTCAGCGCATCAAACTTTGATATCACAATTTCAAATTTTGACTTGGTTAGCCAAATAATCGCTTTTTTTTATTTAACCACAAACCAGACCCGTGATTTATGACAAAATGGTATAATTTGCCAACAAAAGAATCATTTACTGGTAGCCGACCGCTTTAAAGGGTCTTTTTGTTGTAAACCTTGGAATATTACCCTAATTGCAGTTCCCCATTGTCACTTAAATTTACGATAGCACAAGTAGCAGGACATAAATAAAAATGATTTTCAAAGTTAAGATGGAAAATTGCGTTTATTCCAAAATCTAATTGGTATTTTTTTTCTAATTTTGTAAACAATTGTAGGAAGTGAATCTGCGTAGGTCAGTATAAAAATTAGAATTAATTTTTTTGGGAGAAAATTACTTTTTATTTTTTTTTTGGCTTTGTTTGTGAAAGAAAAATTATCAAAAAATTAGAGAATGTGYCTTACTAATGCCCAGATAAGTGTGAAAAAATTCAACAATTTTATTTAATTAGAAGTGGGGATTTTCTTTTTGGGCGTAACGAATGCCCCACCCGGTATAAGTAGGTATTTGAATGGGTAAAAACTTATAAAAACTACACATAATTAAAAACAAAATTGAAGGGAAGATGAACAAGTCTTAATTTACCTAATAAAAAAAAATAAAAAAAACTTATGTTTTGTTAATAAATTTTGGAAAATACCGGTCTTATAATAGAATTTTAAAAGTATGGTCCTACTATTTCCAAATGTTGAAATTACAAAAATCAAGTGTTATTCTTGTTGACAATTTAGAAATATTAACATACCAATAATTCAGTAAGTTGTTTTTTTAATTTTTATTTATTTAGTAAAGATTGTTGTTTACAAGTACATATTTCGAAGTTTGTATTTATTTTGAATTATTTATTAGTTGTTTTAAACAACAAACTTAAAATACGTAAGTTATTTGAAGTGTTTTAGGATTTTTTTTTAATTTGTATGCACATTTTTTCCCCTAAAATGATGATGGAAAACGGTAAAAAGTGTTTTTTTAAAGATTATTATTTTTAACAAATAATTCAGTAATGGATTCTTTTACTTTAAATGATTTATAGATACTTTTTATAGTTAGAACAATTCACTATAAAAAGAAAAAAAGCATGACCCTCTTGCAACCCTGACCGTTCGTTTCTCCCATTTCGAAGTTCTCAAATCGCGACAATCCCGGCACTTCCCCGCCGTTGTTCCTGCAAACAATTGCAGTAAGTTTGCGTCGAAAGTGCATCTCTGCATTGGATGCGGCACATAAAAAATTCAAAAATGTGATAAAGATTCCCCGCAAAAGGCCATAAAACAGGTCGCGTCTGCCGCCGTTCCGGATCCTGAAAAATCGATTGCTGAAGGTCCTGCTGAAATCGTCCGGAGCGCCGTTTCGGTGTGGACTTGCGCAGACTGAGTTCGCGTATACACTTGCCGGCCCTGAATGAAAGTAGTAACGGGACGCTCACTTATGCAATGTATTACAGTTATATTGCGAAGTTCATAGACCTCGGCATCGGGGATCTCTTTCCTGCTTGCTGGATTCGCCCAAAGCTTTTCTCTGTCCCACTCGTGGAATTCGCGGACGCGAACGCGAATGTGGACCAACGCTCCGGAGTAACCCGAAGAAAGGAGCGTATGCGGAATCGAACTGAATACGAAGTTGTATTGTTTATTTCTTTGCGTTCTCTACTCACTGCTAAATTATCAAGACTGGACTTTAGTTCTACTTTCTGATATAACGGTTTTGGTTTCGTTAAGCGATTAATAAACATTATGCACTGTTTTTGTTTCCATTTCTCGGCGCACACCTTAGGAAATATCAAAATGTTTCTTTTGGATTGTTAAAGATTAGGCATAGGGCATAGGTATTGAAATGATGATTAACGTTAACGAGGTGAATTTAAATTCATACCAAAAGGAAGGGGCCTCATGAAAAAATTGAATGATTTTGCTAAGAAACTGAGAGTATACTAATATCATTTTGCTAAGACCTACTAAAAATTTTATTACTTTTAAGTTAAATGCGGTATTGTTAAGWGTAAACCASAGGGTAAACAAATCATAAATTAGTGGAACCCACCCGGACCCTGAAACAGGTCAGTTTTTAACAGGGCCGGATTATTTACTTTCTTTTTGTCTAAAATACTTGAAATATTTTAATAGTTTTTGATGTAGTCAAGTATTTTAAGAAATTTAAAAAAGCCAGGGGGTTATTAACAAGTTATTATTAAATAAAGTAGATTTTTTTTTAATAATGGTTTGGTAAAACTCTACCACTACTTTGGTTTTAAATACGGCCCTGTTTTATTCTGGTGGGTGCAGCAACACTTGCAAAGGAACGTGCCATTTATGGAGGGTTACAAATTCAAGCCATTGTTTGGTTAATCTCTTAAAATTTTTAGTAGGTCTTACGAAAATGATTTTTCTATATATCATATAATGAAATAGTATTGCCCTAGCTTCTCTTTTAACTTAGCTTTATTTTTTATTCTGCTGTTTTTATTTATATGACTGTGTATAAATACTGTTGTCCATATGTTTTAGAATTATAAATTAAAATCATTCTCTCTATTGCGTTATTATTCCTTGCTAATAACCTTTAAACTTTTATATTTTTATTTGTTTCTCACTTGTAAACATCAATTTATCAAGTCACTCTAAGAAAATGTCTCTTAACTAATTACTAGCCAGTTATTTCGTCTAATACGATTTTWTTAAATGTCGGAATTTTTTGAATTTCTAATCTTTATAATAGTTAATTACAAATGATTAACAAATAAAATATTAAACAATACAMGCAAAGAAATGGGTTTTACGAGCTCTAGAAGGTGACTGGCTTAGTCTTCGACTCACCAGTTACATCCCTGTCCACAGTAAAAATCCTTTTACCATACTAGTAATGTTAAATTCTATTACTATACTCTCACCACAATTTCATTTGACGTTGTAAAAATCGCATAAAACACATCATTTCTAATAACATTTATTTTTAAATAAATTTATTTTTCACAAAATACATATCGATATTTAAAAAAAAAAATCCCTAAAAAATTAACAATATTCTTTAGATGAGTAAAGAAGTTTTATCTTCTTTTTTTATGTAGGAATAGAAGCGTGTGGATGTCAAGAAAGCAAAGCTTTTGGTATCGCTTTTGGTGTATTTTAAGCATATTTTCATGTACCCAATATTTAGAGGACTACAAATCTTTTGTAGTGTTTTGAAAGATTCTTGGCACTTTTTTGTAGTTTTTCAATGCTCCTATAATGTAACACTCTGGTCCAGAAATAACATTTTGATATCCACTCACATTGAACGATTTTCAAACTCGGGCCCGGTCAATGTCAAATTGTGCCACTCCGTTGATGTAATAAGTTGCAGCACATTCTTTTACTACATATTTTATGGATTTTGATGATGAAGTCGCTGAACTTGTGATGTTCTGCAATTTCCGCGTCGTGTGCATTTATGGTATATTCAAGCCGAATGCTCAGCAGGATAATGATGAATCTACAGACAAATGTTCCTGCTGGGTGTTTCGAGTGGAAACCCAGTAAGTTTTATTATTTTAATAGGGGGGAATGTGGGAACGTCTGAATTCGGTACTAAAACTTCGATTTTGCAAATCATGGACAGGAGATAAACTGCATTCTACTAAATGAGTAAATGTGAGAAATTATAAACGTTTCCTCTTATTCGCTTAATTATCTGGTGTAATAAATTTATTATTTGGTAAGCTGTTATCTGTGACGATGGTGGCAGTTTTCAGTTTAATTTTGTTTAAAATTCTAGAGAAATTTGTAAGCATAAATAATTTATTATATGGCTTTGTTTGTTTGTAAAATATGATTTTTGTCTACCTTTAACAATTAGCGAAGATCTTTATAATTTCTAATTATGTACCTATGTGCATTTTTTTAATTTTGGTGTAACAATTTATACAAAAACAAATTTAAAATAACTTATTTAATTATCTCAGATAAGTGTTAAGAAATTGATATTACGATGTCTATCTTTTTAATAAGTTCCAATAACCGCAACTACCTAATTATCAGAGAATGAGATTCTGGTTTCTAGAACTTATCGAAAAGACATCTGTTCCATGAATACCGATTACAGACTGATTTATTGCTAATTATGTATTTAAAATAATATTTTTGAAGATGTTTACAATTTTTGACAGACAAAAAACATGTAGGATATCCGTCGAGTATAATCGTGTACAGTGGCACTTATTCTTGCAAGTTACAGATTTTTTTTAAATTAAACATCAATGAATAAAGTATAATGCTACTCACGTAAGATGATGATCCTTACAAAAGTAAAATGCATCTATATGTAGAATGTATTTTGGGTTGCATTTTATCTTTGTAAAGGTTGCCATCTTACATGAATCAGTCTGTACTTTTTATTTATTATTATTATTTACTTATTATGTATTTTAAAACAAGTCTTCTCTACTAATAATCTAAGCTGCGCCCACATCCACACAAATTATACATTTTGTCGTGGGTTTGCTTTACAGGACTTTAAATTTTATTTTCGTATTAGATCATTTATCATTATTCAAAAGTTTTAATACAACTGACACATTTTTGGCTTAAATGACCCACTCAGTATAGTTGTACCTTCCACACAAATATTCTTATAATCCAAATTAGAAAAATCTGGTGACAGTTACAGCATTAGTATAACTGTTTTTGATTTATGAATTGGCAGTATACGGAGGTGTCGAGTCAACATATCACTCTGATTCCCTTATTTGGATAAACGAGTTTCTCGAAGAGTAAACAAAACATTTGTTTATTCTTAGAACATTAAGACAAAAAGCAATAACTGACAATTAGAAATATCGAGTAATTGACAAATTGCTTCTTGTAAACCTAATCACAAACAGTGTAAAATACTGAGACTAAAAAGTTTTTGCTTCTTAAGTTTATTTTATATTCATGAATTGATTATTATTGGTTATGGTTATTTGCACAAATAATTTAATTAATTGTATGAAACGAGTTAATAATCCTGTCTTGACTTTATTATTTTATTTTTCTACAGAAAATATCACGTGATTCTTGTTTTTGTTTTATATTTGAAGTTTACTAAAACCGTGCAATTATTTCTTTATCAGTCAAACATCACAAAGTTATACACTTCACCTGCAGAGTAACACGATGATACGTCGTGTTTCAGAGCAATTTTAAAACCTTATACCTGCTGTGCTTACAAAATGTACTCTGCAGATGGTCAATACCTACCGTAAAACGAAAACCCKCTCAAATTAGGTATTAACATAATTAAGTATCAATTCGTAAGTAACCATAGGTATGTAAAGTATATCTTGACATTAATTTACTTTTTTTTTAGTTAGTTTTATTTCGATAAAATCTAAAATGCAAATGATCAGCAGTAGCAAATAAATATTTGTAATTTTTGTGTTTTTAATCAGATTTTTGCTAACAAATTTTAAACGTGTCGTAACTATATTTAATTTTTAGTTTTTATACTAATGTTTTTAATGCTGACTGACCACAGATTAATAGGTTAATAGGTAGCCGAGCTTGCAAGATGCTATTTTAGCAGATGAACATAATCTGAAAATACATCAACATACCAAATGAAGTTCAATGCTGCTACGTATAATAGACCGCTGGTTATAAAGGGCTCTCCGGAGGATTAATTACATACTAAAGCACATTAGAACTACCCGTTGGAGAGAGATAAAATAATTTCGATAGGTATGGATTTTTAGATTTTAGAATTCACAAAAAAGAAGAAAATTTTTAGGCTTGATTTTGTAAGAACAAAAAAACCATGTTACGTCAAGAGAAAAAAAGATTTTTTTTTTAATTAAAAATTGTTTCTTTATATTTCTATAAACAAAAACATTTTATGATTACTATTCTACATTAAAAAAATATACAGTGAGCGGCAAAATTGTCTTCTTCTTCTCCACTGGGAGRCATAATCTTATTTTTTAAAACTAAAAATATTTATTTTGTTTTTACAAAAATGCTCAAACAGGTCGATTTCCTTTTTAAAAAATACAAAAACTCAACTTGATTTAAAATTGTATGTTTGCTTTTTGTTGATATTATTTCAGTTTATTGGTGTTTTTTTTTGACAGTTTTATGTAATATTTTGGTGTTGTCATTTTGACAATTAAAAGATCTATCAAAAGGCTAAAGAAAATTAGGGGTTTCCAATTAAAAAATGACGTCATTACTCAAAAACCAAAAAAAGTAAAAAAAACCTTGTACTTTTTAAAAAGAATATTGATCTGTTCGACCATTTATGGCAAAACAAAATATTTTCAGATTTAATAAGATTATTCCATAATTTTGCCGCTCACTGTATTACACATATTTAAATTTTTAATTTAATACTGCTGGGGTAGACAACCAAAAATACACCTTAATTTTGTATCATTTTTAATAAAAACAAATCAATTAATTATAATTTATAATTATACTTGTATGTTTTGTAACAAAAAGCACATTGGCAGTTTAAATTAAATATTTACATAATTTTTATATCTTACCTTATTTTCTGCTTTCTGAAGCTTTTCATAGATTGCGCTGTCACCTTAATAACAAAAATTGTCAATGTCAAATGTCATTTTTTAAATTGCTTTTTTTGTTGGTGGTGTTATTATTTGTGAGCATTTTTGTGACTGTTAAACAATTTTAATTTTAAAAAGATTTTTGAATTTATGCTGTAGGTTAATGTGAAAATTGTTTATTAAAATGGCTGCAACCGTGTCCGTGTCAAAGGTAATTTCCAACACCTAACCCCAAAACATGTCTCTAAATTTTGCGATTTTTCTTTAAAAATATTTTTTTTTGTTATTGTTATGATAATATGCCTAATTAACACTGGTTGATTTCGAAAAAAAAATTTGAACTACACTTTCAGTGCCATTGAGTATGAAAAATATTGTTTACATATTTGGCGCCAATTTCAGGGTGTTTTTGTCTTCAAAAATGGGGCTAAAGCCGCTTCTAAAAAATCCCGGAGGAAAGACAAACGTACCCAAAGTCTTTACTGTGATAGTTTATGGTATAAAACGTATAAATCATTATGGGAATCAATTGAAACCCAAATTCAAGTAATGTTCATATTCTCCTATGTGAATCAGTTTAATTTGATTTGTTTTAGGAATTAAATAACGACATGTTTTCCAATATTCTTTGTAATTTAGTAAACTTTCTTAAAAACAGTTACAAAGATACAGTGAATGAAATCCCAGCTGCAGCTTTACTTACAGGAATAAACATGCCTGACCATACAGTCCAATTTAAAACCCTCAAAAAAGAAATTAGACGTTCAATAACACCACATGTAGTTACTTTAAGTGGTGAGGATTGTCAAACTTTAAAATATCTCGTTGAAATCTTGGTTAATCAATTAATTAAAAGTGATAATGAACTAACAGATGAGGTAAGAAAGTAAAAGGAGTTTCAGTTATGTAAATATAATTATTTTTGAAGGATTCTGACTCAGACATGCGTCAGATTAAAAAATCTCAATGTAGTTTTACGCTTCTACAATCCTGGTATAAGGAACTTTACGAATCTTCAAAAATTGATGAATCACCAAAGAAGGAAAAAACCAAATACAATAAAAATGTAATCGTGGTTATAATCCCCGATTTTGAGAATTTCTCCCCTAAAGTGTTACAAGATTTTATCCTTATCGCTAGTTCGTATATCAACGTTTTGCCATTCGTGTTTGTTTTTGGAGTCGCGACTTCCCTCAATGCAGTTCATAGGTCACTTCCGTGTCACGTATCATCTCGAATTAATATACAAGTTTTTCATTCAACCCCATCTACAGTTTATTTAAACAACGTATTGGAAAATATCTTATTTTCGCGGCACTGTCCCTTTCATTTAGGCGGAAAGGTTTTTAATTTGTTTACAGACATTTTTTTGTTTTAYGATCTCTCAGTAAGTGGATTTATCCAGAATTTTAAGGTAATTGTATTCGAAAATTGTGTTTTATTTTGAAATGTTGGTTGTAGTACGCCATGCTGGAGCATTTTAGTTACGGCAATGTTATGGCCCTCTGTCAGAGGAGACACGTCAAACAAATTATCTCCGATTTTTCACACGATGATCTCGAAAACGTTCGTCGACTCATGTCTTTCCGAAAACTGGTCGAAAGTGAACCCGCGGAAGACCGAATCGCTTTATTAACTGATGATACTTATTTCAGAAATGTTTTGTTGAAAGAAGTGAGGAAAATTATGTCGTATTTGCCGAATTTGCATTTGTTTTTGAAATGCTTACACGTGCTTGTGTTTGATTTACCCAAARCGCCTCTTGGTAAACAGGTGTGAATTTTCATTTGGAAATTCGTGTCATTTGAGCTTGATTTTCAAGGTTCGTGAACTGTATGCTTGTGCCGTTTCACGAAATATTACTAAAAGTCAAGAATATAAGGAGTGTTTTCAATTATTAGCGTTTCAATCGAGAGACGAGTTGTGTAATAAAGTGAAAAGAATTAGAGATTTCATTATTAATAACATCGATGAGGTTTTGGATAAGGAAGTAGAGCACATTATCGTGGATAAACTTAATCACTATTTAGATAACTTAAAGAATCTTGATCAGGAAGAGAATGAAGATGAAGTGGCCCAAAATGATGGCATAAGTGAACTAATGGGAAGATTACAACTTAAAGAGGTTTTTTCTACGATTTTTTAAATTCCATAGTAACCATTTTTTTTAGAAATTGCTTCAAATGTCGAAACAAAACAAACCTATGAACAAATACGAGAAAATCCGTTCAAATTTACTCAATTTTTTATCGGAACAATTCGAAATATATTTGCAAGAACCGACTAATTTTCACTTTCACGAAATTTTCTTTTTTAACGACATTTCAATCCAAAATCATATCATAGGTTCTCACAGGGCGGCAATTCACACAGCTCTAAATGATCCTCATATTTATTTACAGGTAATGTTTTTTTCTTAACGCTTCGAATAAATGTTTATTTTAGTGTCCTTGTTGCGAAATTGCCAACGATTCTGTGATACTTTCATCAATGCCTGACGTCAGTATCATCTACAAACTCCACTTAGAGTGTGGAAAAATGATTAATTTGTACGATTGGCTCCAGTCTTTCCTTAGTATAGTTGACCCACAAGACATCGATGATGACTCAAGCCCGAAAGTCAGTCCTGAATTCCAGTATCCTTTTTCATATTTTGAGATTGAACTTCATATTTTAAAAATAAAAAAAATCGCTTAACGCAAATTTAGAGCCCGTTTTACCCAGGCAATAGCCGAATTGGAGTATTTGGGATTCATCAAGAGTTCCAAGAGGAAAACTGATCATGTCGCCAGACTCACTTGGGGTGGTTAACTATTTTTTCTACTTCCAATAATTAAAATCTCATGAAATAGAATTCAATTTCATATTTGTACGATCTGTTAAATTTTTATACAAATAAATTCAGAATTAATTCATAACAAAATTTACGTTTTTTTTTGTTTAGCATATTTCTGATTTTGTGTTCATAAATTGATCTTTTACAAATTCAATACAAAAAACGTTTAAAAACTAAAATTAAAAAGCTTGGAAACTCCAAATGACTCTGTGTTCAATTCAAAAATCTATTTGAGACTACAAGTGAACACTCATGGAATTTTTACTTTACCTTCGTTGATTTAAAGTTGTGTTTACAAAATTAGTGGTTTTCTTAGGTACTTATTACTATTTTATATTTTTTTTAGGCTTTCTGTCAAATAAAACCAGATAATAAGGATGATGTAATAGTGATTTTTATTAAAAAAAGATGTAAACCTCAATCGTACAAATATAGTATTTTAGATTCGTTGTATTATAAAAACAATTTACAATCATTACGACTTTTGGTGACCGATTTCGGATATCTTTTATGCAATTTGACATTAAAAAATTATTCATCTTGAGGTTTACCCTATCAAAATTTTGTGAAAATTGTAAACCTAAAAACAATAATTTATCCATGTCAAATTTGACTTAGGGACCACCTGCTGATGCAAGTAGTGGCTCATAAACTTCTTAAAATCTACAAATTTGTACAGTGTTCTTATTACACAAGAATAAGTAGGTATATTAAATAAAAAAAAATATGTTACAAATATGTGGTCCTCGCATTCTTTGATATGAAGTTAAGTATATGGCGAGAGTGCACAAGAAGAAACAATTCGATAAAGCATCCAACAATACATACAATAACATACATTTTGAGAATCAGTATAAATATTAAGTAATTAACAGACGATTACCATTTTCAACACTTCTAATAATGGGTAGGTGATGTAGTCGTCGTCGTTTGTTTGTTGATGACTCTTTCGCCTTGGGCCAACTCGCCACTCATTGCTGCCCTGAACTTCAAATACGCGTCTCCTGCGTACACCACCATTGCACAGAAGCCGAAAAACTAAAACAATATAATTATATTGTATTTTATCAAAATTGATTGGGGGGACTTACGGCTGCGACAGCAAAGGCTTCAATTCCATACGTAGCTGCAAGACATGCAGCTATGAGATATAGACATGCCCACAGGGCGTCAAAACCAAACTCGATTTTTAACCATGGAATTCGGTAGAATTTCTCTATGATATGGAAAAGGTAGAAGAGGAGGAGAAAGCCGGTGAACCAAAAGCCTGTCATTGCGACGAAAATGAAGAAACTACCCCGGGAAACGTATGAAAAGGCACTCACTTCTATGCAGATGAAGCCCAAGAGGTTTAGGACCTTAAATAAATCATGTATTTGTGACTTTAAACAAGTATAAATGGATTTATGGACCACATTCACAGTATGTTAAATTTAAAGCTGATACATTATTTTGAAATCACCGAACGTAATAAGCAAACAAATCATAACTTGACACTCACAATCTCTGCGATTTTGAGAATGCCAGGCAGAGTCCTAATATAGGTAGGATCATATCTAATGTTAGTCTGGACTGTTGTGTTTGAAGTAACAGTCGTGGTGGTTGTGTGTTGTCCTGGAAAGCCTGGATCTGCCATTTCACCTAAAATCAAACATGTTCAAATTTATACGTGACTACATAGATGATGTCATTCAAACTCTAATATTTTACAGGTAGCGCAAAATCGAGTTCACAAATTGGGGTCRGATTTGTTTAATTTTCCTCCCTAAATAGGGCCGAGAATGCAACACTATGAAAAGTGGTAGGTAATTAAATTACAGTAGCTGGGAAATGAGTATTCTTCCCACCGATCGCACATAAAAGCTGGAGGTCAGCAAAAATGGGTCTGCCGGAAGGCAGATTAACTTACCAAATAATATCAGTCAATTTTGAGTGATTTAAAGTTTTATTTTGACTATTTTCACTATCAAAACACCACTTTTGCGACTAGATACACACCAAACATCAATAATATTCAACTTGATTTCGTTTGGAGGCGTCACATTGCGTTGCGCAGTGGGAACTCGATGGGTGTCAGTGGGTGAGTTTGAGAGATGGGCGGCTTTTCACGTAAAAGGCGGTAAATCAAAACAATAACCGATTTATTTTAAAGAAATTAGTTGTATTTCTTTGTAATTCATATTCGAGCATTTATATTTAAAATGATAAAAAAAAATCAACAAAGAAAAAAATTTGCTAATTGGATAAAAAGGCCAAGGTCGATGATGTGTAAATAAACTGGCGTTTAATATTGTTGTAAATATTTGTTTAATAATACTACACCCACATCTTTCAACGCAGAACTGTAATATGAATATACAGCATGTCCCAACTAGTGAATACGTGATCATTAATCATCTACTAATTTTGAAATGAATATTTTTTCAATTTTTGTAAAGTCATGTAGCTCTAAAATATTTACAAACGAAAGTCGTCTGTTAAATATTTTTTTACTAAAATAATAATAAAAAACTGTAGTTATTGAAATGCCATTACTGATGCAATAATGCAGATGCCATTTCAATGGCAACGTGTCGCAACTGTATTTTTTGGGGCGAAATAGGACACAAATATTTTATTTATGTGTAAAACAAGGATCTGTACAACAATTAGATCTTACTGACATATTTAGAGCCAAAATACTCCATTATTTCATATAGAAAAACATTGTGAAAAGTGGCAGAATGGCAATTGAAATGACACAACGACCTTTACCTATAAGAAAAAATCTAGAAGACATTGAGGAATCTAAATCAACAAAGCGCGGGCAACCGACACCCTCTATTTTTTTTGAGCACTATTGCGATGCCGGCAGTGGAGATACTGCCTACCGAAATCGATAAATTTTGTGAGCAGAATAATTATGCTTTAAAAAACACAAATTTGGTGAATAACCTACAGCTTCCAAGAAATGGAATAATTTTTGTATTTCCTGATGTATAAAAAATTTCCTAAAAAACTATTTTAAAAGATTAACAAAGAACTCAAAAACACTTCCACTGGGTACATGTATAAGAACAGTGTAAAAATAAAGCAGCTTGATTTTAAAACCATTTCCACATTTCCTGCTTGATACAAAAATTGTAATTTGCGTAGGTATCATAGAAGTAAAATAATCTTTTTAATGTAATTAAGCATAACCATGTCGAGGTTACAATACATGTAGGTGACTGCTTCCGTATGACGCAAAAATAATTTGGTCTGCATTTTGCAACTTCTCTAGAGTGATGATTGATGGTTTTGGTCCTAAATTATCTTATCTAATAGTAGATCCTTTTTGTTTTTAGGTTTTCATAATAAAAATTGTGTCAAATAAAAAAGTGGTGTCGAATCAAATATCATTTATTTACGAAAGATAACAAAGAAAACTTATTGTTTGAATCGAAAACGTATTCTTCATCCGATACATCGCTAAGAAGATCGGCTTCAGGTACAAAACTCGTCGTTGGTTTCTTCTTCTTCTTTCTCTTCCTTGGCGGCTCATGCCTCCCCGTCTTGAAAACAACCTTATCTTCAATTTCCTCAGCCATCAGTTCGAAAATATACAAAATTTGAGGGCACTTCCTCAATAAGATTTTCATATAGCCCTTCAAATCCGTTCTTTTAAGTAAATTCGCTGTCATGTTGTAGAGAAATGTCCCATCATAAAATTCCGATACAATGAAATTCGGAAATGGGAAATTTAACAGAGAATTCAAGTATTTGATATGTAACAAACAGCTCTGCAATTGTGCAAAGTCATGGATAATATTCCTATCAAATAACTTAACGTAACACCGCATTTTCGCGTCCATTTGGAAGTAATCAATCAAGGTTTTCGCACACGAGATACTGTTACTTAAATCGATTTCATTCAAGGCCTCTGTTATGTTTTTCGTGGAAGTTGGGGGTCTTGTTGCTTCATTATGCGAGCTATATTTGGACAAAAATGATTTGGTCGATCTATAAAAACCGACTTTGGTGTCGACGTAGTTTAACATGATTGCACAAAGAATGAGTGAATAGACATGAGGTAGGTCGATTTTCCGTTTGGAATTTGTTATCCAGTAATTTATTGAGATCAGGAACAGGTGCCAAGAATTTGGAAAATGTTCGAATGATTTGTTCTCGATTTTTAAAATTTGTAATAAAATTTGTTTGGCAATTTGTTGGTCCATATTTTCAGTTTCTGATAATTTTGGCACATCGCCATCGTATACAGGAACTGGGGATCTTTTTATGTGTGAATGCTCGTTGCGCATTACGCAAAATAAAGTGCGTGTTTTTGGGACAGTTAGGATTTTGTAAATTGCTGCAACAATTTCCAAACTGATGGTATGACAAGGTTCTAAAGAATAATCTTCGATTAAAGGGATGAAGTAGTAAGTACTAGATATAATCATATCCATGAACGACGGAGGGTATAGGCATTTTTTGTAATTGTCGCGAAAGAAATTGGGAATATTGGATTTCAACACAGGGATTGATCCTTCTACTTCTTCCTCTTCCTGCTCGTCTGAAGATAACTGTTCCGAACTTGCTGACATTTCATCCTCAATTTCGCCTTCTTCAAGTTCTCCCTGCTCTAAATCTTCGACATCTTCCGGTTTGGGCACCACTATTTTCCCTCTATTGTCACCACTTCTCTCAATATTAAAATACGAGCATATGTGACCGTCACCACTTTGATACGCTCCAATCGCTTTCTCGATCCTCCTCGCTAAAGTMCTCCTATGTCTCATCTTATATCGCCCCAAAATCTTCCTCAGGGCAGATTCTGGAGTTTCATTCTTAAGCCAGACAATGACCGACTTAATTTGAGTTTGTTGCTCATTATGTTTCGTTTTCTGCATTTTTAACTGACGATAAAACATCGAAAAGGCACTTTTCTTTATGTAATCATTCCCCAACAAGGCTGCAAGTAGCGGCAAATTGATTTTATCCAACCCTCCAAACGAATTTAAAAATTTTTCGACCCTGTAGACCTCACACATCAGGTAATTAATATTTTTTCTCTTCCGTAGTCGCAATTGCATCGTCGAGAATGGAATATATAAGACGTCGAAAATAAAAAAGTCGGAATCGAAACTGACTATGGGGCACCCCAAAGTCCTAGCGAGGTCAGCAGATTCACTATCACCTTCAAAGTCACATCTCACACATTTTATGTTTAAACTAATGACAATATCGACAAAAAGTTCACGTAAAAATAGAGGAAATACCGAAATACGGCCTTCGGTGACACTGTTAAGATCTTTAGAGGCACTGATTTTGTTTCTCATTCTGCTGTAGACTGTCTTCAATTTGCGTTTTTCGTAAGCTCCATCGAATACAACCAAAGGAGTGATGTTGCAATCGGACAATAATTGAAAGAAATTCTTGATAACAGCAGCATATTTGTCGTAGTCGCCCCCAAAACAGTCGTTGCACCTGCAATGCCATTTATAAAGCTGACAAGCAATACTGTTTCCATCTATCACTAAATATGTGTCGTGGAGTTCGTAACTGTCGAGGTATTGACTCGATCTATTGGCTATAAATGTTGTCAAGCCCCGAATACCCATTTTTAAGCGTGTTTCACGTTTATTTTACAGGTTATAYACCATTGTGGTCATTGTCAAGATGACAGATAACTAACCTCACTAATGACAAAACGTGAAGGAAGTGACTTAGGTTGCGTCTGACAACCCAGATTTATTGAAATTTGTGTGAAGTTTGTTAAGTTAAAATATTACTGATTTAGTTTGGGTCACCAGTAACCCAATTTGGTTTGTCTTGTAGTGTTTTGTGTAATTTTGTCATACGATTATTAAAAAGGTGTGCGATCAATTTTCGGACGTAGCCTCAGACACGCTCTGTTTTGATAATGTTTTGACGTTTATGGTAGTGTTATCTAATTCTAAAATGTGAAGAAGGATTTCCGAGTGATAATTACCCCAAATAATGCTGAGCGTGTTTTTTTATTGTGATAAAAGATAACTAAACTGCAGACCCAAAAAAAATGTTAAGTCTCGAAGGAAAAATTTCGTTGCAAAGTTTCACCGGATCCTCACTCATATTTTTCGTAATCTGCATGTTTAATTATTATTACGGAATCACTAATCTGGTAGTAAACACATTGACTGTTTTTTTCTACACCGTCAATGTTTATTTTTTTCTGAAATTCTTTTATAACGAATATGCTTTTGCGGTGAGTTGTTTAATGATTTTAATATTAATTTTGAAGCAATGTATCTTTTAGATTGCAATACGTGCCGCTATTTTGGGCTTGGTTCTGGTTTTAGGAGTCTACATAAAGCTAGTCGCGCCTCCAAACATTCAAATTTTTGGGGGCTATATGTCTGTCATGGCATTGTTTCACTACAGTGAGTTTTTGGCCATAGCGGTTGTGCAGCCTAAGCAGGTCTCAACTGATTCTTTTGTGATAAATCACAGTCCACAATATACGATTGCTGCAATAAGTTCGTGGATAGAATTTTTCATTGAAACTTATTTTTTCCCAGGTAGATTCAGCCAAAATTATTTCTTAGATGACTGGTATTTTTACAGGCCTTAAAGAAATTCACTGGCTTTCAAATATTGGTTTATGTGTTTGTATTCTCGGCGAAATTTTACGTAAAACAGCAATTTTGACAGCTGGTTCAAATTTTAATCACTTAGTAAGTACTCCCTTTTGCTMAAATAATTATTGTTAATTTTTTAATTGTAGGTCCAGTGTGAAAAATCTAGTGATCATGTTTTGGTTACCCACGGGGTCTATGGTTGGTTCAGACACCCGAGTTATGTTGGCTGGTTTTATTGGTCAATTGGGACACAAATAATCCTAATAAATCCACTATGCATTCCAGCTTATACTCTTGCAAGTTGGATGTTTTTTAAAGAGAGAATTTATATTGAAGAAAGTATGTTGTTGAGCTTTTTCGGTCAACAATACTGTGATTATCAGCAACAAGTAGGAACTGGTATTCCCTTTATTGAGGGTTATAAAATATAGTAAGCTGAAAAAATGTTAAAATTTTTTATCTACTGTAAACACAGTATTATGAAAGTGTCTAGGCCCCATATCGATTAGTGACTAAATGGTTTTTGTTGGTGCCAGAATACTTATTCTAATCTTTTTATATTGACTTATTTTTCTTTGTTATATTTACTAATTCTACAATAAAGATATATTTTATGTGACTGAATGTGACTTTTTGGAGAAAAATAAGACCCGAAATTAATTTTGTGTATAAATTTATTGTAAAACATTGTATAATTTTTAAAAAGTGTCACTACTGGTATAAGATGTATAAGCCGTAAAAATTTGTCCACATGTACAATTTTAATAAAAAATAATTCTAACATAATTATTTTCTAACAAAATGTCATAAAAAATAAGTTAATTTCTTTAAAATAATATAACATTGGCAAGACAATAAGAATTGAGAATTTAAAACTTATAGTTGATATGTTACACTTGAGTCACCTCGTCTTGTTGTAAGACCMATTGAGCAGCCTTAGCCACATCCCAAGCYGAATTTTCCAAAGCGTTACAACAGACACTCATATCAGCGYTCACCATATTTTGTAGTTTGACGATTTTTATTGCTTTCATTACTTCCCACTCACACTGATCTAACGCGTCCACGCATTTCTCTTTGGATACCTACCATGTAAAACAATGTAAAAAATCCTAGACAAAATGTAATCACGTGACACTTACATCTTTACCTAAAACTTTCAACATAATCCTGACTTCATCCGAATCTATCCCTCTAGTCCTCGAACTCGGTTTCGCGTTCGCGAACTTGAGAAGATCCTCACAACTCACATGATGACTACTCAACTTCTCATCGTCAACTCTCATACTCCCAACTCCATCTACAACATCTTGCTCTTGCGGAATCTCATCCAAAGCATTCAAATCCGACTCGATTTGCGCCTCGAAGTGTATGGACTCCGGGTTTTTCTCCGCCATTTGTGTAACRCTATTGGAATAAACCGGAACTTCGTTACCGTGAAATGGATCAACCGTAACCGTCGCCGGCGGTGTAACCGTATTTATTTTRTCCAGCGTGCGTTGCAAATTCGWCGGGGGAATAATAAGCGGGTGTTTYCGCGTATGTCGTGGTTTCGCCGCTAAGAGAGTCTTGTTTCGGTCCCTCGGCGGCAAGGGGATGGGGTTGTCATCCCTGTGAAGGTGTGGTAAAGTATGACTTGAGAAATTCTGCCTTGGCGGCTCATCAACGGACATATCTGCGGATTGGCGTTTAATTTGTCTGTCTGGAAATTTGGTTGCCACACCTGTTTTGGTTCCGTTCAAATTTTCCGGGACAGAATTTCGAACCGAGTCGTGGAATTTCGGCGGGAGAGTGCTGGCAACACTCGCCGAACGTGTTCGAGGGTTTATGACGGGCTGACCCGAACGTAATATCCGTAATGGATTCGTGACCATTAGCTGAAATTGATCGGTTTTTGATCTGATTGGGCAATGATAGGGACTTACTTGAGTCACGTCGGCTGAGGGACTTTCGACGAGTCCTTGGTATGCCATCTGTGCCTCTTGTGTAACTTTGGACTAAAGGGAAAACAAAAATAAAATAAAAAACAAAAAAGGTCCAGGAGAAGAAAGTGGAGGTGCGGCCGATACCGATAGAAGCGTCTTGTGATAATTATACAAAGTTATATTAGTTCTATATTGCTATATTGTAAATGGGAGGGATACGTTACGTATAATAAAGTGTATGACAAAGTATGAAACGCTACATTTATTACAATCGCAGCAATAGCTTTACATTACTCTGACTYGTGGTGAATTTGACAGTGAGGTTGCGTTGAATTCGGAGAAAATTTTTACCACTGTCCGGCAGACAGGTTCAAAGATCCATTTTTGTGACTTATTTACTAAAATTTGGGAAAATCATTAAAACCATTGAAAATAATGGAACCGACTTTACGCAGATATCTGTGAGGATTATTTTTTCACAAGGTCTGATTGGTTTGCAAAATTTTTCGATACTTTGACTGTCTAGATAAAAACATCTTGTTTATGAAAAAGGATCCCATTTCCTCCAAACCAAGCGCGTTTTTTACAAACTAGAATCCGAAGACGTCGAATTGGACGATCTTTGACACCTCGCGGCCGATGTGGGCGACAACCCGCTCAAAATGCTATTACTCGGTGGYGGCGACCTGCCCATCATCTTCGAACTGAAATGCGGTTTCAAGAACGGATTGGTCGATCTTTTGCACATTTCTGACCGAATACTACTATTAGAGGCCGAAAGTCGTGACAGTCTTCTACGCCTCCGCCAATCAAAGTCCACCGACCCGACACTAATACAGTCGCTATCGCTGGAACTCGATTCATACGCTTTCGGATTATACGATTGTCGTCTTCGGTTCCGGTCGCGTATACTTCGACCGTTCTTCCTCGGAATGTTGTCTTGCGTATCGCTGAAACTTAAAGTACGAGGCCTCTCGAAAAAGTCTTTCTGTTTCGCAGTCTGTCTATATTTCAGGTCCTTATCGTAATCAAACACGTTATCAGTCTTGTAGTAAATGTACGAAGTCTCGAAGTACTGAGAGCCGTTGGCGTTGTACGACCGCTCGGGGATGTTCTCCCGAAAGAAATGCTCGTGGTGGAGTCGCGGGTCCGGAGTGTAAGTCTTCCGGGCCATACTTTCTGATTTTGTTAAAGTCCGGTCGCGGTATTGCATATGAGGCCGGTAGTAGTTGTCTTCRAACGATAAATTTTGGAATTGGTGCTCGAGGCCGTAGTCGTGATGATCGAAGCTGTCGTCGTGCAAACTCGACAAGTTCCGACAAGAACTRTGGGGACCTCGGTGAGTCGAAGGGAAAGGACGCGAGAGCAGTTCGCGAGATTTGGCAAAGTAGAACTCGGCCGAAGCTTTGTCCCAAAGCGGAAGGCGTAAGCTGTTGTTTGAAAGCTCGTCAAGGGAGGAAGGTGAACTCATAAATTTCTAACGGAACATATGTTGGAACGAAAATAATTGAAATAAATAAAAGGGATGTGGGAAAGGGGAAAAGTCAGTGTTAGTATCGTGTACTAAATCAGAATGATTATTTTAAGCAGACAAAAATACGTTCGGCTTTTGCAAATGTGACTTTAATATAAAAGAGTACAGAAAAGGTGATCAATATTGATTACGAATTAAAAATATTAAAGCATTAAATGGCTCAGTTAGGAGTTACTTAATTATAAAACAACTGCCACTTATTGACACCCTCCTTTACTGTACTTGTGTATTTCAAAAATTAAAACGTGCGTTTTGCAACAATTCAAAAYAACTTTTGKTTTGAATTTTTTGTACCAACCTGTAAATCGGAAGTGGACAAGGCCTCCTCCGAAAAATTCCTTCTCTCCGTATTCTTGTCATGCTCTCCAACTGAAGGAAACCTAAAACTGAACTTTTTCTTGTTGGGCGACGCCGGCGTCGTGGGTGCCGGAGCCGACATCGACCTCGTACTCAACTCATTCGCCAGGGCAATCGCCGTATCTAACGTTTTCTGATCATGAGTCGAAATCGGTTTAATCGTGGCTTGTTTCCTCGATTTCGTCCCCAATTTCTCCCTCAATTCATTATTCCGGTTCGACGACCCCTCATGATCCAGTGCTTGATTCGGATGACCAAATGAATTCAACATTAGTTCCATTTCGGCCATCAGCGACGGTCCCAAGTCCAAATGGGGGCTGTGGGTATTCTCCTCGTCGCTAATTTCGTGATACTCGTGGTCTTGGAGTGGTGCAGGAGCCGGCACGTGATCCCCTTCGAGGAGCGGGGCCGCTTCCAGGTCTTTGTGCGGGCGGTAAGGAGCCACGACTTGGGTGGGGACTGATCCATACTATTTTTTTTATTAATTTAAAATAATTGACAGAGTTTCAAAGCTTACACTTCCTTTTGATCCCCCTAGGAAACTCAAGTCGCCGAAATAAGCTCCGTCGAGGCCCACGTGACCTGTATGTTTTAAATCACCTTGTGGGGCACTAATCATTTCGCTTCGGAGTTTTTTCCGAGAGGACGATCGGGTACTGTCAGTGCGTAAAAACGAAGAACTTGGTAGATCACTCCCAAGGTAGGCCACGACGTTGATGGGGTCGAAAAGGCCGGTTTTGCCACTGGCCGATACCCCCTTCCAGAGAGGGTGGTGTGTCCTAAAATTATATAATAAAGATTTTTTTATTAAACAGTTTTGACTGACTTTTTATCTAGGACAGTAAGAACGTCACCGATTCGGAACGAAAGCATGTGGGGGCCTTCCCCGGCAGAAGATTTGGCTTGAACTTGTTCAGGTCTGCATTCGGCTAAGACAGGCCCGATTTCGGCAAATTTGGGCCTAGCAGCGGCTTCGTGTCTCCAACAATCCAACATTAAATTATAATGATCTAAAGGACAACAATCCGGCTGTTCTAATCTTTGAAAGTTCGGTTCGTCTATTGCTTCAAGTATTTGTTGTCCAGTCAAGGCCGCCCATGGTTGAAAACCGTACGAAAACATTTCCCACAGGGTCACACCAAAAGCCCAAACGTCGCTCGACGTGGTAAATCTGAGATAACTTATACATTCTGGGGCACACCACGCAATTGGTAGTTTCAAATTCACATTAAAATTCGTTTGGTAGTAATCTTTGCCTTGTCCTAACGCCCGACTCAAGCCGAAATCGGAAATTTTCACTTTGCTTTTTGAAAAAACTAGAATATTTCTTGCAGCTAAATCCCTATGTATTAAACGGTTTGCTTCGAGGTATTGCATTCCGTCGCATATTTGGTAAGCAAAATCACAAAGCGTTAAGACCGGGAAACTCGATCTTAACGAAGGTTCTTTTAAACACTCTAGAAGAGATCGCAAAGGTGCTAATTCGGTTACGAGCATCAGACTTCCTTCAACGTTGGGTAAAACAACGCCGAAAAATCGCACAATATTGGGATGGTCGATATTGTGCATTATTGATGCCTCTTTTAGGAACTCGACCATGTTGCTCTGCATTCGATCCCGCGATAGGCATTTTATGGCGACCTGGAAACATTTTTAAGAGCTTGATAGCAATGAAAAGTATTCAAGGTCGAGAAATATCATAGAATAAAACAYAAAAAACTGGTTTTTATCTCTGTGACGAAAATCCATTCTTTCAGAGCAATGAACCATTAGATAACTGTTTTTTGACAAGGCCTTATAGGGAATTTAATTATTAGCATTTTTATTCGCGAGTGATGACTTCCTGTCCATAATTACCTGTATCCTTTCCCCTTCATTGCACCAGACGCCCTGTTGCACCACCCCAAACTCGCCCATGCCCAGTTCCTTGTTTATGGTAATACTGGCGGCTGGTATGATGTGTTTACTTGAGACTCTGGGGGCTCGCGAAACGGACAAAGAGTCCATGTTCATTAAAAGATAAGCATCATTAGAAGATTGTCCCTGTTTTTTATAATTGATGATTTTTTTGAGTTTTGATAAATAATTATGAGGAAAATGTTTGTCATAATATTTACGAAGGCGCCTCATTTCCGGCTTGGACATTCCTATTTCTATCAAATCACTTTCTGTCGTGAATTTCAACTGGGAAGGATGAGCAATTTTCAAAGTATTTCTAAAAATAACAAACAAATGTTCACTTTGTTCGGGTTTTTATCAAATTAATTGGATAAGTGAATGAGTTTCATTGATGGAACTTACTTGAAACTATTAAAATAATGTTGTAGTTCCGCCTCAACAAGGAACTCATAGAGGCCAGGCCCCTTTTTTATAGAGGCATTGACACCCTCTAAAAGTACAAGTATTAGTTGAAACTAACACACAGGAATTTAATAAGTGAAAAATAAGAATTTATTTAAACAAACATGCGAGAACAAGAAATATTTATAGACAAGATTTGTGCAAAATATAGGAAATAAAAACAATATCATACCCATGTCCACTAAACTAGGGAAAACTGCTTAAAATACACACACACTACAACAATTAACTAGTACACAGTTGAAGAAACCATTTAAAGTGTACCTGGAAGTATTTCCATCTTGAATGCACTATAAATATTTATACAATTAAAATAAATAAATACATTCCAAAGATTTCTATTGCTCAATATTTATCATTCCTCCATTGTGACAGGAGATTGACAACTGACATTGACGGCTTGTAATTTGACACCGGATATTCAGCGTACATAATCTGCAACTCCAATTTATAATTGTGAGTGCATACACTATTATTGGAAATTATTGCAGCAACATGTTTTGTGTTAGTTCAACACGTCAATTTTTACTTATACTTATTTTATTTTTTTATTACTAGATTGTGTTTGAGCATGTCCTCCTATTAGCCGCMATGATTTAACCTTAACCTCACTTTTTTGTTTTAAGATTTTCTCTAAAAACAAGAATATTAAAAATGGTATTCACAACTGCAGTGAATTTTATAAGAAGTCGAGGTCCCGACGAATTTTGGCGTAAACGTAAAATCTTCAAACTAGCTGCTGTAATTATACAATTTCGTTTAAATGTTCTTTGCCTCATTTTTTCTATTTCAGGCTTATATCGGAAGAAGACGTAATTGTTACAGTCTTGCTATTCGTGGCGTTCATCGAGCTTTAGTATACGCAACCAAAGGTAGAAAACTAAAAAAACAGGACTTTTCTAGCGTAATTATTGTTATGGTTGTATAATATCACTGCTCATTTTTCTACAATTTCAGTTGTGGGACACTAGAATTACTGCAGGCTGCGAGCAACATGATATTAATTACGGCGTATTTAAAGAGAGTCTGACGAGGTCTAATATACTTTTGAATAGAAACACTTTGGCAACTTTAGCTTGTTGGGAGCCCTTTACTTTCAAAGCTTTAACAGACATTGCACATAAAAGGGCCTCAGATGATGGCATTACGCCCCCTAATGAAAATAAGGTTCTTTTTGTTCCAAAACGGGGCTCACAGAAGAAAAATTAATTGTGTTTTACAACATTAGAATTGTGTAGCATAGAGAAAATAATAAACTTAAGAAACTCAAACTTATTTTTTATTTTCTAGTAGTTTTATAATTGAAATATTGTTGTATAGGCAACCAATTATAACTGACTAATAATTCTTAAATATTTATTTTAATAAAAATAGGAAACTGTAATAAATACTTTGATCAAGATTCTTGCGGCCTCTGGCAGCTAGTAGTTAAAATATCGTCAGCATATTCTYTTCTTTACCTACTTTTATTGCATTTTGTAAAAAAGGCAATTAGCAGTAGTATTTTCCAATTTTTTGTTTTGTTGAAAACTAGTTTTTGCGCAAACTTTTATGTCTAAAAGGRTTTGTGCCTTTTGGCACATCTTCGTTTTATTTTGCAAACTTAATTAGACTTTATTCTGAAAGTTTTTACGTATTCGGGCGTAACCATATAATGTCTAATGGAAGGACGGAAGACAGAAGCCATAGGGGTGTCATAAAGATTAAGTACAGTGTAGAACAATCATGAAGACATGAAAACAGCGACCGACTATAAACTGTGCGGAAGTTATTCAGGGAGTCTCCTGTAAAATACTGCAGGCAGAAGCTATATTATTTTTGGTTTATAATTTGTAACGTTTTCTTGTCACGAATATACGCTTCGCTAAACATAACTTTTTATTAGACGTTTTTATCTCTCTTTTTGCACTTAGTTGGAACCCAAAATGCAGACTGTATCAATACATTTCCGACATATCAAGCTTCGCCGAAATAGTTTATCWAAATTGTGTTTTCAGATCCAGATTTTAAATATTTTATTTCGCAAAGTGCAACGACCGTCATTATTATTCACGCCGATTCGCGACCTACACGGACTTTCTTGATTCACTTCTGACTCAAATTTCAAGATCTATGACCGAAAAAAATCTCATAAACATATTTGTGTTCATTGTTGTTATAGGGATGAGATATTAGTCACAACTCAAAGGTGCCGATCAAGTAGCGATAAGGAGCTTTTAATGACTATTTTTCCATCGATCACGTTTAATAAAACGTTATCTATTTACACCCATGAACATTCATGACTTTTTTATTAAATTGGAATCGATTTAMAAAAAGCCATTTAATGAAATCGATTGCTTTCTCGTAACTAGAAATAGTAGCATGCTGCTATTGTTAACGGTACCAGTAGTCAAAATTGACCAAAGCTGTACGAAATGAAATACACATTATAATATCGGAATTGTAAAACACTGCTCGTTACACGATAATTATATGCCGATAACTGATGTATTATATTTAAAATAAAAATAAGTGGAATTAAGAATTAACTGTAACAAAAAATTACCTCTCTATAACCCATTAAAAAAATAAATAATTAATTTTTGTGATAAATCTACAATTTCTTTTTGTCACTTTTGAGTCTAAAGTTAAAGATAAGCAACAATCAATAGATCTGACTGACAAATTTAGGACCAAAAGATTGTTTCATAAAAAAATAAAAACTTCTTTACTTTGTATGTTTGGTCAGTTTGGTGAGAGGTACCTAAGTAWAAACTGAAATTTTCATAAACTTTAATTAACCACAATGTTAAGAAAAGACAAAATTTTAAAGTTTATTTTCTATTAATATAAAAATATCACCAGACAACTTTGCTTTTGTTTGTTTTTTTACCCTCGAAAGAGTTATTTGTCATCGATGACATCCGCATCAGCACAACTATAGGTAGAATCGTTTAGAAAGACAGAAACGTTAGAGGGCCGTTTAACAATGGTGCGAGTTGCGGGGGCGGTAAGGCCATGGGGTGGCTTCGTAATCAGCAGACTGTGGAGGCCGCAGGGAGAGGGTGAGGGGTGTTGAACCACGCCGCGACGCTCGGGTTGACCTGCCGCCACGCTTATCACGTTTACATGTGGGCGTCGAATGTTGTCTTCCTATTATGATATCCACCCACGGTAATTAATCTCCGGGGGAGGTATTCAGATGTGTTTGTTTGGTATTCAGGTGTTATTTTGAAGAATAATAATTAAATTGTAAATTAAATTGGATTTTCAGAAACAGATTAAATCTAGTACCTTATGTAATAAGTGACTTTTTCGGGACTGTAATTATAATTAACGTTGGATTTATAATGCGGATGTTATCCATCATTTTTTTATCATTTTTTACCCTGGATAAGGAGATAACAGTTTTACGGTTGGTGATTTGGTGTAATTGATGGAGGCGTACATTTGGATCCTAATTAATTCATTACGAAATTGTTATTTTCTCATTTTGGGTTTAATACTATACTAATATTCTTCTAATCACAAAAAATTGAGTCTAAATAATACTTCTAGTCGAAATAAAATTTAAAAAATCTTTAAGTCAATGTTAATTCCTGGTTAAAAATCAATACCTCCCACGTTGTTGGGCACTCGACTCATTGCACGTTCCAAGATTCGCATAGGTATTATTTTTATCGAGATCAAGGACTCAAAATCCTGTTAGCATGTTTCTCATGCATAGCCAATAGATGTTATTTATATTTATTTTTGTTTATTTATTATTTACAAGGTTATTACTGCCCACCGTGCTAAATACTTATTATTTGTCAATAATGCGTTATTAAAAAACTATTCTTGTATAAAAAATTTGTGTTTTTTTTCATATTAGTGGTAAACCAACGAACGGAAACAATTTTGTCGTTGGAAACCTCCATGTAAACGTGATGGCGGCGAGCTGGCGTCCGGGCGCGCGTGCCGCCAATATATGTGAACCACAGGAAAAGTTGAGCGAGCGGATTTTCAGGACGGTATCACTATTTGAAAAAAATAATTCAAACAGTTATAACAAAAAAACTAAGAAAAAAGTACCATGTAGCGGGTGTTTATTTAAATTTGGCGTCATAGTTGGCAGTCATATGAGTGTGTTGTGAACGGACCACAATTTTTAATACGTCTAGCGAGGTGTCAATTTTCAGATTAATAACTTTCAACACAATGGTTTGTTCACAATCAAACTTTCCTCGATAGGTTAGACGCCAAATTAAAAAAAAACACCCGTTAGATTCTTATTATTTAAGCTAATATTAATTAATTTTTATTAGTGTTTATTTAGTTGTAATTTTAAAGCAACAATAATTATTTATTATACTAGACGATAAAGAAATTGTTTATATACGAGTGGAAAAGTTAAGTTTACGAGTGACAAAGTCACGAGTGGACTTTTTTCACGAGTTAGTTGATAAAAGCACTCTTTAACATTGAGTACAAAATAAAATATTTTTAAGTTATAATTATGGACAATTAAAATTATTACATAAATGAAGGTATCTTTAATAGGCTAAAAATTTTAGAAGAACTTATACTTATTAATAATTTAAGTACACAGTTTACCAAATGAGGTATTACAAGTAAATAAAAAAGTACAAAGATTTTCTTTATTTCTCACCATTTTTCTTTCAAATTTACTCAAAATATTAAGAAGTATGTAATTTTACATTTTATTGAAAAATGTTTATTAATCAATACAATCTTATCTAAATCGGATAATATCTATAAGACCACCTCTGACTAGGTTCTGCTTTTGAACTCGAAGAAATTTAAATAATAATTCTTGTTAAAATACTGTTCTCAGCTAGTCTACACATTTTTTGATCGACTCGCAAGACAATTTTTTTTATTTTAATTAAGCGCCGATTTTATTAATACTTTCTTTCTACATTGACGTGCTTTTCTTTTTGAATCATTACTATAAAGAATGTCAGAAAAGACTTATTTTCAGCACTTCTGCAACCTAAACCATAAGCAGAGAACTAAAAGAATGTGTAAATTATGGTCTGCTTCTAAAATATTACGATTATTTTGCTTATTTACCATTTTTTACCAATCTGTACTCTCTGTATGGTATAGTGAAGCCCCAGAATTATAATTAACTTAAATATTGAAGGAATCACCTTTAGCAATTATTGTTTGTTAATTTCTACAAAAGTTGTAAAAACGTTTCTTAGAAAATCTCGCTGAAAGTCGAGCTTTAGTATTCAGTTCCTGAAAACCACTGAAAACTTTCCTGCTCGCTCGTCTCGCCGATCCAACGTGGTGTGGTACGGCGTTATATATCTCGGAAGCGAGATAGAAAGCGTGAAAGTATAAGAGCGCTAACGCTGGATTCGTAATCTTAAATCGTGTGTGCTTATGACACAAGCACGAAGTCCTGAATCTTGCAGGGTTTTTCCAGTTTTATGGATCGGGTTAATGACGGCACCAAATAAAAGAGGGAGGTGTAAATAAAGAAACGTCGCCGCATCGGTCGAAGATATCTAAATTCGAAACTCGGCGAATCCACCATTTGTCACATTTCCTAAAAGCCTCGACGCGCCTGAATGGCGCAACATTTTCAGACTTGCACTGCAATCGGCATTAACGAGACAAAGGAAAACCGAACGCCGTCCGCGCCTAGAATTGAAGCAATTTATTGCCGGCGTGTCGTGATTCGAACAGAAGGAAAAAAAGACATGATATCGGGGGATTTTTAGACGGGGATTATCAGAGATCTTAATCGGGATCGGATTTACAAAACAATCTTTGAGAATTTTAATTAACGACAACACAGAGACATTTTTAACTTTGGTTATTTACGCAAGCCACTTCAACACAAGGAAACTTTAAATACGTGTTTTGAGAACCAGATTTCGGCAAAATTTCAGTTAGCCGTCAAATGTGAGTGGTATGGGCTTTGATCTGAAGCTTTTCATCAGCTTAACTTAACTCAGAAGCGATTATAACGAATTTTACGCAGTGCTAATTTTAGGAGAATTTTTTCATTTATATTTTTTGGACAGTTTCTCAAAAATCATTGAAATTGAAGAATTTTTTTTTCTACTACAATAAATAATCTAAAAATATAATAAAACATAATTTTCAATATAAAGAACAATTTAAATAATTTAAATTTATTGTTTTACTGTAAAATTAATTAGAAAATACAAATATTCTCAAATAGTATCCACCTATTTTTTACGAATAAGTATAAAAAACTATCAAAAATTTCATAACTAATGGCGTTATTTTGTTTTTACATGTTCTTAATTAGACAATGAAGCCATTATGAATAACGAGCTTTACAGCGATGATTTGTCAGAAGTAACCGCAAAAAGTAATAGTTCATTTTACATTATAGCCTTTTTGTGTCGAATAATACGTACCTATACAAAGCAAAAAGTCGACATAAACAGTTCATTAGCTTTTATTTTTGAGTAAACCACAAACAAACAAACATTGCTCTCATATGCCGATTTATTTTACGTTACATCAAACACGTCCATTTTATTGACAAAAATRAGCACTAGGATACTTCAAAGTAGGATTTATTTACTTGTTTACACAAGTACAAAAGTGGTATGGTATATTTTATCAATTAATTATTAAAATTTGCACTTTTTTGTTTTTGTTTTATTTCGTAACATAAAATGAATAATACAAAATTTTGCTTTGAGCAWCAGAAGAAGAGAAGAGTGCTTCAAGATCTTTAACTTTTGCCATTCATGTGAGAACTTTGCAAACCCATCAGTCGTCTTCAGTATTATGTCTTTGACAAAAACGTTTCCATTCACCGCTTTTCTTCAGATCTCATAATCTCGCCCTCCTTATTTTTGTTTTACGACTGTGCCCACGTCAAACCCTGTTTTTACATTATACAGAGATTTATTCGTACACGTCCCTAATTAATAAATTTGTCAAAGTTTTATGCATACAATCGAAATTATGTCACGAATGGGAACATTTCAAACGTTTGTAATAAAATCCAGTAAATGAACGCAATCTCAAATCCCTTTTTCTACTGGCCTCTTTGATTTACCCTAAACAGTTTTCGGTCCGTTGACTTCTAAAGTCCACCTTTAAAATCAGGAATACTTGACTTTCGGAGTGACTCATGGGCGATGAAAGCCACGACCAAAAGGCGGTTTTAGTTACTGGTGGACTATTGTTATCACCGACTTGGAACACAATTTAAAATAAAGGCAGCCCAAATACGTACTGTATTTTTTGGCGCCCTCAACAATAATTCCAATAAAAAAATATGTTTAAAAAACTAATAACATTTATATTTGAGTTATTTTTCAAACATTAAAACACGGGTGGTCAATTTTATATCAGCCTCACTAAGCGTATTTTATTCATGTTTTAATTATTTAACTTGTTTTTTAGTGAGTGATTGCTTCAACTGTAATAAACACCATTTTCCTCTTCGTTTAATTACTCGTCTGATATCATGATAATTTCCTCCCAAGAATCAATTTCAGCTCGCAATTGCGCGAAAAATTCTCTTCCTTAAATCTCGCCGCTGATAAAAATAATGAAAATGAAGTTCACGTATGTGCCATCTGCCTTCTTTGCCGCTGATGAAATTTATGAATTTTCCGCTAATTTCCCACCCCGCTATTAGACGCCTTACTGATAAAGAATAATAAATAAGCTTCGACGGCAGCGATCACGTGCCAAATATCATTTTTGTATGTGTTAAATATTTGATATCGTAGGCGGTACAGGGGACTCCTAATTGAAATCGAATTTTCTGCTGCATATCTATAAATAGGTCTCGTGTCTCCAGACCGTGCTAAAATAGTAATTAAGGTGTCCCACGCGAATGCCTCCGTATACTGAGCGTTTGATAATTCACCTCCGCCCTTATCTACTAGCAAAAATTCGACTATAATTAAATCGGAGCGGTGTTAATTAGCATCGTCTTGAAGCCGAAGCGCTGACAGTRTAATTAAGAGCGACACTGAAAAATCCGCGCTGAAAGCTCCGGCGATAAACCGCTGAAAATGTGTGACTCCGGGCGTCAAGCTGATCGTCCAGGGTGAAGTCCAGGGAGGGCTCTGCTCTGTCTGACGGAATAGATTTATCAAAAGCTTCGAGTACAGTAGTCATGGTGGCACGAGAGGCGCTAACCGAGACATTTGCCACAGACAGGTGGCCTCCCACGCAATATCGCATCCGTCTTCGTCTACACACAGGGGCGTACTATACGACAGTTCATCGGCGCAAAGATGCATTATAAATTGCGCTACAGTCAGGGCGGAAAACTGACGACAGAGCTAGCCAGCTTTCTGATTATTTATAAAAAAWWTTAATTCAGAACTTTCGCGTCCTCAGTGATAAAATTGAAGCGTTAAAGTTTGCTGCGGGAGGTCGATCATTGCGGCATCAAAACATAACGGAGTTCTTCCCTTAGAATAACAAGTTTTTGCCCTGTTTTAATGATATTTTCATTGGTAAGCTCATATGCACATTGCGAGAAAGCGGCATTGTTACATAAAACGGCAATGTATTCACAAAATTTAAGCACACTTTTCTGGTTTATTCTCCTTTTAAAATGTTTGCCGAAAAAATATAGTTCTTTAAATATGTAAAACTTCTTAAGAAGCAAAAAAAGATTCTAGCAAAAATCTCAACTTAAATCAAATACTGTAAATAACGTTGCTATATGCATCTTTTAAAACAGACGTTTGTTTAAATAATTGTTTCACCTTGAAGTACAAAACTAAGGTTGACACAGATGCGTTTATGTTATTTTGTAAATTTTGAAGAAATTACCGACCAACATTAAAATATAAAGCTAATATACTACCAGTACCGGGTGCGGCATCGTTTACGCCCATTGATAAATCGCGATTTCTAATTTATTAAAACTGGCGATATTTCATATACCTAAGGGTAGGATATACCTAAGGATAGGGTATTATTTAAGAATTTTTCTATTTTTTTTTTGATAATAAATGAGTCCGTAACAGTTTTGTGTGTTTTATGAATACTTTCTGTTAATTTACCTACAAAGTTTTTACACTAAATGAATCTGTACCTGTTAGCGCTTCAAACTTTAATRTCACAATTTCAAATTTTGACTTAGTTCGCCAAATAGTCGCTTTTTTTATTTAAACACAAACCAGACCCGTGATTTATGACAAAATGGTATAATTTGCCATCAACAAAAAAATCATTTACTGGTAGCCGACCGCTTTAAAAGGCCTGTTTGTTGGAATCTTACCCCAATTGCAATTTCCCATTGTCACCTAAATTTATGATGGCACAAGTAGCAGGTCATAAATAAAAATGATTTTCAAAGTTGTGATGGAAAATTGCATTTAATTCAAAATCTAGTTGGTATTTTTTTTCTGATTTTRCAAACAATTGTAGGAAGTAAATCTGCGCAGGTCAGTATAAAAATTAGAATCAAACTTTTTGGGAGAAAATTACTTTTTATTTTTTTTGGGTTTGTTTGTATATGAAAAATTACCAAAAAATTAGAGAATGTACCTTACTAATGCCCAKGTAAGTGTGAAAAAATTCAACAATTTTATTTAATTAGAAGTGGGGATTTTCTTTCTGGGCTTAACGGATGCCGCACCCGATACAGCCTCTTTAATTCGACTGTGGACCTCGTGAAATTCGAATAGCAAGTGCAAATACGACAAAAAGTTATTAAAAAAAAGTTGTTTAGAATCAACATTTAGGCCCTTTTACTAGGTTTCAAAATTATCGGCAAACTATGATTTTTTATTAGTTTATCATTAATTAAAACTCATTCGGAAACATTCAATAAGAATTTGTTACWCAGATATGGCCATATTGCTATACCGATGATTCTCATTTTTTTTTGGATTTGGGAATACGGAAAAAAGCATAAAGTATTATTGGATAACGATTAAATAAATTGATTTCGAAAAATCGTAAATGAGCAACTTATACGAGTAGGTTGCAGATTCTTTGTCAATGTGATTGTCAAGGCGTAAAATTGCGCTTTTGAGTTATTGACATRTTTTGAACGTTTCYGACCACTATAAAGCTTTTTCCGTAAAAATTTTTCTTTGTTTATTTTAAAATATGTAACTAATTAACTAAAATTGCTTCTGTCTCCTGRGGGTTATATTGTTACCCCGATAAATYATTAATATGTATTATTATTAGTGTATCATGTATCGCATTAATGGATTGGATCCCGCTACTGGCCAGTCCAGCCCTGCAGGAGGTTCTGGCGATTGATCCGATTTGCCTATCGATTTGATTTATGCGAAGCTCCGGTCGTGTGTAAACCATCCGAAAATAAGCAAAAATGCGTATGGTGTATCGTCACGTCACGCGAATGGTTCTAACAACCCACGACGAYGACGAAACTTAACAAAAATGAATGTTGAACGCCTCGTGTGGTCGTTGAAATTGATTAGTCTTTTGCGCTGAGAGTCTATGCGGATCCCTCGGGTTAGATAAGGACAACACTCGACCAGAGAATTCCGCCAGCAAGGGCGTCGCTAGCGTGACGCCAGCACCACGTTCGTAACAGAGACGTATTTAGACCACCAGWTCGTTTTCATGCCCCATTTCAAAGCGAAAAATTCACGCTTCATGAGGCAATTAGAAGGARCGTGCGACGAACTTTTTACACAATGTTTACGTGTTGTGAAATTTGGACGGGGTTTAGATCGGGAGCCAAAGTTTTCCTATTTTCTACSAACATTAGTTGGATGAAATGTACGCATTTGRAGATTATTACTACAAAAGTTTAAACAATGCGATTTCGAGATGCTGCAGAAAGAGGAATGYTTGTGTGCGCTTTAGATGGAAATTTAGGGGAAAACTAAGCGAAATTCTTCATGAACACAATATATTGTAAAMCGAATGTRTTCGTCTTCTAACTTTTTTTCAAAAACTATAAAATAATAAAAACAATGACGCGCCCAGTAGAAATCAATATTCTCTATATTATCTCAAATTAGTGTCATAAATATTTTGTTTACAAAAACATTTACACCCATCCTACATGAATAATACTTTCAGTTTTCATTTTTTTTAATTTTAATTGGTATTTTAAAAAGAGAAAAAATATTAGTTTCTGCAATCAAAAATACTGAAAAATACGAAATTGTAACTGCAGTAAAACCTCTAATGTCGACTGTGTTTTTACGAGAAAATAATGCTAAGTAAACCGACGTCAATGCTCGAAGGCATTAGAATAATGCCGGATTTCCTAAAAAGCATGTWCTTCGAAAAAGACAATAKGTGAGCCATGCAATGAATAAAACACGTCTTCATTAATTTTTCCTCACATAATGTAAATATATAACGCGTATTTCGTCCGGTTCTGAGGTCACCTACATACGTGCACCAGGTGATCGTTAACAGTCATATCCTCTTTAAAACGACAATTCAGCAAATATCGSCGTCACGATCGAAACGAAATTTAATTAAATGTGGCACTCGGATAGATTAATTGATTTTTTAAGCTTTATTTAAGCGAAAGCAAAAGCTTTGTCGAATTTTTTGACTGAGATCGAAAGCTTCTTTGTAGAAAAAAAATAAAACAAACTGCAGAAAGGTTCTAAACCGAAATTTTGGCTATGGTCAAGAGGTTAATTTTTAWTTTTTTGACATTTACATCTAAGCTATTGTGCTGTAAAGGTCTTATTGACATTGGCATTGCAGTCCAAGTCCAGCAATTACGCAGTTGTACCATAATTAAGTCAAATTCTGAAACATCCTATGTCTCCAGTCTAAAAAATTATAGACTAACAAAATTAATTCCSCCGCTTTTCCTTGCKCATAGTTCATCCACCATCCATATTAAATAAGCTTCAAAACCAGCTCCGGCCCTGTCCGGTCCTAAAATATTGAATATTGACATGATGGAGTATTTATAGTGTAGGAAAACGTGCAAACTGGCCAGGGCATGTCGACAGTCAAAACAGGCTTTCCACATGGAGATCACGTCTCGATCCGGCCCGAAAAACTAGCCTCAAGACTGAATAAATGAATCTCGTGTGCATATCCGAATTTAAAATACGAGTCTGGGCCGCGGCATATTTAGCGTCAACGTCTACAACGACGACGACGACGATGCCCTCGCCGCCAGCACAGGGAACAGGTTGGCCGGTAAATGAGCAATAATAAAGCTGGGTAGCGTCGCGACGCTGCGGTGTGGACGAGGCGGCGCGTGTCTGACGCGTCTCGTGTCTAACAAGCGACCCACCCGGCGCCCCGCGTCAACCGCAGCACGGTGATTCTCAAACAGTGGCGCTTTTTCGATTTTTTAAAGAAAAAGTGCCCATATGGGCTTCAAACTAGGTGGCTTTGACGCCCCACATACGGCTCATGTGGAAGACTTGCGAAAATTGTGGTTAAAACCGCGGATTTTAGCCATTTCAASCCTGATTTCGAGAGAGAAAGATGGAGTTTTTTTTATAATAAAGAAGAAAATGTGGTRTAAATACCCAGGAGATTATTTTTATTTGTGTAGTTACAGTTTTGAATGGATCAYACGTTTTTATTTTAAATTAGGTGGGTATAATAATGAATGTTTGGACACTGACACGAAGGTGTTGGGAGATAGTAGAAAATCAATATCTAGTTCAGTAAAAAAGTAAAGGATGTGCTTGAAAAATTAATATTCGTAGCAAAGCTTGGATGGAAGGTCTAGTCAAATAAAGGAATTAAAATTACTTGAATTAGTTTTAGTTTAGTTTGAAATAGAAACTTCAAATATTGACCGATCATTTATTTACATTTAAAACGTTCGCAACTACCATAAAAATAAAAAAATGAACAGGATTTTGCAATTTAATAATATTATTTTTTTGTATTTTTAGATGTAAAATAAATATAAATTACTTCTTGTATAATCATATTGATTAATAATACAAGTATTAAACTTTGTTTGTATAACCAATTTTCTATATTATTTTTTTCTTCTTCCTGGATCTTTTTGGTATGGAAACGATGAACAAAAACACGATTAGCCCGTCAAACCAAGTTTTTTAAGTTAACTGCATAAAAATTATAATAGATATATTTGACCTTTTTCAGTTTTAAGTTCGAATGTATTACGTTAGAGGGTTTTCAATTTGGGTACACAGCTAGATGTTTTTTTCCTTAAATTTGAGCTTATCCGAGTTTTTTAGGTTTTCAATTTTAGGATCATATTTTTTACATTCTCAAGTGATTTAGGTTCTTCTTGTGGTAATTTTTACTTGATCTATAAGTACATTAGACACACTGGTTTAACAACAAGGATTTTCAGACTACAACGTCGGGCTGTAAGAGTGATGGCAGGAATTCCCTACCGTGAAGATTGTAAAAACTTTTTTCGGAAATTTAAAATACTAACTTTACCTTCATTGTTTATCTTGAAATGTTTAGAATATGTAATTAAAAATAAAGATCGTTACACCATCTTAAACTCCTTTCATAACTATAACACAAGAACTGAAGACCTTTGTTTTAATAATCTACGATTGACTAAAGCAAGACATGGTATCAATTACTTTTRTATTAAATTCTATAACATACTACCAGTTCACATCAAGCATCTACCACCTAATAATTTCTTTCATSCAGTCAAAAATTACTTAGCTCACAAAAGCTTTTATTCTACTGCGGAATATTTGGAATGTGACTTTACTGAYTTTGAATATTTTAATGTTAAGTAATTCTATTTTGTTTTCTCTTTTGTTCGTTTACATTCATTTATCTTCTGTGTTTTTTTTTGACCTGTGTAAAATACTTGTATTGTTAACACCAATAAACATTATTATTATTATTACTCGACCTGAATCAGGTTTTGACTTTATTTTTGTGAGTGGGTATATAAGGACAAACAAGGGAGTTTGCAAATGAAATAGGACACAAAACGAATAAGCGAAAGACTAATTACCATATTCTTATCACAAAATTATTTATTATACGTATTAACACTTTTCGTCTTCAGATATCTCATTTGTTTCAAGTTAAATCTAACTCAAATCAAAAACATATTCATCTCCACCTCCWYCTCGAATTTTCACCGCCCCTAAACTTAATTTTKCTTTCTTGAAAAGTAAGKTTTTGTTTCGAACATTTTGAGCGTCACTGATCGGATCCGTTGGTGTGATGTGGCGGTGTCGGCACGCGACTAAAGCAGCACCCTTCCCCCGCACTCGATCCTCGCTACCGCACGCGCCACCACCCCCCGATACTGCCACCGCCGCCTGCCAGCTCGCACTCGCCCACTCGTCGGCTCGTGCTGCAGCAGTTTGCCTCGTCCTCTCGCCGTCACACATCGCCTCCGATGCGCCTCTAGTATGACCGCCAAGAGTAAACGAGCCTCCGAACCGCGCCGAGCCAACAAGCCCCTCATGGAGAAGCGCCGTAGGGCGAGGATCAACCAGAGTCTCGCCGCCCTCAAGACCCTCATCCTCGACTCCGCCAAGGCGGACAACACCAAGCACTCCAAGCTGGARAAGGCCGACATCCTCGAGCTCACCGTGCGCCACTTCCAGCGGCACCGAAGCCTCGACGTCAAGGGGGTGAACCAGTACAAGGCCGGCTACGCCGACTGCGTCCGTGAGGTGCAACGCTATTTGGACACGCCGGACGCCCAGACGATGACCATCATCGACGCAGGGGTGCGCCAACGCCTGCTCCGCCAYCTGGACAACTGCGTCGCGGAGGTCGACGTGGATGTGAGGAATGCGGGCTTGCCACCCCCTGAAGAGCGGCTCCAACCCCCGGACTCGACCCTCGAAGAAGTGAACAATAATCAAAATCAGCTCGAGGAAGCTAAGGAAGAAACAGCGGCGAAGAAATATGATGGAAATTTTGTCCTTTTGCTCCCGGAGCATTATCTACAGTTAGCCAACGCTCTAGGAGTGAATTTGAGGCCGAATGAAGGTGGGGCCGATCCTGGGGCTTCCTCGGGGGATGGTTCCGAAAATTCGAAACAGTCGAGTGGAGAAAAACCGCTGGATTTTAGTAAAAGTAACGACAATTGTGATATGTGGAGGCCATGGTGATTTTTCGAGTGGAAATTTTACCGGTTTTTGTTATATTTTAACTGTTGGCGAATTTGACTTCTATCTAGTCATACTTTTCAAAGACTTGAGCTATGTTTGTATTTTATAAAATGCTTTACAATGTTAGAAAAATGTCTGTAAATAAATTGTAAAAAATCGTACTGAATGCGTTAAATTTGAAATTGTAAATTTGTAAATGATTATTTATTGTAGATATTATTTGTAATAAAATAAATGATTTAGAAACAAATGAATTTCTTTGTACATGTGTACACACCCACTTCATTCCCATTTACCTCAAACTCGAAATGATTTTTTTTCAAGATTTCAACCCACCTTGACTAGATACAACTACATAATAAAGCTAGAACTAAAAAATATCAAAGAAGCTCAGTTTATAATCCCCTAATATTTTTATTTTATTTTATGTAAGCATAATTTATCAAAATCTAATATTAAGTAAGAAAATTAAAGTTTGCGACATTTTTCTATTTGTTGCTTTACAAAAACAAGTTGCGAATATTAATCAGAGCTTTTTAAACTTCCTTCTTAAATTCAAGCGTATATAAACCTGACTCAAAATGTCACTTTARCTTTTGTGTAGGTATACACATACCAAGAACTAGACAAAACTTTCTTTTTGTTTCTTGCCGAACAATACTGWATGAATTTTTTTCTCTTTCCAGTTTTTGTAAGCATGTGTGCAATTACTCGTAACCTTTAAATTAAAAAATAATTTATTAGTTGTGGGTTGTTTCGAGTCCGGGTATGATTAAATTACAAATTTGTAGAATCCTCGTGCGGAGAGCCCTCACGACTTAATCAACCCCGAGGACATTCTCCGGTTCGGCATCGTGCCAAATGAAGCAGAAATTTCGTAGGGGCGTTTTACACCCTAAAATTATTTGAGTATTTTTAAAAACACCGATCCGTTAAAGAGATGCGTTTTTTATTTTTTGTTTTGTTTTTCCGTTTTGGCGGTCTAAATTTGACGCGGTTTAATTAAAATCGACCTTAAAAGATTCCGCGCGCGGTATTGCTGGTCGCATGCAATTAAAATAAATAATGGAGCGTCATCTTCTATAATAACTTAAAATTATAAATTGTGCGCGAAAAAAGTTAATATGTTTTGCTTACAGCCGTTTTATTAAAACCGTACTGATTAAAATGTGAGGCGAAATTAAAAAGAGAGAACGGGAAAGTATTATTGTGATATGGTGTGGTATCGACGCGGCGTTTAATGGCGATTTTGAATTATTAAGTGGGTGCATATCGAATATTATCAGCGCGAGTGTTACCCATTTATATTTTAGATATGTTTTATTGACGGTGGATAAAAGCCACGGCAAATAAAGAAACTGGAGGTAGCTAATAGTTACACCAACAAAACAATCACGAAATATCAGTTAATGTAGTTTTGTAATAATGGCCTTATCTAAATTTATCAATTCTTKTTTATATTATTAGGTACAGTTTTCCAAAGTTTTGAGTTTCTACTTGGTGGTAGTATTTTAAAATTGTCATCTACAAAATAAATAAGGAAAAAAATATTTCAGTACATACTTTAAATTACGTAGGTACTGCAGTGCAGAGTAAATAAAATCGTCCACAAAAGTGTTCTTAAATTAAAATCACTAATGATTAAAAAAATATACTGATCAAGAAAATGTTTGCTAGGACATATCCCGTATTAATCACATATTAAAACACATAACATGACCTTATAACATATTAAATTAAAACATATTAAATTAAAAACATATTAAGTTGTTAATAATAAATAAATAAAATAAAATCAACAATATTGGAAATCATTTTTATTACAAATTCAAATACGTCGTTTATTTTAATTAAATGCGAGGTGAATAAAAAACCAAACCAGTGGCAACCCACTATAAAACCATTTTGCTCATAAAGTTATGATCTAAGGATTACAACTATCTACTCCATATTTATTTTTTTAAGAAAAAAATTACATAAATTGCAGTTTCGACAAAAAATGAAATAACTCAAAAACAAAACAAAATTTCGTTCTCAAAATAAATACGATCACATTTTTTACATTACTTTAATTTATATTAATTRTTATTTTCTGGGGGCAAATGATTTAAAAAAAAACCGCTTGGTTCCATACTTTATATTTACCCCTTAAACATATTTATATTTACATATTATGTAAATTTTACTTTTTCATTAGGGACTTGAAAAAATTGTAATACCTAGGGATCATTTACTGAATTGTGTCAATAAAAAAAAACTTTATGCTATAGATTTTTAAAACCCAAAGACACAGATTGTTTTGGGACTTGGATTTATTTACAAACTTGTAAATAATAAGTCATTAATTAGATRGTTAGACATTGTAAACGTTTGATAATGTAGAGAATATCGTTCAGATATAATAAATATGTTAAGAGAGCAATCTATATCACCCTCCAAAGAGTACTAAAGACRGTTTTTATTCATAGTTTTTACTAACGAAAGACTTTCGACATTATTGATGAAAATAATGTATTTGTGAATTAATTTGGCGCCAAAGCTAGCCATTCTTGCCGTGAGCGCCAAATTAAAAAAAACACTCGTTATATTTTTACGCATATGTAATAATGTTCTCATTCACAAAATTTGAATTTTTTGATAAACAAGACCATCTGAATCAAAAAGGTAAGCTTTTGATTCAGATGGCCTTGATGATAAATAAAAGCTTGTGTCCTCTAGTAGGCAATAGCACAAACACGCAAAAAATTTTGATTTCTGTTTTACCGGCAATTATTCTAGAAAATGATCACGGACAAAGTAGAAAGAGACAATTGTATACAAATTGCATAATTAAAAAAAAGATAGATCATAGAGCTTTTCATATTTTTCAAGACTTGAAAACCTCGTGTGCTTTTGATAACCTGCATATCGGTTTCGAGCTGATTCTCGTGTTTGCCGGCAAGTTTCTGGAAGATTCGAAGACTTTACTTCCCTAATTAAACACAAATAATCTTAAAAAATGGTAAGTGTACGCTTAACAATTAAATGTATGTTTAAATTTATCAAAAATACAAGTCTGGAGCTGCCAAACGCTTGATTCCTCTTTTCGACCGTGTGCTCATCAAAAAAGCCGAAGTTGTCACAAAAACCAAAGGCGGAATTGTAATTCCAGAAAAAGCGCAATCCAAAGTTTTAAAAGGCACAGTTGTGGCTGTAGGACCTGGTGCTAGGAATAATGTAAGTTAAAAGATTTGATACTGGATTTTTTTTGATTTGGACCTTTTTTAATAGAATGGTGAAACTGTTCCTTTGACTGTTAAAGTAGGAGACGACGTACTACTTCCAGAATATGGTGGCACTAAAGTAGAACTTGAGGAAAATCAAGAATATCATCTCTTCCGAGAATCAGACATTCTAGCAAAGTTGACGCAGTAAAGTCCCTTTTTTCAATTTTTTTTGTAATTTCGTTACATTCTCTATGAGAAATCTGCCGTAAATTTAAGTTATCAACCTCGATTTTGCTATTTTATGATCTGTGATAACTTAAATTTTACGGACATGTTATTTTCAGCAGAGTTTAAAGGTTACTGTCTGAAAATGTGTTGTTTTTTTGTAGTCACCTAGTTTAGGTTATTTCGTGTATATTTCCAAATATATTTGTATAAAAAATTATTCTTTTTTCATTCAAGTCCAATTTTTGTCCCAATTTTTTATCAATAGCATATAAATGCGCAGTTACGAGAAGTCTATTGTGCGCAGTTATGCAACAAACGTCAATTTTCGAACATAACCTAATAAATTCATTCAAAACATCCAAAATTTCGAAATAAGTCTTCTTTCCAAGTCAAAATGAGTAGAAACATTCGGGATATATCACCCTTTTTGCAAAAAGTTCGTGACTTTTTACTGGGAAGGTCCCATACTTTGGCACTGCGATTCCAAGAGGACATTGCCACAAGATCACCACCATTGCCTAATCTTCCAGACGGGCCTTCACATTGTTTGAGTAATAATTATTATTATACCAGAGATGCACGACGTGAAGTGGCCCCACCTGAAATCGTTGCATCCGGGCAGAAACTAATAGCAAGTGAGGAAACTAGTCCAGCAAAGCCCGTGAAAAGTCGTACTCCAGGGTCAGTGTTTCAGTGGGATTAAAGGGGTAGGAAAATGTAAATAAAAAACGGAAACTTAGTGTAAATTATTTAGTGTTCATTTAAATTTGAAATAAAAATAAAATGTTGACGCAAAAAGTTTTTATTTGTTGAATATACTAAATAGAACTCTTCCCCCTGTCTTTTAACTTGTTTTGATTGTTAAAATTAAAACGCTTTCGTCAAAACCTTTTTTATATTATTATAAACATGGTACTATTTAATTTTGCCAAAAAAAATGAGAAGGTAATTTTATAGGATTTACCTCATATATCAGTTATCATTTTTATTAATATTAAAACTTTAACCCATTAACGCCCAAATAATATTTTTATGGAATTTTTTGATAAAATGTGTTATTTTGTTCACAAAGWGTGTAGTTTTAAAGAAAACAAAAATTTTTAGGAAACAGTTTTGTCACAAAGGGCTGTCCTCTAAATAGGACGTTGGGCAGATGAGTGAATAAAAGTAACACAAATTTGTTACCTAAATGAAAACGGTAAAATCGTGTTAATTAATTTTTTTAGTAAATATTCTAATTAAAAAATATGTTTTCATTGTTTTTTAAATTTTTAATGACTTTCTGATGTTTCGACCGCCTGTACCATCTAGTAAACTACTCTGGTTCCTAATGGTTTTTTTGTATTCTCTGCCGAGTCTTTGCCAGAATTCAAAAAAAAAAAATTGTATCAAAATCTTTGCCACACGCTGCTCAGAATTTGTAACTAAACCTTATCAGTATCGCTGTAATAAATTGTATTAGGACGTCGTCAGTTTTAGAAATGTCAAAAATTTTCTCAAATATTTGGATATAAAAAAATTCGACGTTTTTTTTATCGCATAAAAGTTTTCGTTCTATGTCATGTAATTCCTGATGGCCTACAACTGTAATATCCAAAAGGTCTTGATTTGTTTCGACTGCAAGCCGTTCTGCTAAATCGTTGGCGTCAGATCCTCCAAATTTTCTCCTTTTGTATCCTTTCCGTCAGGGAGACTATGGACCTCAGGAGGCAAAACTACAATTTTCGCTTTGAAATCTTTGGAATTTAGTTATTTTACARCTCCTTCAAATGCTATAAAAGATTTTTTTAACATTTTTGTAAAAAAGCACTAAAAATAAGTTTTTGAAGAAATATTGTGTTTTCGTACCTTTAACGCCCAGCGTCCTATTTAGAGGACACCGGAATTTAATGGCACTTTGCAAAAAACACCAATTATTTTCAGTCCAAGTGTTGAATGCAATCAACACATACACTTATATTTTTCACTAAAATGACAAAAAGAAGTATTTACCTTTTATGATATAATAATATTGGTACAAACTATGAAATATTGCATGCTAATAAAAAAATTACAATATTTACGAATTTGTAATGTGCATCAAATGCTTGTTTGCGACAAACTGAGCGAAAAAAACAAGGGTTTATTATGTCTATTTTTAGACGGGATAAGAGTAAGTTGTTTAATTTACCCTCAAATGGTTGAAAAAAATTCTTAGAAATCTGTCCTCTAAATAGGAAGCTGGGCGTTAATGGGTTAAATGAAAAAAATGTATGAGAATATATGAAATTCTTTCACAGTGATTTTAAAAAGCTTGCTACTGTCATTTATATTTTTAATTTAACGAGTTATATTTCAAATGAAAAAAAAGAAAATTGTGTTGAATAATTGAAAAAAAATATCAAATTACTAAGCCACAAAATCTTAATAAATTTGAATATAAAAATCTATGGTATAAAATGGAATACTTCTGTATTTTCCACAAATCTCCAAATTACGAGTATTAGGTACTACTTATTATTTTTGATAGACTTATTTACTCTTTCACTTCGTGAGGGTCAATAGTATCAGTTTCGTCATTGCAAATGAACGTAAAGACGATAAATTAATTACGAAATGTGAGATCACAAGACTAAAACGAAACAACAAATGCAATCGTGATTAAATTTCATCAACCATTTTTTTACAAAAAATATCCCTATCCTTGCCAAACCCAGATATTTCAGCTCCATTTCCTTTTACTAATAAGAGAAAAATGTTCTTCTTCTTCTCCTAATAGTCCTAGTGCCCTCTTCTGTTATAATATGCACTTGCGAGGTAATTCCATGGAATTCTCATTCTTTTTTATCACTATCAGCTGAATTTCGTATCGATAAACTGGTCTTATATTTCAACAACTTGTAGCAAACAAGAGTGGGGACCGGTTGAAGGTTGCTCATAAATGGATTGTTGAGCCTTGCCGGCCTTTAGTTCATGTTCATTATTTGAAATTCATCTATTGTCTTTTATCAAATCAGTATTTATCATGCAAATTAAAAAGGTTTTGGTTGCCGATGCCGTCGATACGGCTTGTGTTAAACTTCTTGAGAAGCATTCCATACAAGTTGATTGCAAATATAAGCTACCAGTCGACCAACTGATTGCAGAAATTAAGGTAAAGAAGGAATTTTTGTTAAATTTTATGTTTTAAGCTAAAAATACTACAGAAAGACATGATATTTAATTGCACCTTTTTTCACTAGTAATTATAATATTAATTAGTATGTATTGCATTTGATTTGGCTTGCAAATGAGTGTTTTATGCTGTTTTAATTTTTTAAATACTGAAATGAGTAGGTTTAATAGTGCGAAATACTGGAATGGTAACAAACCACTAAAAAAATTAATTTTTCTTTCTGATAGGTTTTTAATTATCATTCATCAAGGTTAGAGAAAAAGAGAAATATTTGCAACAGAAAGTTCAGTTGAAGACTAATAAATATTTAGGTTCATTCAAATTCATGGAAATAAGAGGCATTTACAGACATTTTTTCAACAAATGGATTAAACAAATGTTTTTAAAAATTATTTGAACATCATCAATTTTAATTAAAATTATTTTTTTTGGATTTTCGGAGCTAAATTGGCAGTTTTGTTTTGTGTTTATTTTTTTTAATAAATGAATTTGTTTTTAATTTTCATCGCATAACTCCTACATTTATTGGTAATAAGAAAAAAATTGTTAAACAGCTAACAATTCATTTTTATTTTATTACAATTAAAATACATAATACAAAATAGATTCCTAACTACTTGAAAGCATTTTTGTAAGCATCTCTCGGATGATTTTAGATCATTATCATTGAACACTCTTATATCTTGTTTTTAACTTTAAATCATATTGTACAAACAATGATAAGAGTTAATTGTCCACTTTTCAACTATGATAGAGTAAACATCCCGTAGAGATAAACATATTTTTCATGTATGTAAAAATTAAGCGCTTTTTAATTGAACATAGTAAAATAAAATTATTGATGCACTTTAAATAATCCGCCAACAATAGTTTTAAAAATGACTCGTGGAGCTCGTTCTAACAAAAGCAAATTTATTAAAGTAGTACAAAGTTCAGTTTTAATTATTTGTCGTGACTTTAATAGTTATAATACCATATGATCATTGAAATCAAGATAAATTTAGCCAATACATTTAAATAAAAATCTTCTATAACGTGAATTTACTTTTTCTAATTTTAATCAACAATTGATTAATCAGTGGGAAGTAACACTTGAATATGTTACTTAATTCGGTTTTATTTTTAGAATTACGACGGTCTTATCGTAAGGTCGGACACCAAAGTAACTGCTGATGTAATCGCCGCTGGAAAAAACCTCAAAGTTATTGGACGTGCGGGTGCTGGGGTAGATAACATCGACCTTAATGCCGCCACCGCCAAAAACATTTTAGTTCTCAAGTAATTTTCATATCCCTAATTTATTTAATTTTCTTACAATAAAAAAAATTGTAGCACCCCGGGGGGCAACGCCATAAGTGCTTGCGAATTAACATGTGCTTTAATTACAAACCTCGCTCGAAATGTTACCCCAGCCGCAGCTTCCCTCAAAGCGGGAAGATGGGACCGAAAATTATATGCCGGTCATGAACTTAGTGGCAAAGTTTTGGCCATCTTAGGATTAGGAAGGATTGGACGAGAGGTTGCTCTTAGAATGCAAGCTTGGGGCATGAAGGTAATCAAAAGAATTCTATTAATTTTTCCTAATTTGTTTGTTTAGACCATCGGTTATGATCCCATTGTATCCGTCGAAGATGCCAAAAAATTCAACGTGCAATCAATGACTCTCGAGGAAATTTGGCCACAAGCTGATTATATCACAGTGCACACGCCTCTAATCCCACAAACACGAAGTAATTAACGAGATATGATAATTAATAGAGCTACAGCAGATTTGTTGCAGATTTAATTTGCGAAAAAGTGTTCAAATCGTGCAAAAAAGGCGTCAGAATTGTCAATGTCGCTCGAGGTGGTATTATTCATGAGGCTGATTTGTTAAAAGCTTTAAAGGAGGGTCAGTGCGGTGGGGCCGCACTCGATGTTTTCGAACAGGAACCCCCAACCGATCCTGTCACTTTGGAACTTATCCAACATCCAAAAGTCGTAGCGACACCCCATCTTGGGGCCAGCACTGCCGAAGCCCAAGTCAGAGTGGCTGTTGAGATTGCCGAACAATTTGTTGCACTTACTGGGAAAAGCAAAGAGTATACTACCACACCGGGTGTTGTAAATCACAGCGTTTTAAAAAATATTAAGTAATTGTAATGACTGTTTAATAAAGACAATTTCTACAAAGTTTTTTGTACAAGAGATTATTTTTAACTAAGTCCGTGGGCTCGTTTGATCCCCTCTTCGAGTTCTTCCCTTTGTTTGGCGGCGTTTTTATATGCTTGGAGGGCCAACTCAAGGGCTGCTTTTTTCGTTGAAAATTTCGTAATATATTCCTCAACGGAATTACCCCTAAATTTCTCCCCATGTAGTTGTCCATAAAGTTCAACCAAAGCTTTGGCCTCATCAATATGCTCGCTTTCAATAAGATCAAGTAACAAATTATCAATCATTTTATGCCAAGTGATGAAGAAAGCAAAACTACCGAAATGTCTAGTAGATCTAATATCATCAAATTTGTTATTTTCATTAATGTGTTGGTACGTAACTGAGCAAACTTTTTGATAAAGCTCATCGTTTGGCTCAAACTGCAAGCATGCCCTGTCTAGAATAAAATTATATTCGCCCCTCTTTAACAAATCCTTTAATTTGTCATCCTCAAACATTTTTGGGGGTGTAACTTGTCGCCGCGCTATAGGAAAGTACATTTGATTAATTCTATCCCGCGTCTGCCAATCGGCTTCTTTTAACGTTCCTTCAGGGTCCCTTATAAGAATTATCCTCTCAGAATCGGGGACACCGTAAGATATGTCAGTAAAAATTAAATTTGAGGCTTCTAAACCTTGTAGAGCAGGATCTTGCGACAAGACTCTGTTACGAGGCTTACGTACTTTAACAACTGGTGGTATCTGAATCATTTCATCGACTTTTTGTTTAGCTTCTTCTAGAGCTTCTTGGAGTTGTTCATCAGTCATGAATTTATAAACTGGTTGTTGTAATTGTTTCCCACCCAATTTCCTTTTTCTGTAAACTCTTGCCAAATCCACTCGAGTTAGGGTCTTGAGAAGCGACTGTACTTCTTTCTTGATAAAAAGAGGGCCGGGATCAGGATTCCCATCTAAAATCGTGATAAAATAACCTCAAATTTTGCCTATTACTTTTATAAAAAAAATATAAAAAAATAATACCGTATTGCAAGGGTGTGTGACTTAAGAGGCGAACGCAGACTACATAATTGTTGGTTATTTGTGCCCTTATGTCGGTTTTTAGTGTATTTGAAAGCAATTTTTTTGAAAAATACCGAAATGCGGCCATTCCGGTTAGTTATTGCAGAAACTGATGCAACTGATTGTCACGGCAAACGAATGCTATTCAGATCGAAAATTCTCTTATTGGTCTTACCATATAGAATAAATAAATAAAGTATAATTTATTAAATTTTTATATTATGTTTTCTTTACAGACAGGATAGTACATTTGGAAAACAATTATTTTTTCAAGCACACCTACATCGTTCGAACTGAAAAATTTTCGACACTTTTGCTTTTGCACTTAGAGAGGTTTGTTTGACATCAATCCACAAACATAACCTCTGTTTGTGATCCACATAAAGCCTTGGTTTTTATTATTTTTAGTGTAATTGGATGGTTTCTTAATATAATTGAGCATGTCTTTATATGATGACCTTGATGTGAAGGCCCGCGCGACCGAAAAGGTCTCCGGTTGGTCTTCCGGAATCAAACTTCTTCAGTCCCAACTCCAGCTTAAGAAAGCAACAATAACACAACCAAAACGTGAGCAACAACGTAAAGTGAGTTTAGCTCCAGTGATAGACTTGAAAAGTAAACGAGATGATGACGACATTTACCCAACTTATCAAAAAGTAAAAAATGAGCCAAGTCTACCCACTCTTAGTTCATCAGTGACTTACGGCATTGAGTATGACTGGAACGTTGACGACGAGTATGATCCGTTATGGCCAAACGAATTCGATAAAGTTGTCAAAGAATTACGCGAAAATCGCGAACGTGAAAACGATAAAGAAGAAAAACGGCGAGAAAGAAAAAGAAAGTCGCGCTTTAGCGACCCTGAGGAGCCTCTAGTCATACCCACACCGCAGATAACTCAACCGCCACTCGCGAGTGGATTTGCAGGTTACTGTTTCTATTTTCCCTCACAATGTTATCACATTTGTGAATTTGATTATTGTAGGTAGGTGGGCCGAAGAAGACGAAGAAATGGAGCCTGTCCAAGCCAAACCTCGKGCTTCAGGAGTGGCAATCGCGCCCCCACCGAGTCTCCAGGAAACAGCAGAACCAACCCCCATTTTCCCTAACAAACCCCCGACACCGGCCGCCAACTTTGGGTCCTCTGTTGCCGCCAAAATCATGGCGAAATATGGATTCAAAGAGGGCCAAGGCTTAGGCAAACAGGAGCAAGGCATGGCGAGCGCCCTACAGGTCGAAAAGACTTCAAAACGGGGCGGAAGGATTATCCATGAGAAGGAAATATTAGCTGCGGCGACGGCCTCGCCTCCGGTCCTTGAGGCCCCCACCAATAACCCACAACAAAGCATTACTGAAATCATTAAGAATCCCAGTAAAGTCGTGTTGTTAAAAAACATGGTAGGGCCGGGAGAAGTTGACGACGATTTAGAACCTGAAGTCAAAGATGAATGTAACACAAAATATGGGGAAGTCACAAGTGTCATTATTCATGAAACTCAGGCGGATAACCCTGAGGAGGCTGTGAGGATCTTTGTGGAGTTCAGGAGGATAGAGAGCGCGATAAAGGCAGTGGTGGACTTGAACGGAAGGTTCTTTGGGGGAAGGCAAGTCAAGGCCAGTTTTTATGATACTGAGAAATTTGATAATCTTCAATTAATGGATTAAGTGTTATTGTTATTTTTTTTTATTTACATAATAAATTAATGTATGTAATAAATAATAATAAAATACTTTTCTTGCAAAAATGCACAAAGAGAATCTAAAAAGTAGTTCAATGTCTAGTGAAATATTTTAAAATATCAAAAGGTGAATAATTGCTCTAGTTCTAGCATACTTGCATAATATCTCCTGAAATTCTTTGATAGAAGGAACTTTTTTTGATAAAAAATTATGTTTTTCATCCTTAATTATTCTTATAGTTTGTTTACAATAGAACTGAGATAAAATGTTTTTTTTGAATGGGTCACCACTTTGAAACTGTTCTTACCATATTTTCCCAGTAGAAAAAGTAATGTATTCACCGTATTACACACTTTTGCAACCAAAATAAAAATTCAACCTGTAGTTGGCGCGTGCACTTTCATATGCGTATTAAGAGTATTGCTTTGCGTGAAACTCATCCCACAAATACTGCAAGTATAGGGCCTTTCCCCTGTATGTATCCTTACATGTATTTTTAAAGTTGAAGATTCCCTAAAGGCCTTGCCACAATACATGCAACAGTGATTTCTCTCCCCTGTATGTATCCTTCTGTGCGAGGTCATATGTGACGATGCTTTGAACTTCTTCCCACACAAATCGCACTGGTACGGCCTTTCATCAGTGTGAGTCCTCATATGTATTCTCAACTCTGCCGGAGTCCTAAAACTCTTCTCGCAAACATTACACGTGTGTTTCAACGGTCGTTTTTCGCCCGTGTGGTGTCTGAGATGATTTTTCAACTGGTCTTTGGTGGGATAAGCCTTTCCGCAATCATTACACATGAAGGGACATTCATGAGTGTGTCTCGTCCTTATATGGCTGTCAAGATTAACTTTTTGGGAGAATGACCGGCCACAATCGGGGCAAATAAACGACCTTTCACCCCTGTGGATCTTCTTGTGAGTTTCTAAGGAGCCACTGTAGGGAAAGGATTTCTGACAGACATCGCAAGTGTAAGGTTTGTCTCCAGTGTGAGTTTTCATGTGAATTTGTACTTGGGCGGGAGTGGCAAAAGCCCGAGAGCAAACCTCACAAGAGTAGGGCTTTTCGCCAGTATGAGTCCTAATGTGAATTGTAAGTTTGTTGCGTTCGTAAAATCGCAATCCGCATTCATTGCATTGGTGTTTCTTGTCTTTCGTGTGCCTACGAGAGTGTTTTGTCAAATTGCCGGGCTCTATGAAGCTTTTCCCGCAGATGTTACAAATATGGGGCTTGACTCCACTGTGGATCTTCATATGGCGGCGCAAGGAATGAATCGTTTTGACTTGTTTCTTGCAAATGTCACATTGGAATAGTTGAGGTTTGGATATTGCTTTCAGGTCACTTTGGTAGGTGTCTTCAGCTTCATGTATGTCATAATCTGAGCTTGGGTCATAATTTAAATCATGCAATTTTTTAGCGTGACGTAAAGAGTCGGCTTTGTTTTCATTATTTGTATTGTACTTGATACTTTCACGTTCTTTTTGGATACAACGTAACGTTGCATCGCTTTTAACCACTTGGAGTTTGAAGGAGTACCAACGGTTGACTTCATGGAGGCAGATCTTGCAAAGCAGGTTGGGTAAACCGTCATTTTCTTCAATCTGAAKCAAATTGAGCTAGAGTTTGTGTCACGAATTAGGTCACATACCTCAATTGCTGCTAACTCTTTTAATTTTTCTGACAAACACTCTTCAAATAGGTGTTGCATTTCTTCGTTTTCGTTTAAACAAATACGACAAATTCTATTCACTTGAAGGTTCGACCAATCGTTCATTGTAGTATTTAACAAATTGAGTAAAAATGTGTTGTTTACAAACAAATTATTTGTATTTACAATCTAAAAAACAGGTTAGGTTTATGGACAACCAAATTACAGTTTTCTGTATCGTTATTTTGTTTTTTTTTATTTAACTCAATAAGATTACAATTTATGAAAATATTATAATTATAATGAAATACCTACGATTCAATAAGTAAATGAGTAGGCTATACACTTTCTAAAAGTCGTTTTTTCGGCGTGAGAGGGGCGCAAAGGGACACGCGAGGAAAGGGTCGTTTTATGCTTTTTCGATTATATTCAAAAAACGGCGCATGTTACGAGAAAAATTGTTTTGGACAAAATTAAAGCTTATAAAAGACTTCTCTGAATTGTTGTATGTTAAAGATCTTTAGGGAGATGTTCCCTAACAAGTGTCACACTCTATTTTTTATTTAATTACTATTAATGAATTAACGTAAGGATTATCGTAAAAGCTGAAAGCATTGTGATTGGGCCGTTTAAGGTCGGCCATTATAACAATATAAAAATCATTTTAGATTTTTGGATTCATTCAAAATTTAATGCAAAATGAGATTGGTCCGATTGAAGGCGGCCATTATAAAAACGTGAAAAGCCAATCATTCTCGACTTTAAAAATTAATTGAATGAATAATGAAAATATGGAATATGTAGGTAGCAACTTGCTGGCAAGTTATGAGAAGTAACTTGAGGGGCCTTAGGTAAATTTTATTTATAATTTCTTTAATAAATTTTGTTTAATTTATTTATTCATGGCAATCATTAACCCTCATTAATCTTCTCAAGACTGTCTTGTGGATAACCTTCAAAACAAATTTTGGACATGGGTACGACTTTTTTTAGAATACTCACTGTTTTCGAAGAAAACATGAAACGGCATATTTTTGGTGCCCCCTAAACCCCACTTAGCTTGTATAATCGGAGACTTTTAAAATGTTTATCTTCTAACTAACTCAAATACAAACTTAAGGTTTAAAATTGTTGTTTTTTTGTTAATTTTATTATATAAATGTTGTAAGTAACTGTACATTCTTTGATTTTTTTGTATTTGGGGCATGTACCTACTGTTTAATTAATATAATGTCAGAGATTAGCACAAAGTCACCCACTGTGAGGTTTTTAGAACGTGATATGTAAAGTGTAGATTACAGTAAAGTATAAAAGATGACACTTGTGTAAAAATGTAATGTTTACCTACACKTATGTATTCAATATGAAACGTTTGTGTTTTTATTTTTCGGTGACTTTAATTTTAAATTCTGGACAGAATTTGTGTTTGGGTAAAAAATTGTATTATTTGCTCAGCTTTTAGCACCAGTTTGTCTGTTTATTGTAGCAGAAGAAGATGAAACTAGAATTGTGGGCGGCTTTGAGGCAAACAAATCTGACTACCCTTACGCCGTGTCTCTGCGCGACTCAAACAACCATCACTTTTGTGGAGGCACCCTAATCGACCACGAACACGTGGTAACAGCAGCTCATTGCGTCGCTGGGTTAGACCTTCTCAAAATTTTGTCTAAAATTCTCAAATCGTTTTTCCCCGTTTTTAGCGACCGCTCAAATGTCGTTGTCGTAGGTAGCGACTCTTTAGATAAGGGTGGAACCACCCATAAAGTAATTTCCGCCACGGTGCACCCTGAATATGATCCAAAATTAGTCATAAACGACATAGCGGTCTTAAAAATAGAGCCGGTCACATCGTACAAATTTTCATTTCCGGTCAGAATGCAATCAAATTTATCAGACTATGAAAATCCTTGCTACGTCATGGGTTGGGGCTTGACGGAAGCTGGTGGAAAACTCTCCAATAAATTTAAAGTGGCAGAAGTGCATCCTGTGAGTCCTACACAGTGTGAGAAGGAATGGAAGGAGGCGTACAATCCCAACGTGATTTGTACCACCAGCGATGGAAATTCCGCTTGTCAGGGGGATTCGGGTGGACCGTTAATTTGCGATGAGAAGTTTACCGGAATTGTGTCTTTTGGAAAACCGTGCGCCACCGGAAAGCCAGATGTGTTTACGTCGGTTTATGCCTATAACGAATGGATTGATCAAAACATGTAATGATTTTGTTGTAGTGTTGCTTTCTAGCTTTCTTTAAAGATAAATAAAAACGTAAAAAGCTTTTGATTTGTATTTTTGATACACGTTTTTTGTTTCTTTTAAACCTGGAATGGGATTATTAAAGTCAATGGTTGATATTTGTGTCAAAGTTTATATCGCTGAATAGCTTACCCTGAATGGCTAATAATCGATGTAATCGAGTTTTATTCACAATTTTAAGATTCGATAGCTATCACCGGAAGAATTTTCGAAGCTAGCTTACTAAACACTAATAATTGTGTCGTGGAATGTAGAAAAAAACAATTTGTTTTGAATGTCATATATTTTTTAGCCATTTTTTAATAATTGAGATAAATTGTTTGGTTATAAATACTCACATACGAGAAGTTACAAAGCGTTTCATACACAATTTTTTTTTGACTCAGCTCTTTCAAAACTGACTCACTGAAACTAGGTAAACATTTCTACTGTTTGCTTACTTATGTAACAGGATCTTTATTAAGTCATTAAATACATTGTCAACATCAATAATTCAAATTTCCAATTAAATGTAATCGGGCCATTTCAGCGGATAGATCAACCAGCACAGACTCAATTTTATAATGAAGAAAAAGAGTTGAGTTTTTATGTTAACAACTACAATTCAAAACATTAAGGGTCGGTGTATAGAAGCGTCATTAAGGTAATTCCAATAAAACGTAGTTATAGCAAAAATTTTGCTGAAAACAATAATTGTATGTTCAGAGTTAAAAAATGTCTCTAAATGTATGTTGCATGCTAAAAGTTTAGTTTAATTTGGTTTAATTAATTTCCAGAATTTGTTTTAGATTTTTTTTTAATATTTAGTATTCTGTTTCAGTTGCTTATTTTACATGTCTTGGTTATACATAAAACTAGTAATGAAATTACAAAGAAGAAATTCTTTTGAAATAATTTTTTTGTTTTGAGAGTTATAATGTGTTTTCTTCATTTATTAATTATTGATTACATACTTTCTCAATATTTTGGTTCTTGTTTAATGGAATAAAGTTCAGAAAGCACATACTTAATGCTCTTTTGAAACAAAAAGCTAATTTGAAGCAGAGCTTTGCATGTTGGCTCCCGTCGCTATCATTAATACCACCTGTGTTACTGAGCCTTTTGTGCACGGTCAGTCTATTGTGAATTATATGAAAACAGTTTTTTGATCTTGATCTTGTTTAATATTAATACGGTCTCCATGATTTGGCCGATTACTAATTAACAGTGTGTTACTCGTAATAAAATATTTTAATATAATATTTAATTATGGTTAGCTAGTGTTGATACATGACTTTCACTATTTTCCATTTTTAAAAAAGATTTATGTTGTTTGAAGCATTTGTAATTTAATAGACAGTCCCAATAGAAACATATTTACTACTTGCATATAAATCACGAGAATGTAAATTAAGCCCTCTCGTGCGGCTTATGACAAGTATATCATTATTACCACATATGATGGAAAGCTCACACAGGCCAAATAATATTAACTGATTTCACTGATCGTGAGCTTTGATCCTGGAGGATTAGTTAGTGTTTCAATAATTTATTGAAGATTATCTCCACTAATATCACAGTTTCAACATCTAATAAATAAAATGAATATGAAGGGAAAAAAAAACTGAATAAATTTCTTTATATTATTTAATTATTATAAAATACAGTTTACAGTCTTTTGAAACAAGTAGGAAAATACATACTGCTTAAATTCATTTTAAGTATTTACAAACACAGATAAGTAATATTTTATAACTGAGTCATTATTACTGCAATGCTCAGTTTTAGAATATTACATCACATCAAATTCACAAACTTGTAACATTTTAAAGCTCCTCAACATAAAACTGTTTTCATATACAAACACTTTTATTTCATTTCTGTCTCTTTAACTGTATTTTGAACAGTAGAGACAGGAAGCGCAACCTCATACATCATGTGAACATTCTGAACTGTGGTCATTATTCACAATCGTGACCGTTGTTGCGTTGGCTTTGACGGTGGATCTTGTGGACGCATGCCTCTGAATGCCCACATGCAAACTCAGATGGTTCCGATTTCCCTGCTGCCTCCTCCTGCGGCAAGAGCACAGCAGGATCTCCCTCATGCCCCTAGTCAATAATCCCTGCAGTTAAATATAACGAGAAATTGTCCGACTCACCTTCTGAAGTTTTTTGATAGAAAGGCGTAAAGCAAAGGGTTGACTCCCGAGTTGAAATATGTGGCGAGGAAAGTTAATGGGGTGAAGAGGGCGCTGAAGTTGGTATCCCCGTGATAATTGGATGACCGATATTGCCACATTTTTCTCGCGTGGAAGGGCAAGTTGCACACGGCAAAAGCACAAACGACGATTATGAGCATCTTGATTACGCCTCTGCGAGCCGCAAGGACGTTCTGGCTCGAATTCGCAGGCATATTCGATGAGGAGTTTTGCAAGAGTTTGGCGTCGCCGGCGCCGTTGGCCACCTGAAATGTGATGTATGCAATCTCGACAATGTGTGCGGCAATTTGATCGAGCAAATGGGATAACAGATGTGCGAAAGTGGATATATGTAAGCGATTGGTTAGTAAAAAATTGAAGTTTTTATGAGTTTGAATAAAGCTTTTGGTAAATTTGGTAATGAAGTCCCCTTCTAATAAACAGTTGAGCGAAGTTATTAGGATTTACATTGCGCCGATTAGATCTACATTTGATTGTGTTTTACCCTTTACGTTACTACATAAAGCCCTGTTAGAGCAGATACACATGAGCCAAAAGCGAAATCAATACAAAATCTCTGAACTGTTCATTTTAACTAATTTGAGAACATGTACATGTTCTGTGTCACAAAGGTCAATAAGTGTTATAGAAATAACAAACATTATTATTGTACTGACAAGGAATACATAAAGTGGAGGTCACCACCAAACTAGAAATAGATTTTTACTCAAGGAGAATTGATTTAAAGCAGAAACCGTCTGAAATTTCTTTTTATTATGTCAGGTTAAACACTGAAACTTTAAACCATAAGTAAGGTATGTACGCTTATCTTTTGGATGAAAGAATAAGAGCTTTGTTGTGGTGCAGCGCTTGCCAATTTTTTTAAATCTGAGCTCATGTATCCTTTATTATTTCAAGATAGTGAGTTGACAAACTCATATAATTAGAGTTGATCTGAAATTTTACTTCAATAATTGTTTTCTACATAAAAATAAATAAAAACGTTTGCGGTTTTATGGTTTTCGATTGATTAGGAACAATCTAGTATTATAAGCGGTGCGACTGCACTTCTATAATATTCCCGACGTATAACCCAAATAAATAAACACGAAAAATATTTATTGACCTACAATTTTATTTTATAATAAAATGTAAATGCAAGTTTTAATAATTTTGGATCTAAAATTAGCATTTGCTCCTAAATATACCATTTTCAAAAAAAAATTAGATTGTAAGATACTTCGCAAATATTCTTGGTGTGGAATTTTGAACATTATTTCGTTTAATAGGATAATATGGAATATAGTTCTTTCATTTTATATCAGTTGTAAGATTTTTTTTTCACGTTCTCTCCGGAGATTAGTCCTAAATCTTGGCAAATACGCAAATTGTTCTTTGACCAAAAACTTATTTAAAAAAAAAACAAAGACGTTTGTTTCGTATTTAGTTTGTTAGGTCTATTCCGACATCTGGATCTTAAATTTAGCAAATTAAAGATTTTGGTTTTTGGTTTTGGTCTTGCAGTTTTTAAAATATTGATAAGAAATCAGATATTGAAATTAGATATTCGAAAACAAATAAAACAATAACATCCGCATTCTGCATCCAAACATCTAAAATTCTACAATGGTTGCATATCTTAAATCTCTCAAAGCACATTTTGAGATAATGAAGTGTTTATAGAATTTACCTAGCAATTTTCTCTCCTGTTTTGCAAAGCTTCAAGCAATGCTATTTCAGTACCTATTAATTCAATATTATGAAACTTTGTAAGTTAGTTTTTATAAGTTCGTACTAAATGAAGCTTGTTATAAAATGATTTAGGGAATTCATCAATTTTTAGCGGCATATAAAACACAATTAAAACTAAAAAAACTGGTTTTAAAATTTGTGACTTTTTGATAACTCTAATAAAGCTTGTAATAGATAAGTTAGACTTTATAAATTCACAATGTCAAAGTCAAAGACAAATTTGCATTGCGGATAAAAACTGCACGAGAACTGCAAATATTGTTTTTTAATTGTTTCATATTTGTATAGTTTATTGAAAATCAGACGTACTAAATAAAGCATTTTTTCCGGTGTAAACACTAACGCAAAACCTACCTTTTTATCGCTTCGATATCGACTGGATTGTCGTTGACACAATCCCTGATACTGATTAGAGTTGGTGGAAGCGTTGAGTTGTTTTTTCAATTGTTGAGAGCTATTCCAGAGACAAATTGCAATCCTCGAATAGAGCAACTGCAAAAGATCGAAATATAATTTTTTAGAGTGAAACTAAACACGTTTGCTCATTTGCCACTGATAATAGAGAGGAGTTAAAATTACTTCTTCGACAAGCTACAGAGAACGTGACTTTTGATGTAATAACCCATTTTCGATGTGTTTGAGGAAATAAAAATCATGTTTAAACTGACATATAGATTTCTCTTTCACAAAATGAATTATTTTAATGGAAGAGGGCCAAGATGTAATTTTTTTTTTTAAGAATCATAAAATTAAAATTAAAGAAAGCGTTTTACTACAGGTTGTAAATTATTGTTAGAGAAGTTTTCTCTTTTGGATAGAGTAATAAAAACCCACTTACCGACATAATAATTAGAGGGATGTTGTAAAACAAAACGAAATGAGTCACGTCGAACAATTCCGAATTATACTTCGTCCTGTTCAAGACACACATAGTCTCTGTCATGTTTTTCGTGGGGACTGTTACAGTGTTACCCCAATAAAATTTTGGAGCGCTGTAGAGGATGCATGTAATCCAGACTCCTAAAATGATTAACTACAACAAAATGAAAATGTTAATAGAGTCATTTGAACGGAAACCTTCTTTGCAATACAACCGTTTTATTAATATTTCATAAATACAATTATCCATTGATTCCCTATTCATCGCTCTCAAGAAAAGATAAAATTTACTACAAAATAAATAGTTGAACGAAATTCTTGTAATTTAATTAAAGTTCTTGGTGGAATTAATTTTAATCAGTTGTAATTTCATTTCAAATGAGTGACTTCCATTTTAATTAAAAGAATTTTTTTGCAGTTGTTTCTGCAAAAATGGTGCAAAAAATTAATTAATCGTGTAGCAAACAAAAATATATTTTGACAAATATGATTGATAGATGGATTAATTTCATTGTTATCCTCTCGGATTAGGTTTTATCAAATCGTTCGAAAATAGCCCGTAAAGCATTTAGATTAACATTATTAAATTCTTAGTTGTTTTATTTACTTTTCGAGTGATTACGAATCTCTGATTTCGTAAAATGAGCTTTTAAGCTAAAGTTAGAGCGCCGGTGTTATTCTAAATGATAGTAGATAAAAAAGTTTCAGATATTTTGTAGGTATTTTATTGAATTCGTTACTTTAAATTTACGATGGAATTTGGGTATTTGAGTTAAATTAGAAAATTGCTTTTATTCGAATTTTTGTTGATTCTGCAAACTTAAAATTAGAGCCGGTGGTAAATATTTGCCACTTCAATTAAAACTGTTGATGGAAGATTAATCAATTCAATTAAAATGTTTCTTGCTCTCCACTAATTTTCCTTTCTGGTTTTTTAAAATCTTGCTATGCGAATTATACCTATATTTGAGCTGAAATATCGATCGCTACTTGGGAAACAGGACGTGTTAGGCATTTGCCTCAGATTGAAACTGGCATATTACATGCCATTCTCTCCATTTCAGAAGCAAAATTTAAGAAGAAAATGCTTTAAAACTAGACAACCGTTTATTAAAAAAATTGCAAAAGTCCATTGTTTGTTTTTAATTTTTAAAAGGTACTGAATCTGAAACAATACTGAATATCCTTAATAYATTAGACTGTTTATTCAAATCTGAGAGACCCTGTATTGTTAGTGATTGGAATAAGGAACAGTTCAACGATTTGTGTACATATTTACAGTAAATAATGTTCGGTACGGTACACCTGTAGAATACATCAGCAAAGTGTCTGTATACATAAACTAACGTTGCGAAWACTTTATTTATTTTAAACCTTCATTAAGCGTTGAAAGTTAATTTTATAACATGCAAGGTAATATTTGTTATGAACTCGAAAATTGTTTTGATGTCATATTTATATATTTAGTTTTCGAAGCAGAACTAGTGTTACAATTAAAAGTTTTGGACATTTGCACTATCATTATTTAAAACAATGTGAGCTTAATATCGTGTAATGTGTATTGCAGTGTTTAGAAATAATTAATTGGAAAAAAGTTTGAAATCTGTGGTTTGAACACTGGCTTTAATTCTGCAAAATTGCTACGTGCTCACATGCACCTCCAATATCGACCGAAAACTAATTAAAATCTGCAATAAAGAGTTACTTATTATTAACGAATATATTCGCGAGTAAAAATTTCAAAATAAAGCAAATTGAGAAGTTAGGATCGTACTTGATTTATCCAAGTGTAAATTCGGAGCGACGTTTAACAGCAAAACAGATTCTAAGCTTGTCTGAATTAGTGTTTTCATTTAGTTTGTAAATTGATGATCGAATACACTTTCCAAATTTTTTTTTTATGATGAATATCTTACCCTAAGTCGTCTCGGCGTGAGGATCTGTTTGCAAGTTATGGGGTAAATGATAGCAAAATATCTCTCGATGCAAATGATAACGAGGATAAAAATACTTGCAGTGTTACTAAGTGATTGGATAAACATGTACATCTTGCACAAAAACTCGCCAAGCATCCAGCTGGAACAAAAATATCAGTTACGATTTTGTCTTCGTGGAGGTGCGGAAACGACCAAAAATAAATTTAATTTAAGAGAGCTCAAACTGTAGCAATTTTTTTTTCAGTATGAAAAATTAGATGGTTTGAAGGGATAAATTATGAAATACGATTTAGCACGAGATTGCCCTTTGATTTTCCTTAATTTTGATATAATTGTGTAACACCACTCTTTGATGTTTCTGCGATAAATAAAAGAAAACAGAGATTTAACATTAAAGATTTAAAAATAGATTTATTTTGATGGCTTGTGCCTGAAACCAGTGCAGCTTTTTCAGCTCTCGTGAATTGATCACTGGTAAAAAAGCTTCAAAAGCCGTTTTTCTCTATTTATACAATCTTATCGGCTTAATGTTAAAAATATAAGCTTTCACATCTGTTGACCCTAATATTTTGCAATATCCTGTTTTCTTGTAGGGGAAACTAAAAATATTTACAAAATTACTCTTTTTAACGTCGTTTTTCTTTAGGAAAATGGGTAAATATTCGATCTTACCTGTCGACGAAGTATATAAACAGGTTTTGGTAGACGCAAAAAACAGCCACACAGAAGTCGGCTACAGCCAGATTAGCCAGGAAGAAGTTGGTGATTGATCGAAGTCGTCGACTTAATGTCACGACCAAAATAACCAGCAAATTTCCTGAAATYGGAAAAATGAGAAAATTATTTAATTAGGAAATCATTAGTGTCTTTATAAAGACCCCTCTCAATTAAAATGGAATATTCTAGTCTTTGTTAACAGGTGGCAACAGAAGAAGTAATTATATTAGATCTGAAATAATTTTCAGTAGATCTAAATTTACAATTTTTAATGAGTAGATAAAATGGCCCTCTTACAAAGATTAAGTAGTTTCATTTATTGTATTTTCAGCTCTGCTGCAGTGAAATGTAAGACTATTTCCAGATGGCTTAATAAGGGAATAGAGACTGGAAATGTTCAATTAGTTCTGTTGTGTTTTATTAAGCAAAGCAATTCGACGAGAATATTTTTGTCTCAAAGAAAATTTTATCTAGTTTTTTAAGCGTGGCTTTTTTAAGTAATTGAAATWATTTTTCATCATTTTTAACTGGTTCGTAAATAAAATTCATTCAGCCTTTTGGAGAAAAGTAATTTTGAAAGTTAGTCAATCCAGAAGTTTCTGTTGTGAGTTTCTTTTACAAAATTGTTGGTCATTACTCATTATAAGACATTAAACCTATTTGAAATAAATTATTTCTTCAATTTTTTTAAGCTTAAGACTTTTCGAGCTTGAATAAGACGTACACACCTAATCAAGTTACATTTAGCTGCAATTATTGGTTCCTTGGAAAGTTTGGAAGGGTAGCAGACTTTGAGAATTTTGATTAATTGGCGTCTGTATCGGTACCATGATTTACTTATTACTTATTATACTTATATTACTTATTATTACCTATAAATTCAGACATGCCAGAAGTATCAATTATTAATTTATAACCAAACAATCTAAACACAGTGCGTCTAGACGCTCAATAATCCTTAAAAATTTTTGTAATTGTTGGCATTAATTTATTGACGAAATAGCAGTTGCACTTTGGTTAAGATTTTAAGTTTCAAGTTAAAATGCCTTAGATAATGTATAAACTTTAAACTCAACTTTGGCTATTGATCTTATTTTGGACGTTACTGATACTTCTACAAAGATTGTTTACGAAAACTAAACGAGCAAAACTTTAAACCGAGATTAAACCAGTCAGATTTAATATAATATAACTAACAAAATATTAAAAAAAAAAACAAGTTATGTCTCATAAAGTTTTTATTCTTACATAGTTAATTTCACCAAAACGAATGCGAATTTGGATTTTTCTGTTAGAGTGGGTGACAGCATATTTGCACACAGTGAGCCCCTGGTAAACAAAATTGAATTGTTTAGAGCTTTAATGTTAGTGTACTCAATGTTGCGTTTTCGCAAACATCCAATTTTGTTCCATTATTAATTTCAGACTAATTGAAAGTCTTTACACACCTAAGAAACAGAAGGACTCCCATTRAATGRAACAGCTGTACTCTACGATATTACTGCGAGAAAATCTTATCGAAAGCTTTTTATGACCGTTGAAGCTCATGTTTTATGTGTTTTAGAAACTTGTGCAATTGTTTAGAACATGGCTTTGTCTCGCCGTTTTCCCACTTTTGTTCTTTATTTGTCCAGTCTAAATGACCTACATTTTGAAATTATCTGTCAATCTTGAGCTGAATTTAATTTCAGTGTTCTGAATGCTTGGTGTTTKAATCAGSCGTATATAGTATGCAATAAGTGAGATTCTTTAAAGAGACATTTCATATGTAATCATCTACTATCTAAAACCAATATTCATTTTGACGTTTTCATTATAAAAGGAGTTTAAAGTGTCAGGATGCACAATTCAATAAAGATTTATAATATGTACTTAAAGAGGGCCCTAATTGAACTGTTTGCCATGTAATTTAGAACTTGCAAAAACATTTTTGAAATAATGAACGGTTTCGCTGTTTTATTACTACGATTGGTGAGATACTGGTTCTGTTATGAATGAAATGGTTCTATAAATAATAGTTTCATTGTGTTCATAAAAATTATTACGACTAATGGGTGAATTATTGGCCTTAATATAAAAAAAATATGTTTTTGTCAATTCTGACCATTTTGATACTATTGGAGTACCTATTGATCTTCTTTAAATGACGTCAACGACTTAAAATAATTTAAAGACAAGAATTATCTATTATCTATTTATTTCTGTTAATCTACAAATAATAGAAAAGTTTTTCAAACAAAATATTTTATTTTTAATTTTAATGAATGATGTGTCCAACTAACTAACAAATATTTTTTATAATAGTAGTTGAATTCAAATTAAGTTTTTATAAAGCTTATTTTCTAGAACCTAGCAATCTTTGTAGGAGCTTTTCAAAATGGTTTTACACAATACAAATGATCCTAAAATAATACAAATCCGGTCAACATCGTTGAACTAAATATTATTAATTAACTAAATAAACTTATTGAGCTACTTTCGTTGACCAGCAATGTCTTAAATAGGTATCAAAATATAAAGTTTAGGCAATATCGCGCAACGGTTTTAATATATGTATATTTGGCATGACTGATGTGATCTCTTTTGACATAAATTAGATTGCGCTCGATATCGCAATGTAAACAACACGATATTTATCGCCTCAAATAATCGAATTAAAAATTTCCACTTACCAAAAAAGCACAGACAAAAGACGACAGTGTAGAGCGAGATGAATATAATCCTAATGTAGACTTTATCATAGATATACTCTTCGTATTCCATCCCAAAGTCAGTTCCATTGTGCAGATCTGAATCGTTGGTTGCCTCCAGATAGATGCTAGTTGTTGACATTCCTTCTTGGGTAAAATTATCAACGCCGTCGAACTCATTCATGATCAACCGGATGGAAAACAAAAAAAAGTCGACTTTCGAGTTTATCTTCTAGGCGAGGGATGCAAGCGCTTCATTTCGTTGATTTAGCTACTTCGATTTGTACTTCATTCTGGAAAACGAAACACATTATAGGTGATGTATGTGTCCCTAACACGGAAAGATCAAGGATTCTTTTATGGTTTTCCGGCGATTTCCTATTCAAAAAGAGGAAGATTTGTGCTCATGTTATGGGCACAATTTGGGTTGTTCTAGTAAATTCGTATACATGTTTTACATATAGATTAAATGTAAATTTCTTGACACGAATATATAAACATCTTAATAGCAATAATTTGAGGTGTAAACGCAGCTGGGGCTTCCATTACCACGCATATTTTAATAAAGTTAATCATTTTCTATCACAACACTAAATTTCTTAACTGATTTTTAACTGAAACTGTTCAGCTTAAATTAGATTAGAACCTCTTTATAATAATTCTAATTATCGGTCAAAACAGTTAAAATACGTGTATTGTCCTTGAGGCAATTAAACWTTCGTGTTCTCTTGTCACTTGTTGTTTAACGTTTGTGGTAAATTACAATTAAAGCAYATAAAGCAATGAATACGTGTTGGGATTTTAATGAAAAATTTGTCGGAGGAAAATTAGTAATACAACTGGTGTATGTTTAGGTAATATGTCTACAAAATATCCAACATGGGGCTTGACACGTTTCCCTGTTATAGTGCTTTCATATGGAAATATTTTCGGAGTGACTTCGATACTGTTGTTGGTATTTGCGAACATAGTAAACTTGGCACGTCTCTGGAGACGCAAAGTATAAGAAAAAATGTGTTTACATATTTGAAACATTGACATTTGGTAAATGTATGATTTGACATTGGGAGTACTTTTATGTCAGGTTAAAAGCATGAAATTGGAGCGCTTGTAACTTTCAAAAAACCGAAAAATATGTGACAGAAAACAGAAATTGCAAATCTGTGACTGCTCAAAAATGAAACGGAGAATAAGAAAGCCAAAATCTCTCAATTATTATCAAATCTGAAGTAATTTTGAAGAGCTGATTTCAGGAAATTTAATTAATTAATTTTTTGTGAAGAAAAAATTWAAAAAAATGTTTTTTATGTTGACATTTTTTCTTTCCTATTCTTTCTGCCGTTTATTTTTTCTTTAATAAAATAACCATTAAATACACTCATGATCTTTCTTCATCTTTGAGTACAATAATTATTTACATTAATTATTTTAACAGAAAATGTGTGATTTTTGGATTAAYAGAAGTTTACTTTGACTTTTATTAGACAGACAGATAAGTAATTAATTTTTTACTTAAAACATCATTATGAGAACTGGAAACCCAAGAGTTAATTATATTGTACATGAAGTTTTCAATGTATTTGCTGCTTTGCTATTGTTTTAATACCTATATGACAAAAGTTGGACTTTTATTTTTATGGATAATCCCTTGCATAAAATGAAAAAGCTTTTTAATTTTAGATTCAAATGAATTCTCTGCACACTAATTTGATGTTGAATTTTTTTCTATAAAAGTATTTTAACATTTTAGTAATGAGTTTTAAAGCAGCAGTCTAAAACAATAAAACTCTTGCTTTCTGATTGGTTGAAATCATAACGTGTTTAACTAAAATTATTAATGAGATTTTAGCAGTGATAAGTAAGTATTTCAGAGTCAATGAGYCAAGTGAATTTTGTTTGAAATTGACTTACGTAAAGGAATTTCGATAGCGATAGAAAATTGCTGGTATATTGTCTGTACATAACATATTGTCACTAAAGTGAATTTCCTTTAAAAAAGTTGAAGTTTTGGTGTTGTCGGTTGGCTTAAATTTAAAGGAGATCCATTTATGACAAGGTGATTGATCGCTTTTCAGACAACAAAATTATTATTTCTCCAGACAATGTTCAGGTGGCAAAAGCAATCATTCGCACATTTTTGCTGGATGAAAGCTCACAGCAAACCAACCGAAAATTTCGTTTTAATGTTTAGCTGAAAATATACGAGGGCTCAACGTTGTAGTTTTCATTACAAACTGTAATTTAATTCATTGAATCAATCATTATTTCTTGCGTAGGTATTTCATATCACGTGTGTTCGAAAAGGTTCGATTCACAAAATGTATGGCAGCCTTTTTCACAAACTCCGAATAGTTAGGATTTGTTCGCGTCGTGAGGAAAATTTAAAAAAATAGAATTTTATTAGGTAGGTACGCAAAAAAAATTGTTTTCAAGTTTAGAAAATATTTTATAAAGTTGAAGTAATAGTTTTTCAGAAAAAAATTGTAATTTGAGTTGATTTAATATTACAGAATGTTACAGAATGACTAATAAAATCATTAATCGAATTTTGAGATGAGCTATAATGTTATTGACTCGGAAATTATTATTTTACATTTTACATCACGAAATGGCATTTMAAATTTCAATCATTTTATGCATTCACGGTGGGTGTTACAAGCTATAATACAACTTTTGTTTTATTTTATTTATTCAGATAGCTTAAATTTTCATTAGGAATTTGATATTCGTTTTATTAATTTTGAAAGGTGTAGCTTACGTTATCGATAACCAAAGAAWTATGTTAATTTTTTAATTTATAATTACTGATTGTTAATTAATGATAATAATAATAATAATAATATATTTCAGGTAACTACACATGGGTAGTAAAAGAACCGTGTGTAGAGACCACGTCAACAGATACATTAAAATGACAATTGAAGTAGTACTTAAAATCTACAAATTATGGAAAAATTCTTGAAAATTATATATTGTATTTCCCATTTCTCGATTAAAGTGTCGTTAAGAAAAACAAGTTTAAGTGAAACAAAATTTTTTTTTACAGAAGTCATTATTCATATTTTATACAATTACAATAAAGTGAGAAATAAATTTGTAATTATTATCTGTAATTGTAATTATTAAATGATTATAACTGTCTCCAACAAAGCCATTTTTCCAACGCAATAGTGAAAGTGCAAATCTGAACTAAGAACAAACATAAAAGAGATAAAAAAATCAATTATCAGTGTGAGGTCTGAGGATATTTTTTATTTTATGAAATCTCTTGACGATTCGTGAAACGTGTGCTGAAAAAAATTAATATCTCTGTCCTGAAGTAAAACTTTACAGTTTTCGCTTTGTAAATCTAAAATGCGTTTGAAAAATTGAAACATGACTTTGAGGTGAAATTGGAAATATGTTTGCAGATACAGGTCCAGCGAGGACTTTGCCTGAGTTTCACGGAATTGACTTGGTATTTCCTTATGTTGCCACAAGTTTAATCTTATCTTTTATCTAGCGTTTCATTGCGTGGTTTCTCGGAATTTAAATTGTTTTGTAGGTCTTTAAAAAGTGACACTTTTATTAAAAAGCAGCTGTTATTGAAAGCACTTTATACGGCTTGATACAATCGAAGTATAACCTTAAACTTACTTTCTATATACTCGATGTTTTTTGTTGCCAATGTAAAAATATTTGTTTAATTAAAATTGAAATTTTTGTGTTATTTTAAGCTAGCAGCCAATTGAAAGTCTTTATCCATGTTTATAAAACGAAAGTTTAAACAACTCAGTTTTAGAAAAAACAATTAAAACTGTAATTTGATCTACTTCTTTTCTCAATCTTTGTCTTGTGTGGGCGAAATCAATTTCTCGCATCTTTTAGATATTCGTATGTCGTCGTACCTATGGTAATGTATGTTTGTCTCCAAACAAGCTGATTGAGTTTTTGAGATGAAATCTGAAAATATTAAAACATAAATCACTTCGATTAAACCACGACTGAGAAAGTATTTTTATATTTTATTACCTAGTTTTCGTTTTACGTTATTATTATTATTGCGTGAGGGATTTATAGACTTTTACAATTTGAAATAGGGTGAACTATACGTTTAAATGCCATATTACCGTTTTAAGGCAATTTGAAATTGTTGTTGATTTGTTTGAAGTTAATAAACATTTAATAATAATTAATCACAACAATTGAAAATCAATTTAAATGAATATTGTTTTGATTGAGCAAATGAAATTAGTTTGCTGGTTTGATTACCGAGAATCCGTGTATTTCATGAGATTTATTGTTGTTACGTTCTTGCAAATACTTTATTGCAGCTTGCAGAAGTTTTATTGTCTCTTATAACCTTTACCGTTGACATTAGCATGAATTAGTAGATAAACTAATTACTACAAGGCATGAAATACTAAACTACTTAGTTAAATGTAACAGAACTGGGACATAATTATGGTTAAAAAATCTATTTTTTAGTTTGTGTCTTTATCATGCTTTTTTACATATTTCTTGCATCATTTGACACCCATTTCAAGTTACAGGGCATTTAAGGAATAATGTTAAGATGAAGACTCTAATAAATCATATTTTATCGTATCTGAACATGCACGCTAGACTTTCATGTTCTCAGACGTTTATGTGGCTATAAATTGATCAAAAATTTGTTTATTAACCTGGACACTTGTTACAAAATAGCAATCTTTACAAAAAATGATAAAAGCTAGTATGGGTTTTATGCCACGATTTTCGTGTCTTCCTGGATTATTTTCACGAAATGTGGTAGCTTGTGATAGGATCCAATTGTGAAATGTGTTACTTAAACTGATTGAAACATTATTTATTAAAAAAACTTTGCTAAAAATTACGATAGAAAGAATTAATTGGATGAACACCCACAGAAGCATCTCGAATAAATTGGGAATAATCAGCAAAGTGTTTTAAAGACATTTTGTGTGGGTGATTTAATTTTTAATTAGCTACGTTTGTCAAAGCAGACATAATTTGTTGAAAACAAATATTTCAAATGTAAWAATCTAATGTTTGTTGTTAGAGAATTTTAAATTGATAATTGATAATAGCCGAAGTTAATTTTCGAAACATTTATTGGATTGCTTATTTCAAGCGGAACAAGTTAATTGCCAATCTTGTGAATGGAACTAAAGTTTAAAACTAAGTTGCGAAACGAAAAGCATTGCTGACACCTAAAGTTTTAGTGTAAAACAAAAAAATAAGTGTGTAATCAAACATGCAGAGAGTCTTTTGTATGAAAGTTTATACATAGGTGTAATGTTAAAGGTTTATTAAATAATAATTTTGATTAATAATAAAATATACAAACTATTTTTGCAATATTTTAAATATCAAACATGCAATTAGGTTAACTACTTTTATTTTGCTTACGTTTAAAATTTTCTGTTATTTAAAATCTAATTTTACTAAAACTTTCAAAACTTTCTGTACCAACTCAATTTGGTCTATAAAGCTTTCTCCAACTTTTATGTTCAACATAACTTAAAATAAAAAAAATATATTTTAGCGCATTTTCATTGGCGTACAAACAACATAACTGCTTTTATTGAAAGTAAAACATTAAAATTCAAAAGGTGTAATAGAAAAACAGATAAAAGCTTTGACATGTGTAACAGCTGACTCGGCAAAAAAGCTCAAATAAATTGAATTTTTAAACAAGAAGTAGCAATTAAGGTTTGTCAACTGTCATAAATATGTATTTAAAACATCAATTTTTAAATCTACGTCTGCAAGCACCATACCTAAAAATTACCGCACCGATAGATCTTGTAATTGATTGACAGCAAATAAACAACGGTTTTAAATAGTCATTTTACCTAGAAAAATACTCGATTAGAGAAAAAATTGCTTATACCTGATGTAAATCTATCGGTTGTATTTTTGAATTAGGGAGTTTTTTATAAAACATTATTTCTGTATAATCACGAGTGACGCAAAAAGCTCGAGCTRCATATTTATGAGTGTTTTAATTAAAGTCTTATAGTCTCAGAGACGATCGTAAATGATTACACATTCAGTTACAATGTGATTTATCGCAAGTTTGTTTTTTATTCCTGATTTGTAGTTTAATTTTTCCGGGTTTTAGAATGTGAGGAAACAGTGAATAAATCCTTGGTTATAGTGGTCAGATGGAACTTTTGCTGCACTTTATTACAAATGTGACATGTATTACGTTGTTGCAGGCGAAAATATGGTCATGATTTTAGCGAAAAAGGCCATTTTATCTTTTATGTCTTGTCTCTAATATTAATTAAAAGATTGTTTAAACATTGGTTGGCACTTTTAATCAAAATTAATAAACGCTTCAACTGGTTAAAGTAATTCCTACCAATAAGAGGTAAATACTGCTCCTGAAAAATGAGTCTGCTTTACACTCGAATTCGTTTGGTTTYTTGTTTTTCAAGTAATTTGTTGCTTAAGAGATTAATCGAATTAAGGTTAGCTTAAGACACAATTTTCTCATTTGTTTTCCTGTAAAATAAATGAACGCAAAAACCGAGTAGAACATTATAGCGATTATGCGTCTGTTAGAATAAGAATTTAATTTAATTTATAAAAATACTTGTTTACATTCCTTGTTTGCGAAATAAATGAAAAGTATAAGCATCTTTTCTTAAATTAATCTTATTTGAAAAATCGCAAAATAATTAGATTTAATTAAATGCTTTTTTATTGTTTGCATTTAGAGAAATAAGTTTAATTAGATCTTGTGTTAAATTGAATTATTAACGAGCGTTTAAAGGTCACTCAAATTTAACAGATCTTTGAAATTATGTAGATGATACTTCCTAGTCATTTTCGTTTGCTTACTTGTAACTCTTGAGACTAAAATCGGAAACGTCTAATCCGAGTTGGTTTTATTGTTTTCGTGGTGCAATTCCAGGTGAAATATCTGCGAAGTCGCGGTTTATGTTATGGAATACAAAACATCTACTCTAAAAAAATCTTTTGAAACGTTAGTCAGCCATTTATTCACATTCTAAAAATGAAACAAAAAGTAAATTAACATAAAGTAACATTTAGATATTGAAAATAAAAAATTAAAAATTTAGAGCTTTGTATTATCAAATTAGATCAACAACGTCGTCAAAGACTTAGCAAGTGTATTAGAATAATGAAGAATATTTAAAATTTAATTAATAAAATTTGCAAGCTCAACACCTTCTTACTAAACTCTAGCAGGTGTAAATTTAATGTCTCATTAAATGGCTTTATTATAATAATTCAGAAATTAGCTACCACTAATTATGAGATAACATTAGTTTAGTTCTAAACATTTGCTTCTTGAATATTTTATGTTATCAGGAACTTTATTAAGTTAGAGTCAGTAGGAGCATTTGAAATTTTCCTCTCTAATTTTGAAAGCAGTTTTATCATTTGTTTGTGATAGAGTTTGTAATACGAGTGTTTCTCGATGAAAAGTCGGAGAGTTCCAATCCGTAAGAGCACTTTGTGTCTTGTAGCTTTATTATTACTGTAATTACTTTTTGATGTTTACATTTTCCGGTAAAAAATAGTGCTCTTTATTATTTGCAACAATTGTAAATCTTCTTCTGTGTATTGTTCGGAATCCATTTCTACGACTACGTAGCTAAGAATAATTTATTGGTAGACCGGAATTTCTACTATTGTGGTAAAATAAATCACTCAAATTTCGTACATTTGGAGAAACTTTGGTTTAAAATCTATGTTGTGTAATTCTTTACAGACAGTTCCAGTGTGATTTTAGAGATGGTTTAAGTAATTGGAGATATTTCTAATTTATGTTGATTTTGTACTTCATATATTTTTCAAGAATATCTGTTCATGTACTCGGCATTTTTTAAAATAAAGAGTTTTTATTACGTTTTTGTGTTTTTGCTCGCGCTTTCTTTTATTGCCTTTATCTTTTTAACAAATTATCCGCAGCGGTGGTGATCCAATAGTAAATAAAGTAAATGAAATTCAGGAAATTCTAAATTTTTTTTTATAAATTTAGTTCGATTAACTGAAAAATCGTGTATTTAAAGTTGAAAATTGAATTAACCAACCAGGACCTTTTAAAGTTCAATATTTCAGTTGTAAAAACAAATTTAACCATGCATTAAGTTTGCTGCTTCGCCAACTTTAAACAAAGATTGACACGAAATTAAAATTAAAATTTCTAGAATTTTATTGTGACTCTTTGGTCTAGTATTTTAAGTTGCTTCCTGATTAGATGCGCGTTGTGCATGTATATTGAGTTTATTAATTCATAAATCAGCTCTAATTTATATATAGTGTATAATTTGGCTATATTCACTTGTTCACGCGTGTAATTTATTGAACTGTAATGAGTAATTAAATTAGTGGTTAAAAAGAAAATCAAATGATGATGATTTATGTTCTTTACCAAAAAAAAAAAAAACAGAGTCTATTTTATGTAAATATTTTAAAACTAAGTGGTTTTTAACAAACTTCGTACTAACTACTTTGTGCTTTTTCCACTTCATTTACCAACAGCTTTTGCCTTCGAAGGAGCAAATGGGAGTAACGAGTTTTCATTTTGTGTCGCATCTATTAGAAGAGCTTCCTTATTTTGATAATAGCCAATTATGTATTTTTTTGTTTAAATATATTTTTATTTAATGTTCTGATATTTAGCTTAGGAAAAAAATACAATTTAGAACACATTACACTTACGCAATTTTTTAGAGCTATTTAAACCTGAAATAAACGATAGAGATAATAGGACTTCTGAAACACACGCAAGGCAAATTATTACACTCTATAGTAATTTCAGCTCAAAAAGCTTAACTAAGTTGTTAAGAGGACCGTTCGCTTAATTTTAATTACATGAAAATTATTTATATCAAGCCAAACCTTTAGGTTTTTTTTTAAACATCCGTGCTTTTGTAGAAATGTAGTAAAAATTCCATTTGTCAACCTCACAAAATTTATATTTTGGCAATATGTCACACTTGCGCTAAGTTTTCTCTACGCCTAAAATTCGCTTTTGAATAGGATCATTTTTGTTAGCTTATGCGTTTTCGGGGTTTATTTCTTCGTTTGTAATTCAGCTCACGTTTTTTTTCATATTCGAAATCTAGCAATAAATCTCTATTTGAATAAATTGAATATGTATTTATTAAGATTTCAATTTTCTATTGAACGGATTTTAATTGTCAACTGGAAAGGAAAGAACAAAAGAACCAATTTACTTAATTCAGAATCATTAAAATCAGATCGGAATTACGATTTTCAATCTGCACATTTGAGGTAGAATTCACCCAAAAAGTTAATTAATTATGGAAAATGTATAATAAAAGAAAAACAAAAAATTCATGAATTAACTGACAAGTGTTAGTTTATTTTATTTAAAGTTTATTTTCGTTATTCAATGAGGAAAATACGTCGTATGTTCAGAAAGAAGGGAATTTTGTTTTGATTGGAGTCTTTGTTCTTTAATCTAACGCTAACCCATGCTGGCCATAAAAAGCTAAAGCAAATTCTGAAGCGTGAGCTATTTACAAAACATAAATAACTGTAAAAATGTCTCATCATATTTATATTAAAAAAGAAAATTTCAACCATCAAACCGATAAAAAGTATACAAAAATAACCCTAAAAAATATCAATAGTTAAGGCACGCAAACATTCTTAAACTTTTAGTTGCATTTTCAGCCAGCAGTTAACAAAAAACATTGCAACATTTCCGAATAACGTTCTCTGTTATTACGAGTATGCAACACACGACTTAATGTGATTGCAATTACTCTTAATACAATTATGTCTTGAATTCAGTTCGAAATAATCTATTTATGGCCCGTAGATACGAAGAGCTTTTTAAGCTCGCTGATTATAGGTGTGAGCTTTGTAGAGCAGTTAGATCTTATCGTATGAAGCTGGACCCACAACCATTTGTAAGCTGCAACAGGAAGTTTACCTATACGCTTTTGGCTTTCATCCATTTTTTGTCACACTATTACGGAGTAAGAACGTGAATATTTTATTTACAGTGTTATTAACGTTTTTTAATTCGGAGATAAAAGCGAAAACTACAACTGTAAATAATTTCTAATGTACTAAACGAGGCAATGTGACAGAGGTTTAACTGAGAGAGTTTGAATGAAAGAAGGCTCGTGGTGTCATATGTATAAATGTGTTAAATTTTTGAACTTTACAAATTATATTCTACACAATGCGTCTTCAAGGTAAGCACAACGTTTCGTGAACTACTTAAAGTACTTTTTTTATGAAAGCAAACCAGTTTCAATTCGGACAATTGATTTTAACAAAACTGTGTTTTGCATCGATTTTATCTGGGGTAAACAAACTACGCCAACCAAAATACCTAWCAGATTTTAGTATAAAGTCTGKTTTTCGTTAAACTGAAATTACCAAGTCAATATTGTGGTGAGACAATCGGTAGCACCTTCTTTCCATGGCCAAAAATTTTGTTTCTTTTTGGTRKGTGTTCATAGAAATTTTATTAAATATTATGTTCTTTGTAGATTTGTAGAAAGTTGATTTAATTGATTTAGTGCTGAAGAGAATTTTTAACATTTAATTTTCTCTGAAATTAAAATTTTTAAATTATTTGGTAAATTATATAAATATTTGGAATACATAACCAACATTAAACAAACATTCACACTTTACCGACTAATTTATTCACTTTGCGATCGATTTCAATATTAATCTGAGTCCTAAAATAAACTTGATTATTGAATGTTTTGTAAACTTTACTGGTAATTTCCGAAAAACTAAATTTTTGTTCTAAACAGCAATAGAAAAAATGCATGWATTTTTAATAGGCATGGAATGTAACTGGCATTTTATATGACTTTATACCAGATGTTTTAGATTTTTTATAACCAATCACAACATACGGAATTAATGAAATCCATTCCGATCTCAATTTTTACACCAAATTTGTCAGGAATATTAAATTCTTATTTGAGAGAAGCCAAACGCAATCTAAAATACAGTAAAACGTTGTATGTACCACGGGCATAATAAATTGTCGATTATAATCCTCAGGAGATTAAAAACTCTCCTAGTGTCGGGTTTTAGACATTCCTTCTGGTCATAATCTTCTTATTATGCCCTTGGTACAAATAACTATTAAAAAGCTCTAAAAACTTTTTTATAATTGTTAATTACCACATGTAGAATTTTAAAAACTCTAAACTTTGATAGTAATTTGTTTTAAGGTTTTGCAAGTTTTTAGACATTATATTTTTTATTATATTTTTTTTATTACTCTAAATTAATTATTAGCGTTTAAAATGAGAAAATAATAAAGTACATTGGATTTGATTTAATTTTGACTAAACCCAGATAGGCCTTCAGAGTTGAATTATTTGTGTTCACACGATATAATGCCATTATAAATCACCATAAAAAAGAAACGATGAAAGATTTCACGTATTTGGCTTAAAAAATATTTATAACCTTGCCAACTCGGGAGGTTGTCAAGTTTAGATTCACATTACAGCGTCGCGTTGCCGAAAAAAAATCGCGATTGGGTCGAGTGACAGCTTATAAAAAATGTAATTTAGAAATGTTTATGTTTGCATTTAGTTGAATTTAATTCTACGTACAGAATATCAAAAAGTAGAATAAACAAAACGTTAGTCAACATCGTTTAAATGTAAGTATTTTGGAAATCTATTTCAACTTTTGCCATATATAAGTATGTGTACATTTTTTGATCTGGAACAAACAAACTGAATGTTATAAAGCAGTGTTTTTGCTTCAGTTTGGCAATATTTGTGTTATGTTATATTTACATGTTGGTAATGTGTTATGCTACATTTCCATGTTACATATATCATTATCAATTACATGTCCATGGTAATGATACTAGTTCAGTTTTGTTTATCTTTTAAATGGTCACTTTGTTTAATAAATTATTATGGCTTTTTTATATAATAATTTTTAAATTTGTTTATTAGAAAAAATTGTTTCGTTTATTTAATTAGTTTAACAATCTGCCAAATTAGAGGAAGCATAATTATTTAATATACAATTTCAATAAAAGTGTTTCATTAAAAATTAAGTGCACAAGACGTATAATTATAATAATTGTATAATACAATGTATTTTACAGTTTATCACAGTTGTATTTTTTATACAGTTTAGAAAAATGCTTATTCGGTGATAAAACCCTTTGTTTCAGAAACGAGCAAGTCTATTACCCTTTGTCTACGACACTTGTTAACTTGGAAGTTACTTTTGCGTTTAGCATTTAATTCTACAACCAAGTTTGTATTTTCTGAAAAAAATAACTTTCTTGGTGCTTCCAAGCTTGGTTTTACGCTAATAATAAAATTTGTATAATTTATCTATTAATATTTAGGGCAAATGTTTTCTTTATAATTCTTATGCGGCGAATAAAGTTTGTTAAAATAAATAAGCTCAATCTGCTACCGGTTGTAAAATTTTATAGCCTTGATTTTTTTTGATAAATCATAAATCACTATTATATCAAAATTACATGTTTGCTTAAACATTTGCATATGTAGACATTTCGTGTTTTTTTTTTGTCGAAATCTGTCATGCAAAATCTTATTTGTGTTTGAGCTTGTGACCGCAGTTATTGGGTTGGAATTAATTTATAAAAATTGTTAAAATGGATATGACGTTGAGCGAGTGTTCAATTGGTTTATGATAATTAACTAGATGAAATAGTGCATGAAAAGTTTGGTACGCAGTTATCTGATAAACTGTGTAGACGCAGATTATTTCGATAAACAAATTAGCTTAATACTACTGTTGGTCGTGTAAATATTTTTATAAGAACTGATTTTATCGGGAGATACATCTAATACATCTGGTACAAAATAAAAGCAGCTGTTACAATTTTATTGCAAATACTTTAGGTACATCGTACTGCAATATTGTTTTGTGTTCAGCAAGAATTTCTTCATTTCTAATAAGATATGACTAAACTTGAGTCATTGRCAGGAGAAGAGAATTAATCAATTTAAAGATTTGGAAAATCAGGTGCAAGTTATAGAACGTCTGCCACATTTATAGATTAAATTATTAACAATTATTTCACTAAAGTAAAGATTTTTGCTAAATTTACGTCAGTCTGAAATCTCAACTTTCATTAATAAAAGTTCCAAACTTTTGGTGTCTTTTAAGCTTCTTAACTTTTATCAGTTGTTTGAGTTAAGTTAGTAGTGGATTTCTTTTGTAAAGTCTAAAAAGCTGCAAACAAAAAATATTTCATAACTTTTGTCAAAAATTTGAATGCAGGAAGACATTTCGTCATAACAGAATTTTGTCTTTTCTGTTTGGTAAAAGTTTTTGAAGCAATAATTTTTTTAATGTTGTTAACAGTTAATATTTAACTTAAAAAGTTAGTTGAAAATTAGCGAGAACAAAATTATGAATTTTATAGTGATGCTTAAATCCGAACCTCAGTTTGGACAAAAATGTACTCATTTTTCATCGCTACGGTTTCGAACTAATATTTTATGTAACTAACAACGTAAATTTAAGATGGTCGCAAAAAGTGATCAATTATTTACATTATTTTTTTTTCTGTGAGTATATTAGTGATTTAATAATTTTGAAATTTCTTGTCCGATTTTTTAATGAAACGTTTCGTATGCATTGCACGCAACATAGCTTATGCCAATGTAATACSTAACTAAGGTGAGTATAATTACTAATTTATTTGCATAACAGTGATGCATACCTAATAATTTCGTTATTGCAATTACTATATAAATTTTCAGATTGTTTAACCTTTTAAAAAACCTTTGTTACAACTATGAGATTTGATCAATTAAAAGATGACACTTTTTTAACCTTATTCTAAAGGACAAAAAAGCATAAACACGTGAACCTGTGTAAATTAGTTTATTTTGTCTTCAACTCTCCATAAACTATATAAAGAACGTGGAAGGAGTTGCTATAATGTCTCATATAACTAACGCTTTTACACAAATTAACTGTTTGGAGATTTATAAAGTATACGTATAATAGTTAAAGTGACTCAGTTTGCAAACATACATAAAAGCTGTAGCACATCTCTATTTATAATCAACAGTTAAAAACTAATAAAAAATCAGGTTTTTAATCGATAAAGCAATTCTTAAAAAAAAGTTTTTCTGTGCTCACAAAAGGATACTAATACTAATGTTTATTAAAAGGTTTAAGTTTTGTCTTTTGTTTTATAAAATATTGTTTACAATCTGCTAGACACAACAAAATTTGAATACCTTTCATATACATGCAGGAGACAGCTTTTGTCAAAAGTTGAAAGTAAAACTATTATTGTACGTTAAGCTTATTTAGAATTTGGATCTTGATAGTTTAATTAAGATAACATAAGTTTAGAGAAAGCACATTGAAACATTTTTGAGTCAATTAAAAAAGCTCTGTTTTTTGTTTAGGYAAACAGCTAACCGATTAAATTCTGATTATCTGTGTAAACATATCAACGCCATTCGCTATGAGAGTCGTTATTTTAATCAACCCTTAATAAACATACGTATTTGCTAGCCATAATTTTAAGCGCTCCTAAATGTAAAATACGCACCTCCATCGCGTTGTATGAAAATTTCATTAAAAACGGGAAATGAATCGTAAGCCGCTTGAAATTACTGGTCTCTTCCGCAACAAAATAAATCAGCAAAAAAAGTGGACACTTTCAGTTCACCACAAGAAGTTTTGTTAATTTAGATTTGCTGTTTTTAGTTGACACATTTAGCTTATTTGTCCGGTTAATGAATCTTGTAGAAAAGCTCTACTTCACCTCGATTCATTTGCATCTATAGTAGAAGCAAAAAAAAAATAAAGTGTTGATGGTGAAATAGGGTCCCTTTGTTATTAGGTCTTAAGAAGTTAAATCGAGACGAAAAGACAATTTCCTGTGTGGCGAAACGATTTTTTCATCAGAGGCATTCACTTTGTAAATTCCTCGCAAATATTGCATCTCATATTTTTTGAGTTGTTTACAGGACGAAGAAATGAAATAAGTCAATAGGTTGGAATTGTGTCGTGAATATTATTTTAGAGAGATTATTATTTATTTACTATGTACTAATAAAAGTTAATTTTTTAWACTGTGTACGGCAAATCTATTAATGTTTATTATTTTTGTATGACTATGTAAATTATTTCGACTGTAGCGATGACACCAGAATTTATATAAATCAAACTGAAATATGCATACAAACAGTAGTAAGAATTTTCATTGCATTGAAATAATAACTAACGAAATATTTTTACTTCGAGTAATACGTTTGATGCATGTTTTTATAAACTTGTATAAATATACATTTTTATATATTTTTGGTTCTATTTTTGGTCGAGAGAGGAACTAGTTTGAACGAAAAACTTCCATACTCAATTATAAAAGTTTATTATAAATTTAAAAAGTGTTACGAATAAGTAGGTATATATGCAGATTAAATTTTGACTCGCTTTGTTCATTTATAAATATTACAAATGCAATTAGGGTTTACAAATTTTGTCATAATATGGTTTCAATAATTTTTTATTAAATACATTAATTAAATTTGATAACAACAAATAGCAACTAACTTTTTAGGATAACATGTTTTGTGGAGCAATTTTTCTAATGAAACAGCTTTGCTCCGGAAAATATTACATTCATCACGGTTGTATATGAAACTTTAGTGTTGAAAACCAAATTTTTACAGCTAACTTAATTGCATTAGAATTTTGCTTCTTAAACCTCAATTCAGGCCAGCACAGCGCCAGAGTCCAAATTACATTTTAYAAATCCGACAGGATTTCATTGCAAAGTTTTGGTGAAAATGTAACCCTTTAAAACTGATCACACACTTTTTTTATTGGAAATTGAATTTTTCCACTCTTCCTAGCTATTTATCAGATTGGAAATAAAAAGTAATTCAAAGAAATGCATTTCTCTTGTATAAAAACTTGAGTTCATTTATCACAGAAAGGGTTTAAGTTTTACAAAATTTATTAGTAGATTTTTTATAACAACTATAACATTTTTACTCAGATTTAGGAAAGGTCGTTGAGGGCTTTTAGCGAGTTGTTAAACGAAGTTTTGCCAGTTCAAAGCCTCGTTAAATGCTTGTTTATGAAATAATCTACGCTTGTTTGAGCCAATTAATTGGCAAGTAAAAAAAAGTAAAAAAAAWCTTATAAATGGTTATTCAATTAAATCAAAATGTTTTACATCACAGCGAAACAATAACATTATTAATAGATATCATTGTTTCTATTTGTTTATATGATAAACTAAGTGACGTCCTTTCGCAAGTTGTTTTCTCAACTTTCCTTCAAAGACTTACTTTTTGTACTCCAAGACTTTTTAAGATGAAACCACTTAATAGTGTGGGTGAGCGCAAACTGAATACTGGCAATTTTTTTAAATTTCTGAACGCACAACGAACGCGACTTGATGCACAGGAGGTCTTTAGCCAGCAAGGAGCGACGCGCATACTGATAGAGAATACTGCCGTCGCGGCGACCCTTGATATTGATACTAGATACCCCCACTCGACCAGTAGGGTAAAGTCAGTTTGTCAATTTTGCCTAATTTTGTTTGTTTCGGTCACAAAAGCTAAGAATTATTTTGGAAAGTTTAACTTAGTTTTTGTGTACTTTCGCAAAATTAAAAATTCCGAATGATGAGATATATGAACATAAATGCAAATTATTATTGCCTTTTAGATTAAACTACTTTTAGCTATTTAAATCTAGTGCACAAACTTGTTTCAAATATATAAAATCAATCATTAAACATACACATAATTAAAATGATAAATAATTTTGAATGATGATAAATGATAATAATAGTTATTTACATGAACATAATTTTTTTTTGTGTGTTTCTAAGGTATATACTGGAGTTTTGGAAACATTTTTTTTGTACTATTTTAAGTTTTGTACAGGTATTATTAAAGCAGTAGTTATAAATTTTGTTTCTGGCTGATCTAATTTAATAGGATATTGTCAATTTAAATAATTTGGTTAGTAAAACACAAACAAAGAAAGTAATTGTCGGGACTTGAGAATTTAACCTCTTTATTTCTCATTGTTCTAAAAACTAAATTAAAACTAAAAAAACTGTGCTGATGTTTCTTACAGAAACGCATCTGAAGACAAACGTAATTCATATTTAATGCTCTCGTTAATTTGATGTTTTCTTTAATAAAAAWGCTGTTTCTTTTATGTAACATAAATGAGCTTTGTAAAGTTGAAATTGCATTTTGTTAATTAATTTTAGTTTCAAACAAAAAAAATTGTAAACACGTTGAAGTTTTTAAGTTTATTAAATTGTGTATGGTTGCTAAATTTCCAGCCCAATTAATTTTGTGTCCACTGCATTTTCGCAGTACAATATTAGTGATAAAGTTTGGCTAAGTTAAAATGCAGCAAAGTAAATTTACTGTAGTTTGCAGAAACGACACTCCTGAAGATAAATGAATAAATTTGGATATCTATTTGCATAAGCTGCGAATTTATTGTAATGTTATCTATTCTTTTGATCTGGACTTTTTYGAGATAACGAACTTTATATTTAACTTTGTTTTGCAACATTTAAAACACTTTTTTTGTTTAATTTTTATAAAATTTGTAGTGTTTGTAGTACAAGCTTTAAACATTTAATGATTAGTAAACAACACTTTCCACAGCTGTCAATGTCAAGTGTATGATTAATGATGGAATGAAAAATTGTGAGAAAAGTTGCATGAAGAGATGGATGGTTATTAAAATTTTATGTCAGCAAATAAGTAAAAAAGTGTAACTATCATAGTGTTAGAAAAAGTTAAAACTTCATATTATAATTTATTGAGTTAATTATTAAAACACATTTATTCTCATATTGCCACCATTTTTTTGCAATTAATAAATCAGATAAGTAAAAAAAATATGGCATATTTTTTCAATTAAGGTTTTGAGCAGATTTTAAATTTACATTGAGCCATTTATTAATTAAAATTAAAGGTAAATATTATATAGAAGTCAACATCGATTGAAAAATATTCTACTCACGCCGTGATTTGGAGAAATTTACGGCACACTCCAGAGAAATAAATAACATTTTGGATSTGTAGTTAACAAATACTTCTTTATTTTTAATTTTTGCTACAAAATCATCATTCAAAACTAGCATTGTTGCCTCTCAAACCTTGAAACCACAACAGCTATATTTAAACTAAATTTATAAGATAACATCGCACGCCCAGTTTAACCTCAGATTTATTATTTTATACGTGATCGTAGTTTATTCCCTCTAAGCTTTTTGGTGTTGTTGTAAACAAAGAAAACACATTTTTTTTAAATACGTGTAATAATAGATTTACAACAATCTTTTATAGTTATGTTTTTTATTTTAATATTTTGTTTTGTTGATTTATCTATTGCAGAGTGAAAAATGTTATTATTGCACCCGGCGCCTTCACCAATATTGACAATTTATATAAGCAAAATTTCTCGCCTTATTACGCCTGATTTTACAATATTATAAAGCCTAAATCGTTGATAACATTAATTAAATAAAAAAAATTGAGTTGGAGTTGTAAATATTTTCTTTTAGACATATCTGTTGAGAAGAGTTTTGAACGTGTTGGGAATGACGAATTGAGCAAGAAATGTTACTACAAAAGAAAAACTGAGAAATGCATATGTGACTTGACTTTTAATAATCTTAAATTTTATTGTTTATTGTTTAGTCGTATCGTACGAAAGAAAATACTTGATTGTTTTTATTATTGCGGGTTGATTGCCTTTAAATGATAACTAAAGTTGTCATAAAAGTAAAATGAAATATTTATTATTAATATTACAATTTTTGATAAAAAAATTTAAAAACTTTAATAATGTTTAAAAGATTCGAGTCTAAGTTAAGTTATTTAAAAGCTGTAGTTTCGAATTAAGGTTTAGCGCTGAGTGAAGAATTTTCCTAAAATAAATAATTTAAGGTTTACCGCTGTAAGAAGAATTTTTCTAAAATCAATAATCTTTTGTGTTTGGTTTTTAATTAATTTTTATGTTTATTTTCTCGGAAATTGGAAAAGAAACTAATAAAGGTAAAATTTGTTTGGCGACTCTAATAAGCATAAAGCATCTTTTTAACAGTGAACTGTGAAAACTTTAGTATTTTTGTTTTGATAAGAGAACTCAAAAAGTTTGTAACAAAGATTTATTTAATGTTGCAACAATGGATGAAAAATAAAGTTAGACAAGTCTGTCCAAGTTGATCAAACTGAGACATTGTTTAAATATTTTCTCACAAGTTGGCAACTGTCTCTAACGTACTTAAAGTTTGCCTTAAGATTTAATACAAATTTCTAATCTTTGATAACTTTTTATTACTTATTTGTAAAGATTTTTTCTTTAGTGAAAAAATTCAATAGCCCTGCTTTTATAAACCATTCATTCAAAGAAGTTGAATGATTGTATGTAAAAGTTTTATTCTGCTAGATTATCTACAAATCGTACAGACAGAGAAAAAGTTAAATTATTAAAATTTCCAATTTGCCTTTTTGCGAGCATAAATCTGGCTTTGTTTTTCAAGAGTTATTACATCTTTATTTGCTTTTATTTTTATTGTATTTGTATGTTTTGCGTTCATATCTTACCCTTAACTGWGTTAAAGCAGAAAATTTGTAGTAACGATTTTCCGCGGAATTTTATTCTGAAAGTATAATCGTTTTCGCAACCTTGAACATGGCTATGCTTTTTGAATTTTACGCTGGAATAATTCCAGTCAACTTTTTGAATTAATATCAAAATATTCAGAATAAAAACGAATAMGATCTAGATTGCTCAAATGAGAATATTTAATTGAAATAAAATAAGCTAGRTAATATGTAGTTTTACTCTAATTTTARCTCGCTCGTATTRATTGAGGTAAACTGTTGTTTAAATAAGCAATTGACTGATGACCAGGCTTGAGGTAATTTTCCTTTAATGTTGAGTTCAAAATTTCATCAAGTTCGACTAACCCTATCTACCGGAAATGAGAATTTGCGTCATTATATTCTCTCTCGTAGATTCGAATTATTGATTTAAGTTTATTAATTCAAATTGTGCACAAGATTGTACATTTGCTCTACTTAATTTCTCCGAAACACATTTTTTTTGGGCACTACAAGACGAGTCATTATTCTTTAATTCTCTTGTCCGCATACTTCATCGAGACAAAAATTTTAATTACTTACTTGGTATAACGAATTAGTGGCATAATAACGACAACATCTGGCATTTAACAAATAAATAGTCAAAAAAATTGACTCCTATTATTTTAAAATCGATGATTTTGTGAACAAAGTAATTTCAACAAACGAATAATTTTCTATTCAAAGAGCAACGTAATGGCAATTACTGGCAGAATTTTACTCTTACAAATTTACCTTTAATAGCTCCAGTTTCGTTGAGTAYTCTATGTATATTTTAATAAAAGATATATGTTTTATTTATGCATGCAATGCATGTTTATATTAAYTGTGGAAGAACGCTTTTAAGCAAATGAATAAAATTATGAATTGACCTAGCGCATCCACCGTATTTTAAGATACAATAACTTACAATGGCTTATCCCAGTTATTTTTTACACCTGACATAAAAACTTTTAAKTAAAATTTTGTCACATGTTAAAATTTACACACTAATCCGAGCTCTAGTTTCACAATTTTTAGTGAAAATCTTTTATGGATTTATATCGCACACTTCGTAGAACGGAGGCTTAGCRCTCACTGAGCTAGATAAATAAAATCCTCGGAGAATATCAAGTTAGGGATAAATCTACTAACATCGTCTTTTGGGCCACTTGTGAGGATTTATCTGAAAGGAATTCAATACAGCCAATAAACCCAACATTCGGTCTGATGTAGTCAATTGAGACAAATTGGATCTATATGCATTTAATTGAGTTTGCGGAGCGTTTTACACTTTTTTGTGTCGGTAAACACAAAAGGGTAAAGTCAGTTTTTTGTCTCTAATTTCTCACATGTAAAGTGTTATTTGTGCGCTATGAGTTTTAACACGGCGGTGTCAATAGATAATCGAACTCAGATTTCGATGAGTTTTTATTTTATAGCAAAAATGCTCTTTTTTTAAAGCGTCAAATGTATGAGTAATTATTTAATCAGTGTTGAAAAATGTTGTTTTAGAAGTGGAAGTTTATTGCTGTTTTCTGTAATGACCATCGAGTGCTATTTATCTTGCAAAGATTTGGATAACAAATATATCATGTTCCTAGAGACTATGCCAGCTTTTGGGTCAATCTGCTACAGTAAATTCTAAAGCTTTTGTCAGCTTTAGTCAAGTGTAAAATATGCGGTATATAGATTGTGTTTTTGTCAATAAATATTTATAGACTTTTTGACCCGCTTGATTACGTATCTATTCTAAATGCATTATCGGACAAAGAAAGTTTCAATAATTTTTTGTTTACACTTCCTATATGTTAGAATTTCAATATCATGTTTTAGAAATAAGTTTAATAATGCTTAATTTGATAGGAAGAAATATTTTTTAATAATTTAATTTAATTGATTGCACCGCCAGTGAAACATCTAATGTTATTGTTTCTTAACCGAAAAGTGAAGATTTTTTGCTATTTTTTATTTATATTATTTATTAGTATACAGGGTGTTTCACACAACTTTACGAGGCTTGCGCCTAATGTACGCACCCAAATATACAAAAGTCACAAAACACTAGATACAAAAAATACACATTTAATTATTTAACTTTTGGAAACCCATGACAGTAGTTGTCAAACTAATCACTGTTTCATTAATAATCATAAACTGCAGTTTTTCAGAAACAATTATCATTTGTTCTACCAAGAGATGGCATGAATATGATTCTAGTTTATCTATCTTAATCACTAACTAACAAAAAATGTTGTAATTCTTGAAARGGTGAACAAACTAGAGAAGATTATTCAATTTTTCAAAATTTGTAATCGAGTTCGTATTGGAATATGTATTATTGATTGCATCTTACAGGCACAGGCCTCGTAAAATTATGTGAAACACCCTGTATAATATTTGTTAAAATGTTAAATTTTGTATGATCGATATTTTAATTCTAAAAAGTTAAAAAGAAAAAACGTGTCAAGAATTAATTACATTACATGACACATTATACATATCTTCCCGGCGCATCCACCATTTTGGTATAATTAATTATTCAAATATAATGTAGGTATATCTTTCTCATTATTAAATGTTTACTTCTTCTATATGTTTTTTAGCCAAAGTTATTTGTTTGGTATTGTTAAGTTGTTTTTTATATTTGATGAAAGAATGAAACGTAAAAATAGTTGATTAATTTTTTTTATCACAAAGTAAATATGTTTTAAGTTAGTTTT
>NW_025401068.1:7675365-7710552 GCF_015345945.1 Tribolium madens
TAATTGTTGAAAACAGAAAAAGTTTGCTTTTAGCTATCATTATCTTACATTTGCTTCTCGCAAATACTGTACTTGACAAGTCTATTATCCATTATAAATTTTACTAAAAGTGTTGTGTGTTATCCATTTTTGTGTGYTTTCTTTACGGCTGGTGCAAACTTACTTTTGTATGTTTGTTATCAGAAAAGTCATTTATTAAGTTTGCGGTGTATTAAATGAAATGTTGCTTTGCAAATAGATTTTATGAAATTATGTGCAACAGAGTTTGAATAAACCAGTCATTTTGCAGGTAACACAAATTGAGCACGATTATAACTACTTAAAATAATTGTAATAATCAAGATTTGAGCGCGGTTGCAAATCGATTTATTTGTGGAATCACGCTAAGTTGTGTTCTTGACTTTCTAATTAATATTTTAATTTGTTTGTGTCCAAGAAAAACTTGTGTAGGAGGGGAAAGAGCTGGTTGTTTTGCGTATGAAATGATTAATTATCAAATGCCGATACGACCAAACTTCAGTTTTTCGGTGTCATCACCACATTGTCTAAATTATTTATTTCCTTGTGGTAAAAATGACAAAGCTCTTGTTTCTAATAAACCGATTTATTTCAGTTTACTTAATTTATGGTGACAGCAATTTTACCAGTTCTAATAAGTGAAAAACTAAGCCGCATAATGAATCGAATCGACTTAGCATTGTCATGATGTGCTTTTCGTTAATTGGATGAGACAGGAGAATTCTTCCAATCCAATAATCTTAAGAATAGTTGTACCAATTTGTATGCGAGCTAGGCGAATGTCAGGAGAATTACGTGAAGTTATTTAATTATTGATTAACTTAACGTTAAACTCGGATTGTACAGGACTTGCTAGAAAACACTTTTGTTTGATTTTAAATTGATACCTGCTTTATTTAAGAAAATCTTCTTAACATTATTTGCTTTAGAACATGAAATAAGTGTACTTTAGCACGAAATGCTTGATATCAGTTTACATGCTCGCTTTTGAGAAAATCGTCCAGCGAAAACTCTTCACTTTGAACTAATTATTATCAACAAGCTGAAAGTAAATATATAAAGCACTCAAAGCAACAAAGTGACAATGTACATTACTTCAACAAAATTGCTTGTTACATAAACCTAAACAAGATTAATTAATCAAATTGGATAGAATGTAAAACTTTCGAGATTAGGGTGGCTGCGAGATGAACAATTTCTGGCCGTGAGAAAAGCCGATTTTGCGTTTTAGTACTATATTTTACACAATTTCGAGTCTAGATAGCAGATGTCTTTATGCCTGAGTTGTTTTCGAGATTTCGTTTGAGATAAGGTGAGAAACATTGGTGAAAAGACATTATGAAAATTAAGCGCCCGTCACAAAAGCATTTGCATTAATTTAATTTCAAGCGTTTTAGCTTTTTAAATTTCTTAGGTTCTTTTACTAAAAATAAAAAAATTACTTATCATATTATAAAAGCCTATAAAAGTCTAATTTTTCGTGATTAACAGAAAACGTATAGAGCAAGAAAAGGTTAAAACTTCTTTTTTCTATTACTATGATCACTCGGTATATAGTAAATATTTTGGTTTTATACTAACTTTTTTATATAGCCGCATCAACGTGAAATAAGCCAAAGCACAGATTCAAAATACCGTCTGTTTAAAAAATTTTTACTGGTAATAAAAGGATAAAATCATCACAAAAACGAAGTAATTTGAAGCTAATGCAAATTTTCGTTTTTCGTAATCGTTTTTGAACGAATTTATTATATTAGAATGAAGTGTTTTCTATGGCCGTTATCGATTTATAATCTCCGTTTTTATTTGCGCGAATGTGGAAGATGATTTATTCTGACAATCCCATTAATTATGAACAAGACATAATTGGGATTGATCATGTTAACAGCGTATACGTAGATTATTCCAGTTTAATATATTCCAAATGTGTTGAGTAAGGCTTTGGTGCACAGACATTACATTATGAATGTGCGCATCATTCAAAATTATTCCCATTTAATAAAATTAGCCGTCGTAAGAAAATGGACATTACTTCCAGAATATTAAATGCAAAATTTTTAGGTTGATTTTAAATGGAAATGTTTCACATTTTGGTCTTTGGTGAAAACGCTGCTACACACACTGCAGATTTATCTAATCYCGGGTCCGGAGCACATGCAAATTTTATACGCGATTTAAACGAAACTTTCTTTACCTAAGTTGCAAAGCTGCAAATTTAATAAAAGCGATATTTCTGTTGCACTTTGTAAAAAGTTTGTTTCAAAAATTCGCATCGGGAGTTGTAGTTGCAGCCGGAAGGAAACTTCCAACACTTGAAAGAAACTTGTTCGCATCTAATTACATCACCAAGTATTATATTCTTCTGAAATCGGTTTATATCAGTTCCCAACAAGAGAGATTTTATTGAGGTTGAGATTCGAGTTTAGTAAATCTCGAATCAAGTTTATGAAAAGATTGTGCATTTTCTTCTAACGGATTTTTTTGTGACAARAAATATCTCGGATTGATGTAATTTTTGCATTTTATGGTAATACACAAGGCATTATTGGAACACAGGCTGCAGTAGCATAAATATCTGGCTAAATTACCGCGATTTATTTTCACAATTGCTACTTGACTCTGATAAATTGCCCACTTAGACAGTAGGTCAAAAGCGTTGTGATTTACGTATACAAAATCACTAATGGACTATGTACTCAAAAATTGCCAGGTGAATGAGGCTAAAGTAGCGTAAACACAGCGCTTATCGCAAAATACACCGAAAACAGTGCTTTAGTATTCCTCGAAATCATTAGCCTGTCTCGTAATGTCGTCGGCTCTTACAGAAAAACTGTTTTTCATATAGATTTTGTTTCAACCATAAATATTAAATTAAATTTTTGAATTCCAATAAGTTCTCAACACTTTCYCACTTTCAAAATTCATTCACATCCTGTCTCAAGTACCGACAGATTATAATTATTTTTGTTGTATAAAAATAATTTGTTTTTCTCAAGCGAATAATAATAATAATATGAATAATAAAAATAATAATATAAAAAAACAGATTGAAGTTATAGTTATTTATTATACAAGACGATAAAGAAATTGTTTATCTACGAGGGAAAAGATTAAGTTTAAGAGTGACGAAGTCACGAGTGGACTTTTTCACGAGTAGATAAACAATCTTTATCGTGGTGATAATATTTCGTCTTATTTTGTACACACCTACCAGAATTTCTTGAATATACACAGTAGATAAAAATTACTTTATTTTACAAGACAATAAAATACTACCTTATCTACTGAAATTAGTTGATAAAATATAAACAGTAGATAAAAATTACTTTATTTTACAAAACGATAAAAGACTACTTTATCTACTGAAATTAGTTGATAAAAGCACTCTTTAACATAAAGTACAACATAAAATTACTTTCATGTTAATTGCATGCCAACTATGCCAAATTTATTTCTAAAAAATTTGAGGGTATTGACGATTTAAATTGTTTTTTATTTGTGTTTTTGACTAGTTATTCTCATAAATAAAATCGCATTAATACTTGAAAGTTCTTATATGCTTTACCCTTTAATCCTATATTTATAGCATTATTGTTTGACGTTTGTGACCCACGCACGTTTATTTCGGTTTCATTTATAACAAAAAAGTTCAATAAAGCAGCTAGTTAGTAATGTCGTGAGAGGGATGAATGTAGTCTATTTAGACACAGCGCCTTGTGATATATGATATATATTTAGCTCTTATTTACCTACCTAGTCACAATGAATAAAAACAATAAGAAACTAAAATGTATCGATTTAAAAAAAAAGCTTGGTTACATTAAACTTTCATCAAATTTTAAGCTGTAGCTCATTTCCGCGTTCTTATTTTGACCTAAATGTGATATTTTAGGATTTGTTGAAGAGTTTTTTAGATGAGAGGACGGCTGTGTCAAAGATATTGGTCGCGGGAACAAAGATTAATGATAGTAGATTACCATTTTGACTATAAAAAATGGTACAAAGTTATGTAGGTTGATATGGTACTCAATTTTGATTTGTTTCGAGCACGCTTTTTGCTGTATTTATTAATAGACAAGTTTTGAAGTTGCACGTCTGCCAGTGATTAAAATGTTAGCTTACTCAAGTACTCGTGACCATCCCTAATAAGAAAATCAATCAAACAATGTCTGAGAAAAAAGTTAATAAAACGCGAAGTTTATTTCGGCTCGGATTACTTATTAAAAATTGATTTTTTTTTAGCATCGGAAATAATATACCTGATAATTTACTTTAGAAATATCGTCGAATGAAATTTTGTTCTACCTAGACAATTGAAAGCAATTTTTTTTCTGTACAGTGAGGTGGGAAATATAATATACCTAACGACGTCGTTAGAAAAAAATGTTTATTTTCTCCAAACATTAATTTTATTTGTGACGGCGCAAATAAATACAAGGATGCTTTTTAAAAATGTAATAAGTTGGTTTTGATTGTTATACAGATGGTTATTGCGCTGTCGCAATTTCTCTCAGTTAAGAAACAACTTTCATCCCAGTTGGCTTATTCACATTTTAAATAACAAAAAGAAATACCATTTCCGATTTATTTGAATATATGTTGTATAAACAAAACAAAGCACTAAAGGTTTCAGAAAAGCTAGAGATATGAAATATTTGAACAAGGATCAACCACAAGCCACAGTTGTAAAAGTTTTATTTTACTCAAAGGTATTAGCATCAGATGTTGGTTCTACTTCTTGGTATTTTAAGTCAATAAGATATTTYTGAGAGTACTTTCGGTTTCATTACAACTTTATTATGTTTAAATTTCTATTTTTAAAAATACCTATAAGAAACTGTTAGCAGGCGTTAGCTAGTTCTTTGTTCTATTTAATGTTTAAACTTTATACACGAGACTTAGGGTAAATTTATGCTCCCATATTTAAGGTTTCTCAATTAAGCTTTCATTTAGGAATTTACGGATTCTTAATTAACGGAACATTTTTCACAAAAAGTCATTTAACATATTACATTTCTGAAATTAGTGAGAATTTGTGATAATCTATAATAATAAATTGTAAAAACGAGTTTATTTTTGAAATGCTTTGCTCACTGCTATACTACTTGTTATTTTTTAGCTAAAGATTATGTGGTTCGGCGAAAAGAAAAGGGTTTCTTCAACAATTTATTRAAATTAGCATCTCCCATATTTCTTCTTTTAATTTCAGAAAAAAGTTTAAAATTTTAAATATGTATGTAATTAAAGTAAATTTCATTAATGTAAGTAATGACAAGTTGACAAGAATCTGATTTATGCATGCACAGTCACCGATTTTATCAATTTTATTTATCATGGTCAAAGTTGGTTAACTCTTAAATTAAATTACTGAAATTTTAAAGACAAGCTTAAAAGTTAAATGTTAGTATACTTAAATGATTTCATTGAAAATGCATTTTTGATCTTCTTAAATGTAAATTTATAAATTAAATCTTAAATGAAAAATTTTAAATATGGAAGCATAAATTCTCCATTAAGGCTTAACTTATCGTTTGCCAAGATAGGGAATTTCAATGCATTTTTCGAAAAGGTTTTTCTCGGCTATTATAAGGAATTTTTTGATTTTTATTTTTTTGTTGAAACCATTTTAGATATTTCTAGGGATATTAAATTCTTATTTTTTATATATTTTGTAACTTATTTTTTATAATAAAATTATAGTATTTATATGGAAACTAACAATGTCCTTCCTACATGTACCAAAGACCTTAAGAAAAAAAAATGAAATCATTCGGATAATTAATAACTGTAAAATCTCTTGTGGAAAATATTATTAGCTTTCGTAGTGTGAAAATCGTCTTGTCTCTCTCAACCCTAGTTCTTTTTCACAACAAACTGCGCTTACCGTAAGCAGACTCCCATCACCGGTTTTATCTGATTTATGACCTTACGAGGGATGTTTCGCATCTATAAGGAAACAACTAAAAGTAGGTACAAGCTGTAAAATTAGGTCATTTTAAGAATTRATGTAAAAGATAAATAAATTTAATAAGACGATGTATTTACACCAGGTAATTCTATTTTTCACCAAAAATTAAGTTTAATTATTATGCAGAAATGTTAGGAATAACTTGAAGCCCTTTTTTCTTACTGGATACCTGTTATGGGTTTTTAATCCGTTAGGGGTAGCTACTGATATGATGAAGTTTACAAAAGTAGTACTTATTGTCTTCATAACAAAATACTGTTTATTGTTTGAAGGTATGTAGGTAGACAAGAGGCTTATTTTCCTATTTGCTGTTTCTAAATAAATTAAAATTGGAAGTACCAAATGCTGCTCTGATTTCATATAATTCTAAAGGTAAATATTTACATTGTTTGAAAAACGCTGTAAATTAAAAAAGTCCGGGATATTATACTACTAAATATGTAAATGCACAACAAAAAATAAAAGCAAATAATTTAAAACGAAAATTAAATAAAAATAATGGCAACAATATAGTAAACAGAAGAAAAATTACTGAAGAAGCAGATGATGATTATGGTTGTGTTGTGCAAAGATGTTTTGAAAGTAATTAAAAAAACTCCTGAAGAAAGTCAGATATTTTTTAATCAAACAATTTTATTACAATCACTATTTACCAGCTTATGAGTTGAATAGAATATTTTTTTATCACTGCTTGTCGGAAAAATATAAATAAAAACATTTTAAAAGTTTTATTTCAAAAGTTTTTAAAGATTTTGAGATTCTGTTGGTGGAACTGAAATGTTTGCTACCCATAAAGTAAGAAAAAAACAAGATTGGATTAAATTTTCATTTTATTACATTATACCGTGGTTAATACTTTTAGAAACRCTTGTTATGCAACCAACAATTAAAAAAAAATTATACAGTTTCCTGTATTTAATAGTGCATAGTGCTTCTTAATCTCAGTAGGTATACTTAGCTRTTATCTTCCTAGATGTCTCTGTGTCTGTTTTAAAAACGAGTTTGTCAGGAAGTGTCCTTGGTTTTTAATGAATTGCACATCGTACACGAGTTTGCAAAACAGATCTTACTTCCTAGTCAGCTGATGGTCAAATTGCGTTTTGGCCAACATGTCTGATAACGGACAGAGTGAGTCGTTCGCGGTCGTGTAACATAACGTGAAAATGTTTGTGAAAATTCGCAGTGTTTGTCAATATCAGCTGTGAAAATGTCAGATAGCTGTTGTGGCAGCTATGGACAAGAAAATCGTTGGGAAATCGTCGTAAATTCCATGTCAGCACGTACGTATTGCAGTTTGAGTCTCCGTGGGGGCTTTCTTGAATTCCTGCATRGACCCCCTCGGCGAGAGCTTCACCACCGAAATCTCTTTGTTTACCTATCCCGTGAATGTAAACATGCATCATTGATGATAATGACGTTTTGTTGGCTTTATTTATAACTGTGACTGTTCAAAATTCACCTACTGTAGGTGGTGGACATGCAACAGACCCCAGAGCTAAAAAGTGGCAATTTTGCCCAATTGACCTCGACCAAATAACGCGAACTACCACTGATAACATTATCGACAGTCACAATATTTTGTCTAGGGTTCTAGATTCGTAATTGCGTTCTTTTGCAGGTATTTCTAATTTTGGATTTTTTTCGAAGACCGTTCCTAAATTGCCTTAAAATGCTGTTCGTATTCCAAGTGGACACTGGCCGTATGATGACTTTCGATATGAGCCTCGCTCTAGAAAGGTTAGTCTTTTTTATCCTTGAGGTTATGTTTACATCCAAATCCACAAACAAAAAGTGCTAAATATGGTATTTTTAAACCCGACAATATTTTTCCATCAAGTCGTTTACACCAGTTATAAATACTCATTAACAAGGAGAGACCTGTTCAAACATGCAGTTTATCACGTTTCATGTACTCGCAATATTTACATTTGCTACCGATTCAGAATTAAATTTTATAACACGGTAGAAGATGTGTAGAAAATAATTTTTCTGCGTATGAATAATTACCTGAATCATTTGCATTGTTTAATTGCTTTTTGCAGTTTTTCCAGGCTTCGTGGAATTAAATTTCTAAAGCGTAAAAAGTAATTGAAAATGATGCATTTCCGTTATCAAGATCGTTGTCTCCTGCACTATGGGGATGAATTTATTCCAACTAAGAACTCTATCTAAAAAGCTATTGTTGAATACATAGAGAAGTTCAACTGAAAACTCACGTGCTAACCCTAAATTTGGGTTTTAACTCGGAATTTTGAATTTTAGACTCGAAAATTAATAAGATTAATTTTTCATTTTTCCTTTTTTAAGCTCGTTATTATTGTAGATTTAAATCTTTACTATGTTAAGTTTTAAACTTAGAATTTGGGTCTCACACCTCTTTTAAATAGATTTTTGGCTTTTAAATTCAAACACAAAACTTGGTCTTATAATGAATTCAGATTTTGTACTTATGCCAGAATTTTTGTATTTTCTTCTTTAAAAAACAGTGAAAACACATGTATTTTTAAATTTTATTTAATTAATCGTTGCAAGGAATTTATTTTTCTAATCTTATTGTATATTTTATAGTAAATTTTTGGCTACGAATGTGACCATTAGGCAATATTTCACTTTTTAAAAGTTGTGTTCATTACTTGTGTATTAATTTTTTATTCRTAAAGGTACTTACTCAAAAACATAATGAAATTGTGGGGGSTAMACTAAGAGCGTGTTCTGCATTGCCTATTAATAAAATCAATTAAAATTTGTGTAACGTTTTGTAATAAAATTACCGTTGACGAAATAATTACGTTTCGTTGACGTRGATAACAAATTTGCATGGGCATAACTCTTGAAACTAATTAAAGGGGTTACTTTACATGGTCARCTCTAATAAATATTCATTGTTACAAACTAATAGCTWTTCAGCGTTTCCAAAATTGATTTTATTTTATCAAGTTTTGAGTCGATCTGTATATTATTAATGTATMGGTCGAAGTAACTCCCTGTGGAAAAATCCGTTTAATGAATATAGGATTTATCATAAAGCTAGCAATCCTTCGCGATTAAAATTTGTCATGAACGATCGATGTTCGATCATCGTTTCATCGAGGAATTGTTGGGTCGCTGCCAAATTCGCATTTATTGTCACTATAAAAATTGTACAACTTGTTACAATGTGACGTTTTCAAATTGGCGATCTCGCGGTCGTCGACCTTGTCAGCGTATAACTCATAATTATCCCAGTCAATTAGGTATTTTTATTMCAACCCGGAACACGTAATCGATCTATAAAACGGATAGTTTATAATTATTTTAAGAAGACGCACCCTTAATATGGGTCGATAGAATTTGTAGAACCCTACGCGTGGCAATATCATTCTTTGTGACGATAAAAAATTAAAATCAGTCATTTGTTTACTCGGATAATCGCTAATCGTGCACTAGTTGTGTAAAATTTATGCCCCCAATTTTTAACTTTGATAGTGCTTCTTAGTTCTAGTTTATTGGATTGATAACGCGTTACTGCGTTTGCTTTCACTCGATAGTTTATTTGTTTGATTTTTAAAAGAAAATCGTGAATGTTAGTCGAAGACTGTTATTTATATGCATAGAAATCCGATCATTGCAAGGTTAATTAAACATGGAGCAATCATAAAACTGAAATTAGATTAGCAACTTAAGACGTTTGAAACGGTCGTGACGATTTCAGCGAAAGGTGGTAAAAGCTACTCGAGATTCCATTATACGGAAAATTGATTGAAATTGCCCAGATGATAGATCTACGACGTAATTTGCAGTGACTTTTTCACTAATTTGATAAAGTTTTTCTATAAGTGTTAGTGGACTCGAGTGATTTTATTAAAGAATTTTAATAGGCAAAAGTTAATAATAAATTGACTATGGATGCATATACATACAGAGATAATTTTAGTTGGCTGCCACGTGTAGGGTCGAGGTTGGGAATCTGCTCCCGAATCTTCGCCATTTCACAAGAAAGCAAATATATTTTCTTTGATCAGGTGATACGCCGATAAAATTTATTAAATGTCTGATATCATACCTTAAATAGATTTATGAGGTCAGCATCATTTAAATTGTTTTTTGTCATAATATTGAAATAGTGGAGACATTTTTAGAACAGTTAAAGAGTCACGCAAAAATATGGAAAGTGATCAAAGGTTCTTTAAACACATGTTTGATATTAGAAGTGGTCATGGTCTAGACATAATAATTTAAATAATTAAATGAGGAATTTTACAATCGAAAAATGCACAGTGAATGGTTAAACAATATCGCAAAATAATGTTTTAAAAACCATTCGAGACGATTTTTTCTGTTAAATTATACACATCGACCATTTATCTTGGAAAATATTAAGGACAACAAGAAAAAAACGATAATGCTATGCTAAAGTTGTCTGGCGAATTTCATTGCAATGGTTATTTTCCAGCATAATAAATGATTCGTTCAAGATTGGTGGTAATATTGATAGCAGTATTTCTTCATTTACCTTTCTTGTTATATGTCACTAATAATTTCTAGATTCTTTGTTTGAAGAAAAATGGCGTAATAACAAAATACGTGATATAGGTCAAGGCTAATTATTCATATCGTACTTTTGTGAAAAATGTCAAAGAACAATTTTTTTTTTAATCAAGTGCTCGATATTACTTGAATTAATTTGATATAACATTTATTACAAGAAAAAGTATTTAAATATTTAGTGTTAGTATTTAATAAACTTATAGATTGCTGATGTATAAAAATTATAACATTTAAAATTTAATGTTTGGTTTTTTGTAAGACAATAATGTTTACCTCGAGATAAATTATTGTTTTGCTTCACTAATTATAGCCTGTGATAACTGATGGTAGTTTTCTTCGTTTTGTTATTCTTCATTTTATTTAAACTTTTTCGTAATTGTTTTTTTGTATTTTTTCAAACAGGTCTAAATGGATAAGTAAATGTGCTTCTAAATAAACTGCTGATTAGACTTGTTTTTTGAGTATTTTTATTTATTTAAGTGTTTCAGGTTTCAGAGCAAATTTAATTTAATAATTCGTACTATTTAATTAAGCATGGAAATTTCTTTCTGATAACATTTAATTTCTTGTTTGGGAGGAAATATAATTTTTTACGAACTACGATAAGTTGTTAAAAAATTACTGAACCTCTTGGATCATAACAAAAATTATTACAGTATTTATTTATTACTTTACAAAAATAACACCAATGACAAAAACCTATAATCAAAGATTGATTTAAGTATAAAAATTGTCTTGAAAATTAATGGAATATTTATTTATTTCTTTCTGCTTGGCTGTCTTGCTTAAATGTATATTTAAATTAACTTAACTAATTTTTTTAAATATATGTTTGATAAATTGATAAAAGATAAATTTATGTTAATTTGGGTGTTTTACAATCTAACGTAAGGGATATTGTGTGGAATATATTACCTTCACATTTGTCTCCATTATTCAAACCCGAAAATGTATGCGAGGAAAAATGTATAAAGACAAGAATGAAAAATGTCGGGGCTTTTCGTTAAAAAAATCTCAATTTGAAAGTACATACTCTTTTCAGCTTCGGTCGATATACTCTTGTTTTGACAATAAAAATGTTAAAAACCTGTAAGATGATTTACACCACAAACATTTCTTCACTTGATAATAAAATAAGCAAAATATTTATTTTAACGACAAGAGAGACTGGAAATATTTGATCCAAGGTGTTGGGAAAACATAAACACGGCAAGAATGACTTGTTTTACCACAGTTTCTGAGACAATATCGTAAATATTTTGTTGGATGATATCAAACGTAAAATAACAAAGCGATTAAGATAAAGGGTTATTCGTTTTGCAAAAAAGAATTTTCGCGATTATTAATTCTACATTATTAGCACATAAATCAAGTGTTACAAGGCTAATTAAAAACAATACGATTTTTTAAAATCGAAAACGAATTTACATTAATTTGCAAGAGTCTAGTCGTCTATCGAAGCGCAACGCTTTGTTGTGTATACAATGTTATCACTGGAATATCTTACCCGGCGAAATTTATGTTAATTCGAATAATTTGCCTGAATTTCCTAATATTAATGGGGTCGTCAAATAAAATTTCTTACTAAGTTACGGTTACCAATTCGAAGTAAGGTTGGAATTAATTGCGATCTATATTGTTGTTACAATCACCCGACAAGGTTTCAACGAAATAAAAGAACATCAACTAAGTATATCGGCCTTGAAAATAGCAAATTTACGCTATGTAAACACATTAAACGTGCTAGTAGCGAGAATTAATGTGGGTGGTTCGATAAATATTTGTATTTTTTCCAGCGTACAAAATTTAAAATCACACGTGGAGTTAGCATTTAAAATTCCCGTCGACAAACAAGTCTTGCTGATCAGCGGTGGAGAGCATTTGCGTCCCGAAGACAGAGTCTGCTCTTATCCGGCAGGGACCGATACGAATCCAATTTTTCTATTTAGCAAAGCTGTCATCGAGTCCGATCAACCGCCGGCAGCTAGTGTTGATTATGGATCAGAGCAGGGTAACGCCCCCTCCCAGCAAATCGGATCAGAGGTTTTTGCAGGAAGATTAAAATGGAAAAATAAATTGCTCGCTCTTGCAAACTTTTCTGATCGAATTTGCAGCTGCCGCTTGCCTTGTTTGTGCTAAATTCTCCCCATAGATCTTTCCAGTAAAGTTAAAGAGTCGAGTGAATTACCGGCGACTTTGGCCACCGTTCAGAAAAGAACGCAACTCGCTCGACTGTTCTGTGAAGTGAGTCAAAGTCAAATGGCGACGTGCGAAAAGTTGGTCCACGAACAACATTTACAACAACAAGGGTGGTCGGCGGTTGTTGCCAATCTTGAGGATTTATATTCTGACTTGAAACATCGATGGAAACTCTACCAGGACGCTTTTAACGAATATATAGCAAAGCGCGACTCGTATTTAGAATTTTTAAACCAGTGAGTGGCTCAAATCTGGATTTAGGATGTAATTAACAAATTGTRTTGTAGTTTCAAAGATGATCTCCTTGTGTTACAAAAAATTCCTGTGTTACCTGCCCTTATAGAATCACAAAAGTTACTAGTACCTGAGCAAGATGATTTCCCTGAGGATAAGCAGTCGGAGAGTGTCAAAGGGGAAATGACACTTCATGAGTGGATATCCCAGAGGGATGATTTTATGGATTGTTTGTTTGATATTTGTTCGAAAGGATTGATACAGGTTGGGGTGAAAAAATGTAATATAGTGTTTTGATTAATGTTTTTTAGACCGATGAAAGGGAATTCCTCGCGTTGCAAGAGGAGATCGAGACGAAATTAGCAATGACCGACGATGCAACAATGAAAGAAATCAAAGGCTTGGGTGATCGACTTTTCGGTTTAGAAAAACTAATGGTTGACGCAAAACGTTACGTTACCGAGCAGATGAGACTGGCCGAGAGTTTTCAGAGAGTAAAAAAGCTACAAGCAAAATTTGTAATAGAAAAATAACTTGTAATTGTTTCAGAATCAAAGTCGAGCGAATCAGGTCAAGGAAACATCGGTGTTGCCGGCTCTTTGCGCTACTCATCTTCAACAGCTAGACGTCCTTTTGGAAAATCATAACCGTTTGCGCGATATTACGCGACGTTGTATCCTCGCTAAAGATGAGCTTAGTTCTAATTTATATCACAGACTCAAATGGATTGTGTTCATGGAAGATAATTTATCCGAATTCGACAATAAATTAGTGTTTCATTTTCAAAATTTGTTAAGTTTGCAACGACAATTGGAGATTTTGCAACAAGTTCACACAGCACCAACGATTTACCTTTCGTCGATTGTCGAAGTTGTTAGAAGACGGAAAGTGTCGCAGGCTTTTTTATTATGGGCTTCTGATGTCGCTTGCCATTTATTAACAATATACAATGAAGAAATCGCTAGGCGGAAAGATTTTCAAGCTCAAATCGAGGGTCATTTTCTTAGTAGTTTATTTCCGGGAATGGAAGATTTCCCTCCTAGTTTTGCTACGCAAGCACCGAGTATTTTCGATTCTAGTTTGCCAAAACTTACTGAAGAGGATGTAGATGAGTTAAGGCGTGTATTACCAGATTTAGTCGAGTGTCTTCAAATACCTGATACTTCAGCTGTAGAAAATTATTTCATGCTTAAAGACTCTAAAGACGATTTAGATAAAACTACGAAAACTGTCGAAGATAAATTGATTGAAGTTGTTGCAGAAGTCGGGTTAGCTAGTAATTTAGACCAGACGATGTTGAAAGCTATTGAGAACGAACCGCAACAAACAACGCCTCATGGACTTCCTCATCTTAAAGATCTAGACAAGTAAATTGATAATAATTGTGACATGWAAGAAATTTTATAAAAGTAAATTGTTTCTTTTTAGGGGCTGCGAGTCGGAGACAGACACCGAAGAGTTCGAGAAAGTGGGCCAGAGTCCATTTGATCTCCACTTCGATAAGGGAATTCCATCTTCGCGTCCGGGCACTCAAGACGCCTCCACTTTGACCGAGGTTGGTGAACGTAGTCCTCTCCCTCCAAAAAAACCTCCCCGTACATTCCAAAAACCCCACATACAAACCCTCGACGATTCAAACACCCTCCAACGTACTTTGAGTATTAGTGGCAGTCAGAGCAACACCGAAAGCTTCACAAATCTCAAAAATCCTTCACTCGAGTCAATCGACGAACTCTCGTCGTTGAAAAACTTCAGTTCGAACACGGAAAGTTGTTTTAATTCGCATCATCAACAGATGCAAGGCTATTCGACGCTCTTGTCTCGTTCTAAATCGATCTCTCCTCACACACCGCAAAGCCCAAAAGATATCCAAGGAGAATCACCCAATTCACCTGTCATGGGCCACCAACAAAACGATTTCGTTAACGATGAGTTTTATATTGACGAAAGTTTACCRTCGAGTTTGAGTATTGAGACTGGGCAGAGTCAAGGCGAATTCGTTAAGCAACTAGACACTGCAAATAATGTTGTGGCCTTGTTGCAGGTACTTAAGTGATTCTTACAGTAAGACGCATCTTCCAGACACTCTTTAGTTGTTTCTAGACCTCTTTAGTCTTACGTTGCATGTCATTTTTTCTTCGTTATTATTTTGTTTTTTACCACTGAATCGAATTGGGTAGACAATTATGACTACTACAAAAGAGAATGATCTTTTTCCTATAATTTTGTAGGCTTATATTTTTATATGTAGGTAAAGCTACGTTCACAGATTTTTCTCAACTGTTTCACTTTTTAAAATCATTCTCATTTGTAAATTAGCAAGTTGGTGGTCCAAATTACTCCCGAACATATCCCTACTTTTATTGCATGTTCGTCCCTTACACACAACCGTATTATTTAGTTTAAATGTAGACAGTTTGTTTTTTTTTAGGATAACTTGCAAATTTCGAGGTCAGAATATGAGAAACTCCGTACGGTTCTTATTCGACTGTCTCAGCTGAGTCGACAAGCTTATACTAATTTGAAATCTGAGTTAATTGAAGCTAAAAATCATATACTTTGTGAGAAAGTCTTAGTTGAAGATGCTTGTGGCAACCTTAAAACCCACATAAATAACATAATTATAGAAAAAGACAAAACAGAACGCGAAATAATTCAACGTTTGACTGTTGATCACGAGTTGGAAATAAGCGATTTTCGGAAAATTGCTCAGTCAAAAAATGAAGAAATTAAGGGTTTGAGAGACGAAAATGCCCGATTGAGTACCGAATTGAGGAAAGTTTCTCAGRAGAATTTAGAATTGAAGGAAAGATTGGAGGCGATGGCTTGCAACAACTCGAAAGAAATGGAGGATTTGAAGAAGAGAATGGATGAGGCTTTGCTTGAGAAAGAAAGGAATATGAAAGAAGAGACAGAGAGGCTTAAAAGCGAGTATAAAAGCGAAATGGAGAATATTAGAGCACGTTTTAAATTAATGACGATGGAGAGGAGTCCGTCGGAGAATAGTTTAGAAAAGATAGAACGCGGGGATTATCCAAGTATTACAAATCAAGAGGCACTTTTGCTTCAAATGACGGAGAATTTTGAATCAGAGAAAGAAGTGGCTGTGAGTGATGCTATCAGTAAGGAGAATCAACGTTGGCAGAAAATACTAGACGATAGGATAAAACAAATGGAATGTGATTTTGAACAGGAGAAAACTTTTCTTATTCAAGATATACAAAGTAGAATTCAACAAGACCAAGAAAAACAAATCAATCAATTAAGGGAACAGATTAMTAATTTAAATTTGGAATGTATTAAATATAAGGATACAATTCAGCAATTGGCAGAGTATCGGGAAGAGAGTGATTGTAATGAATTAATGCGAAGGATTGATAGCTTAGAAAAAGAGAAAACTGTTCTTAAGAATGAATTAGAGAAAATGAAAGTTGTCGAGGTTCCGACCATGGCTGCTTCAGTTGCTGTTTGTGAAGGTATTTTTTTAATTTTGTTTTTTGTTTTTAACTAATTGTGCTAATTACTTTTAGGTGCTGCAGCTACCACGGATGCTGCTACTAGTCCGGTTAAAACGAGGAAACGTAGCGAAGCCTCTTCACCAAGAGCGGGGAAACTAAACATAGATTCGTGTAAAGCAGGCGATTTAGTATTGGTAGTTTGGGACATACAACACCAAAATTTTAAAATATTACAAGAGAGTAGTTCTTTATATTTCCTTAACGCCGAATGTCTTGAATCTCTTGGCTTGAAAGTGGTCGATGGACAACCTAATAAGCTTTATTGTTATGCAGAAGTTGTTGAAAAGGAATACTGTCATGCTAGAAAGGTAATTTAAGGAATTTTTACTCCATAATTGAAGTGGAAGCATGCATTTGGGGGCTTTCTGCTACAATGCAAGTACTGCAGTAAAGGGGGGCTTTATTAATATAATTTAAGCATGTAATATTAAAAGAGTCGCTTACTAACCTCTCGTAGATCATGTTTCCCTTCGGTTATTGAAGATTGTTTGGAATTTTTTTAGGACGAAAACTGTAGTGTCGTTTTTCAGCCTGTCAACCGGTTTAGGGTACCTCAAGGTACGAAATTCTTCCGCGTGAAAGTGAAACCGCCCCCTTCAGGTAAAGAAGTACCTTCGACACAATTTCAAACACCTAGTGCTGCTCCTCAAGCGAGTCATATGTCGCAGAGTCAGACGACTATGTCGCAAGTGGTGGATATTATTGCGACGGCTGGTCCTTCGCATTCTTTACCCTCGAGTCCGTCAAAAGCCAGTTGGGAGAAGTCGGGATCGCAGGAGGCGACGATTCCCGAAGAGAAAGGTGAAGATTCGACGATAGCGCCGAGTGAGGATAGTGGAGTGAAGGTCGATGAGGATATAGAAAAAGGAACAGAATTAACGGAGAATTACCATATTGATAATCACAGTATTGATCGGTAGGTCTCGTTGGTTATTTAGTTTTTTAGTTTCATTTTTCAGTTCAGTTATTAAGGTTTTTGTACATAATTCACTTATGAAACCGACGAATTGTGAGATTAAATTTATGTTATTTTGTAGTGTGATTCGTTTTTAGAATCTGATAGTTCCATATCAAAATTCGGAGAGTCGTAAGCAGAAAATTCAATCGTTTTTTTCTTTACATTTCTAATCACGGTACAATGTTCCTTACTTTAATGACAAGAAATTTAGTAGAGGGCATTAGAGGCGATAATTAAGTAAAAAATATAATATCATCACTCATTTTAATACATAGTATGAGATAAGTTTTATTGACAAGTTTGTAAATAGGATGTATTTCTTACAGATCGCAAATTTGTGTAGTAGTATAGTAGACCCAGGTACTTCATAGATTTACTAGGTAAGGTGAAAAATTGAGTGGCCTTTAATGTATCATCACTTAGAAAAGCATCCCATACTGATGCAGTATTCATTTAATTCTAATCTAGCTCCACTGCAAAGTTATTTTACTAACTGTTACTGAAACTAACAGTATTCGAAATTCCATTATATCATTGATTTAATTAAAATAAATTATTACAGGATTGAAGAAAATTGCTGCTTACTGCTCTCCCCTCAAAAGTAAGAGTTTTCCTTAATTTGTGTTAATGTTAGTAATGAATTATTTTATGTGATATTTTAATATTGTAAATAAAGCATTAGTCCATCACAACTATATATGTGATTCTGTGGTTGTTTTAGTAAGAAATGGGTATTGGTTCAGGTTACCGTTTTTGTTCATTATGTCAGTCCAGGATTCAAAAATTGTATTGGTGACAGAATATTTATTTTATTTATCTAACAATAAATTATTTTTTGCTTTTTTTCTCGAATATAATAAATATTCTGTCTGTATTATGGCCTTATGGATTATTGAATCAAAAATGTAGCTATTACTTTTCAAACTATAGAAAATAGTCTACTTTTGATATTTATAAATAATTTATTTAATCATATATCCATCTCACTACTTTTAAAAACTTCAATCGCATAAATAGAATAAGTACTAGAAAAAAATTCAATCACAAATTATGCCCATTTGTTTAGTGAGTTTTTTTGCAGTTACTTTGTGGCGTGATGCAAGAGAATGACTTTTATAACTGAAACGCGTTATTGACGATTTTGTTTCGGTTTAGATTTGCGTTGATGAATAGATTAGTGTATGTGTTTTTAAGCTTGTATAAGTGATTTTTCTGAACATTAGGACTAAATTAACGTAACATTTACAAATTTTTTATAAGGAACGCAAGTGTGCAATAAATAAATATATCTAAACATATATACTTCGCATTTATTACACACGGGACATATCATTGCACACTTGGAGATAAAAAATTAATGAGCTAAACACAGTTGAGGTGAGTTACAGGTTTGAGGTGAGTAAAAACGACCAACAGCAGAGGCATCAACGGCTGTTTTACTTTCGTTATGAACAAAGTTACAAGAATTATGCAAGAGAGAAAGTTCGGTGGTTTGTTCAAACCTCCTTGGTTCAAACAGTTATTAATTTTTTTAAACTGATTTTTCTTTGTCATTGTAATACGTCGTAAAAATAAACATATCACTTTATTTCGCTCTTTTAAATATAATCAATAGTATCTTCCTATTGTATGTATAGAAATTTTAAAAGTGTAAAGTTCATTGTAAGTTTTGAGATGCATTACACAATGCTGCTTCTTCACTGTCTACATTTTAAAGGAAAGAACGGGTGTGAAWTTATTTCGAAAATTGTATCACAAATCTATTTGTTTATTTATACATAGTATATACAATGTGTACAACAATAATACTCAAACATAATGAAGATCATTGAAAGCATAAGTGTACAAGGCACTCAAAAACGTGAAAAGACTGCCTAACTAGTTATTGATGATGTGTAATTAGATCGAAATTTTCGTGACTGTAATGTGAATTACTCGCACCTGGTACACAGTTATTAATTCGGAAATCGAGGTCACCAAACATGGCACTGTCATTGATTTTACTATTATCATAAGCTGACAAAAAATTATTATAGTCCGCGTATTGACCCAAATCGATGTATTTCTCCTGGTAATTCGACTTGTACGTTTTCGAATTTGGAAATGTTTCAAAATGTTGCATACTTTCGTCAAAGTAGACTTTATTATCGGTGATGATTTCGAAATTTTGCGTTTTGTATTCACTGTCGAGCATCGTTTGCTGGTAGTAATTCGTAGTTTTTTGTACACTATATGATAATTCGTCTATTTTTGCACTTTCTACGAAGTTGTTTTGGTTTAATGAAGGAACTAGGTTGTTGTTAAGACTTAGAGTGTTATCAGGGGATTGACTTAGATTGAATCGACTGCTGCCACTGTTGTTGCTGTCATCGTTGATCATGGTACCGATATTTTGGTTCCAGTACTCTTCAGATTTAAATTCTCGATGTATGGTACCACTTCCTAAATCCAGAAGAGTCGAAGGCGACCTGTTAAGGTCACTCTGAGAGTTGGCCACAAAATCGGGTTTGATTGGTTGATCCAACTGGAAGATTTCTTCCGGTTGGAACAAATCAGCAGRAATGTTTGTAAAATCGTACTGCTGATTGAGAGTGACTTCAGCAGGATAAGATTGCGCTTGTGCCGGTTCCTGCGTCCAGTACGAGTCTAGAATCTGCGGCTGTTGATATGTTGGTGAATGAGGGTTGTATTGTTGCAAAGTGGTGGGAAGTACCGGCTGATAATTACAAATACACTCAAAAGGCGGACAAGAACAATAACCTGCAACGGTACTACTTAAATCACCTTGTTTCTAATTAAAATTTTATTACCTTTGTCTTGGTCCGCAATCAGTGGAGGAGGGTTGAGAGTACGCGTTGAGGTCAGATCACGACACTGACGTTTCGGTTCTCTCAGCGACATCAGCTGGAATAAAAATTACAAGCTCAATAAATTGAGTTCTTGAACGTTGCTGAGGGGTCCAATAATGAGAGGTTTGTCTAACACATGATTAAGCATCAGCAATCACYAATATTTCGATACAAATTGAGTTACGACTGATAAATCGACCACACGTATGTAATTATATGGTGAGGCCGACGATTTAAGAAGAACAAACCGGTAATTAATGCTAGTATCCGCTATGAAATGCTGCATTGACAGAAACATATGTCTTCTTCGCTTTACATACCAATTTAATTAAATATACATTTCCGTCTGTCTTGGGATCATAATTCTTTGTTCGGATGATGTCATCAGAGACAATATAGTAGGGGAGTGGAAGGTAACACGAGCAGGGCGTTGAAAACTATGTACCATGTACACGACTTTACAAATTTTTATTATCTAACAGCGAATAAATATTCTCAGTTACAAATTATTTTATCAATAAAATCCAAATGATATACAAGTACAAAGRGAATGTCGGTAACCGGCATTGTGTGCTCATAGAAGATTTTGAAGAGGATTAATAAATTGAAGAAGAGGGTTTTTTAAGGGGAACGATTACAAAGGATCTACATGGATATTGAATGAAATTTATTAACAAGCACTTCTGACGAGTGATWATTGTCTTAAAAATTGCGTTACAATTTATATAGTTCTTTCTGAAAATATTTTGAAATGTGTTTCAAGAATGGAAGATGAAACATATTCTGAATGAAGCAAATATTGTTGTTGAGCAAGTAAATTTACAAAAAGTAAAATAACTTACAGATGAAGTGTCAATTTACAACATTTTTGTGAAATGTAATAATTCTATTTTTAAAACTTTGTGCAGTCTCTGCTTAAGATTGTCTTGAAATTGTCAATTTCTTTTATTTTTACTCTATAAAAACTTTTTCTTTATTTTTCGTCATGAAAAGAGGAAATAAAATAATCGATTTTTTTTACGTAAAACTTATTTTAAATTGAACAAATCACTCTATTCTAAGTGTATAACAAACAAAATAATGAATTTTTTTATTAAGCAAATTTTTAAAAAAAATTAAAATTCAAAATTTTTTGTCTAAAGAAATTTTGATTTCTATCTCTCTTGAAGATAAACTGTTTTTTTTTCGTTGTTTTGTGCTTCTTAATTTTATTAAAAAGAACTAATTTTTTATAAAGAAAAATTGTAATTATCTTCCCTTAAAAATAATAACTATTTCGAATATGTGATCATTTTTGTTTTTATTTTAATAATAAACTTGTCCATTTTTATTAAGAGTAAATTCGAATCCAATTTAGYCGACCATATTGGCTCCMATTTTTCGCACTCACCTTATTACCGAGCGCTGCCTCTTTCGCCAATAAAACCGCCAATCCTCTGACCCTTCTTCCGCTCCCCAGACTCCTCCTCGCTTCAGACGTGCTTTTAGCTTCCGGTCTGGGATGATCATGCACTCCCTTCGCTTGAAAAAAGATCGCATGGTCGGTGTGTCTCCAGAAATGCGTTACTGGGTACCCGCAGTGCCCTCGACAGGGTAGGATCTCCAGTCTCCCGGTGCACTGCCGATTCGGACACGGCTTACCTACACACACCACGGTGAAAATTGACTCGGTTTGAGGAGCGGCTCAATACCTATACCTTGTTGCTTCTTCCTGGCCTTGTCGCAGATGGCGGGTCGTAGATGCACCCGCTCGCCGTTGGGGAGGGTGCAGCGCAGCGAGCAGACGAGGACTCCTAGACAGCTTTTCTTGAGGATGTGCACGTTGTGGTTGTTGGTGTTCCTCATGGCCCACCCAGAGGAGTGCCGTTTGGCGTCTTCGTTGTCGGCGCGGTACACCAACCGGCAGTGGCCATCGGCCCATTCGGAGAACGAGTCAAACTCATTGATGCGGGGGATTGCACTGTCGTTGATGTCCCAGTCGGAGGATGACGAGGAGTAGACCCGGCACGACATGCCAGGGGACGACGGGGTATGCCTGCAAAGCGCCTGGTTTGGGACATTTTTTCAACTAAACCATACCTATCTTATAATATAACATAGTGGATAATTTAAATTTGTGTATATCGAGAGTCACCTAACATTATCTCGTAAGTGAAAAATGACAGTTTTTGGTAATTCTGCAGTAATATAATATTTTAAACATTTAGTTAGGTAAATTACATTGTTGAAGTATAAAAAGAAAACTGCGAAACTAGGAGTTACGAGGAGTATATGCCATATTGACCTCSATGGTTGAATCGAATTTATCGTAGAAAATGTTATTATTAATAATATTTAAATAATTTTCTGTAAATTTTTTGAATAAATAAAACTGAATAAATTTCATAAGCATTTTTTTTTTTGATATAATAATGAATGTTTATTTTGACATACTTTTTGTAAGGATGATTCTAACTTGAAGTATATCCTTTACAACTCTTGGCTAAGAGAAAGATAAAAACTTAAAAAAAATTGTAGAAAACATTTTGAGAAACGCCAAAATTTTGCTTAAAAAAGAAGTCAATAGATTTATGAAATCAAATTCTATTAGCCAAAATCATTATTTTGGAAAAATTTTAAAATTGCATTTTTTTGCTAAAGAAATTTACCTACTATATCAAATTTTCACTTCTGTTTATATGTACAAAATTTTAACAATTTATGTGACGTTTTTATTTTAGCAGAATAGAAATGTACATTAATTTTAACTGCGTCCAGAACTTGTTTATTTCGTTTTTATTGTAACAAATTTAAACAAGTGATAAAATATTCAATTTTAAGATGAAAGGTTCTTTTAAACATGTGTCAAAAAATTCAATGAAAGGGAGCTACACTCTCTGAAAGGGGCACGTTCTTCAATATGTTTTTCTCAATATTTCAGAATAGATAAAATTACAAACATTGTATGTATAATACACTATTAAACAAGTTCAAAGATCAAATTTTGAAATTTTTAGTGCTAAACTGGAGGGGTATAGGGTAACAGGAATTTAATTTTAAATTTTTATTCTGTTTATGGTAACATCATTTTTAAATTAATTTTACTCAGAAACGGTAAGTTGTATTGAAACAACCCAAGAGACCTCTTTTTTCTGAGAAACTATGGAATTTAGGACTTGTTGCTGAAAGTGTCAAGAAACTACAGCCAAAATAGAGTACTTTGTACCCTATACCTTCCCAGTTTAGGACGCCCTTGATTAAAAATTTCAATATTTGATGTTGGAGTTCGTTTAGGTGTACCTATACTTAAATGTTATCATTATCAGGTGTACCAAATTTTGTAATTTCATCTAAAAAGCCTTTTTGAGATCCGGATTAGATCAAAATAAACAATTTGGTGAGTTTTTCGACATTTAGTACTTTCGTTTCTTATTAGTTTATAGTAGTTTTTCGTCTTGCGTGAAGCGCGGAAGTCAAGCAGTTTCTAATCGTTTAACAATAATAATTAACTATTATTTGTTTAATATTGTAAAATAATGCTCCTAATTATTTCAGCACATTCTTATTGCACATAATCTTAATTATAAACTCATTTTTATTGTTGAAATAATAATTAGGTACCTATTAATGAACAATGAACCTTTAAACTTGGAGTTTTACGCCTATTTTTTGTWACAAAATTTGTATTCAATATTACAATGTGGTTGTTTACACATAAAATTAAAAAGACGATATTAACTATTTAACCGAAAAACAAATAGAATTCATTCATTGTGCGTGTGCTTGTTTAGTGGCTTTTTTTATCGGTGAGGTGTACGTCCTCGGTCACCATAGGCGGATGGGTAATAATTTGATTAAATTGACTAAAATAGTTATTTTTTAAAAATTTTTTATCATGTATATGAAGTTTATTCTCTTAGTCCATATAAGTAAGTATAAAAAAAACGTTAGTGCTACAGTAGATTTTTTTCTGAAATCATAATTCTTTATATTATGTATAAATTTTGAAAACTATGCAATCTATATTATACAATATTACACTTTACGGACCATTTTGTTAACTTTACGGACAATTGCAGAAAAAAAATAAAAAAATAATAATGAAAATTAAAATTAATTATCAATGTTGACAAATAAAGAATGAAGAATTGCATCAATTTTTCATAGTTTTATTAATGCAAATACATAAATGTTCTTGTGCAACTCGTGCAATTATTTATTTTATGAAACGAATTCAAAATATTCTACTACATTTTTTTTTTACATCTACAACAAAAAAATTACCAGAAGATAAATTTATGACATTTTGTACTGTAGCTGCTGAGCTTTTTTGTGCTTTGCGAGCGTAATTTCTTGGCTAAATATAGCACAATAAGCGGTACGTCGTCTTATCGCACGTTGGGGTCTCCGAAGACAYACGAGGAATTTCCTCGTATATGAAATTGAAAAGGTAATTGAGGGGTTGGCGATCAGATTAGATGAAGAATTTGTGCGCGGGAAAGATGAATTTTAATAATAAATAGATGAACGCACAACCCACACGATCTTTTGAATGTAAAATTAAAGCGTGTAAAATCMACTATAATAAATTTTATCTTACTAAGTTATCGACTTCTTGGTGAATCGSTCGTAAAGTAGCCCCGGGCTTTTAGTTATTAAACAATCGTAATTTACCGTTGTCAATAGGACGGTAATTATCATGTTCGATTAATTATAAGATATCTGATTTTACACTCGTAAATAATTCACCAGTCAAGAATAGGACTGCACCGGACTGGATATACGAGTTCACGCACTTTTGTTTCAGAATCTTCCGTTCTTATCTAGAAATATGCGAAAGGAAGACATTTTTTATAAATCATTTTCCTCACTTGTCCATAAACTAGTTTTATTTAAATATTCATCTAGTGAATGCTAAASCTGTCATTGCTCATTTCACACCCATCAATAGTTTAAAAGATACTTACAAAATTACCATATCTCCGGAAATGTCCGAATAAGATCCCAAAGTGGTCAAGCTGTGTTGCTGAAACTCTTGAATCACCACTTGTTACACATGAAAATGAATTTCAGTACGTCACAGTTCCGGTTTGTTCGCATGAAACACACCCTGTTGTTAGAAAGGTGTAAGGATGACTGATCCTGAAAACGCATGTTCATTCCTGGCAATAGAAAGCCACTCCCTCTATCCCTTCTCCGGGAATCTAACGCTTTGCCAACCAATAGGAACCTTTTCTATTTCAGGAAACACCTCCCGGTTTTCAGTATCTAACACCTGATACCGGTGCGTAGGATGATTGGCGGAGGGCTTAATGAGAGTGGGTGTAGCGTAAAATATTCATATTCAGTTGAATTTCTGCGATTCTTGGTTAATATAAAAATGTAAGAATTGTGTGAGGCAGATGACAACGACACATTAATGCGAATTTAATAACGAAGGGAAAAAATTTCTTAATATCATGAAATTGTAWGGCGGTAATGTTGGCGGGGGATTGATTGTAATGGCTGAAATAATTGCGTTGTTGCTGGATAAATATTTTAATTAAGAAATTAATTGGTGGCGATCTTGAATGAAGCTGATAAAAAGCTCATAGTCGGGTTTCATCGGCGTCTAATTAAGGAAATGATAAAATTTGCTATTTATGAAAAATAAAAGTGCTGAAGTTGCTGCCAATAAGTTGTTTCACCTGCTAATCCGAGGAAAAAGCGGCGTGGAAGGTATCATTGATTTGAAAAGTAGTAGAGTGTGTAGTTGCATTGGCGACCGGTTGGTTTGCTTAAATTAATGCCAGCGACTATTCTCAGTGACTGAAAACTCCAAGAACGCTATCAAAAAGCAATAGACTTCACTAAGTATTTCAACTCTAATTGCACTTATTTTACTTAATGGACTTAAATGGGTGCCTTATTATAACTCCGAGAATAATTTAATTAAGGATGCTGCTAATGGTATCAAAATTTAACTCGATGAGATTTTGTACATTTGCAATTTTAGGCTTTTTGCTTGTTTTCAACACTGAATGCGGGAGGATCGGCAAATTGCTAAAGTCCAAGCTCGTAAAATATTTGGTTTATTGCAAATTGGTGTTTATCGAATTGCTCGTAAACATTTTTCTGACGAATTATGATAATTTTTACACCATTTAAATGTTGCTTAATTACTAAATTAAGCCAGGCCTAATAATTGCATCAGGTGTCACTTAAAATAATCTTTTTCGGAATGACTCGTAGAAGGAATTTCAGATGCGGCAGCTTTTAAGGATAATCGGTAATGGATTTCAATGGCCACGTATAATTTTATGATAGAAATTTAGGTTTCTAAAGAATATTGGTCGAYAGCGTTGCTGACAACAGCGATGATATGAAATAAAATCGATTAAGGATCAAAGCGGTTCGCTTGATATAAAAGCCATAAACTTATTCTCAGTGTTTAATAGTGACCTGTAATAAAATTTTTGTATTAAAACAACAAATTTGAATTTTTTCAGTGAAATCGATAAGTAGTATTCCATTCATGGACAAATTTAATTTCGCTCAACGTTTTTATTGGGTTCATTTTAATTTCGGTTTGTTTTAACACTAAAATTATTATGCTTGCCTTGTCTGTTTGCTTGTTACTTTTGTTGTCAAGTTACTTTAGAGATTTTTATGCAATAAAATTATTTAAATTGTGTGGAAGAATTTGCTAATATTTATTTAATTTAAATAAGTGMAGTGACAAAGTTACAGGCTTGTTTACTCAGAAACTTTTTTTCTTTTATAGACCGGCGCTTAATTGCTAACTGAACGCATCTCAATTTACATTAACGACTTGATAACTCCACTTTATTACCGAATCGATTTTAGTCTTTACAGCGCAATAAGTGTAATCAAAGAAAGATAAAAGTGCGCAAAAATAGAGCGTATGCTTTCAAAACAAATTAAATTTTTCTCTTGCCGCATGTACATAGTATCATTATATAACAATGTATGCAGCAGTCCTAATTATAATATATGAAACTAGTAAAATATTTCACTTTTATTATGATTAAAACACTCTTTATTTGCCATTAGCTCCGCTTCATTACACAAATTACTTCGAACATTGTATCTTTTAATAAATTAAATCAAGATTATCAAAGCGACGGTTACAGGTTYATCTATTTTACAATCAAAGTTTCCAAATCATTATTAAATAAATGTCTTTTAAATTACCTACACCGTCTTCATGTGTTTTAAATTTTACATTGTCAGTTTGTCACGAGTATTAATTTAAGATATCTAACTTTTCAATMATTTTTTTTTAAAGTAAAGGTAAGAGATTTTTTGTATAGTGGATTTATCACTGATGATGCCCAGTTTATTTGGCGAAACACGTGTCAGTTTTTTCAATAAAATTTATCTTTATTGAGCCAAAGTACGGACAATTTTTATTTCTGTAGAAGTTTAAATGTAATTATTATATTTACATTTTGTWATTTTTGGATACATTTTTTAAAGTAGCACCAATATTTAAAATGCTTTTTTGGCCTCCTGACATGTAAATGTCAAATTAACGTACAATTGACACCTATTGAAAGACTGTATTTASAGTCGCCTGGGCATTTTACGCACAGACGAGTGTGAAGTGACAGTTTTACCGCACGGCCAAAATTATCTTCATAGACATTTATAAAAAAAACTGTTTGTAAGATGATAACATTTTTAATAAAACGCTCTACACACAACCTTTCAATCTTAGAACTCTTTTTTCTTCACACCACTTTATAATTATAAACACATTGTACTGGGCTTCATACCTTGCTCGCGATTTTTCTGGCAATAGCTCGGTTGTAACATTTTCTGCAGCACTTCTGATTTCTGGTGGGGTACACATGGGGCTATTATCGCTCGACATTTTGAAGCATAAATTCACCAACAAGACAACGATAACAAAACTTTGTGTCTGAGACGTTTTTGCGTCTTTTTTAATTGTTTGACATTAGAGTGCATAGCCACCGTGATATTTATTGTCAAACGTATTTATTTGTATTAATTCTGAATTTTGTAATTTGGATTTTTGTTTAAACGTCGGCCAAAAAGCTTAATACAAATCTTGTGCGTTAACCATTTTACAKTGCTCAATTATTAAAGCACTCCGCTGCGCGTCGTGCTTCAAATTCATTTCGCACTGTAAAATGTAAGTTACCGCACACGAATGTAAATAACTATTTAGATGTAAAAGAYATTTTACTCGGTGATTTATTCGAAATGATGTGATCATATTTTTTCGTCTCCACGGCAAAGAAATCCTCTGGAATGAGTCGAAGCTATGCGAAAATCCTCGTTTCAATAGGCATAACTATCAGAATACCGGAGTTCCAGGTGGTGGTGATGGGCAGGTATGGAGTAGCCGGCCGGGTGTGCGCCCGGTCGTGAGCCGTGGACGTGTGGTGCTCAGGCACGAGCTAACAGTTACTGAACGGTTACGTTAGGCAGACACCCGTATCGGTGTCCACGTGCCAAATACTGGATACTGACTGGATAATACGTCGCAGTCGGCGGCGACGTTAACTTGTAACGAGATACGGCATCTTCGAGGAGCAGCCACAGGTCCGTCTTTCACTTTTACGGCCCCGTGGGTGGTCCCAGGCCATTGTGTTAATGAAAGGGTTCGTCTCGCTCGTTTGATGACACTAAATCAAGAAGCGCAACGATTTTTTCCGGGTTGTCAGCTTCTGGGCTGTGTTATTACGGAATATAGTTGTATTAGTTGTAAAGTGTGGCGGTGTGAGAGGGGCGACGTTTGATTTGTTATTAAATTAGTTGCGCAGGATAGGTTTAGAGGCGGTAAGCGACTTAGAAGAGAGTTTATGAGAAGTCGAAAAAGTGCTTCAGGTGACAGGGATTCTGATCAGATTTTATCTTATTTTGCTCGCTTGCTTGCTTACCGCTTCCAGATCGGAAAAATTTTAATTATTTATGTTTGTGTCAACATTACATATTATGTGTTTGTGGCATTTGTAATTACCGGCTTGGTCTATTTAATTCGTAGCTTTGCAATATGTAATTACATGTGTGACCGCTTTATCACTTTGAGCTCCAAYTGATAAGAGCAGAAAATGCGTGTGGCTAACGGCAAAAACGATTGTGCGAATGTTTGAATTTCTACAAATTATAATATTTACCACGCTTTTGAAAAATGGAATTATTATTAGTTATAACTATAAGACTCGCGAGAGAAATTGTTTTAATAAATCGTGCCAGTTGAAAGTTTCTCAAACTTAAAATTATTCTGAAGTGAGGGCATGTTTATTTATTCAGATAAAAATGTTTTAAAGCGTCTGATCGTAACTTCAACACCTCTGTATAAATTTGCTTGATGTAGAAGCACACGCAAAGAGGGAGTCCGTGTGAAATAAAGTGTAAATTAGCGTCGGAGGCTATGATTTGGTGAAATAAGTCTAATTTACACATCGTGTGTACGTTGCTTTCGCTGCAGGTAAGAAGCGTTAACTTACACSACCTAAGGCAGTAAGTAACTGTTGATTTAAACCATTCTTTTTGAATTAAAAATTAAAAAAAAAAACGAAATTTTTGTTTGATTTATAAAAATTTGGCTTATAATAAGTAAATTGTGTTTTTGTACAAGCAATCATTTTTTTAGTGTCAGGAAGGTTGAGTAAAAGCTTAAAAGTTGTGGGTTGTCCTTTCCGGCCAATAAAGTGGTCGTCAACTATACAACCCTCATTAGCGGCAGCAATGTAAACATTATCTTACAATCTGAGAAATCCTTCGATCCTTGTAGTGAAAATTCGAACAAACTCTCTTGAAATTCTCGGCATATCCCATCGCTCGCTCTGAAATTCCATGCAAATGCGGTCTTGGCTGCGTCGATCTCGGGAGTGCGCTGAAATGAATCGGTCTCTGCGGGAGGACATGTATGCATTTTTCTCACCTGATTTATCGCTGTTTGTATTAAATCTCATCCTCGCAGCGTCCAACACGATCTCGTGTAATAAAATGAGATTATCCCGCCTTTAGCGGCAATTTGAGATTGTTTCAACCAGCTGTGTTGGCCTATTAGCCAAAGGATGCGCACGATATTTGCAAAGCAACYAGGAATGTTAATCATCCCTTCGAGACGACGCGATGACGAGTTAATTTATCACGATTTTGTCATTGCGCACGGATTCGTGCATAATTTAGTGGTTGTCGAAGCTGAAAATGCTTCTTTACACTTACAATGCCTGACTGCTCATATAGTTCGGCTCATTCTTCCACCAACTCGACAAATAACGCAGTTTCTCTGCTCTTTAATTAACTCAAAATATTTGCCGAGTTGAGACAGTGTTAGGAAATCCTTGCTGCCAGAGGATGTCAAAAGTTTTCCAACAGGGGCATTCCTGGGATTGTTGCGGAAATTTATTCACTGTGTCGGGGACATTTTTATTACGCGACAATGTGTGCACATAAATTACGCGTAAACCGATTTTGCTCGACAAAAGTTTTACAATTATTTTAATTTATAGGCGTATTCTATAGTCTAGGAGTTGACACCTTGTCTACTAAACATGTTGCTCTTATTTCCCATCTCGCATTATAATAATGCTCTTACAGCTTTCAATCTAACGGTGCAAGTATTAATTTAAACAAAACATTGTTTAATTTGTTTATAACATTTTAAATAAAAGTATTTTAGTTCAATAAAATGCAGAACACAAACACTGTTTTTTTTTAACYTGCCATTAAAACGAAATCTTTTGATTATCAAAACAACTCTAGAARTTATTTTTGATCTCAGATTAWCATAAATGTTTTCAAATAAATGTGTTTAGAATGGGTGCCTGATRGACATTCTGAGAGCAAATCTAATTATTTGATAACCAAAAACATCATTAATTCATGACCGATAAAATCACACCGTTTTTTAAAAAATAGCATACGATCAAATTTGAACAAGTTTGCAAATATTTTTTTGTATACGCTTCCGAAAACAGCTGTTTTAGGGACACATTTGAGTCCCTAAAATGAGTCTTTTCCGGACTCAATAAAATAGTACGCAAAACGGTTATTTTAGGTACTCAGTCCCCAAAAACAGTTTTTGTGGACTAAAAAATAAAATTGGTTAGTGGTCACAATTTTTTTTAATTAGTAAGAGGTGTGAATTCGAGTTTTGGGAGCTTTAACAAAAAAATCTTGTATGCACCACGTACCAAAAGATTTTAGGTGACTCCTTTCATTAAAGACTGGGCTCCTACGTCGCCTCGTCATTAATTACGATTTGTCCCCTAAACCCTATTTTGCGTACTTGATACATAAATAGCTATTTGGTCTCGAGAACTATGATTAATATTTTTACACATTTTTGATAGATAGGGTACTTTATTTTTATACGGTATCTGTAAAATTTAACACGAAAACAACACAAAAATTTTAAGCTTTCAGAAATCCTGAAAAAAAAAGATAAATTAAGGTGAAGTCCATTAATATTAAGAAAAGATGCCAAATTTATTTATCTATTATTCAGAAATAAACACATTTTTTCTGCAGTATTTTTGATCAGCGCAATTATTTTAATTTATAGGCGTATTATAGTCCAAGAGTTGACACCTTGTCTACTTGTGCTGAAAACAGTAAACGTGTCAGATCCGTCGCCGTCGCGGACACATCGAAATAATTATGGATTAATCGAAGAATAGTCCTTAGACAAAAAGTTTTGAACATTATTAGTGCGTTAGATATTTTATAACTTTGTGCATTCTATTCTTTCTGTTTTTCTTCTTTTTATTTGTTGTATTACTAAAACAACTGGGTTTTTTTTTTGTCTAATCTAAGTGAGTCAGAAGAAGCCTCAAGGAAGAAGGATTAGTTGCAAGAAGACCAGCAAATGGCCCCAAATTGGCCAGAGAGCATCGAGTCGAGCGACTACGTTTTGCTCACAAACATGAGAATTGGGGTGTTGCTGATTGGAGCCGAGTTCTTTTTTTCTCTGATGAGTCGAGGTTTTGTCTTCATTCTCCAGATAGACGACAAAGAGTTTGGCGACGAGCAGGAAAAAGATTTGCACAGTGCAATATCTCAAGGAGTTTTGGAGGAGTTTGGAAGCTCGTACCAAATTAGTCATTGTAGACAGAGGAACAATGACTGCTGATAGGTACATGAGAGACATTCTGAAACCCTATGATGTGCCTTATGCACTATTTATTGGTGAAGATTTTATTTTGATGGACGATAATGCTCACACTGCTCGTATCGTGAACACGTATCTAGATGACCTAACCTAAATCTCATTGCACACATTTGGGAGATGGTGGGAAGAAAGATTCGACGCAGAGTTCCTGCTCCTGCAACTTTGAGAGAGCTAAGTGTGGAAGTATCCCAAATTTGGGAAGAAATTGACCAAAGAGCGATTGAACATCTTATTGAAGGAATGCCAAGAAGAATGGCAGCTGTAATACGTGCAATGGGAGGTAACACACAGTATTAAACTTAACTCTTTATTATGTATTAATTCAGGATTTAATGTTTTCGAAAAATTTTAATTTTTTTTGTTATTGAAAAAATTAAAACACTGTTATTTAATTTAAGCTGGCTTTTGTTTATACTTATTCTAAAATATTGCCGCCTTGTAGAACAAGAATTTTAGTTGAGAAAAACTAAAAAAAAATAATGGATCGAATTTTGTGCCGGTGAGTGTATTTGCATATCTTTTTATTTCTTATATTTGATTATTATATTGTATTTCAGATGTAAATTGTCGTTTTTTGTTGTTGGACACTGGGCTATGTTTATCTTAATTCTTGCCTTGGGATAGTAGCATCAAAAATAATAAATGACTGCTCACGTCCCATAAATTCCTTAAGTATGTATTTTTTCTACTATGCAACAACAATAACCGGCTGTATCATTACCGTCTATAATTAGGTTCATGATAGAACACGTGTAATACAATCTATTTAATTTTTAATAATGTTTCGATGAAGCGCGCATCTGATCAAAAGATGCAGTCATGTCGCACCTGCTGTTATTAAAAGATAGTAGCCGAACACGTTTACAAATAATATCAACAATCGCACAATAATTATATTTGCAAGTCGTCGACATGTTGAGAACCTCCGATCGTGAGAAAAGCAAAGGATGCGATTAAAGGAAAGGAATCAAAGGTTAGTCTCAAGCTTCGTTGGATTTGCAACTGTTAGTTCTCATGTTTACGCGCTTCTTCTGTTTCCTCCACACACGCCCGAAACTAAATACGAGAAAGCTCAAAGCTTTGGAGCTTTCTTCAAATAGGCGAGGGCGAGGCCCCGATTTAAAGCTCCCGCCTTCGAAATTAACGTCACATTAATCAATCTTCGGTCACAATGTTGCTAAATCAATCCACCCCAAATAAACACCCTCCGCATTTGTAAGAGAAAAAACTACCAGTGTCATTTTAATAGATGAACCCTCATTAGCTTTTTTTCCGTCGACAATTGAACATCAGATTCGAGCGTGTGAACGGTCGGGATTGTCAAGTGGGCCCTGATGTATTTATAACTGCTGACAATTAAAATATGGAAATGCGCACACTTGATTTCACCAAGCGGGGCTTTGAAAGACTAAGATATCAAATCAAGTTGAAAATGAAAGGGTGGAGATTTCGTAATCTTGTAATAATCCGTGTGATGCTTGTTCTCTCATGAAGATCGCATACCAACCGGCAGTCAACAATGTGAGTTATTTTAAAAGGCTCGGGAGTAATTTGACAGAAATAAAAATCCGATTCATTAAGGCRGGGAAACGCTAAAAAACTAATCAGGGGATTGACTATGGGAACATGTTTAGCAGAGCTATCATTAACTGGAATTATTACAACGATAACTCGAGAAAAAAAAACAAATTGGAACTATTAAGGGGTAATATATTTCTGTAATTAAAAGCAAAATAACAATTAGGTGAACTCAAAGAATCTAGCACGTATTTTTCAAATCAACGGCCTTCAATCAGATCTAGACCAGTTTTCAGGCTCAATCACTATCCACAGGATACTTCTAGTATTTTACAACTCTTGAAGCATACATGTCTTTTCGAAAAAAAATGTTAGATTACACTGATACTTTTTTTTTAACCAATGCAAGTTGTTGGCGTTTTAATTATTCGTTTCCGAGTTCCGAGCTACACTTGTTGATGTATAATTAAAATTACGTCTAATATAATTATCTCCGACGTTTTATACAGTTCAACAGATTGAGTAGATTTTTAACGACGCTTTGCAAGACTTTTACTTATTTTTAGTTTGTTATTTTCAGATAGATTACTGTTTAGCCTTAACTGTGTAATGGTTGAAGCAAGAGTAAATAAAGTGGCGATTTTATCTCGCAATTTGTATTAAAGCGTGCATCATGGGTGAAATATAGGAGCGTTATTATGAGTACACACTGGTAAAGAAATTGAGGCCTTAATAGGAACATTGTTTTATTTAAGAAGCAGCCGAGATAAAATCTGATTAGATTTAGATTTTTGCTAGTTTATTTTGTGTTTAATGCAATAAAAAATAGAGAGAGAGTTTCAACATTTTTAAATCATAATTTATTTCAAAGATTGAAAACAATTTGGTTTGTTTTATTTAATATAATAAATAACTAAAAATAAGGCACACGCCTTATTCTTAGTTAGTCTTCACGATGGATTCTTATGTGTTCTTGAGAAAAATAATCAAACTTTCCTACGAGTTAGTTCTTGATTTTCAATGTCAACAATTTGGTAAAAAAATAACATTAGTCCGGTCAAATTAGTCATAAAAATAGTGGTCAAATAACGAAAATTCCGACAGAGCTAAATTTTGGTGGAGACCTTGGGTATACCATTAGAAATAAAGTGTCAAAAGTCCCCATCGATCCCATGTGTGCTAAAAAAGTTATTCGGGGTCAAAGGTCAATATTTGACGTTTTTTAGATTTTTTTCGAAAACGGCAAGTTTTATCAAAAAAGTAGCTCA
>NW_025401068.1:7711512-7790242 GCF_015345945.1 Tribolium madens
AGTTCTGACGCACTCTGTATGTGCATACCATGTAGAACGTGACTCCTTCAACTTTTAGAATCGCGATATCTCAGGAATGGTGATTGTTAGAAAAAAAGTGTAARGACCATTTTGTAGATAATTTCAAGATCTATATTTTTTGTCTGGGCTACTTTTTTGATAAAACTTACCGTTTTCGAAAAAAATCTAAAAAACGTCAAATTTCGACCTTTGACCCCGAATAACTTTTTTAGCACACATGGGATCGATGGGGACTTTTGACACTTTATTCCTAATGGTGTACTCAATATCTCCACCAAAATTTAGCTCTGTCGGAATTTTAGTTATTTAAAATGTTTATTTTGACCGGACTACATGGGAATATCAGTTTTTGTGAATTTCACATCAAGGAAATTACCATTTTTTGCAATTTTGCTTTCTAGTTTCTATTTAGGGCATGCTGAGGCCGTTATATCGCCATTATTAATAAAAGAACAATTTAATGTTAAAAATCTTTCGTTATGAGAAGCTACCTCTGCTCTAATAAGTGGTATTACCATTTTTGCTGTTTCTGATTAATAACAAASCTGAATCAAGTTTTTGTTTGTAAGCCTTGATTGCTGTAAATGCAGTCATAAAATTCCCAGCGACTTATCACTGATACTTATTGTTGAGATCTGCCACGCGTCAACTGTCAATAATCGTCTAAACTGCAAGATGGATGGTTTATAGATGAACATAAACGTAGTAAAATCGCTGCATACGTTTCCGCATATTGTGAAAAAGTGAATAGAATATCTGACCACAACAATGACCTTAACAAGCTCAGGCCGTCTGTCAGTTTCCAAAATTAGAAATAATTTTAGGGAGGTAGCATCAAAAGCGCACAATGGAGGATATTTATTACCTTCTCATTTCCAGCGGATGCATATTTAAAAACCGATTTCGACAAACTTGGAGACATTTATGTTGAAATATTTGTTGGCATTTTAATGTTGATTAGCAAAAATTAATGGTGCGCAACAATAATTACAACTTTTATGTGGACATTAACAGCAAAAATTCGCATTTTCAACATTSAGTCTTCTTGTAAAAGTAAATTGAACGAGWTATCTCTGCTCGGAATGAGAAGTATTTTGACTCGGATAATGATTTGGTCGTTCGGTAAAATAAATGATAAAAATATTCAAATTTCCCACAGTAATTGCAAGTCACGCCAAAATTCTAGGATCGCTTTACCACAGACTTACACCAAGTAACAACAAAATTACAAGCACAAATAGATGAATATCATTGACATTGATTGATATACTATTTCAATAATGAATGGGGCTAGAATAGGGGAGAAGGTAGTTGCACTATCTAATTTTACTAAATTTCCACTGAAAACCAGCTAAATTTTTGAAAAATTACACAAATTTGGCTTTTGTATCACAAAAAGTGGAGTAATTAACAATTTTTACATTTTTAATTTAAAATTATAATAAGTGGCTTTACCTCGAAGTGTAAGCTATAAAATGAGAGGGATGTTCAATTGTCTGGCCCCCAAGGCCCACTTTGGTGGGAATTTAGTTTAACACCCGTCAGAGAGGGTGGCCAAAATGATTGAACGTCAGTTCCGATATGGCCTGATAATTTTGGCAGTTGCCTTTTGTGTGTAATTGGTATTATTGCATTAAATTGTGGGTAGCACGCTCGTGAGGTTTATAAAAAAGCCAAACCTTTTTTATGTTAATGGCGACTAAATTGGACAATATTGTATTACAAGTAATAAAAAATATATATAAAAATTGGCCGTTTGGGGCCAATTTTTCCTGCATTTTTATTTCTTCTAAGCCCAAAACAATTTAATCAATTAAGAGTTATAATAATTCGTTCACCCTCTCGTGAGCTAAGCTCGAAAAAATGTTTATTTGCATATGAATCAAAGGGTTAAATACCCAAGTCCACTTAAAAGTCACGTGTTGATGGTCATTTCATTTGCATAATATTGTTCGATATACAAGACAATACTCATAAATAATCTCGGCAGATGGGTGACATTTCTCCGATAATTCGTTAGTTTCTCACACGTACTAATCGCTTGCGTCACCAGAGGGATGGTCAAAAACCACCCTCGCAAACAGTCAAAATAGCAACGGATTTCTAAACGAGTAAATAATATACTGATTGGATTTACTCTGGGCACAAACATGTATGTTGTTACGTTGTGAAGAGCTTCAATACACGGCCGACAATACGTGTTTATGGAATATAATAGAGGTTTTGCCCCCAAAGTAAGGGTGAAACGATAAACCCACCACATACAATGTGCGTAATTATGCACGTATGAGAATTTACCGAATTGGCACGGGGGCATTTCTAACAGCTGATATTTAAATTGCGTAACAAAATATCTATTTTAAAAAACAAGTTCCAAAAACGTGCTTTTTTCTATTCAATTTTCTAATATTTTAATTTAATTTAACAATTTAAATATACAGGGTCAGTCACAGGAGAGTTAGTTTGAAAATTAATTAGTTTGCAATCAAAAATACCTTTAGCGTATGTAACTGGATATAATATTTTATTTAAATTAATTCAGTAATCAATGTGAGCTGGATGAAAATGAGTGAAGTCCTCAAAATGACAAGTAATTGTCTACTACTTCAAGGACTCTAATTTCATTTTCTGGGCCCAGTAGCAATCCTCGGACGGGGTCTTTTATTGGGGACCAATCTTGTCGTAACTTGGCTTTCAGTTTYTGAAATGTTTCAGGACCGGATGCATTCGATTTGGATACCTCTCAAAGTACGGAACTGCTGCCACAGGAGAATTTTTCTTGCATTCTCTATGGATTAAGAGCATGGCCACTTTTTCGTTATTTGTGTAATAATACATTGTATTAACGAAAATTGATTGTTACTTTTTAAATGTCAAATTGAAAAATATGCAGAGTATTCTTGGATTCAATTTTATAATTTTTAAAAATGAGGAAGCTAGACGTCTATGTAAATTGTATAATGGGTTGCTGCCCAAATTATTTCAGAAGTAACTCTCCTGTGACTAACCCTGTATGATTCATTTTTCATGAACTGATTTTATCTAACTAGAAATAAATTTACACAGATTTTATAAGCTCTTGACTAAGGGTGTTTTGCTTACAAAAGATTGTGGATTTGAGGTTTCTTTTGCTTTTGCTATCTTATAAAGTTACGATAAAGCTTTAAGAAAGTAATTCAAACTGTAAAGAAAATTCTTGTTTGCCTGATATAGTGAAATAATTAATAAATATTGCTTCCAAGGGAATAAAAACACAGTTCTGTTTTTTTATTACATTCTGATTTCTGTGTTTTGAAATAGTATATTACGATTGGGGTAGAAAATATGTCATTTCCTTTAAAGACCGAAGATTCAGATATCTGAACGAGTGACGCATTCTTGAGCTCAAGGGGTATCTTTATCAAAGTTTACTATTTTACAATTACATTGCGTTTAAATAATTTTTTGTAAATGTTGATGCATTTAGGTAGTTGCTATGCAAACAAATTGCGKTTTTTGCATTTGATGTGCTCGTAATTTTGATAATCTTACATGACTAAATTACTTCCCAACCAATCTAATGCCATATTTCCCGACATCCAAAAGGTTTGGAATCGGCATATTACGAGACATATTTTAAGGCTCGGATTATATGCAAAATGCATCTTTGTTACTATGCATATCTTATGTTTTTTGATTAAATAGGCCAATTGAAAAATGCTTATTTTGCATATTTTGGCAACTTTGTGCATATTTTAGGAAATATTGCATATTTGTGCATATTTTCTTCAAATCATAAATTTCAGTTCAAGTTAAAAATTAGTCAGTTTAAGAAAAAAGATCCGATTACAAAATATGTTAGTGTTTCCTTTTTTAATTCTTTTTTATACAGTGTGAATATAAAGTATGGAACCAAGCGTTTTTTTTTTAACCATTTGCCTCTAGAATATAATACTTAATAGATAAATTAAAGTAATATAAAAATGTGATCATATTTTGAGAAAAAAAAATTATAAGTGTTTTTTTATTGCTTTTCTTATTATTGTTACACATGGTAATAACTAGTTATTATCAATTTTTTTAATATTTACGTGTAGATGAAAAATAAATAATAAATTGTATCCTTATCTGTTTTACAAACATTATTTAACTATTTTTTGGTTGAAATACATGCAAACATAAAGACCCTAACAGATATTCAGACACAACCCAAAATACATTCTCAGATACCACTATGCATTAATTGATGTTCTGTTTGAAATTTTTTAAAGATATAAACATAGATACTTGTGATAGCTTTGACAATTTTTATAAATTGGAGTCCTACGGTATACCTTTGAGGGCACAGATTTATCCACAGCATTTTTGTGGCATTCTCTCTTATCAAGATTATGTCAGTTTTTTCGTCGTTTGAGTACGTTGAATTTAAGGGAAAAAAAGTGGAATTGTCAAATTTAATTAATGACCTATCAACAGTTACTTTGATTTAAATTTAATAATTTTATTTCAAAGGTAACAAAAGCTAAGTTKTTTGTAAGAATGTATTTTGGGTTGCGTCTAAAAATCGGTCGAGGTCTTTATTATAAATGACTCAGCCTGTATAGATTTATTGTTTTTTAGCTTATGATACCTAGTTCTATTTTCTGCACGAAATAATAGAATCCTTTGTATTATCTTTTTTTCTCATTTATATTTATTATGTTGATGACAGGTTGGTAAATTAACTGCAGATGGAAAGGTTGGTTGCTGCTGGTGATATTAAAATACAAAATTTTAAAAAATCTTAGCTTCATTATCGATAATAATAAGAATGACTACGTATAATATTCATCATATGTGGTCTGTAAAAGTAGAACACGTGTAAGAGTGCATTTTTAGTTAAGTTAATGATCACAAAGCAGATGCATCAAGATGATTAACATTAATTAATTAAAAAATTTTAAGCGTATGCAATAAAATTTTTCTTGTGCTTTTTTCGTTTTGTTAAGTCCGTAGGTACGACCGCCTCAATAGCCCATAAATCAAGCAACGAATAAATAAATAATCTTGCTTTTGCGGTGGCACATAAAGGTGTATATTATTGTGCAACCCCATTGTAAGGCATTGAGGTTTCAGTGTTTTATTTCGAGGTCCTCACTCTGACATAAACTGCTGCTTCTGTCTGCCGGAACATTAGCCTATGTTTAGTATCGGATGTCTCTTTATTATTCTCCGGTTTTAATTCTTGGATCAACGCACGTTTCATCATTTAATACTCACCCACGGTGTATTGAGTAATTTGCTTTGATGGTTATTTCTTTGACAAGCATTGTTGTCATGTTWCTCGTAAACATATTACTTCAGCGTTCGTTTTAAAAAAATCAGACGTAAAATTAAATATTAACCCTAAGCTAGACACCTATTTAAATAAAAGTTAATTTCGGTATTATCAACCAATCAGTGAGTCCCGCTACTTGTTAAGTTTAATTGAATGACTCATGTTTGGAGGGTTCACTTGAATCTACCCTCGCATAACATCACACACGTGGTCATTCCTAGGGTCTGGTATATTTATTAAGCGAGCGTTTATTAGGATAGAAAAGTAGTGACAGAGGAAAACTATCGGCGATAAGTTCTTTACGGTCTGCTCACTTATGGAAATTTTAAACCAGATAAAAAAAATCGTTATTTTAACGAACAAAGTCTCTTTGTTTGCGACAAGTTTCAAGGCAAAATTTAAATTCTAAATAGTGCGACAGGTCAATGATTGATAAAACTGCTCTTACGTTATTTTTGTGTTTTATTCAAATAAGATTGTAATAATATTTTAAGGAAATTTTATAATTTAATAGAAGAAGTAGAAACAGGACGATCTGTATATGTAGATATCCTACTACAAGTACTTGTCTTCATTAAGACTGTTGTAGAGAAAGTAATTTGCTGAAAATAAAATCAAAAAGTGGATTAGATGCAAATMGTAGTTAAGTGTTGATTATTAAAATAAATACTTTTCTCACCCTCAAGTGTGAGAATGTGTCCGAACAAATTGTAGAGTCACCACCTGCCAAACTTTTTACCTTGTAATTTACAAATAAGCTGTGGGACTTGTACCTAAATGCTTACTTAAGAACATAAGATGGCAATTGCAGTGTGACAAGTCTATTTGTTTTGCTCCCTATATAAGGTATCGTTCTTCGCGTTTACACAATTTTTGTTTATCACAAAAAACCGAAAACTATTTATAGACAAGTTAAGATGTCTTGTAACTATGTTAACTACGTGACGTAATTACAGTAGGCCTTTTGATGAAAGTGCAGCTTTATATCGGAGTCATTAAAGTATAATCATACGAATTAATTGCATCGCTACACTCTATTAGGGTAATTTTTGCCAAACAACGCTTTTTCAATTAAAAATTTTTAAATCGATAAACAATTAATTTGCTGCTAAGTGCCGAGAGCCATAATTAACTTAATCTATGCAAAAACAGTCTTTAAGAAGTAATTTATTAAGTTTCTCATCTCTAACAACAGATAATTAATGATGCATTTAAAACGAAATAATAAATAATGTCGTTAAGAGGCGTGCGATTCTGTTCAAGCTTGGTGCTTTATTTTCAGACGGTATATTTCTGACACGCCGGCAGCTACAAAAATTTTTGAGAAAATTCTCCAATATGTAGCAACTGGTTTCGCAAAGAATTATTGCCACGTCGGAAAAAAATTCGATCGGATGTTGTAAAGCTATCTTCTTCGCTTTATTTTGATTAATGATATGCATGTTCATTAAATGAAAATGTTAGTTTTTCTGTACAAGAAAAGAAAGCAAGATTATTAACGGCAGGTGGTTTGTATCACATTTCAATTAGAGCGATATTTTAATTTTAAATAGAGGTAAATTGAAAAAATTAGACCATTGAACTGTGTTTTTTATAAAACAGATTCTACTTTGAAATAGAATTTTTCAATTTTTCTCAGATTATTCAAAAACATTGAGGAACATTTGAGCCTACTGTTTTATTTAGTAAAATAAATAAATAATAATATACAAGGTGATTCTTTTAGAGCCTATATTAGAAACTTTTTAACTTCTAATGCAGATAGGAATTTAAAATTTACACAACCCAAATCGGTTAGTTTAAGTTCAGTTAAATTATTTTCAAAATGGCTGAACTTCCGGAACTACCTACAGTTGGAGACAGAATACTTTGGTCGTCACTTTTCTGACACTTAAATGTGATTCAAGCTTTAATGAATGACAATTTCAAATTAATGACAGCTATTATATCTTTCTATCAAAAATATGTACAACTTGTTAACTATGATTGACAGTAGCTAAAAATAAGGTTAACAGTTCTAAAGCATGCTTTACAATTTAATGTCACTCAAGTGACATTGACGACCAAAGTACTTTGTCTCCAACTGTACCAGAAATTGATTTTGATTTTCGTGATTATTTTAAAAACTGTAAGAGATAGGTATAGGACATGTTGATAAAAGTCGTTCTACAAATTGATGTACWTTTGATTGCCGTTGAGAAAATAGTTATTTCATTTGAAAAAACTGAGTTATAGCTGTTYGTTAATGATCATTATCAAAAAATTATACTAGCCTTGCAATTTGACAGTTGACAATTTTGAAAATTATAGAAAACTTTTCGAACCTTTGGTTATCGAATGTAAAAAAATATTCACTTATCGCAAAGGATTCAAGAGCTGTGATGTTTTGAATRAACGCGTKYAAATAAAAATTTTGACCAAAAAATTGACATATGTCAAAAACTATGACAGATAAGTACTAACAACTAGGTACATTTTACTTAGTTTAAAGAGGAGAATTTAAAAATGCAATAAAAATAAGTGGTTAGGTACTATTTCAAATTTCTCGTAGTTCCGGAAGTTCAGGCATTTTGAAAATAATTTAGTTGAACTCAGACTGGTTGATTTAGGYTGTATACAAAATTTCAAATTCCTATTTGCATTATATTAGGAGTTAAAAGTTTCTAATGTAGGCCCTTAAAGAATCACCTTGTTTAGTAAAATCTGATACATTTAGTAAATTCTTTTTCTAAAGATATATTTTTTTGTTGACAAATATCCKCTCTTCTAGAACTGCATAGAAAGTCATTGCTCTTTCAATTTCGGGGTTAATAATTTATATTAGTGCCAAGGGTTTGTTTATCTTTCGTCAAAATGCAACATACGGGTTTTCTCGTCCAAAATAATTTAATATTGTGTAAATTCCGCTCATAAATATTCAATACTCCAAACCATATTGCACAGTTAAAAATTCGTAGCGTGTAAATTTAATTGCTAGGGCAATTAAAGCCGTCKCTGCATATCATCGGAGTAGTGCGTCATCCTGCCATATCAGTGCATTTTATCTAAAATAGATGCGTTTTAGATCAACTCTAGATTAAGCTCGGATCTGTTGTTTTTGTTTCAAAGCATCAGCGGTACCAAATTGTTTTTTTTGCGTTTATAATAATTGTCATTAAGAGTTAATGGATGACAAAATTTATAGCTACTTGCGTTAAAATGCAAATAGGCAGTCCGGCAGCATTATATTCCTCGCGTTGTAAAACTAACATCACTCCAGTATAAATTACGAGTTTATAGTGGCCAATAGAAAAAAGACGAGACGACAGGTGTACTCGTAAGAGAATAAAACCAGTGCAATTCGGTTTTTTCCCTCATTATTGTCTGAATAGCTATTGGAGTGAGTTTAATGAATTAGCTCGTGGTGGCATTTATTTAGTACTGCTGGTCGCAGGCTTGTACAATATGTGCTGATGTGTATGTAAATGATAAGAGCACGAGGACATGTGCTGTATTTCAACAATCTCCCTGCTAGTGTTTAGGAACGCGCCATCTAGATCCTGCAGCTGACGTACAATTATGCTCCCTGAGCGAGCTTTTCTGTCCTTTTTCAGGCCGGTCGTCCTGTTAACAGGCAACAGAGAGGGCCGAAAACACGCCTGATTGATCTAAAATAGAAAATTACGCATCTGACACCGTATTCAAATTGCTCAATTAAATTAGTCATTTGTGTTTTACTACGAGTACTAGTCGACTAATTAGTTAAGCTTTGATCTGATCTTGTTTGTGATCCTGACACGATATAGATCTGGCGCTGAAAAATTCACTGAAGAAAAATACGTTCATGTCGTTTACAAATTGGCGAATGCCAGGAGCAATCGAAGCTAACTCTTTATGTTAATCTATAGACGTGTTTAAGACAAATTGCTTTATTTTCTCATGTTGTGTTACGTAAATAATTGGGTGTTTATTTCAGGATCAATTAACTATTACTGACAAGGTCGACAACAATTTTTGTTTGTAGCTTCGTGTTTGGAATGAAGAAGTGAAATTGCGCTATGTTTTGCAAGTTCAATTATTGAATAAAAGTTATATTAATATTATTCGTGTTTTGATATTTTTAACTGATATTAATTTGAATAAAGTGTAATTAATTAATGCAATCAATAAATTACTCACAGCCATTTTAATTTACTACGTTATCCCTGTATGTGTAATTAGTTGTTAAATTCTTAATTTGTAAGTTCTATAGGTATATTAACATAAAATTTTAGTACCTACATATAAAATAAAATAAAAACATGAACAAGTGAATTTAAAAAATTAAGTATGTATACAGGATGTCAATTTTAAAACTTGCAATCGGCAATATCTCTAGTATTAAAAAAGTTATTGAGAATCACTCAAAACCGTTTCGGTAGTTTTTATGGAGAATTAAAATGACATGGTAAGTGACGCTCCTCCACCCACCCTCCAAGCCACAGCTACCTTAAGTTGAAAATTTTAAATGGCACGACCCTAATTGCGACACATCGTTGGAAAGCCCATAACAAGAGCTTTTTAAAAACGTCATACAACAGCCTATTTGGTAACGCCATTTTTCCAATTATTCAAAAACGAAGACGTTAAATTTTCATTTTTTTAAATTTAAGGTAACATACCAGGAACATGGAAAAAATGTTAAAATTCTATCTATAAAAATTTCGAAGTAATGGATGTTTAAATTTTGCACCTTGACTCTATTTGTTTATTTTGAAAAAATAATTTTCCAAGTTCCAGGCTATTAGAAGAAGAAACAAGAAAGCTGTATCCTAAATTGTAACTCTGTTTAATGTTATTTGTGGCTTTTATTGGCAAAATTTTGTACCTTTACTAAATAATTGTCAAAAAACATATACAAGATCATCAGTATCATTAACTAGATATAAAAAATGTCAAATGTCAAAAAATAAATGTAAAATTTTTTTGACAGATGGAATTTTTTAAACATCTTACTTGAAATTTTTTTCTGGGGCGCGAGTTCTGAGTCACCCGGTATACTAAATAAAATATACCACGCATATTGATCCTTGTGTTTTTATACTTGATTTTATAAAACTTATCGAGGTAATAAGGAACTGGACAATTATAGTCTACTAAATTAAAATAATTAAAATGTCAATTGAAATGAAAATGTAAGATCTCTTATATTCCTGTATACAAGAAAAGTTGACTTTTTAATTAGTAATTTAGAACTAAGTAGATGTATTTGAAATGGTACTTAAATCTCTTATAAAATGACGTAAAATGATTGCCTGATTAATTAGCATATAGGCTCCGATTTGAACAAGTTACCTACACCACTAATACCGAAGGCTTAATTAATGTAAATTGCAACAACTTTTTCAACATTGCTGATTTTAGAAAAAATGCGGACACCTGCCATTTTTTTGATGGCGTAAAAACATCTTATAATAAGCTTGCAACATTTTGTAGAAACTTTTTATTTATGATTTAATGTTATTTTATTTTGTATTTGTGTTTGTGATTTTATTAATTTTTTTAGGCTAAGGTTTTCTTGCACATTTTACTCAAAAACGTTATGGTTGTTAAGTGATTTATCCTTGAATCCTGTGAAATTGTGGCATATATCATTTTGAGCTGTACTTTTTTAATGATCAATCTTCCTTTCAGAAACAGTACAAATAAGAAATTTAAAAATAAAATATGATTGTTAACAATTTCAATAATGCGTTACATTTTATATCCACTTGCTTTCATTAGTCTGAAATTGATGTGAGTTATCCTTTTTTCCGTCCGGTCTAAAGTGGTTCGATATTAGCAAACCTCGCAAGAAATGTGTATCACAGCCTCTCATTTAAGCACCACGCAGTGATTTTGTCGTGTGGACGTTAAAACAAAACGACCGTCGACGGGTTTAATTTATGGTTGTGTCTGATGGAAGCTGACGCTCGCCAGATTGATCCTTCAGCCTTGGCCTGACGGTAACTCACCGTGATTTTTGCGTTGAGGCAATTCCCGATATCTGCTCTCTTAGCAATTAGGCCATAATTCAGGTTTTGGCATGGACGTGACGTAAGCAGCTCTTCGATATCGGCCGGCAATCAGATAGCTACCCTCAAAGTGGTGCCGATTCCGGTAATTAGTGGATATCGCAGAGGGCGCTGATATCGCGCTAGTTAGGTGCTTACAAACTCTGCGAGCCTTTGTGAGCCAATTATACCAGGCCTTTAGCGATAAACAGCGCGGATAATCTATCAAATTAATGTTTATCCAGAACAATTTGTTATCGCGTGGATGCTATGCTTTCTGCTTCTGACAATTATATTTGCTGGTGCAGCAGGTGCGAGCTGGACTGATATCCGTTAAGGGACACGATCTTTTAATTGCGATTAGTTATTGTTCACGAAACTTATATAAAATAAAGATTATAGCCGATTTGAAACAACCATAAATTTACCCAAGCTTGGATCAACTGTTGTAATAAAAACTAAGGCAAGATTCGAGATTATGAGACTTAATAGACTGCAATAGCTGCACTTAAGTGTGCCCAAGCAACTATATCGATGTATTATTACATATTATTATAGTAGACATACATTATCTGCAACATAAAATGAAAAAGATTTAAAGCTCTAGATTCGAAATTTACTTTTCATCGCTTACTTTTATTACTAGCTGCATATACAACAAAGTGTAATTGTTAAAGCAATGAAAAGTATAAAGTGTGGTTATTTATGTACTACACGCTGTATTGCACACTAATAAAACCGGCCTCGTGCTAATTGTTCGATTCAATTGTATGTTTACAGTCTATATAAAACAAAGCGACCGAGAACTCGTGTGTTAAAAAATGGTTATTTATGTATTTTCCACATCGCTTTCGATGTAAGAAGACATAACACACTTTTAGAAAAAGTGGTTGGTTTGTTTATTATACAGAAAAGACCTGTTCTGTTTTAATTAATTCTGATAGGTTACAAGAAGAATTATTCTTTTTATACACAATTCTGACTTCACTTTGTGATAAAGGTAAGAAAACGGAATGCGGTACGTGGGTATTATATGGAGAGCTCAGAAGCCAATCAATATAAGTCAAGTAATGTGAAAAATGAGATAATAAAATGCTGGGTACACACTATTGTACGCGTAATGCTCGCGAACTGTTCGCAGCGTTCCATCGAGAGTCGGTATTTGCGAACGCACAAAGATGTTCGCAACGTGCATTTGGACCTCGATTTGGACAGAATAAATGTTGAACGAACTGTTCGTATTGCATCTTTACAAGAAAAAGACTTTGGCGTTTAACCTGGTCCACAACTACACACTACTGTAACGTAACATGTAATGAGTGAATGATGTGTTCCACGCAAAAATGCAACACAAGCCTTTCGCGGAACATTAATTCCGTTAAACGCTCGTTGCTAACACCTTTGTGCTCGCACCAAATAATACGGACTCTCGATGGAACGCTGCGATGTGCGAACGGTTCGCCGAGCATTACGCGTATTGCGTATACACTGGCGAACAGCGTTGTTACATTACAGTAGTGTGTACCCGGCTAAACATTTTAAAAATTTCTTGTATAAACAAGTCTTCAAACGTGAAAAACTAAATCTTTATTTTGAAAGAGAATTGATAATACTTTAAAGTAGTGACATACGTGCATTGCCAACTGAAAGATTTTACAATACAGTGTCTTCTGAACCACATAAAACATTTTGAAAAAAATTGGGACTTACAGTGATTGACTTTTGAACACTCCATATGTGAATTCAAAGCGTTACTAAGTTTTATTAGGTATATTAAATTTATTATTTTACCTTTTAACTGCAAGAGAAGATTTGTTTTTGTTGAGATTTGAAAATAGTTATTTACATTCGTGTGCGGCAACTTACATTTTACAGTGCGAAATGAATTTGAAGCACGACGCCCAGCGGAGTGCTTTAATAATTGAGCACTGTAAAATGGTTAACGCACAAGATTTGTATTAAGCTTTTTGGCCGACGTTTCGGCCAATTCAGAATTAATACAAATAAATACGTTTGACAATAAATATCACGGTGGCTATGCACTCTAATGTCAAACAATTAAAAAAGACGCAAAAACGTCTCAGACACAAAGTTTTGTTATCGTTGTCTTGTTGGTGAATTTATGCTTCAAAATGTCGAGCGATAATAGCCCCATGTGTACCCCACCAGAAATCAGAAGTGCTGCAGAAAATGTTACAACCGAGCTATTGCCCGAAAAATCGYGAGCAATGAATGAAGCCCAGTACAATGTGTTTATAATTATAAAGTGGTGTGAAGAAAACAGAGTTCTAAGATTGAAAGGTTGTGTGTAGAGCGTTTTATTAAAAATGTTATCATCGGTAAAACTGTCACTTTACAATCGTCTGTGCGTAAAATGCCCAGGCGACTGTAAATACAGTTTATCAATAGGTGTCAATTGTACGTTAATTTGACATTTACATGTCAGGAGGCCAAAAAATCCTTTAAAAGACAGTGTTTTTTCGGTTACTTATACAGGGTGGCAAGTTCCTAGATAACTTGCTTAACTAACCTTAGGTCAAACTGAGCTGAAAGTTGCTAAAAAAAACTTACTGCGACATGTCTTTTTTTAATCAATATAATGTTGGTATACAGGTGCGCCAGAACTCGGAATCCAGAGAATAATTTTAAGTAAGATAAGATACCAGGAACATGAAAAAAATGATTAAAAAATTCAATCTGTCAAAAAATTTTGACATTTATTTTTTAACATTTGACATTTTTTATGTCTATTTATTTAATGATACTGATGATCTTGTCTATGTTTTTTCTTTACAATTACATATTTGGTAAAGGTACAAAAATTTTTCCAGTAAAAGCCACAAATAACATTGAACAGAGTTACAATTTGGGATACAGCTTCCTTGTTTCTTTTTCTAATAGCCTGTAGCAAAAAAACTTAGAAAATTATTTTTCCGACAGAAATAAATAGAGTCAAAGTGCAAAATTTAAATCTCATAACTTTAAAATTTTTATTGATAATTTTTTTTTAACATTTTTTCCATGTTCTTGGTATCTTACCTTATATGGCATTTTTCTCTGGGGCGTGAGTTCTGGCGCACTCTGTATTTTATTAAGCATATAAGAACTCAAACACCTACAAACAATTTATAAATAGCTTTTTAAGAACGTAATTTATTTTTTAATATAAACAAATAAAAATATTTCAAAAAAAAATAATTCTATTAGATAATATTTTAATATTTTAAAGTTGAAAACTAACAAAAAGATGATTTGATAGGTGCTGATTATTTTTTTATTAATTTTTTCTTCGAAAACTACACAAATTGAAACCAATAGTCTTACCGTTCTATAAAATCCATTATTGAATAAAAAAAAGAATCAGTCAAAGTTTTAATATACAGGCTGTCTCATCGAGTTGGAAAAGTCCATTATTGACCTTTATATTGTAAAATTTAAATAAATTATACACGACATTAATAGATACTAATCTGATTCATCGCTTAAAATTATTTTCAACTATACAGCATGTCCCAAAAATAAGTTATAATACAAACTTGTGTTTTTTTTAAACAAAACACCACATGTTTCTTAGCATTTTTTGATGTAGATTGTTATGACAATGTTTTTAAGCTAAACTTTTATTGGTCGATTTTGCTTAGTTTTAAAAATGAGACGGTTTTTTTGACAAAAACATGCACTTTTTAAAAATTTATTGCACAAAAACTGAGTCATCTAGAAATATTTTTTTACTACTGCAAACAAGAAGGTACAAGCTATAAGGGAGTYATATTTTTTTAGTGTGTTGCATTTGCAAAAAATTGAAGTCTGTTAAAAGTTCAATAACTTMAAAAATTTTAATGTAACTCACTATTTATTGTTTTTGTATTTAAGAGATTATTAAATTGTTTTTATAAAATCATTACTTTTAGATGTTTATGATCAATAACTAAAATGATATTTAACTTTAAACATTAAAAAAACATTTAAAAAATAATAACTATTGTTGAACTTTACCAACTCGCTGGAACACCCGGTATGTCTAGTACGAAGTGATCTAAAAAAGTATTTTTATTAGCAATTTGCAACACTGCAACCGAATACGATTTGCTTGACCAATGCTTGACGTACAATTTCTTAAGAGAGTTGAAATGTTTGTTTTGTAAAATTTTTTAAAAGACTAATAAAAGTAACTACTAACGAAATTGATTTAATTAAAACTTAAATAAAATAAATTATGTATGTGATTAATGGAAAGCAAATCATCATTGATAATAATTACAGTCTGGAGTCGTGAGAAAAGGCGGGATTCATTTAAAATCTATTAGTCAAGACACGTGTTGCCGCTATTAGCAAATGAGCAACGGTGCGAACGCGAATCATCAGCTCCGGTTAATTTCTGTTGATCACGCAGGTCTCCGGACTAAAAGACTCGACGCCCACCAAATGCGTTTCCAGAAACCCATAAAAACAGGTCAGTATGGGTTTAATTCATGAAGTATTCATGGGTAATTTACTCTCGCTGGCTGATGACATAAGTGGCCGTGATTCTTTTCGAAATTTTTAAGACAAGTTTTTCAATCAATGGATGGTGATGTGGCTTTCATACTGAGTTCCTCACATAACTACTCTATAAAGAACATGTTTTCAATAATTAATATCGATAATAATTGATTGTGTCGACGGAAAACGGCAAGCTTTAGATAGTTATTAGGAAAGTATAGTTTTTTAGGCTTGCCTRGTAGTCACTTTATGTCATTCAAAGCCAGTTGCACAAATGGAGATTTTGGACAGATAAGAGGAGCTTTAAACACTGGATAAATAAGGTCGAAAATGAAAGAAAAACTCCCCTAACATAATAATCCTATTGTCAGTTATGTGGCGTTGTGGCCACATTGTAACATGACCTAATCCTATTTGTACATGTTTTGTATGTTGAGTGTTGTCAATAAATATTTATTTGGGCATTTGAAAGGACATTTACATATATTCAAACTATCAACAGTTTTTTAGGGTGTAAAAAAAGTGTTTTTGAGTCCATAAATTGTAATTTAAGCGTATTCAAGACCAGTTTGAAACAAATATTTTTGAACTAGTTTTTCCAATCAGTGGTGGCAATCGAGACCGATTGCGTGTTTAGCCTTAGGTTACGATGAGGGGTTAGCAACCCTTAATGTGTGTGGGAACCTGTAGATTAGTGAAGATCCTGACTTCCGTCCGATCAACACAAGATAACGGATGTTACGTCACGCTATTGTTAGAGGGGATGTCCTCAATTTGGGAAAAAAAAACTCTATACAAGTCTGTATGTGATATTCTGCATCCGATATGTTCTACATGGGCTTTCCTTAATTTAAATCTCTCCACTAGAAATGACAGAGCAAAGGATTTATCTCTTTAATTAATCTCAAATTTCAAGTACATGCACATTAATTATAGCACTACACAAAAACTGAAGCTTTGTTAATTGAATTCGAGACGGAAATTATTGTTATAACTTGCTAGGGCTGGCTTGTTTTTGACATTTTCTCCAAATCCTCAAAATAACAGTTTTTCATTGTTGCAAACCACTCAAATGGACAAATTCAAGAATTGTTTCATGGATCCCTCGCAACAACCGAAAACCTATCAAAGAGTCACCCGCTGATTTCGACAATTCGAACAAAGAATCCGGAGGGGTGAGTTTCAAAGTGGCGAACTCTTGTCCCGTCTGGCTGCTTCTGTATATGTTTCAAAATAAACGTTTATGCTAATTTTTGGTTATTCAAACGTTTTACAGCCGCAGTTTGCAACATTTTGGGGCAGTTATGAGTGGTAGAAAAAATCTCACGCCTATCAGCATGATTAGCTTAACTCTTGGAATAAATATTAGCAACTCATCTGTAGGCTTTTACCACCCTACGCAAGAAACACCTGGCTGAAATACGGCCATGCCAGCGGTATCTAGCAGACAGCAGCGGGTCACGTGACCCACAGATACGACACGTGACYTACACTAATTTTTTATTCAAGTCGAAAGGATATGCCAATTGTTAGGCTCATCGTTAAATCTTTGGAGGCGTAGACGTTTTTTCGGGTTATTAATTTTATGTGAACAAAATTTGGTACTTTATAGGCTCATTATGGGCTTTGTGAAACACAAAAATAAACAAATACCACCCAATCATTATTGTTTAAATTTAAAACGCATTTGAAAACGAATGAAATTATATTTAAAGAAATCAAAACCGAAAAATCTATTCATAGTATCGATACTAGAAGAGCTAGCGTAAAAATAGTTTTTTTTTATTTTCTAAAATAGTGAATCCATAAAAACTGCAAAAATGGTAGAGCGTCCTTATTATAAGTCGCAAAAACTTTCAGAATGTATTTATCTAAATGCATTACGACCAGAAATTATTGGAGTTATTGATCTATTGTGATTGTGAACGTTTCCGGTCGGTTACCTAAAGCGTCCCGGAATCGACATCAAAAAATTAACAATTAATGATTTCTTTAGTTTTCAGAAAATGAAATTAACTAATTAAAAACTAAATTACATTGTCAGTGTAATTCTCTATTTTTTATTTTTTAAAATTCTTAAAACGTATGAGACTGAATTCTGAAAGTTACAATTTTCAAATCTTCTCTTTAATAGTTTGTGTACAAACACTAGGAGCATAATGGTTTTCTTTTTATGGCGTGAAACATTTGCGAAATTAACATAGACTCAAGCAAATTCTCCTTAAGCTCTACGTGAGTGAGTTTAGTAATTCTTAGTAATTTATTTTCTTTACACGCAATGCAAATATCTCGCATTCTAATTTTTTAAAAGCATTTAAAAAATTCTCGCTCATCCGATTCCTTTTGATTTAGTAGACCACCTGTGCTCTGTATATCATTTTTCCAATGGCAGTGTTTCTTTTATAAACAAGTGCCACGGTAGACTCTTTCATCAGGTTCGTCTTACCTTTTCAAGCAAGACATCATCGAACTATCTGTATAAAGAGGTGTACAAAAACGCCCATCTCGTACCGTTTTACCAAAATTTATTCACCCTACGACTGCCACTAATTTAAATAAATAGAGGCACTCATGACGAGCACTAAAAATTGGTAGCGTCAATCTACCAAGCGTGAAGAACGATCAACACATTTAAATAATTTTTAATTTATTCTGTAATAAAAAGCACCACACGTGCACTCGTCCTCTACTCTTGCATTCTTTTCGAATTTAGACAGAAGAGGATAGCACGAACTTCAACACAATCGTGTCATAAATTAAGCCAAGTTCGACAATTCGACATATGCTACCAGACTAATCGTATGTAGGTGATAAATTGGTATCGTCGCACGCGACCCTCTTACATACATGTGTCTCACCCCTTCTTCTAGGCATATTTAACATTGCATTAAAAGCTTTTAGTTTTTTCAGGGGAGTTTTCAGCAAATAACTTTTGCAATTATAAACGGAATTGGTCTCATGCCAGCTGGACAGACTCAGCTGTAACTAGCTTAAATCTGTTGTGAAGCTATTGAAAAGCTCTAATGAAAATGACCTCGAGAATATGATTTTTACGTTGTGAGCCACCCTCGTTTAACCAATTTACTTTATGAGTTTCCAAGTTTAATTGGACCTTCTGGAGATCATACGTACAGAGGAATTGCGCTGGAAAACTATTCTGTGTGGTATTTTATTAATCCTGCAATTAATTTGGAGCTCCAGTTTATTAATGAAGATATATTTGCTTATTTATTTTTTAAATATAGGCTTTTTGTATAATAACTGTTTTCATAAAATAAAAGTCAAAATATAATTTCTGTTGTAAATTTTTATTTATATCTAAAACGTATAAACGAAAATAAAATAAACAGTATACTGTTCATTAATTATCAACAAAAGAAAAGCAAAAGCAATACTTATAGAGGAACATATGAGTAAATGCTGTTAATTCATATTAGATATATTTCTTGTTGATTTCAAAGATGACAGAAACCAAAGTAATTTTTATATCTTTTAAAGTTTTTCTGCATTTTGAACTTGTATGAGGGCTACCTACCTTTTAAACTTTTTACTAATTACGAATTATAGATTAATAAAAATTAACGGAAGTGCGTTTGTTACCCGCATAAAAGAAATCCGACTATAGAAACTGTAATTGAAATAATTGCACAACAAAAATATAAAAATTAGAAATTATTGAAAAATAAAAAATGCTACAATTTTACGACAGAGATGATCTACGGTTTTATAAATTACCATCCTGACTCTCAATGAAGTCACTTCTAATTATTTAAATTATCGGTTAGTTAGATTGTAAAAACTTGAATGGAAAGCTGTTATAATCGAAACTTAAATAGTAATATTCAGAATACTAAAAAAGGTTTGTAGTAAACAAGACATGCATAATGTTGTTAACTAAAATTATTCCACAAGTATCTGATTTAAAAGTTATTAACAGTAAAAATAAGTTTATTGTAACTTTTTATAATGGTTATAAACAATTACTGGTCCTTTGTCTCTTTCATAATTCTGTTAAATTATCGTTAAATAATGTAAAAAACAGATTTATMTTCACTTTGCATGGACCCACAAAAACTGTTTTATTTTTGCGTCAATTGTAAATAATCGCAAGTTTAGTAAGAGGTAAATGAACTGAACGGACCGTAACTTTCCAAAAATCAATAGGTGTTATCGTATCTGTACCACCATGCATTAATTTTATTTATATCAGTTCACTGATAAAAATATCGTGCAAAAATTTCTGATACTTAATATTTTTTAAAGTTTCTCTTTTCTGGAAAAATTGCTAAATCTTTCACCATTAAAATGACATTAATTACGGACAGCCAACGTGTAAAATATTTTTCAGAGTTGTCAGTAGCGCTCTAATCTTGCTCATTATACATTCTCCACAAATACTCGTTCAGTATCTTAACGTATTCAACAAGAAGTGCAGCTTCTGCATAGGCATGCTTTATTTGTCAAAATTTACAATCACGTTTAATTTATGAGCAAACATTCTTCATTTTACAATCTGGTTGATACATTTAATTTGCAAAATCGTCTAATTTCATAAAACCAGATTGCAGGTGCACACATCCCGTTTTAATTGAAATGACTAATTTAGTTTTATTCCAGCTACCATTTCACTTTCCCATAACAGTTTACCGACTGTGATTGTACAGTAGTCGCTTTAAGTGGCACACACAATACTGTAATTTAACCCTTGTTATTCGACGTTTATCCGTAATGAAAGGGTGGCCACCCCTTCGTTTGACTTTCCGATTACCTGAGTTTTCAGGATTCGAAACTTTCCGGTGGGTCATTCGTCATCTGATAAGTCGCTACCGTTAGGTCTCCTGCGTTGCGCAACTAACCCTTTTGCACCTTTTTTCAGGCACCCTCTGTCTCTATTGAGACGTCAGATTCAACACGGATTAGATTCTTAAGAATAATAAAGTGATAATATTTCACAGCTTGACCCGGCTTTGAGGTGGTCGATCTATTCAAGAGAGGAGCATGCGGTTTTTTTACAAGGATAAAACAAACAGCCAAGGTGTGAAAGGATAATATAGATCAAAGAGAAGATAAAACAATCCTTGCCTGCCAAATTATTGCTTAGTCTTGCTTGGCCATTTTTTTCAAATAGTTTGTGTTTTTTAGAAGTAGTCGCTTTCAATCAATACTAGCAACCGTTAAACTGGTTAGCGCACGTTATAAACTAGAAAAAATGTTATCACCTGTACCCTCATGCTTGGCACACGCTCGTAATTACTCTAACATTAAAGGTATCTAGAATGTACATAGGTACTTGTTAGAAAGGTGCGCATAGTAAAGCAAATTTATTTACTTAAATAATCTATTTTAAATTCTTTTGAAACAGTTTGAAACAATTCTATTGTGTGACCTTATATAGAAAGAGGCCATTATCGTGCCAAATTCTTTCTTTAAAAGGAAATGAAATTGATTGAACTGCATTCTTGAAACATTTTGACCAAAGTTACTTATCCACATTTTGACAAATATAAATGCGACCGTAAAAGGAAGCTTGAAGAGGTAGGTAACAATAAATGGATTTCGTTATAAAAGAAAAATTAAATAATATTCATAATTTGTCAAAGAGAATTTATTATGAGATATCTAATAGATGATAGCACCCAAAGGTTCTGTCAAGTGTCGTTGGATATAAGGTGCGTAGGTTTTTGCATGTTCATATTAATTTTATTAGAGCAACTTCCACTTGGCGCAAAAACAAGTAATAATTATTACAATATTGATTTATAGCTGCAAGTGTGATTGCTGATCGCTGTTTTGCATGAGAGATCAGTAGCGTGGGTCATTAAAAGAATTATTAGCTCTAAAAAAAATCTATGGATAAATATAAATCCAAGGTCTTAAAGGACCTTTAGCTTTCAGAAACTCAGGAAAAACAAGTGTGTCTGAAAAACAAATCGAAAAAGTAGAAAACCAAGTCGAAAAAAAGATTAAAAATTAATGTTTATTAAAAAAAATTAAAAATATCTTACAAATGTTTTAAAAGTTCAGCTTTGTAATTAATACCTTATGTGAACAAGTTTCTCAAATAGGTCATTAAAATCTTTAGAAAGCTCAAAAAATCCTTAAATATTTTACCTACTGTAAGTGCACTTGTTTTGAAATCGAAAAATCCAAGTGGAAAAAATACAAAGGCTCTGCCTCTGATCTGCAAACGGTTGAAATAGGACTTGAAACTAGTAACAGAGACAAGTGCTAGACTCACGCTAGACATCACTTCTAGGTTTTTAGGTTAGCAACTCCTTCCCGTCTGATGCTGCTAGTTAATGTTAATAGTCTTGTTTAATACAGTGTACAGGATGCAAGCGATCTCTCGCACAGAGCTGTACTGGGAAAAATGCTTACGGCAAATATTTAATAAATTTGTTTTTAGCTGCGGTTTGAGATTGATGTTAAATGTTGACTTGAAACCTGTAGAACAAGCATTAAACTTGTCGATAAAACATATTGCTTCAGTAGGGGTAAAATCGACGTTAAATTATCGCCATAACTTACCAACTGAATGTAATTGCAATTGCTACAAGAAAACAGGTGTAGAACTTGAAACTTTATTTAGCTCTCAATCGGATGCAGTATACCTACAGCGCAGATTTTTCAGGAAATAATGAGCTCCCATGTTGAGTTTTGACAGATCTTTGTGTGGCTAATGGCCGCTGTCAATTGCTACAGTAATTTACTGTACCGCAAGTTTAACTCAATTTGAACGAATTTTCAGAAGTCGAGATAAATCACTTGGGGGCTTTTCGCACATCTGCCCGATACTAAATTGCAGACTGTGCTTATCCAAGATTTGAAATTTTAATCAGCCCGAGTCCTGCCCTGCGAGAAGCTATTAGTTTTGACGTTAGAATTTCACGAAGTAAAAATGCCCCTGAAAAAGTCGGCAACAGCTGACCAGCTTACCTTGACCATGGTAACATCTCGGCAGTTGTGGTAGGACAAGTGCAAACTCGAAAGGAAATAAAAGTGAACTCGGATAAACTGTAATAAAACTTGTATTAAAATAAAACAAGGTGCTTGCATCTGCGCCACAAACACATTTTTTATGGGTTGATTAAGTTCAGTTACGAAGTTTGGCTGTTATTGACTTTATCTGAAGAATGCCAGTTTTCCTGTTAAATCTTATCTTGATATACATTTAACTGGGGAAAATTTTATTCTATTACAGTTTTATGCTAATTGAACAAACCACTTATATCGTCTTATTTCGAATCGAAATCAGGCGAAAACGGGGTTAACAATTCGCTTACGCGAACATACTCGTAGTTCATTAGAATACACAGACTGAATTTTATATAAATTGCTCGTAGGATGAAAACACTTTTTCTGTTTATTATGCATGGATCTGATCGCTTAGTCGAACAAATTTTTCAGTAGTCAAGCTTGTAACATACGATTCTTATCTTAGTATTTATATATTGTAATTACAATTCTAAGTGAAGCCAAGAGCTATGATTTTTGCCATTCCACTAGTGATAATATCAAAACTACAAAGAATAAACTTTTCCATTGTTAACTATCCATAAGAATGTATGAAAAAATTCAGCGTTAAGCAAAATAAAAAATTATGTATTCGACTTGGTTTTATTTTAATTATCCTTTAATAAGAAACACATTATTCTTTTGCGGCGCCTGGAAAGGACAGTAACTCACCAACATTTTCCAATTTAGTTATAAATCGTAAATAAATTAAACGCCCCCTATTAAATCAAAAGAAATCATACAACCGGCTTGGGATAAAATATGGTTCAAGTTTACAAGAGAGGCAGCTCACATTTGGTATTACGTGTTAATAAACATATTTAAGATGAATCATCTAATTAAAACGAGTCTGAACGTTATACATAAAAAAAAACAATGAAAACTGAAAATAAACTGTGACACGTGCCCGCATACACACTGTAGAAATTGCATTTTGATAAGCTCGTACAGGTGGTTTTCTATTATAACTATCTTCATGAAGGGGAAATTTAACTGTTTTACATATCCACAGTGGTAAAAATAAAGACTTAGTGATCAAAATTTATAATAAATTGAGTAGTAGGTAATTTATTAAAAATGGATAAAATACGACACTACATGATCGAAGAAAATGTTTATTTTTGTCTAGCGATTGAACATCATGTTGCATAAATGTATTCCAGTCGACTGTAGATCATATCTGCATCCGTCAGAATTCAAACTGGGAAAGATCATTAGGTGTTAAGGCTGCACAAGCTGCAACCCTTTAATATTTTGCTAGACTCGAAGATCRTATCGCTACATCTGATACAACACTCATTCTTAAACTTTCTTAACCGATCGTGTTGGATAAGTCACGTTTTATAACGAATTATTATTATTACGTTTAAAATATAAAAAATAATTTGATAACAATAATTGTAAAAAAAATTAAGTAGTGAGTTCTCGAAATGAGTTTAATCCAATTCTGGATAAAAGTTGATACCTAGAGCAGATGCACTATTATTATATTATAATGCAGCTGAATGCTAAATGTCGTATTTTCTTTTTATAAACTAAATAATCTATGAATTACAAATTGATTGAATTTTAAAAATGCCGCCAGTAACGGATTAGTTCTCGATTGGTTCACAAACATTGTCGGCCATTTTGAAAGTTTCTTCAACTGTCTTTCGATTTAACACTTTCCTTTCTGCWCGTGTTACTACTAGAATTGAAGGTAAAACTTGCTGGTTAGGAATTTAAATCGTAATTTACAACAGTCTAGAGCCATTTCCAAAAACCGTTGTTTTTTTTTTTCGGTTACAAAATTTTTTTTGGTTTTTGCAGCTAAAAATGGTTCGCCATAACAATATGATCTCTAATGGCCATTTCCATAAGAAATGGCAACAAAGAGTGAAAACCTGGTTCGACCAGCCTATGAAGAAACTCCGGCGTAAAGCTCTACGTGCTAAGAAGTCGCGTCTGGTGGCTCCAAAACCTACTGAACTTCTGCGACCTTTGGTGCATTGCCCTAGCGTACGGTACAACCGTAAAGTTCGAGCAGGACGTGGATTTACTCTTCAAGAGTTGAAACAGGCTGGTATGAATGACAAATATGCGCGAACTTTTGGGGTTGCTGTAGACCCCCGACGCAGAAATCGTTGYATTGAGTCAATYGCTGGTAATRTCCAACGATTGAAAGAGTATAAGAGAARGTTGATTTTGTTGCCTGAGAAGAATCARACTGTARAAATTGATGATGGAAAAGGTTTGAATAAGGTTACAGGGGCTCYAAGTAAAATTAAGGCGAGAAAAGTGAGTGAASAGRAGAAGAAATTTGAAGCTTATGTCACTCTGAGACGTGCTAGATGCGATGAGAAGTATGCCGGGATTAGGAYGAARCGGAAGCTTAAAAAAAGTGAAGTTTTTGAGRGTGGCAAAGTTAACTGATTTGTTTTTCTAGTTTTTTGAGAAATAAAGTTAAGCTTTTGTCTACAGTTCCGCTTAATGATTTTGTAACTGTACATATAGCATCGTTTTCATAAGTGACGACCCCCATCTATTTGCAGCTAAACGGTCAGCGTTATCAGCTAGCGATAAGTGAGTTACTCTATCCACAATTAGTCCGAATTGGACTACCCTGCAATAATTGCCTCTTATCACACATTTCTTACACTTTCTGCCGTTTCTTGCCACCTTTTCTTATCTAAACGTCTCAACTTGGGATTGATGGATATAATTAACCTTCTCGGATCACGATGACTTCTCGAGTAACATTAAAAATCATAATTAATGCCTTACAAATGTTACATCATTACCCGCACTTGTAATCAATTTCATTTTAAAGATTTGTCAGGTGATAGGCCCGTTAACACCACCATCCCGCTATAACAWTAAGTTTGTCACTAGATTTAACAATTTTATCAGACTTAAAAATCTTTTAACTTCACACTGCTGCATTGGTTAAAAATAATTACCACCATAAATATGCTCAGGGTTTGGAAATTAAGATGTTGACGGCAGATAGCGAATCCTTTTTAAATCGGACACGGGCAAATAAACTACATTTTTATAATTACTGTTTTGCTTTTAAAAAGGTACTATTATTCGAGGTTTATTTTGTCGTTCGACACTTTTCTTCGACATATGCAATAATAAAGTTGCAATCTAATGAAACTATATTTTCTTTGTAGAAAAGCGAATTTTTACGAAAATGCAGCTCGGATGTTAATGACTGTGACAAAATATATTTCAGTTCGTAAAATTTGAATTTTATTGTCACCAGTCCAGATGGATATGCTGCGGTCGTTCGTTTGCGTGTGAACGGGGTGGTCTCTGTGTCCTTATCTACCATCGTCGCGGCAGGATTCCACTTTGGTTATGCAATTTGAGGGTAGCTACATTATTGGTTTTATTTCTGTGAGAAACCGTTAACTCAGATGAGAGGCTCTTAATACAAAAAGCATGTCTTTGATTGTTTCAGATACCACATCTGTAGTAACATATTGTGTAAAAAATTGAAACTGAAAAATTCTGTATCTTTTTAATAATGTGTTTATTTTTTATTTGATTTTTAAAGTTTTGTTTCTGGAAAACAAAAGAGACCTTTAATAAATGTCAAATAAAACTATTATTTTTTAATAAATACTTACTGGATAAACCGGTTTTTCAATTTTTACGGAATAACTTGAGTTTAAAGGACTTGCCTGGCAAATTTTAGCTAATAATGCAAATTTCCTGGATTTTTCTATTCAAAGAATAGTTAAGACTTGAGTAGCGATCAAAAATATAAATACGGACTAGCTATTCGAAGTGTGATAAGGGCTTGAGAGTTGAGAAATCTGTAGCTTGAGGCCCTTCAATAAGAATAATTTAAAAATAAAATTCCTTTGCACGAACCTGAAGGTGGTTTAATAGATTACCCCAACTAGAAAAGATTATGTTGTTTCATAACATTTTGATATTCACTTGAAACATTTTTCTTTTTTAATTTGGAATAAAAATAATCAATAAAAAACTTGATAGATTAATTTGTAGAATTTAATTTGTCGAACCCTATAAGTTTTAGTAAGTATAATATTGTTTTCTCTCATTTCTGTTTTTAACGGTACTTATGGTGGTAAGTGGCTAAAATTGACTAAAAGCTCACTATGCGAGTATTTATGTATGATAGTTTTAGACTGAGATGAAGTCATGAGAACATCAAAGTTGATCATTATGGCACGAGTGGTCATCTAAAAAATCACCCTTGGCTAACACGCATAGCACCGCAGGAGCTCAAACCAGCATATTTCACTGGTCCAGAGGGGGTTGAAATATTACCAGTGAGTATAAAGGCAACGATTATCGCCCTTAGAAAGCTTTGGATTAAGGATCAGGAATTGAACACTGCGTCACCCTAATAAGTATAATAGACAAAACATTGTAAATGATTCATTTTGTTTCTTGAAGTGCCATAAACAATGAGTAACACTAAACCACTGTTTAGTATAATGTGCAATAAATAAAAGACGCTTTAGTCCGTGGGAATATTCCGATGTTACAGATTTGATCATTTGAAGTTTTTGCACAGTGATTACTCAATCAAGTCAATGATGGACGGCAGCTGTCAATTTTGATGTTTGATGCATACGATCATAGCTGCGACGTGACTTTTCAATGTCATTGTTTGAGTTTTTTTTAATGGGAGCATAATTTTCGAATGCGGTCTAAAACATTATAATACAGACAATGCGATCATTCCGACAGACACATAACTAATTTTTATTCAAGGGACATAATCGCAGCTGCGATACAATAAAACTACAAACTACAATCGTATAAACCACTTAGTATTGTTCCTACTGTCTAACCGCATTGCCCCACAACGGCCGTTTGAGAAACACAGAATACCACCTCTTGTGGAGTGGCTCTCTGCACACAAGTGGCCTTTACAATATCTATATTAAAATTGTGACAAATTTATTGTATTTGCGGGAACCGTCGCAACAATGGCCCTCAGCTATCACACTATGATCACATTAAAGTCAGTTTGGTGGTACAAAAGGTCGAGATTTTTCAAATTGATAAAGTCGCAGTTTACAAGAGGTTTTTGTTCGGATCAATTGCTTTTCTAGTTTCTATAATAACCGAAACTTTTACTCCAAGAACTTGCACAGCTCGGCACTCTTACAGACTGATATCGGCATTTAAGATCTAAATAAATCCCGTATAAACGCAGTGTGTGAYTTGTAATAAGGATAATAACTGTCTTATTTCGCGAACAAATTTGACATTCGAAAGTGTAAGTTTATAAGGCGATTAGGCAGATTGCCTTTCCCAYATAAATTACAAAGTTGTGACGTTGTTTTTGCATGGATAAAATGGTGCAACCCTTAAAAGTCGTAAAATTTTATGATTTCATTTATGAGGTGCGATCATTTAYATTATTCCGGTTCGTAACGGGGACGCTTCTTTTTGTATTGAATGAGTGAATGACAAAATGTGATCTGATTTAAGAAGTAAATTTATTATGTTATAAAGCTCACTATAAAAGTGCTCCTGTTTTGATTATTTGAATTGTCAAAGCGTTATGGTAATGTTTGGACCACCCTTAGCGATTTTATCAAGAAACGAGTTTATGAATGGGAATTTGCATTCCAAATAAATTGAAATTCTGTATTAACAATTTTTATAGTACCAACTGAGGTTATTGGCGGTATGTAAATAAAAAAAACTTTAATACAGATTCAGGTATAACTATTTTTTGATTCATTTTGCTGCAAATGATTATTCTATTTAATACTAACATTTTAATTCCGTGCAAATAATTTAAATGATTGATATAATTACTTATTTAGTTATAAAATAAAGTTGAAACATTCGTTTTGTTGTTGAATAAAATTAATAGTTCAAAATCAGAAAAATTAAATCCGAATAATAAAAATATACCTGTGTGTAGGCAACACATTAAACACCTAAAATTGATGTCTTTTGTATTACATTTTATAGATAATTAGACTTTACAAATTGCAATATTTACAAAACAGTTTCAATTTAAATTAACAGATAATTAATTATTTTTTGGTAATTTTATAGTAGTAAAATAAATGTGTTATGTTTGTTAGGCAACTAGATATACACCAAGTAGTTAAATTGAAACAAAAGATAAACTTTGACAGTTAGTAATAACAATAACCTTGTTTTTTTCTTATAAGTGGTGTTAATTGTTAATAACGTAATTCTTAAAAAAAAAGTAAGGTGGAATTGATATTTGTTATTGGGTACTTAACTGGAAAAGTAGAAAATGTCTGATGACCGAATGAGTTTTTGTGATAATCTTACACAAGAAAAAGARAAATTTGAAGACAATAAAGAAAACTTTTTTGGTATTAAAAATGTCATCAACAATTCTAACTCAAAAAGTTGTAAAATTAAGCATTTATATGTAACTTATAGTAGCGAAGACGAAAGAGACACCAGTTTCGAGAAAATATTTGATTCACTATTTTCATGTGGTTCTTCTAAAATTTTTCCAAAACCTTGTTCTAAAAATGAAAAGAAAAAGAGTTCCCAAAATAAAAGGTTTGAAGCTACTTGTTCTCTTCAAAAACAGGAAGAAATTGATTCATATTCGTTAACACAAAAGTCAAGTTTTGAAAAACTTCTAGAAAAGATGTTAACGCCAACTATAGACGTTCCGAGAAAACGAAAGAGAGAAAATGTTAACTCCATTGATAAGAAAATTCCATCGGCTTTGCCCATAACTGAAAATGATGATGATAACATGTGTTTTGAGGCACTAATGGAAAAAATGTTGACTCCTGATAATTCTTTGCACGAACAACAARAAATACATGAATGCAAAAAGAGAAATGTCGAAGAATCACAAAGAGATTCTAATTTAGAAATAAGTATGTCTCTGACTGGTAACGAACAAACTGATGTTTGTGTAAAAAGTGAAGAACAAAATGTTGAGAATATTATCGATAATATGGTGACACCACTAAACAAAAAACAAAAAACTGCGACTTGTAGTACACAAACATCATTTGAGATTTTTACACCGAACTTGACTCAAAACTCTAATTGTGATGGATATTCGCAACTTCCGTATTTTCCGTCACAAAGTTTTACAAAAACTGAATTTAATGATACCTCAGTGGTAAATAAGAAGAAGCAATACGATTTCCTTGTCACTTCACAAACTCTAAACGACAGTCAGATTACTAACACTTCAGTTGTTTCGCGACGCTCTCCTAATAGAAACATGTGTACGACCTGTATGGATACCCAAAAATCCGAAAAAAYGGTCAATATCCTCGAGATTCTTTCTTACGACATTACAGTCACAACCAGTGGCTTCAAAATTTTTAATAATCTAGTCAAAGTGGGTACTGCAAAGTGGCTAGATTCGGCGTTAACGCTCGGAAAAACAATAATAAATAAAACAAAGAAGGATGAAGTTATTATAATGGAAGACCGGAATAATTACGATTTATATATTGACAAAACCGCAAAAATAAGTATGGAATGTTTTACAAAAGAAAATACTAAAATTTGTAAAATAATTAAAAATGGGAACAGGCCTGAAATAGATTTATCTTACATTTATAGTGAAGACAAAACTGAAAACATTTTCGTCAAAAAATTAAAACTGTCGATTGAAAACATTTACGCAAATAAAGATTTGATAATAAGTTGCTGTGAAACACTTCAAGTGATCGACAAGAAAAAAATTAAATCAAAAATTCAAGATATTTTTGCAAAAATATATGAAGCATTTGACAATGACCAAGTACCATGTCTTGTTGTACGAAATAGTAGCAAAGCGAGTATGTGTGTTTTTGAAAACGAAAGGTTGTTTAAAATTTCGATAGATTTTGAAATAATTAGTTGTTTTAGATTACACTATGCGCCTTTGGATGCAAGAAAATTAAGAAAAATACGTTTTCTTGCGCAAAAATCTCGTCAACCATTTTGCCGCATAATTTACATGTTGGGAAAAATCTACAGTTTGTTGGAAAATAAGCAAAAACTGACCAAAAGGTAGCATTATTAAACTTTAGAAGTGAAATTCTATTAGAACAAATTTTAGAGAAATTTATTATCAAATCAAGCATTTAGTAGGAAGTCAAACACAAGTAAATAGTGTTGTTGAAGACATAACTCGATTGATAGGTGTTGGGCCTTGGGATTTGAATATTATTTCGCATTCTGGGTTAGTATATGGAAATTTGAGATTGTTTTGGACTTCTGGTGAAATGACTAATTGYAATACACCAGGTAACAAATAACTTTTTTGTAAATTATATAACAATTTCTTTAACAGCTACTTTAATACCTTATGATCTTGATGAAATCGTTGAGATTCATTCTACCGCTTATTTTATACTTGTGGTCGAAAAAGAATCGATTTTTCACAAATTATTAGAAGAGGATTTACCGAATAAATTAGCACGTCCGTTCATAATGATAACGGTATCTTTATTTGCGTTTAGTAATTTTAACTCATTTAATATTTTTAGGGTAAAGGAGTTCCCGATATAAACACTCGCTTATTTCTCAGAAAAATATCSACTATGTTGTCACTACCAGTTTTCATTCTTGTAGACGCAGATGTATATGGAATCCGAATTATGTTAAACTACAGATTTGGAACTCTTGTAAAAATGAATTTTGATCAATTTTTTGTACTTAAGTAGTGTGATTGTAGGCGAATTGTCATTTATCGGATCAATTAGCAGTACCAAATGCTCGTTGGTTGGGAGTTTTCCCTTCCGAAATCAACAAATATAGAATTCAACACCAAGAKGTTCGCCAGAGGGAAATAAAAGCAATTAATTCTTTACTGAAATACCCATACATGAAAGAACACCCAAAAATATCCGACGAACTAAAATTGCTTCTCAATAGTGAGAAGAAGGCTTCGATTGAGGGTTTAGTTAAAAACAATACATTTTTAAGTGAGGCGTATCTTCCGATGAAGTTTTTCAATCAAGATTTTATTTAGACATGGACAAGACATTTATCAGATCAACACTTTTCAGGACTGAGCTTTTCTGACATGTATTCATATTCCGCGTGCAGGATCCCTGTTCTTTCGTTTGAACCATTTAATTTGTAATCGACTAAGGAGACTGTTTTTGGTGAGAAAATTGAATTTTTGTTTGAGGTAGTGTTTGGTTTTTTGGTCTCCAAAATGTTGGTTGAGCTTTTTGTGAGATCAATCACTGAAACATTTGCGTATCTATTGGTTGTTCCAACGTAGATGACTGACTCTTCAGATGATCTTCCACCAAGGGCAGCGAGGCGACGTCTTGTTATTTCTGATTTTATTTTTCGTTTTTTTAACTGTTTTCTTCGTTGTTTCCTGCAATGTAATTTAAATGAGTGTCGACTTCTTCTCTTGTAGTGGATTCTTTTACGTTTAAGTCCCTGTGAAAAGTCTAATTAGTTTTAAGTATGTTGTGCAAATTAAATCCTTACAATTTGATTCATTGTTGTGTTTTAGTATTCGTAATAATTTTGATAATTAAATTGTCAAACTGATTGATGTTTTTAAATGTAAGGTGTTCAATAAAGCGTTTTTTACTTAATAACGATTTATTGTAAACATTGTTTGCATCATTTTGTTTTTAATATAATACAAAAAAGAAACATTTAACATTCCATTATCTAACATTGCTGTCTAATAAAAATCAATAATTTAATTGGTGTTCTGCACATTATTTTTAATTTACAAACACTGATGTGTACAACAATTATTAGGCAACATTTGCAACAAATTAGTATTGCTATAAAAATAATACACCGAGATAACCATTGTTACAAAACACAAATCCTCTGAGAAATAGGCCAAAAATTTTCGCATTCAACGAAAGTTTTTAAATTAGACCACCAAATTTAGAATGTTTTGATCGATGATTCAGAAAAAATTGACAGCGTTAGTGGACACATGGTAAAACCAATTCAAACTTATCAACAAAATATCAGCTTGTAAAGATTGTCTTCGCTGTGACAGAAGCACAGCTTCCACTAATGAATCTAAGCAAAATTTACACTATATAATATATTCTTGTTTAAATGGAAAGTTTTATATTTCACAACCATTTTATTGATTACTTTTAAATATCGAAGCTCCAGTTTAATAATTAAGTCGTTTTATTTTGATTTATCGTCATAATTCAGCTTTACGAAAATTTTAAAACATTGTTTTTCAATAATTGACATCATCTGTACTATTATTTCACTAAAAGAAGGAAAATTAAGAAACGAGAAGGATAATAGATACATAGAAAAGGTGAACCGACAGTATAAAAGTTAAGTGGAAAGTATTTAATGTCATCAATAAAAAGTTTACTGATTTTTGTTTTCGAGATTGTCTTGGTGAATATTTTATTCTTTTTGCTATGGATTTGTTGATATCCAAAATTCAAAGGTGCGGTTTTAACCAGTGTATTTTTAGCTCCAAATTGTGTGTGGTTTAAAATAATGGTTTTTTATTATTATTTATATTACAGGCTTTTAGGACGCTACAGATTAAATTTCTGTAATTTTATTTAAAATCCGTGAAGATTAAAACAGCGTTTGAAACATTTTGTATTAAGCAATCGAAAGCTTCAAGCATTTTTGACAATTTATAAAATCAGTCTTATTCTAATCAATTCAAGCTATTTACAATAAATCTACTTCTATGGAAGATTTTCAATACTAACGGTATTTAAAATTATTTTCTTACAATACTTTGTTAACACTTTATGAATCTTTATTCAAAAAAAAAATGAATATGTGATATTTCGTCTTTTAAGTTGAAATCTAATGACATTAATTACTTTTCACCGTAAAAACTGTGGAAATCTGTGTAAGAAGAGGAGAGGTCACAACTTGGATCTAATATATAAAATCTGATATTAGTCCAACTGTTCAACAAGAAAATTTGAAAAAAAGAATCACTAATTCGTCTTGTCGTTCTACACTGAACAACTCACTAAGTTTTGCTATGATATAAACAGCTTGATTATTGATTGAATTGACTAGTTCCGTTAGTCCGTTTCTGCTGTTTTCTTCTTTTCGTAACTGATAACACGTGGAATGTCTGCGTTTCGAAGGCCGTCACGTGGTGGTGAATTAAGTGGGAAACCAATCTTCAGGTATCTTTATCCTTATCGGGCTCGCCTACATCTAGTCTAAGGCACTCTTCGAAGAAGCTTTGCATCGAGCTATACACGTGTTCCAAAACGTTTTCGAGTTCATGACCCTCGTTGGCGTAATTCTGAAACAACCCCAATAACATTATTTAACAATATTGCCGAAAAGGCACCACCCACCTGATATCGGAACAGTACCCCGGCTTCCGTCAGGGCACGTGCCAGAGAAATCCCGTGAATGTAAGGTGCCGTAAGATCGGCCATACCGTGTAAAAGGTAAAAGGAGTTTCGGGGGATGTTCTGCGCACGCTGCGTGGCGTCTGCCTGCACGTACCCCTTCTTGTTCTCGTTGGGATCTCCGAGGATTTTTTCCGTAAATGCTGAATCTAGATTATCTCTCTTAAACACAGATCATTTTCTCTAAAAAAGTAGCTACTCACTGTAATACGCCCAATCAGAGATGGGACTCACCGCCGCCCCACATTTGTACACTTTTTGCTGGTTGCCCAGCCCCAGCACCATGGATGTGACATACCCGCCGTACCCCCAACCCCAAATTCCGACGCGAGTTTTGTCCAAGTATTTATATGTGTTGAGGAGAAGTTCCAGCACTGCGACTTGGTCTTGCACTTCGACACCCCCCAAATGCCGGAAAAGGGCACGGTCGTATTGGCCACTGGCTCCTCGCACGTCCAAACGGATGTAAACCACGTCGCAGTGGCTCGACATATAGGTACCCCAATCAATCCGAAATTTTTCTGTCACTGCTTTGCTGCCCGGTCTGCCGTTACTGAAAACAAAGGTCAGGACAGGTCATATCAAGTCTTACAAATTTTGGTTTGCTTCTCCACTTTATTTGGTAATTATTAACTTTTATTAATYTTGTTAAAATAAATCAGTAAGATTWTGAACAGTGGTTTTGAACAAAATCAGAATTAAACAAACCGGCGGCAGCGTTTTATACTAACGAGATAAAAAAATTGTATTTTACTACAATAAATAACAATGGTTTTGGGCACTATAATAAAAAGTGTTCTAAAGTTATCACTACATTTGTGTAGATAAGTACATACAGGCTGTCCCAACGGTCCGAAAAAGCTCTATAACTTGTTTATGTTAGGAGATACTAACTTTTTCTTTTTTTTAGATTATAATTGCGTTTTTGCTGCACATTTTGAAAATATTGCGGTTTATATACAGGGCTGTCCCAATATTAAAAAACACTAAAGTTATGTTTTTTTTAATGGAATCTACTTAGTTTGATTTTATTTTTAGATTCTACGCTAAAATACAAATAACTTTTATAGAGGTTGTTTTCATTTATCTGTTATCAATTTTGATTTGTGGCGCTTTTTTACCAGAATTTTTGAAATGCAGGGGTCTGACTAAAAATTCGTACCTTCTAAATACTTGCACACAAGTTAAAGTAAGTAACGCCGTTTGATTCCTGAATGTTTGCCGCATCTTTTAAGTGTTTACTCAACAACCTGCTCAGTGCCTACTGCGATTTTTTAAACATGACAAATTAAAAATGTCAAAAACTCATTTTTTTCAAATGGCATCCTCTATTTATTATTGTGCCAATCAAAAGATCTTTTGACAAGCTTTCCATCAATTGTTTTGTAATTGTATAGTCTAGTGTAAAATTCTAAGTTGCTATCTTAAATTAACTAAATTTTGAAAAACTTTTCTGTTTTGAACAATAAAAATCGAGTGGGCCTAATGCAACAAAAATTAGCACAGAAAATAAACAAAAGTATGGAATTCTTTGCTGCAAGAAAATGTACAATATTATGCACAATTGAGTTACAGAGAAAATTAGGCAAAATCTAACATATGCAAAGCAGTATAAACACAATTTAGTAGAAAAATGTAAAAACATTAACAAACAAAAAAAAACAAAACATTAAAGCTATTTTACAATTTTCTTTATAACAGATGCTCAAAAATATTACCATTTTCTTCAATACAAGTATGCAGTCTTCATCCAAAAGATAGTCTAACACGACATAGCATATCTGCATTTATTAAATGGAATGGTATCGCGACGAGTAAAATTCATTTTGGGACTTATAATCTTCACAATAAAATTGATAGATTGTAACAATGACAGAAGCCCACTCGATTTTTATTGTCCAAAACAGAAAAGTTTTTCAAAATTTAGTTATTTTAGGATAGCAACTTAGAATTTTACACTAGATTATACAAACCTTATATTGATGGAAAGCTTGTCAAAAGAGCTTTTGATTGGTACAATAATAAATAGAGGGTGCCACAAGCGCCACAAATTAAAATTGATAACAGATAAATRAAAACAACCTCTATAAAAGTTATTTGTAATTTAGCGTAGAATCCAAAAAATAAAATCAAACTGAGTACATTCCATTTAAAAAAAAMMWWAMYTTWRKKKTTTTTTTAATATTGGGACACCTTGTATAAAAACCGCAATATTTTTAAAATGTGCAGCAGAAATGCAACTATAATCTAAAAAAAATAAAAAGTCAATATCTCTTAAAATAAACAAGTTATAGAGCTTTTTCGGACCATTGGGACAGCCTGTATAATATGTTTTTTGATTAAATAAATACATACAGAAAACGAAATATATTTTTTAAATACTCTAAACTTTGCTAAACATTTAATCGTTGTTTCTCTTTTTTCTTGCATTGGGATCGTTTTGTGTCCCTCGTGTCTATAAGCGTTGCGTGTGCAGTGTTTGCAAAAAGTCGTCGATACTTACACTTCAACAAGGACAGGGTAGGCAGCATCTCGCAATTCCTCCCTCCAACTGGGAGGTAGAAGTAGTTGAACTTGAGCCCTACTACCATGGGGCAAAGGCACCTCAAAAGACTTTTGCTTGGGCAACGCTAACCTTTCGAGCATTCCCATTTTCTGTAGCCTCGTATCGTAAAGAATCTTTAATAACTTGTGCGAAGTCGCATTATGCATGCCTGCTAATGGAAGACCGGGTCCTTCGCACTGAAGGACGTAAAATGACGAATTCGATGATTCCGAACGAGGGCTTATCTGCGACCGATTCAATAAAAACTGCCAAGTTTGCCGAAAACGGACTCACCAAAGCGTTGAAGTGCGTACAGTTGCCGTAAAGATAACGGCTGCTCCAGAGGACGTCCCCGATCTCGCAAGTTATGCAGTGGGATTCAAGCCGTCGGGGGTCGTCTGTAGACGGGTCACGTACTACGTATAGATGCCTTTGACCTGCCTTTCTCTCCTCAGTCGCCAAGTAATAGCTACCAAAAAGCAAAATTTGGAAAATAGCCCGGCGCATCCACCATTTTATCGCTGACTTACATGAGATGGCTAACATTATCCCAACTTAAGATTCGATCAACCTCGTGTCGACCGTGGCTGAGGACAGCGATGTGCTGTTGAGTGACAGTCACGTGCTTAATATGCGTGTAAGCTTCCCTACTCCCCTCCTGGACAGCAGCAAGCATCAGGAAACTGTCTCCATCCGATGAAAATATCGGATGCTCCTGAATGTCGAGCCAAGCTCTCTCAGCTGCGCGTTCAGCGTGAATCTGCAGATATTAAAAAGGGCTTTTGAAAGCTTGAAATTATACCTACTTTAGTGACAATATGACCGCCGAAAATTTTAAGTAATCGCAGAATGAAAGAAATTATAACATCAAAAAATTAATTTTGTTACTGTGTAAATTGCATGTTTTATGTCATGACTTTATTGGCTAGCTAGGATTGGGTGTATGTGTCTCGTAATAATTGTGGTAATTTACATTTATCGACTAAAGGTGTTGTGGGGTAAAGAATAAAGTAAAATAAAGGTAAGAATAGCGTTTTGACAGAGACAGAATTACAGTTAAAATAATTTAAATATGTGTGAAATATTGGACACAGAGTAGTGGAAAACCCTTCTTAGTGTACCATTATGCATTATGTAGTTAATGTGTTGGTAGGAAGGAACGGATAATAACATAACTGAAGGATTYATTGAGGGAAATGAACGTGCTGTTTAGGATTGTTGATTTAATGGAGATATCCTTGCAAGCAGTTAAATAATCACTTAAGATGTTAAGAAATAACAACAGATAGGAAAATAAAGAACTTAAAGTTAATCATAAATAAATAAAATATATAAAACAAATATATTTTAAGTGATAGTTGTTAGGAGAGTTAGTGTTGTTTGTCTTTTGATTCAAATACGATACGAATTTATTTAGTTATTTTTCAAAGATATGACCCCAAGAATGATGAAAACAAAAGAAAAGAAGAGAAAACTATCAATAAACTGGAGAAACAGTAATAGAGCGCGTAATAAAGAAATATAAAGGGTAACAGTTTGAAAAAATATATTTCCATATCTTTGTTTCAACAATGAAATACGATATTGCTTTTTTTGAATTACATTTGTAATATTAAAATTTTGTTCTACTTCTACCGGACAAGATATATAACGAAATCCGGCAATCGCGGTCGATTTTCCGGGCGTTTTTTCGCGGTAAAGCATCGTATTAGAAAATAAATTATCTAGGGGTGGATTGTGCTGACCTCTACACATGTCCAGTTAGGCGCTAGACAGGCTGAAATGATGCTGAGGTTTTGTGCGCGGTTCATCCACACCACCGACACTTGCGTGTTTTTCTGTCCAATCCAGCCGGCCGATGTCAAATAGTAATCCCTGCAAATCACTGGATTAAAGCATTTACACATATGTCCAACCGGTGGTCGCTTGACTGACATTCCCTAAACTGTTGGCTAWTTACTATCTAAATTTTGGATATTTAAATCCAACTATGCTAATCTAAAATTTGYTGAAATAGACGGTCTAACTCTAGAAATTTCAAGAGAAATGGTTTAATTACGTGTCACGCCCCAAGAAACCTAACAATTAGWCACGAAAGAAATCTGTAACACAACGCAAATTGTGAGCTCCGGATTCCGACTCCGGAAAAGTCGGGTACTTACTGGCCGACGAGCGCTTGCGGGGGTTTTACTAAATGGCTCTGGATGTCGGTGAGGTTCGATATATCCATGACCCACAATTGCACTGTGGGGTTGTCCGCCCCGGGCTGAAATTTTGCTCWATAAGACCTGTCATAAATGCTATTCATCGTACCCTCGGAAATCGAACGCTTTTCGAGGATGGGAAGGACGACGCGGCGTTGGCGGCCCCTAAGCCAGCTTCCGTTCGAAACCACGGGAAATTTAATATTCCTACTTCGCTGTCGTTGAACGTTGCATACAACAGGTGAGTGCCATCGTGCGAGCTCCACATTGCTTGCGGGCTCTTGAGCACGTCCTCTGGAAATGAGGCGTCAGTCTCGTCGCTAATTAGCCCATCGGTTTATACCTTGGTAGAGCCAATCTGGAATTCCATTATAGATCACCTCGGGACGTCCCGAAAACGTCAGTCTGATCTCGGTTTCGTCCATGGGAGACTGCCGGAAATATATGTCGTTATTATACACCATTAAGAGCGAAGTTGTGTCGCCCAACCAGCTAACGTATTGGAACGTTTCGGGCTCAGCCTTCGACGACAGTTCGAGACGAAGTGGAATTTGATGACTGCGAAACAGAAATCAATTCAAATGCAAAATATGCCACAAAATAAGCAACAAATTTCAAATTAATATATCCGTGAAGGTAAACCGAAAAAAACCCTTGGAAGAGTGTGCAAGCGAATTGATTAGCTAAAAAATAATCTACTAAAGCCAATATTTCTTCTTATAGCATTATCTCGGGCAGCTGGTGCTTTTCAAAGACCGAATAGACTTGAAAGAAAAAAACACAATGAAAGAAATACATTGATGGATAATGATCCTCTTCTATGAAAAACCATAGAAAATTACTTTATATGCCCACTTTGGTGTGTTGTAAATTTGTAWTTGAAAATTATTTTCGCTTAAATTTCATTTCGTTACCGATACAACGTAGAACGTATCACTTCATACGAGCGTAGATAATTAGATTTTAGTTTTAATGTGGAGATAATTCTCAAATGGAAGCAACAACGTAACGGTCGATATTACTATTTTAACATCAAAATTGAATASTAATCTACTTTCCTACAATGTTTATGGAAATTAGAGGTAAAACAATAATATAAATGCTTTGTTATGTTTGTTACGTTTAAAAATACTGCAAAATATGTATATTAAAAATTGTTGTTATTGCATATGGATCTAATCAAATCATATCTTCGTTCGAACAGTTATTTATTATTAAATTACAACGAAAATGTAAATATCAATTCCGTAATGTTACCGGGATTAAATCTATTTTTGGATACTTATGTTATTTTGAGAAAAAAACTATTATTTAATTATTACCGTGCAGATATTAATTAAATAATTTAATTAAATATATCTAACGCATTCACTAAAAATACATGTATAAATAATTTATTTATTATGTTAATCTCAATAAAATTTAATTAACCCATTTTTAATGTGCTGTTGCCGTTTTATGTTTTCAGAAAATCTTAACAAGTTTTATGATGACACAATTTAAGTAAAATGCATTAATGTTGAAATTGTGGCAAAAGCAATGGTGCGGGAAACCTTGCTGCATTTTCGAATGCACGCGATTTTCCTCAGTCGTTAATTAAAGAGATAAGTATTACCTGTCGACTACCCTGCAATATTTTAACCCAAGTTTTAAGTCGGCTTAAGCTCGAACATGAACTAAAATTTATTATTCGTAGGAACTAACAACGGTCTAATTGATTTAGAAACAGTTCAAGAAGTGTCCTTCTCTCGAGACTGAAATAGATTAATTGAAAGCGTGAAAGTTTGAAGGTCATCGAATTTACATAAGAATTCAGTTATTTGTCCCAAAACTTGAAAATTACACACTAAACTTGTCAGTACTTACTCTTTATTGACGTCATAAATGGTGTATGTCGCCGTGAAGGATTGTCTGAATACCTGAAACCAAAAAAGTATATTAATTGCAGTTGTGCTTTTAGTTAGACTAATTTCCTGTTAACATAAAGATGAAACTTTTTAAATGACCGCTAAATTACGACATAAAAGGATATATCCTGCTGGCAAACGACCGCTGATCAATTGCGCTCCGGTGACGGTCCTGCAGCCATTGCAGGAGAGTTCTGCGGCACTGTGCCAAATTTTGTTAAGCGCCGACTTGTCTCCCCTATCAGTCAGCAGGGAGTACTCCGAACCGCAGCAGATTACCTCTCAGTTCACTTGAAAGTCCTAAATTTAATTGACCATGTTAACCTTAACGATTTGACAAGTGAAACGAGTCTGATTTTCCGGATTCGAGTTAAATTCCGCCTTTTATGGTCGTCGGTWTAATTAAATTTTTTCTGGGTCATGACAGTTTTTAAAAAATGTGGCTTCTTGCGTGACTGCCAGCTGTTAATTCGGAGGGTGGAAGCGACTATAACTTTCCGAATCTGATCTGAATACTGAAATTGTATAACCTTTGCTCTATCTTAATAACATCTCTCCGTCTGCWCACCTCTTGCACCTATGTGCTTAAAATACTTAGTCCTCGGTGCACGCACAGAGTTAAAAATTTAGCCAAACACATTTGGTTTTAAAATTTATGGCTCTGATTACGGTTTGACGGAGGTTACTCAAAGTCGTAAAGATTTTTTTTTACAATGAGCAGGAATATACACTACTAGGTGTTTCCTGCAATAAAGAACGARGCACGCAGAGTTTGCATGTTTTCAACCAACTTACRATAATTTTGTAAACTTGAAAATTATGAGTGGAATTAATGTTTTATGGTAGTTAAAATTTGCAGCAAATCGGCTAAAATGAATTTCAAGCATGCGTTCCAATGATTCATTAAACACCATGTTTATCCGAGTAATTTCGCGAAATAAATCAACTTTATCGAGTTGTTCTGTTTGTTGTTTTAAGTCTTAATCCAGTTACAAACAAGCAGATTAAAAATAGAATACCTACTGATTTTACGTCGTGTTGGAAGAGCACATATTTAAGGTCCTTTGAGCACTGGTATCCTTTGACGAGAAGTTGTCTCTGCAAATTTTCCTTATAGGAAGTTTCTCTTTTCCTTTACATAGCTTACCAAAGTGTGGTTAGTAACTAGAATCGAAACAGTAAAATTATGACTAGTGTCGAGTATGGCCAGACTTCCGTCGTCCGTTTGGTAGACGAAATGAGAGTGCGAAATCCAGGAAGAAGGTAATCGTTTGGGAGTCAGCTCACCCTGAAATTGTGAGAAATGTAATTGAAACCAACAGGAAATAAGGACAAGGAACACTCGTCTACGACGATATTAAGCGCCCATAAAGACTATTAAAGACAAGTCGGGCGGATAAATTCCTACAGAACTGTGACCAGTGGGAAATTCTCAAATAATTTCATTAAAATTTAGAATTTGCTTGAAGACAATAACTCTAATAGCGGGATCCCGATTGCCAAAATTCAACTACAAAGTTTAAAAGATAAATCAAACACTGGAAGAGAACTGAATGAAACCGTCGCAGTTTGCAAGGAAACTTTCCGTAGCCAGGTCTGGGCTTGATACTACAACTTTTGCGGTTAAAGTCGGTTAAAAGAATTATTGCAATGGCTAACGCTGTCTAATCGGCATGAAAGTTTTTGATTTTGTTCAACGCAGTTTTAATTAAAGTGTTTCAAAAAAATTGTATGCCAAATCGTTAGAAATTTAATTGCACATTATTTCAATGTATTTCAGCCACTGCGAATCTAATTAAAGTGTATTTAACTACAATTAAATTTTAATTATACATATAAATAATGCAATACGCTATTTGTCTTCATCTGTCAGGAATTCCCATAAATTAATTTATTAATTTTCTATTGAAAGGACTAATTTTAATCATTGATAATAATAATAACCAAAACCGCTAATTAAATGTTAATTTTCACCCACACCTTTTTACTTGTATGAATTTTTTGATTAGGCATTTGTTACACTTTATTATGACACACTTTCAATCATAATAATTCCTGAGTACAAAATAGTCTCCACATTGTCATCTCACTAACCAAAATGGATGGCACGGTTCAATACAACTCCCACACACGAAAGTTGAGATTATTGGTGAATATAGTTAGAAATAAAAAATTGTTTACTTACACAAATCAATGAATTTAAATTAGTTGCAACATACTCGTAACAAACAAAATAAAAATAAACAATCACTTTTATGGTAAACTTTAGGTTGTATTAAGTTGGAAGAAACTAATAACTAACTTGGTTAAAATATAAAAAATTAAACGAGAAATAAAAACTTAATTAATAATTTTTTTAAATTAAATTTAAAAGTCCAATAATAAATACACTGAGTTTTTTAGTCAGCATCTTGTGTGGAATTTTCAAAACCTTTTCTAATTTTTGTGTAATTTTTTGTTTTCATTTTTTCGAATTTAGAAAACATGCTTAAACATATTGGTTCATAACTTTTAAACTTTTCTAAAATGTTTTAATCTTGAAAGACTTGGATTTTCTGTATGAAATACAGAAAACTATGTATAACGTCCGAATAGTTAAGCTGACGGTTAAACAGATTAATTTCTTCGCTTGCATAAAGAGACTTTGATGATTTTTTAATCAGTTAATGACTTTAAATTTGGAAATCATAGTTTTTTACAATCTATTTTGCGTAAATGCGTAATTTAATTACCGGTGATTAGACCCATCCGTCTACATTTGTTGAAACGTAGTCGTTTTTTTATCTCTGAATAATTTTACAACTTGAAGAAAATAAGTTTTTTTGTGTTACATTAATTGCGGTTATAAACTCCCATTAAACCTTTGTTTATTATTGAAAGAACCCCTGTGAGTCTTGAGTTATTTTAAACCACATGTGTAAAACAATAAATACCTAAAACCTGACCTTACCTGCAAGAACTCATCAAATTGCATTCTCGTCCCATGCCAGTAGAGAAGTTCATCAACATACCCCACAAGAAAAATAGCAGCTACAATTCCGGAGATAACGAGTCCAATAACCAGTAACGAAAAAATAATCGACCACCAATTGTGTCCCTCATCTTCATGTAATGCTAGCTCCTAAACATAAACGTTGAAACATCACACGCTAGCAAAATTCATCATAGTAATTGTAACAAACTAGTCTACTGACTAAAAGAGGGTGTTAAGCGTAAAGTTAAGCTTTGTGACGTGAACAAATGTGTGAATTTTCGGTGTAGAGCTGTTGTATAAATTACGCGCTTAATTCTCGTATGCTTTCCGGTTTAATAAAAGATATATACTTCACACACTCCCTCGTGAGGTGTCCCACATTGTCTGCAACTAATTTTTCTGCGACTGCTGCGTCTTGAGCCGAGTCCTTTATCAGTTTTTCCGGCGTTTTCTTCAACACCGGTGTTTAATAGCTCTAACATTTCACTGTCACTGTTGCCTCGAGTGCGGCTTTTTTCCACAGACAAGTGTGCACCGTCCATACTGATGCTGCCGTTTGACGATTCAAGAAATACTAACATGAGATCTGTTCATTCCCAGCTTGTTCAACCGCTGATTTGTATACACAAGACGTTGGGCTACTTGAGGTATTTTCGGAACCGATCGACTCGATGAACTTTCAATTAGCTCATAATTGAGCGTGATATTTTGCACATTTGTTCGTGTAATAGTTTCGGGAAAACAGATTAGTTTGGAAGATCTCAGTTTGGTGATAAGGTGGCGTGAATGTGGCGAAATTTCAAGCATTTTGTTAGCAAAATGTAAAAATGATGATTATCGTGACGGAACATGTGTAAAATCTAAATTAATTTACTATTTCCTGTTGTATTCAAGCGTTTGTGTTATGGTTTTATTCAGATTAAGCGAAGTATAATTTGTGTTGTAATTTTTTTCTAGTAGTTCTACTTTTAGCTACAAAATTTGTTGCAACATTCCGAATTAGAAAAAGTGACTACTTGCAACTATCTACCAATTCAAAAACTCGAAATAAAACGATGCCTGTCTCAAATAAAAGTTTTTCAGACAATTTTGGGTCAATTGGAATTGAAATCAAACTACTTAAGTTAAGAAATTAACATCATTTGCTGTAGAATTAATTTAAAGTAACTAAAGAAGATTTGATCCTCGATTTGACCTCTTATTTTCAAGAAAAAWTATTGTTCATGATCGATAACGTTTATTTTGAAACCTTGACTTATTTCATACAAGTAGTGACGAGTTTAATAAATTTTGTATGAACCTAATATTTTTCCTGGCTATTTTTAGATTTTGAGAAAAAACATTCTCAAAATTTGTTTGTTTGTTTATTTAATTTCATTTTGCATTGATTATAAAACAAAATGAATCTGAAAAACTTTTAAATGGGAGAGACTGTAGATATTAATGCTGCATCCATATAGCGGGCCCATGTAATTTTTATAACAAATATATTTTTTTAATTGTCAAATCTTCAATTAAAAATTATGTGAAACAAAAAATGGTTTTGTTTTAAAAATGAGTTTCACTCCTTGCTCAGTACCGGATATCGGATTTTGTTATCGCTTTCGATTTATTCTAATTAGATGGTGGTATCAGCTATGGGTAATCAGTGCAACCTAGTAATCACTGTTAGTGAGTATGAGGTAAAATTTGCTTCTTATTACACAAGGAAATTGCACAACAAACTTAAACTACATAGAATTTAAATAAGATCGATACATTATTGTRAAATGAAAGTTAAAAGTTTCACTAAATTTTGATTCTGTTTACAACAATGCAAAAGCTTGCTGTTTTCTGCTATTTATTTATCCCTAGAAAAACTAGGTATGTTAAATCATGGTTGCATGTATTTTAAATAAGACTGCTTTTCCGGTCTGTATAATAAACTCGGGCTGTCCAATACCGGAATTTCCTGACTAGTTTTAAAATTATTAATTGGGTTCGCTATTGAATAACAGAGTAATTTTGTAACTACTCGATGCAAGAATCGACTATGCTACAATAGAATCGTGAAAAGTGCAAATTTCCTCACCAAGTGCAAGTGCAGTTTGTTAAATAGTTAATTAAATGCAAGAACGTCCAAAAAGCTAAATTGCTGGAAAATTAATTTTAAAAGTTTGTAAGACTAATTTGAAGAAAGCACACTTTTAAATCACAGTGGACAAAATGTGGTTTCTTAAAAATTACTTTTGTACCTAAACTTAAATACTAAAATGCTAAGTCAGTACTCATTCCGTAATTACATACCACTAATTCATTCCGGATGCACTATATTGAAATCATRGGACATCAACCTTTCAAATACCCAATAAGAAAATAGAAAGATAAGTACGGCTCTTATCAACAGATGCTCTTCTATGTATTTTCGCCGGAGGTATCGCGACATTCCGTGAATAATTTATGGCGATTTTCATATTTCTGCAAGTCTGATGTTCCTCATAAAAAGCCTTGAATGCCAAATTTTGGCCCTGGATTTTTCTCAGGTAAAACGTAATAATTTGGGTAGTATTGATCGGTTGATGGCTCATTTTGGGCCAAAATACATACAGTGCAGTGGTTTTCCTCGTGGAGTACTGACCTCTTCGTCACCTACCTCGGCCTTTTTGGCCTTTGGATCAGCGACCTGCAAAGTCTCATCCGGGGGCAGTCGCCATTCGTTTCGGTCTGTATGCACATTAGCGTGCATTCCGCTATCCACCCCGTGTTCTCACCCTTCTGTGCCGCCACTGTCTCAACTCTGCGTCACCTCCTYTTCTGGAAGTCGGCTCTTTCGAGTAGATTCAACAGTTTTGATCTGAAAGATTGAACAACTTAACAACAATAACAAAAACACGTTCTGTGAATTCCAGACGTTTCCCGGAAATAAATCTTAAAAAAAAATTGGGAGTTATATCATCTCTGTTATTTTATTAAAAAATATGCACTTTCCCGGATCTATATTTCAACGAATCTAGACTAGATAAGTGAAGTGGTTTAAAATATTTTGTAAGTCACTCCGGGGATTAGAGAAAATTACACCAATCTTCTTGTAAGAAACGTTTCAAATATTTTTTTGTCGATGTTGTGCGCCAATAGACTTGCTCCAAAGCCTTTCTATACATGAGTTGAATAATACGAATTCAATTACGAGCGAAATTGCTGAAGCATTCAGTTGGAACGACAAAGTGTTTCACATTGTCATCCAATTTCTAAAACTGCAGAAGTAGTTAAAATCCACTGCAGCTTTTTCCTACAAAAGTCGCAATTTTTTTACCATTAATATTCAAAAAAGTTGAAAACTTGTTTACTTGGTTGTAATGTGTTTAACTCCAGATTATTACTAATAAMATAAAGCGAAAGTATCCCAAAGTTTTCCTCTTAAATAAAACTTTGTTGACACTAAAGTACTCCACCAACACTTCAACAATTCCCAACGATTAGCTGTAATGCATTTTCAAGTCTAAGCTTACTCGTTCTGCTTACAAAATTAATTATATTACTCTAGGTCAAAATTCATTTAATTAAATTTAAACTTGTAAAAGGGTTTTTGGTTGAAATAGGAAATTTCCTTTAAGTACATAAAATTATCAAAAGATTGYAGCGTAAATATTTACACGCGTATGTTGATGTCTAAAGTTTCAAAGCTTTGATATTAACACGGAAGGATAAATATTTCAAGTGGCCAAATAATTTCAAAAATAGTTCGTGCATGTAAACTTTGCAAACTCACTATCGGTTTAAATTTATTTTTTATTCAACTGTCTTTGATAGGGGGTTTTGAGTCTGGAATAGCGATAATGTGTTTGTTGACGTCAAATGAAGAGTTCATAAATATTAAAGTCACTTTTACGCTGAAATCTGTCAACGTCAGGATCCTCGAAGAGATATTGCGAATGAGAACTAAAAAAATCAAACCATTAAATTTTATTAAAAACCTTAAATTGTAATTTGGGTCATGATTTTGAAACGGCCAAATATGCTTTCGAAAAAATGCTGTAAAAAAATTAGAATGAATCTTTTTACAATAAGCTTAACATGTACGAGTAAGTATAAAGATTCAGTCAAAAAAAATACTCAGTGTCGCATACGAGAAAATATTATTTTCACAAAATAAAAATAAATTAAATCTCATGAAACTTGATACGTTTCTCGGTAAATAAACTGAATATTTTCAACATTTCAGTAGTCTGAAACCAAAACACTCTTGTTTCTGAAATGAAAAGAACGCTGAAATACGGTTATGCTTTCTATTTTTCCGCGTATTTGGTGTTAGTAGATGCTCTTCGTATTTTATATCTTCCTTGTTTACATTTTGCCCGCAGTGTTATAAAAAATCCATGACTCTCGCTTCAATTACGATTCACGGTTTTTGAGAACTAAAACTTTCAATCCTTATAGTATTTAAATACCTTTTTAAAATTCTTAAGAGAGGTGACGCGATATTAAAATGTGATTGCCGTTAGACTCTACAGTTTTGGAAAGTCAACAAGGGTTAAAAGTTTTTCATAAAGAACTTTACAGAAGCTACATTATCCTCAGCTGTTACAGAGATGAAGTCGATGACGTCTCCAAATTACAAATTTTTACGAAAACAGAATAATATCAGCTACTTTGGTTCTGTTTGTATCCGAAGGGGGCGTAACTTTGCTTTCGATATTTCAGAATACTAGCGAGCTATCGCGAGATATCTTGCTGCGATTTGATTGTTTTGGAAACTGGGATGAAGGCTTCCAATTAAGACTAAAGTCTCTAGAGGCTCAACACAACATAAATATTGTGAGTTTTTCGATCTCTATAATCTTTAATTTTTGTACAACCGTTTGCTAACCACAAGGGACGCAAAAAGAGTAAACCGCAGATTTTACTTTATCTAGAAATTTATTGACAGAAAGCTCTAATTTATGTTTGTGTTTAAAGCTTGGCAAACAGGATAAATTCAATTACGTGGTTTTATCTAAAACAGTGTTAATTTTATGTGCTTGTGGGCGAATGGCAAGAGCTGCTTTCTACATAAAATCCAGCCACTTTACGTTCTTTCGATTAGTGATGGTTAGTTTTTGTGTTGCTACGATTCTGTTTAGAGTTTGAGCCAAGGAGTTTACCAAATCAATTTTTTTCAAAATTAGTGCCGTACAAAAATAAGCTCAGATTAATAAACGAGCCACGTTGTAGGTACTAATCCAAATTTTTCATAACATTATTCAGATGTAATTCTACACCTCATTAAATTCTGTCATTATGCTTCACGRACTACCAGATAACACATTAGCTGGCACATTACAGAACATCAATAGTCCATTAATAAAACCGCAAATGGTTGATCCTCCAGTCCAAATAGTTTACCTAAGCATCGAYACATGTATCAATTTTTTTCAAATGTATATTGTTACAAAACAATTACCAATAAAATAAAAATCCAGGTTTTGCAGGCCGAGCTGCAGCATACTCTCCATCGTGTAAAATGGGTTGCCTAGCAGGAAACTTTCTGATAGAAATAATTGTCCTGCTGTTAAGCAAAAATGTAACAAAACTCTTTGATCCGGCATATTTATGTAATTTACAAAAAGGACTAACGTATTTTGTTGCAATTTAAGTTGACTTTATGTGTTACTTACTCAGTGCTCTGCTCTTGCAATAAACCAATTTATGAAACCGATACGTGAAGTGAAAATAGAGGAAACAGGCTAAATAACTTTATGAGTTAAAGTTTATCGAAAATGACTTTATTATCAAGCGTTTTAGTTCCGGTTAAATAGAAACGTTACCATTGTAACGCTTTGAAGGAAATAATAGAAATTTTGCTCTCATCTTGTTTAATTATGAACAAACCGTACAAATAGATGTTATCGACATTTTAATGGAAACGTCATATTGAATTTTAGAAAATTCACACCGTTCCGGTTTTCAAATACTCSATTTAAATTCTAGTTGTGATGTTGCATTACCTCATACATCACGGTGATGGTAACCAATAGACATTCGTGATGTATGAACCGTGGATTTAGCAAAGCTCGCATTTTAAGTGTTGTTTATCTTTATGCAAAAACGGCCTTTTACAATATTTGTGTCTAAAATAAATCTTTGAAACGAAAGCAAAAAATAAATMTAAATCATCTTTGCTTATAGCTTCCCGCTAGTAATCTCTAAAGTTCTCCAACTCGACTCTTGGGATACGTCGTCAATCTCATAATCCTATTCGTTATTTCTTTAGTCCCATATATACCACCAAACCACGTGTTTACGGTATGTGTAATTTGTAATCTAATAAATGTGTAACCTGGTGGTGAATAATCAGTTTTATTGCTTCCGACACGAAATTCACATTCGATGGATGTTTAATTTAACTCAAGAACGCCCAAAGGAAGAGTCGAGTTGATTCATTACTTTTTATAATTGAAAACACCACTTTGCCGTTTTTTTACATTTTTGTGTCTATTTCAACATAGTTTAATTAGAAATTGTCTTTAAATTGAATCCAAGCAATTCGAATCGGAATATAATAGGACTTGCTTTGTTTAATTTTAGGCTGATGGTATTAAATTCTACTGCACATTAATTAAAAGTGGTTGTTTTTAGAACTCTTGCACTGCATGACGTTGTCCATTCGTGCAGCATTTCAGGAAATTGTAAAGCTAATGTTTTAGTGATTGAAGCAAATTTTGTAGAAGATCCTARGGCTTAGTTATCTTTCTGTAGCTTAAAACAGACTTAAATTTTTAATCATCAAACTCACGTTACGTTGAACACGTTAGAAAACTAAAGAATGTCTGAGATAATTTTCATGAAGTAGAATTAGCCATCTGTAACAATTTCATTTATATATTTTCATTTGCTAAATAGGAAGCCTTCACGGTCTGAGAACTTTATAAATAGACTTAATTTTGTTACGGAATGGGCTTTCTTCAGCAACTTGCAAAACAGTTTACACTACGAATACTACATAAATACATTTAAATAAGTCATAAAATTCAAAAATAAATCTCTTGCGACTCGGATGTCAAAAAGTTTCTAATTTTATTAACAGGCTAAAAGCTCGCTATTATAATTACATAATTCTCGCTGATGGTCCTGTAAAAATCACGCAATTTATATTCATGTGTAGGGTGCGACATAAAAAATGTACGGAGTTGGATTAGGGTCATTTAATGAACTCGTGCTAAAAGCGTTTGACCAAACAACATGGCCGATCGAAACACTTAAAGTCGGTGTTAGGGGGCTTTGTGTAATTTAAACAAATTGCGGATCGAAGGCGCTCCGGAGAAACTACACCGATTTATTCTTTTTTTGCAGGAGTAGAACAATAGGGAGAAACGACATTCTTCCTCCACAGATTAAGAGTTATTCGCCAAAGTTAGATGGGACGAAAGTCAAAAGCACGAATTAAGAAATGTGGCACGAAGAAAACGAAATCAGTACAAAATGAAACAAAATAAAAATATTTCATTTTTTACGACACTGAATGATGATATGAGGCGAAACGCGGCYGCGRCGACCTTAATTTTTCAGTCTGTTATTACGAATGGCGGAGGAAACTCAGTCAAGAGTTTTTACCAAATCACAAGTTTTGCATAATTTGGCAAAAATAGAAATTTGTTACGTTTGTCTCGATTACTGCCCCTTACTACTCTCTCTCACAGTCGTAAACCTAAACGCTGTCAACCTAATAAAGTAGCAACTTCTCGTTTTGTGGCATTATGGCCCCACAAGAGCGTTAACAATTAAAATTTTTCTTTATTTTCGCATTTATTGCCGTGGAAGAATAAAAAAGGTTATTTCAGAACCCAATTTAGAAGTGTAATATTTCAGTGAATTGACGTGGAGGGGCTTTAACTACAGTGGCGCAGCAAGGGGGTGTTTTATGGGTTAAAACCCTCCCCCTAGAATAAAATCAGACAAAATTATTTTGTATTAGTAATAAAACTAAAATTATATTCTAGAAACAACCAAATTAATCATTCAAATTTCGTATATAATTATTTTTGGTACTGTCATAACTTCAGAAGTTTCACAATTTTTTTTATTTTGTGAATTGCGACAAAACTGTACTTCAAACTTGTAATGTTTTTATGCATACATGTGTAAAATATTATGAGAAATCGATTGGCGTCGAAAAAACTACAAAATTCTTGATCGTTTAGAAGTTATAGTTGAATTAATGTTTTGGGTATATTTGACTTTATTTTTTCTATAACTACTTAACGTAGGACATTTTTTTTTATTTAATAAAAAATTAAATTTGCTTTTTAACGATACTAAGCAAGAACAACTAGCCTCAATAATTTCGAAGTTATTAACAATAAACCGCTTCGGGTACCGAAAATCGCCCAAAATTTTGACAAAAATAGAAAAAATTAAAGACTTTAAAATTGAACCATTTGCACTATTGGAGGTTCAAGAGAAAAGTAGAAAAACGTTACAAAAACGCAAAAAATAAATTTATGAAAATTTTTATGTAAGTCTGAATGAATATATTGATTTAAAACATTGAAACAGTCGGCGGCCTGGTAGTGTAGCGGCATAAGGTCTCGCTTTCTGACAGCAATTTTTCACTAAAATTCAATTCATTAATTTAAATTAGTAATAAAAGATGGCGGGCACATAAGAACGCGAACTTTAAAACATGCGCACGTGTTCTAATAAGTATAGGTAATAAGAAAGAGGGAGAGGGCATAAGAGCACATAAGAACGCAAAGCATAATAAGAAAGAGAAAAAAATACCAACTTAAAAAAGCACTAAAAGAAAGCGCAAACTTTAAAACATGCATCTACAAAAGTGTTAAAAGTGTAATAAGTTAATAGTGCATATGTAAAAAAAAGGTAAATTAAAAAAATGTATAAAGAAAAGGTAAGTGTTGTAATACATAATAATAAAGTAATGAAAAAAATTTTTTTATTAATTATTATCATTGTTAATAATTTAAATAATTGTAAAAGATAAGAGCACCAGAACTTTAAAACATGTCCATAAGTGTACTAGTGAAATGGATATTAGTAATTAAAAGTAAGTAAAATGAAATATAAAATAAAAGTAACATGAAATGTATAGTAAAAATTAAAGAAATAATTAAATGCTTTTCATTATTTTGTAAATTTGCAAACTTACGATGGTACGATGGTGGTGGTTCGTTCAAAATCAAATTTTCATGGAAGCCAAATTAAAAAAAAACACCCGTTATTTAAAAAACAGTTTAAGTTCAATAAAGTAGTGTTTGACTAATAAGTTGTATTACAGATTAATACAATGTTACGAATACAATTTTGTTTTTCCATGGCAGTCTTTTAATTTGGGAAATACACATAAAAAAATGTGAGAGATCAAAACTGGACGAGGTTTTTAAAATTATACGGATATAAAATTTTGACTTTAATCAGTTTTTTAAATAACTTTATGACGTATCTGTTAGTAAAAAGCTATCTTAGATAAAAAAGTCTTAGTTATCCGATTTCTAACAAACTTTTTTTTAAAATTTTGTTGTCATTAAAAACATCCGTTATAAAACAGTTATGACAATTAAGCCTATACCACATCGTCTTTTTTTAAAATGRGTGCCCGAAATTTTTTACACAGGTAAATCTYCCCTAAACTCTATCCTGGCTGCGCTACTGTATTAGCTATGAAAGTTTTTAAGGATTTTTGTGGAGCACAGCTGCAGTTATTATAAGTCAAGTGTGTCATAAATAACTCGAATTAAACATTCATTTACCCTAATGCTGATGTTCATTCTACGATTAGTTCTCTAAGTTAGAATATTTGGATTCGGATAAAGGTGGCAACATGTAGCAAGATGTTCGTCTAACCTGAGGTTTCTAAAATTAATGAAAGACCGAGAGATGTTCTTGGCACACTATTGGCAAGTGACAGTAAAATAGTGAACTTGACATAAATATATAAACGACTTTTAGCACCAGGAATGAAAAAAGCACTTGGAAACAGATAGTTTTTCAATATTTTGCGAAAGTTGTATACTTTTCAAGGTCAACTTATTGAAAAGTGSTAAATCTGTATCTCTGACAAAATCTAGTTAAATTTATAGTACGCTTAAGTGATTCGAACTCGAGGGCAAGAAACCGCATTTAGAAATGACACGCCTGGAGACTTTTTCCAGGTATTTACTCAACGACTTTCAAAGTCATTTTCTAATATATTTTTTTTTCTTTTTTTTTTGGTTTTAAAGTTTTTCCAATAGTTAGTAGAAATTTATTTTTTTTTCAGCGCTTTAACATAAAAATACAACAAAGCAACAGATAAACAATAGGAGTGTAATAGTTAACTAAGTTAACAAACTGTTCACAAGTAGATCAATTTGTTTGCTCAAATATTTGTAAAGAAACTTAATCAGCAAAGATATTTGTTATATAGAGCGCCCAGAAATGTGGTAGCAAGTTTTTTACAGAAATCTTTTTTATGCATGGCAACGCCGCTATCTAAATTGAGATAAATAAATGTCAATTGTCAAACGTAAAACATTCAAATTTAAATTTTATTGAAAATGTTCAAATTGACCTCCATTACGCTTAATGCATAACTGAGCCCTTCGAGCAACGTCTTGACAAATTTTAGTGCATGAATAGGAGGTAAAGATTGTTCGCAAATGACTTTTAAAAAAAATCAAAAATTGAATGTTGCAAGATTAAACACATTTGGCTTTTCGAAAGTGCCATCTTGTGACACTTTGTGTAAAAGTTGCACTTTATCTTTAGACGTCTGGACTAATTTACTAAGTAATTTTTTAATCCTAATTTTGTACTAAAAATGTAAAATAGAATTGTTTTAATTATATTTACTGTGAATACATACATAATAATAATAATTATAATAATAGTAATAATAGTAATAATAAAGCGGCTTTATTGAATTGTACATACCTACGTACAAGTTAATACAACTCTCAATCTTCAATCAGCATCGAAAATAAGTCATTTTAGCGCTAGCGATCGATATGCAGTAAACAGAATGCAAATTTCGAGATTTTGCAGCATTACTGTATTAATAATAATGCGATACCTATGTAGTAAACAATACCTGATTTGCAAAGCCTGCAGTCAAATAGACTTCGACATTTTACCCATCATAAACAGAACAATGCAACAAAACAGTACATTACTTCAACATTATTATTGCCAGTAACTGTACATAAAAGTGAATAATTTCCTTTTAAGCTCCGATAAGCTTGTACACGCCGCAAACTAGCTTAACTGACCTTATTTCGCAACTGACATCCCTTCAGCTTCTTCGCTTTTAACTGTTATCATTAGCTTAAATACACATTTAATTTCTCGAGGAGAACAAGACTCTAACATCAGGCAATTAACTGTGGTAATTGCATTTTAAAACTAGATTATGAACGAAGCCAATTAAAGTAACCGAACTGTTTATTTTGCTCAAATTCGAACCCCCATCAAAAACACGAACTAGGGCAAGGACTGGATGAATAGGGTCACGTGCACCTGTTCTAAATGACTTAATTTTGAAAACGTTGCCAGTTTATTGCGACAGCTTTATACGTTTTGTTTCTTTGTGCGGTTAAGGGTGTTGCGAACTTTCGCTTCAAAATCTATCCAAAGCTCGGTGCAATCCGGTCGATCTATTTATTGCGACAGTTTCCACTGACACTTTGATAATGTATTGCGGATTTAAATACCGCAAGGGTAATCTGATGCCAGATGACGCTCCTTGCGACAATAAAAGCTTGCAAAGTCATTGATACTAGTGCAAAGTGTCATTCCGGGAGATAAACACTGAAGGGGAGTTGAGGACGAAGGGATCTTTGCCAACCAGACTGACTTATAGGTTGGATGGCTCCAAGCGGCCAAATAACAAATAAGAAATCTTATAGTTTAGTCATCGCTCAAAACTTGTCATAAAATGCTACACCTCGAGAACAGGAACCAAAAATGCGATCGGATTCGAAACTCCACAATTTAACTCAATGAAGATGCATCAATTGCAACAAGTGCGTCATTTCCGGCCCCAAAGATTTATTTTGTGAATTTCCAGCTGCCCCAATTAAATCGATAGGTAATTTTGTTGTTTTGCTTTGTGGAAGTGATTCAGGGAAAATGTTCAAACTAGATTAATTTTTGAAAGTATATTTTATTAGACACGTTTGTAAATGCTTTCAATATTCATGTAGGTATCACGGCTTTTAATTGATTGGGCAGAATTAGCAGAAAGAGGAATTTCCGGCTGGAAAGTGACGTTTTTATTCCGTGACAGAGCATTTATGGACAACAAAAGAAAAGAAAATTAAACTTGGAATATTTATTGCCTCACGTGTACAATCTGTTCCGATGAAAAAACCGAGCATTTACATGTTGTGAAGTAAGTTTTGTAATTTTTTTTAAATGTAAACAAAACATAACCGTGTTAGGTACATTAAACAAAAATAGGTTCAAGAATATTTTAGAGAATTTGTAAAGGTACTTTCTTTCAGGTAAAACTTATTTTAAAACCCTTCTCAAACCTTAGTTAAATAAAAGTAAATGCAAATATGTAATAACAAAGTACTTTATTTTAATTCTAGCTTATATTTAAGAAAACATAAAATAGTTCAAAGTCAGTCATACTTGTTATATTTCGTATTTACTTAGATATAAGATAAAATAAGTTACTTCACAATTTTGGCTTAAATTCAAATTTCGGTTCTAATTATAACTAAAATTTATTATTTTTAGAGAGGGACAAATAATTTCAAAATCGTAATGGAGCCAGGAAAAGGTCAGGGAGGTGTTTAGAAAACGAACTAGTTTTAGATATCTTGATCAGATTATTTTTGCGTGATTTCTGACTATTCTTTTAAAAAATAATTAACCTCGACACAATGTTGACAAATTTTTAATTCATTTATCGAAATAATGTGTTTTTAGACATAACGTAAACCTTATACAGGGTATTTCACGAGTGATAATGAGCCTGACGGAATTGAAAATACAACCCACAATACATTTGCAAAGTTAACGTGGATATTTTAGATATCGCATTGTTTGAAAAACCGAATTATGAATCCACGATAGCTTTGCTTCGATAATTTTATTTGTCACAACCATGTCAGAACTGACATTAGCAAAATTTCAAAATGCATTCGAACGATGAGAAAACAGATCTAATTCTCATTTATGGCGAATTTGGGAAAAATGCTTCTTTTGTAAAGACAATGTTTCCTGTATAGAAAAGCTCCAAAAAGGCTTGAAAGTGTTTTCCAATGGTAGATAGACAATAACCTTAAAAATTGTGATTCCTGTCTTGTCAATTTCTTTGTGTCAGTCACGCGATAACTATGTTTTATTAATTTTAAAATTCATAATCAAAATCCATGAAGCCTATGCAAATGTATTGTTGGTTGCAGTTCAAATGTGGTCAGGCTCATTATCACTCGTGAAATACCCTGTATAATTGTCTTTTAAACAATTAATTAATTTCCTCTTTTTTAAAATTTGAGAAACTATTGGTATTGTCAAGCAAAAATATAGGTTCACCCGCTTAGTGCTTTCCTCACTCAAATTTAAAACCATCGTCCAAATGAGTGTTTAAAAATGAGTATGATCTTTAAATTATTTTTTTTAATAAATTATTCTGTTAAAATCGGCAACAAAATAGGTGAAAACGATCAAGAACAAGAAATATACCTACTCGTAAAATTACGTTTACTCATAAATTGATAGATGCTGAAAGCCTATGTAGATCTTGTAAAAATTTATGATCCCTGCAGGTGGTAGGCTATAAAATAAACCGTATACACTTTCTAGACAATACTGCCCTAAAAAACGTGAACCTTTTCTTGAAGGTAGACTTCCAGTTAATTAAATAACCCCAATCAAAAATTAAAGTAATTTGGGTCTTAATTCTCCATCGTTGGAGCCAGTGGCTGCATTGTTACAAGCCTTGCTTCATTAACTTAGAGAATGAGTTTGGCTCAGGCATAGCTGATGATTACCTAACCAATCCTCTTAATGCAATTTGGCTTTGTATTAGATTAAGTAAGGGATAAGTTCCATTACAAGGCATCTCCAAGACTGTTGTAATATGACCGCTTGTATAACTTCTTAAATAAATTCAGGAGGTGGCAAATTGATTAATGAGGYAAACGGCAGTGGCAAACAATTATGGGGATCCCGGCACAAAAAACAACTTTAATTAATCGATTTTGAGTGCTTTTGCTATTTTGATTGATTTCAAGATTAACTTTCTGACCTTGGAATTTTTGCCTCAACAAGATTAATTGTAAAGGAATGTATTTTGAAATCTAAATTTTGGGGTAAAAATAAAGAAACATGTACCTATTACGCAACACTCATAAAAATCAAGGGGCGAGAAACTGTTTTTTTGGCCTTCACTTTTTCGCTGGAAACATTTCAAATTTATGACCTGATACAACTTCGAAATTAATTTAGTATAACTTCTAAATATCAAATAAACATCAAACTTTTTCGATTTATCCTAATAAAATTTCAGATTCAAGAGTTAAAAGCCGGGTAACTATCTTCATGTCACGTGTTATTATAACATATGAACTCCCAGAGCATGAAGCTTTTTGCGAGCTTTTTTCTCGTTCAGCTTGAGGAAACCTGCATATGTCTTAAATAAATCTGTGGAATTACTCTACATTATTCGACTTTCGGTGGATAATATTGGATCAGAGCCAAATTATTATTTTTACTCCGATCTTCTCAATCCGTACCTCCGGTTTGATAACACGTAATAAAAACAGAAGTGGATATTTTTTCCAAGAAAGGATAAGAGTAGTGTAATTTATCTTATGCCACCTCAAAACTGGAATACAGGAAACAATCAATCTCTTTGTACTCCAAATTAACTTTACATAAGTTAAAGAATATTTACAAGAACAAAATAAGTAATTAAGCGAGCTTTTGCGCTAAATTAATGAGTTAGAAAAGAGTTTTAATATTATCGTGTTGATGGTTAATTTATCAACTTTGAAATAAAGTCCTTGACTTATTTTAATAAGGGTAATGTCGTAAAGCAGCCGTAAAATTTTTATGTATGGAAATTGAATCTCACGCTAGTGATGTTTCAGCACATTTACCACCTCTATGCATGTGAATTCTTGTAAAACAGATGCAAATCAAAGAACATGATTTGGGTCCAGTTGATATTTGAGATCTTACTAAAAATGTAACCTAAATTTATATTTACAATGCTAGGACGTAACCCTTTTCCCTTGGCACTTCCTTTAAACCTGGAAAGGGAGCTGAATTTCCTGAAGTCAATAGACGGCAGTTTCCTCCCAGCTGAGCACCCCTCATTGTGAATGATTTTTCAAACTCTTTGTATAACTGCTCCAGTACAATAATTATTCATATTTTAACTCATTTTGTGCCCTGTTTAGGCAACAATGGTAATTCTCGGAAGTTCCGTAAAAGCTACTTCTTGAATAACTTTTAAAGCTTCTTTTCTCACAACATAGTTGGATGCTATTGATTATTTCTTGTTTTCTATCTATTCTCGTAAACATATGGTCAGAAAAAAAATTGCCAGCATGTGCATTGTTGACACACTAAGATACTCTTTTAGTTAAGTACCCCAACTAAATAAAAGAAGAAACAAATTAGCACTAATTTAGACTTCAAAGAATGTGTAAATTTCGTAATTGAATGTAAATTTATATAATGAACCGTGTCTCAGTTTATTACTATTTCGATCAAACAGCTTTCAAAGCACACTATACCATCATTGTTATCACGTTACTGATAATTTGCATTCAGTTATCAATTACAAACAGAAATCAACATGCATGAATAATAATGTACTTTCATTTGATCACTTGTAATCATACATAATATCATATTATAATACCAATGTTTATGAGCTTTATTTTTTTAATTTTAAAACTTTTAAACGAAGTATTTTTATGAGGACGCATAAATCTGTGACTCTTTGTTTTTGAAGAAAATTATTGCAGGGTATAAGATATCAAGATATCAATGACAACGTTTTTCTAAAATATCTCATTTGTGATAAGTTCTCGCTTTACAAGAGTTTCATAGAGAAATTAACCGAATTTGCAGCTCTCATAATTGCTTCGTTTCAGCTTCAGTCATATTATTTCGATTTAGACATCACTGTTAAGAGGGTGTTGTGCCAGTTTTAATTAAGTCAGTTTTGTTGTATCACAAGTTTTCTCTCTTGTCACTCTTGAATCTTATCACTTTCCCTTGCAAAAAATTGCAACTGACCCTCTCATGGACCACTCAAGTGGTCATTCCTGTAGAGTATCGTAGTTTCTTCGTGCGTAAGGAAAGTGTTTTTTGCTAGGTCTCGCATACAGGGACGAGGACTATCGATCCAGACGCGTATCCCGGCAACTCTACCCGCACCTTAGGCTCTTGAACGCCAGGTATACAGGCGACGTACTCGCGACTCTACAGGTTAATGTGTTTGCTAGRGCCAAAAATTAATAAAGAAGATTATGGGAAAAGTGCACTTGATGTCTCTCATCAATTTCACGGAACTTTCAAATTAAAATTGGGGTTATTTATAACCGCAACGAAAGTGCTATTGAGGTGGTCATTAATTGGGATAAAGGCCAAACCCAAGAATTCGGAATTAATCGATTTAGAAAAGACAGCAAAAACCCCTCACTTAATTTTTATCACAAAAATTAAAAGTGGTGTAGTTATTTTAATATTTTATAATTAATTRGGATATAAAAATTGAAACATTGGCCCTTAACTTTTAATCTTTATGGCTTATAAAACCGGCGTAAATTTTAATTCTTTGTCATACCAGCGACAGTATTTTATTCGAAATGGATAGATATTATGTTTACTGGCGAAATAAATTTAGTGCATTTCAGCATTTTAGCATTTAATTTTGTTAGTTCAATTATTAATCAGCATACAACCGTAATGATTGAAATCCAGATATCAGTTTTTTATTATAACTAAACTTCAGTCTGTTTGTAGGTACAATATAAAAAAGTAAACTGAGCAGCTTAATTTAAATTGTTTCATTTTACTTTGCTACAGTGGAGTATGAAGAAGTTAAATTTATTAAAAAACTGCGACGTCTTAATTAAAAAACCCCAAAGTAGATTATTGATATATTTACCCAAACTGTTTTGGCGAAAAGCAATATTGAATCTCGTCACTCCAAACTGTAGCAGAAATTAATGAATCTACTAGAAAAACGGTGCATTGTTCATTTCGAAAAAGCTATTCCACTTTTAATTACTTTTTCATTTATGAATCAAAACGTTAATTTTGGAGTTTCTTTATTGAAAAACACCGCAAGGAAAATCGACTTCTTTTGAAGTTCCGGTAAATGCAGAAAGTTTATGAGACTGAATTGTGTCAACTCAACCAGAGGAAAAAGCACTAACGAATGAGCTTTAAAAACTTAATAGTGCTTTAGACAGGTCTGGCCACTTTACGCGGCCCAAGACGCTACAATTTCGGCATCTTTCTTTTATCCTGAAATGCCTTAGAGAGATAACAAAATGCGCTCTTAAGAGAATGCGGCAAAAATCTTTAAATTATTTCGACAGTTCATCGTAATAAAAGCATGAGTAGGTAAGTAGAAAGATTGTTAGTGACTTTAAAAATTTCTACAGGACGCTGAGCTCCTCAATCAATTTTCTTTTGTTGATTTTGTCAGTTTGTGGAGTTCTATGAAAAATATTTCAGATAAGAAGTGTCTACAAAGTATTAACTCAGAAAGTAATGTCATTATAGCATCGATAAAATTATTTTCATACAAATAGAGCTATTCACTAGGAGCTGAATTTTAAGCATTATTCTTAGCTTAATCGATCGAGAAGTGTCTTTGTAGTCTATTTCACAAATTACTTGGCTTAGTAGATTCAAACAAATGTCTCTGATTAATTCACACGAATATAAACTGCTATCACTTATCACTTGTAACGTGTGACCCAATTCCGCCTTGACAACASTTTAATATTCCTACGAATTAATCTTTGTTTTTTCTTTTAGTTTTAGTTCAAAATTTGAACTTTGCGAGAATGGCTTCCAAACATTGGTAATATTTGTTTACACATTTGACCTAAATAAACATAACTTGGTAGTAGATTTTAAAGTTAAGGTTTTCCCTTCGTCGGAAATAAAGAATGCGTTCATTTATTGCGGTTTATAGGCGATTTTCATAACAGCTTTCTTCGGCTGTGATTCCTACTGTTCTAACACTCGTAAAACCATACCAAAAACAGAAACAGAATACGGAAAAGACTACCTTTGAGGAAAAGGCAAAGTTCGCTTGGTTATGCGCTGAATAATAAAGACAAAGGAAAAGCTTGATTTTGAGAGGAGAGAAAATGCCGGAAACTGTGGCTCCACTGCAATGAAGACCCTAAAAAGGGTGTACTCGTAGCAAGATTTAAATTTCGAGTCGATTGCTAGTGGGAGAAAGCGGTTTAATATCGTTGGAAATTCTCCTGGAAATACACTTTTCGACAAACCTTATATTTTTTTAAACAGGGGAAAAATTAATTCAACGCTTGAATTAAATTTAGAGGAATTATTCATAACCGCAAGAGCGGCCCCAAAGTGGCCACATTCGAACTTGGCAAACAGTAATTCCTTTATCTCGGAACACTTAATTTCAGCATTCATGCACTTAATCCAATGATTAGTGGCGCAAATGAAGTTGTTTCAAAATGTAAAAAATAAATCGAAATAGGTGGAGCAAAATTACATTTTACATTTTTGTAATAAGGTATAAGTTTAGTGTTTCATGGACAGTTTTTTAAATTATTCAAAATAAAAGTTATGTTTATGTTTTAATTAAGTGTTTTGGGAACATATTTGATTTGATTTTAACGGTGTGATACATTGTTTTACCGCCTACCTTGCCTACTAATATGCCTACAGTGTCAACCCTGTGTAGTAGATGATTATTTTGATTAAAAATAATTGGGCGATCACGCGATTAAACAAGCTTCATGTATAACATTGCGTGAATAAATAGGTCTTTGATATATCGATAAACTTTTACCAACTTTCACAGAAAAATACTTTAAAGTAAGTTGAATTTGAATTTTTTCTTTGTTATTGCTACCTATATTTCACGTTTTATGATTTATGCACGTAAATAAATAATTTCACTTTTCGATAAGCATACATTCTTGAAAACTACATGGTAAAAGCCATTTAAATTTTATTTTTTGTATTTAAATGTGTTTGTAGGTGTAGAGTTCATTTTTCAGAACATTTCAGCAGTGTATCTCGAGACTCTTTCGAGCTTTATATCCAAATCGAGATTGACGAGGATTATGGTAATGAGGCAAAAATTAATAAGAATGATAAAAAGCCTTTTTGAAGCAAAAAGTGTGAATAAAATTTGGAATTATTTTCACTCGAATCGACTCAAGCGGCAAAAGTTACTGATGCGCGTTATTGCTGCTGCCGATACCGCCATGGGCTGTACACAGGGATTTTATCTACGGTATTACTAAAATTTTATTACAAAATACCGATTTGCTACAAAAATTTCATGAGCTAAATTTTTAAAGCTCCGATAAGACGTGATGTTTCCGGTTTCGTGGTGAATTTTTAACAAGATCTTGTTGTGATATCCAGTACGAGAACGGTTTGATGTGAATAAAAATAAGCGCAATAAAGTGAATATTACAGTGCTGGATAATTCGTAGTGGTCTCGCGCGAGGTCTATTTTGTCTGTCGAATTCCAGTGAAGCGGAAAACAACAATATGATATAGATTGAAATTCCAAGCACAGCAGAAATTTGGAGGAACAATAAATTGCTAGCAGGAATTTCACGCGTCTAATTAGGCAAAATAATAGCCGGCTTTGGGCCCATTTGTGGCGCTGCATCAAGAATGGTGGATGCGCCGAGTCTGCGAATTGGCCGAAATGCAAATTCGCAGGCCATTATGCACTATTGAAAGAATCCAATGGAAGTTAATGGGTGTGCGGCGGCTTTAAATCGGTTTTACAGCTATTACGTTGTCGCAAATTCAACTACTCCGTCTGGAGGTATTGTCAATGATTCACCGGAAGTAACGAAAAAAAGTTCGAGGTTCAGGTCAAAGTGTTTGATGAAAATTATGGTGACAATTGGCACGGGAGAAGATTGCCGGTCGTTACGTGAGGCCAAACTGATTCCGAAAAGTGCACTTTGAACGGGAACCGAAAATAAACCGTTTAAAAATGAGCAATTTAAAAGTAAAATTGAAAATTTTGTTTTTAATTTAACTGACCCAATTATGTTACATTTGGTGATTTATAATCGTTCATTTAGTGGTATAGTAAGTGAAGAACCAGAAAAATGCGAATGAATGCCACAACATTAAGGGCTCATTTGAATTTGAATACTTGATGTTATCTTCACTCTCATTTCCATTCTAGATCACTTTTTCACAACTGTTGACGTTGGAACTTGTAAAAATTCCAATTTAGAAATATTTATTTGTATCTATTATTAGAAAAAGGAAAAACAAAATTATTTGTAAACATTCGACTACAATTTTCAACCGAAATCTTTAAAAAATTACAAAAACTGTTTGTTTTTAAGATTCTTTGAAACTATGGTGAACTACAAAAAATATAAGATTTCTAAAATGTAGTCAAGGTTTAATATTAATTATTATTGCAATAACATAGACAAAATTCGATGTTTGTTGGAGGTGATAAAACGCAGTGCTAAATATATCGTGCGGGTCATAATTCAGGAGCAAATCCGGAAACCACTAACTTCCTTAGATCATCGACTCCGGTCAGGATCGATTCCGGTGCAACCTTTAAACAAGACCTATCGATTTTAATTTGTTAAATGGATGCCACCCCTTAATAATACAAATTATGATTCCAAAAATAAATACACGTATAATCACGTGATTTGCACACACGATGATTTGATAATTAATTTAAGCTTTGTAATTTTTTACGAACTAGAGCAATTACGCTCTAGAAAGCGCTTTTACGTACTTATCAACCATTTAGTTTTCCCCAGAGCCCCATCACTAGATTTATTCTTACCAAATGTGAGATAACGCACTGATCTTGATCAAAATGCTCGTATTACCATGCTTGCCTTCTTTTCGATATCATCGAACGAAAAATTCATTATGTGTCACTTTGGCTCGATTTGGTCTCGCTTGGTTGAATAGTATTTTTTAATTTTTTTACTGTTCCGAGGCTTAGTTTGCGTTTTTTACATTAATATATTCAAGCACCTATTAGTAAGATGATCACATTTGACAGAATAAACGTGAATTGTTTCTTTTTGGTGCATTAAATAAACGAAGCCATTATGTCTTGGCAGTCTTAATATATTGTTTCTTGAGCTAGGCGCCTTCTCTTAATACTCAGCCGGAAATTTATAGTTCGAGTAGAACGAAAATTTGCAGAACCATCAATCGCAAAACTTTACAAATTAGTGCTTAATTACAACAACTCGGATTTTTGCTACAATTCTTTTTGCCAATTATTCAAATTTTTCAAAATAGATTTATCCTTAGTAACAATTTCATAGCTCTTGTGTTTTGTTACACTTTAAATTTTAATCTGAACGAAAGATAAATCAAAGAAAAATGAGAAAGTTTGTAGCAGACAACAAGGAGCGTATATTTTTCTGCTTTATTTATTTTTTGGCAACTTATAAATTTTTATTAGATGTATTATGCCAAGCGTGATAAACAATCGCTTGGCTGATTAAGCTTTGTGACATAATCAATGCAAGAAAAAATATTTCCACAATTTTAAACAATTTATAAACAATAAAAATACAAACTCTCACATTTTTTCAGTCGGAAATGTTTGTGTATCCTTGTTCAAATATTCTTATCTAGACTGAACTTAAATACTTGTTTGAAACTTTATAGTTAAAGTGGAATTAAAATTTGTAGGTAGTTCAATTCAAAAGTTTTGAGATTAGTCTTTAATTATATTAAATTCTCGTGTCCACTGCCACATTTTTCCCCAAACTTAAATTGCCTGACTCAACTAATTTAATTATAAAGCACAAACTACTTTACCTAGATTGTCATTTTTATTAAACTTACAAAATTAATGATGGGTTAAGTGTTAAAAGCTGAATCCTCTCTGATATAATCTTGATTAAATATTAGTGAAACGAGTATTCAGAAACCGATTCTGAAGATGTTTTTTACGAGGTCACGTAACCCCAAATAGGGAACACGATCGTCTTCATATATGGCCCAATGAGAGTAACATTTTTTCCAGTACCTCCTTAAGAGACCAATTCGCAACTCGTAATCGATATTTGTCAAATAAGCTCCATTCCGATAATGTCATTAATGTTGCCTCAAGGCAGTTGACAAACTGCTTTGCAATATTTTTGGAGGTTTATTACAAAAAAAGGCTTCTATTTCGGGATGACATGGCTAACTTTAGACTCTGATATGAATTAATGGCTCTATTTGCCAATGGAAAACCATCGATTTTGAGCCGAATTTAGAAATACTCGCATGCAACTTAGATTTCAATTCGGTTACTGATTGCTTCCCAGTCCAGTAGCGTCGCAATTTTCTTTTCCAGAGAGTAAAATTAATCAATAAAATTGATTATCCTCTGTTAAAATTCACCAAAAGTTGGGTAAAGTTCTAAGAGAAGCTGCAAGTTGTATAATAAATTCATTTTACAAATAGCTAAAACACGATAAGAATGTAACTCTTGTGAGAATAGTTTTATACTCCCACGACTAGAATGCTGCTTGCTAGAAAACAAGCTACTTTGTGTTTAGAATAACTGCAAATAGAAATGCAGAGCAGATTTTAAAAAAATGATTTGTTTGACGTGTATAATTTTGTCCAAAATCCGCTGAGAACAGAGCGCTCTTGACGGCCGATTTCAGAAAATTACGCTTAAGTGACTGTTAAACCTTTTAAATCTTCGTTAAAAGGGACAATGTGCTAAACAGCTTGTGACGTCCAATTAAATGATTAGGGGCGCTCTGGCTTTATCTAATTATTTTTTACGAGTGTGGCAAATCTTTCGTCATATGCAAAGGATGACAATTTCTTAATAAATCAAACAAAGAAATTATAATTAAAAAGCTTAAGAAATTGTTTGGCTATCTTATGGAAGTGTAATTCCAGTTTGTGAAATTTTTACAAATGTATCCATGTTGAATTTTAAAGGCTGCTCATCTTGGGTATTCGATATGGGATGTAAAAGCTTTAAAATGGGGCCGAATGCTCAGTTGTACCTACATAAAGGGTGATATCTACAAAACCTAAAATGTAACCGGATTTTATCGACTTTTTATTTCTTTCTACACGAGATTAAGCAGTAGAACATTCTTGAGCAATAAATGTTTATTTATGAAATTACGACGCCATCTGCAATATTCTTTTCAAGAAAAACCTAATCTCATTAAAATCGAAAGTCCGGGCAAACCTTAATCAGAATAAAATTTCAATTAAGTTTGCGTTATCCTTCCACGATTCCATCCAGGTTCAGGCGAGTCAAGAAAAAAAATCAGGACGTCGCGCTTGTCGCAAAATTCAAATTACAAGAGATGAGATGTACCTTTTTCAGACTCCGGTCGCGGTGTTATAAGCTGTAGAGCAAGACTGTCGAAAATCGGCCACAGACCGTAGTTTCTTGAATGAAGAAGTGACTGTAAACTATCACCAATAGGCATAACGGTATGTGGGAAGCACTGCCACTACAGGTAGACTTGTGCCGAGTTTAGGCGTCGCGACGCTGTGCATCATGTTCGGGTTCCGGCCGAATACTGCATCAGGGTTTGCCGGGACGCCAGGACGACAGCGCTCCCTGCGGATATTCCTACAATCTCCCTTATATGTAGGGACTATAGAGGAGCACCGCCAGGATAATAGGGAATGATATTAGTAATTATTTTTTGTACAAGACGTGACGTTATTTTTCTTCATTCTCGAGTTTGCTGAACAAATTTTGCGTGGGTAATGTAATTTTTTTCGGCGAGGATTAATGACCAAGAGATGCAACAGTTTTCACGGGATGGATGCAAAGCGGCTTAAAAAACGGACCGAGAATGGCGTTGTGTTTAAAAGGAAATTCAGAACCGTTGATAAAACTAGTTTTGAACAAAGTTTTGGTTTATCTTGTCGGGGGTKGTTTCGAGATGGTATCTCTTGCATGCTTTGTCGTTATTTCGAAGGACGGTGAATAGGCATTGTTTTAAAATGTTTGGGATTCCGGGAGATGGCTGAAAAATATCAGTTGTTATTTACTGTAGAAAGTTTGTTTACAACTGATAAAAAACAAAGAAACGGACAGCGATAAACATGTTAGAAAATTTAAAAATAAAGAGTGAACAGTTTTATTGAAATAAAAATGCACTTGGGTCTAAATTATTATTATAATTGCTTCTAAACATATAAGAAGCTATTCTCCGTTACAATAATTTATAAATTGTGAAAATAAAAACAAAAAAATATTTTAAGTCTGTTACTTATGAAGTCATGATAACAGCAAAATAAAAATAAGCATTATTCCAGACTTTTTAAGGTGGCTTCTTTAGACAATTTTGTTCAATTTACGCACAATTTTAGAAGAAGAAAATTCCAAAAATATACATAAAAAATACAAATTTATTAGAAAAAATTGAAAAATTAGACATTCACAACTACACTTATTTACCACATGTAAAAATATTGTTTTAATTTTATACATTACTTGAAAACTATAATACAAATTTGAATTTGAATTTATAGAAGGAAGCTTTATTTTTTCCAGTTTCAAGATAGGAGTACTCCAGATAGGAGTTTACAGTCCGAAATTTATTATTGTATCGGTAATTGTAATATAGCTCTTATTGATGTTAAAATTATTACAATATTGTTATTTATTAAGAGTATATGTGCCTATCTGCAATGTTTCTGGCTACAATGAAAAGTTCTACTTTTCCCCTTTGTTTGCATCGCCTCTGACTTATTACAACAAACGATTAGCTTCTACGTCGCCGTTTGTGCCTTGCATCGTCAATCCGTTTATTTGCATATTGCGTGGTAATCGCACATACATAAGATATTTCAGTAGCCTAATTGTCTTGAAACTACCAGCGTCCCATTTTATCAACCCAATCTCTGTTTATTCAATATAACACATCAATAACTGTGGCCTTCTTTGTGATTTATAGCTCCGTCCGTGTTCAGCTTTTCTTATGCAGTTTTCCACACAGATACATTAGTTATTTTTCGACAGGCCTCGTCATTTTTTACACAAATTTTAATAATAACAACAAATTTGCCAAGATTGATGACTATTTTTGTTTATCTCAGCGCTTTAATTACTTATCGTTCCAATTTCGTGACAAAAAATCTTAAAAGCTTTTATTTCTATTCGACATTTTCTATGCGAAAACACCTATAATCTTGTCTGAGTAGTCTTGACGCATCAACCTTCGCGTGACTTCATTTTTTTATGATTGCAAGGAGTGCCAAACTGTAAATTTTTAATTCACTTTATCTAAAGACGCTTTCAAAATAAATTTTCAGAGTTAGTTTTTTTATTCAATGCAAATCAAACTACATTATTGGGGGAACTAATCGGGGAGCTGGAGGGTCAGGTAAATTGAAACTTCTCGCCCAGAATCGATCAATAGTGTGGTACAAATGGGGCCATACGCGGCCCAAGCTGTGATTCTCGTCCGGATAACTCTAAAATTTATGTAAAATTATTGTCAATAATTGTAACCAAATACTCGTACTTGTTGTTGGAATGGTATATCATAAACTTCTAGAGCTCTAGACAAAAGCATGGACTGCTGGTAATGGACATTATCGTCGGCATTGCCATGGATTAAGAAGAATAATTTGTCCTTCATCGCCAATACTTTCCTTGTAACATCTGTATTGTTATAGCCTCCTAAATTATCCTCAGGGGTTGGCAAACCCATGTATCTCTCGGTATAAATTGAATCTGGAAGAAAAACTACAATAAACTACCCTCCCAGACGTATAAGAAACCGAATAGTTTTAAACATTATAAATCTCATGATTCAAACTTTGGCTTACCGTAATAAATAAAACTAGTTACAGGTGCCACTGACATTGCAAATTTAAAAATCTTTTCAGTATCTTTAATTAAGACCCAAGCACTGGCAAAGCCCCCATAACTCCAACCCCAAATTCCAGTTTTATTGGCGTCAATATAGGAAAACTTTTGCTGCAGGAATCTGAAAAAAATCACACATTAATTTTAATTGAAAATCGAATTGAAATAATTGACTTTGTAACAGCAATTTGGTCCTCAATTTCTACTGTTCCTAATTTTCTGTAAACTTGGTGCATTTTATTTTTACCGTCTTTACCACTTCCTCGTCCATCAATATAGATATAAATATACTTCCGATTTGTAACAACATAATTCTGAAATCCTGCCGAATAAGCGTCGCTTATTTGGTTACTACTAGGTCCTGCATAACTAAAAAAAATTATTCAATAAAATTTTCGTCAAAAATAATCTTAAATACACGTTAACAATTGCTGGATATTTTTTAGACCCATTCTCATCCAGATCTGGTGGAAGAAGCATTCGCACATTAGCATTAAAACCACCAGCAAGAGGTACTTTCAAATTTTTTTCAACCGGTAATGCTTTTTTTGCCAATTTATCAACCAAAGCTTGGTTGTCTTCCCAAATGAGAATATCACATTCCTACAAGCTCAATTTTCATAACAATTTTATTATAATTAAGATTTACATCTTTTAGATTGTGTATCTCAACAAGGAAAGGTCCGGGACCTCTGCAAATTTTTGTAACGTAACTAAAATCTTTACTGTAGACCGCCGAAGCGTATTTGCAGAGACCACGAGACGTATTCATCTCACAAGTCAAGCATTTGACTTCAACAGTTTCGGTATTGACAACATAAACGTGCATCTGGGCCGGAGCATTCTCACCAGTTCCTGAAAAATATCTAAACCCGGAATTATTACAGTTGTCACAATTTGGATGTACTGACATGAGACTGTTTGCTTCGTCCCACCCATCCACAGTCGTGACATAAAACGGGCCTTTTGTCAACCTTTTCGCATTACCACTAGCAACATCAGTTAGTACCAAGTGATCAAATTCGTCCGTTCCTTCGGGTTGTGGTAAAATTTCAATTCTTTGAGTACCAGCCTTATTGTAAAAAGGAATTTGTATTTGCAACCAACCGTTTTTCTCCTCGTAAGTCGCTTCAGGTACGCTCTTACATTTCGCTTCTTTGGTGCATCGAACCAAATGCGCTTTATTTTGGACCCGATTTGAGTAAATCACTGCAAGTTCATCATTGGTGACCCAAACCATGTCATACAAGACGTAATCATCTTTTTCGTGCCACGATTTGTCAATTGCATGAATTTCTAATGGTACTTTTTTATCATCATCCGATTCTAAATTTACGATGTATGTTGTCACGTCAGGGTTTTTGGTACCTACCTGTTAAATATTCTGACTAAGAAAAAGATTAATTTGTGAAAGAAATTATACTTTTGGGTATTTTATTGTAACTTTTTGAGGGTACTGAGAAGTGAGATCACCTGGAACCCCGTATGTAAAATATGTAAAATTTTTAACTTGAGTGTCGTCAAAGGATGCAAATGCAAACTGTTTTCCATCTGGTGAGAACCACAGAGCGGAACCCGTACCCAATACTTCCTCTAGTATTATAATTCATTTTTTAAGTGTTAGATAATTAAGGTACCTACTTACCTTCGTAAACCCAGTCTGGTACTCCATTATAAATAATTCCAGAAACTCCGTCACTCGTTAAAGCTATCGGTTTGGCTAAAGGAGTTTTTAAGTAGTACAAGTTGTTCAAATAGACGTAAACAAGACCATGACCTACAGGTGCCCATTGGGCATATTGAGTGTGATTTTTATTTTCGATGTCATAGTATTTGCTAAAATTTGACAAAAATAAATTTTAAACTTGTATTATTTGAACAATTTTACTTATTTTCAATGTCATAAATGGTGTAAAGGCTAGTTGTTGAATGACGAAACACCTAAATTTGTAATCATTGTAATATTGCAATAAAAAACAAATAAGTACTTACTGCAGAGACATTATATCTTATCAGAACATAACGATGATCTGGCGCTACAGAAGTACTGTATAGCATGGGAAAAGGGTCCTAAAATTAAAATAAAAAATTTCAATTAAACCTGTTTCCCTTGTGTTAATATTTCTTTAGAAACTTACGAGTACGCTCTTCTTGAGAAACACGGTTGAATTTCCGAGTTTCACGTTAGATAAAACAATGTCACCTTCTTTATTTTTATGAAGTATAGAGTCTCCTACAATAAAAAAATATATTTTTGCGACTTTTAATAGGTAATATGGTACCTGTAAGCCACGACCCATTAAAAGTTTTGGTGCCAAATGTACCGAAAAGGAATTCATTGATTTCAAATGGTTCTTTGTCACTTTTTTTCAAAGATTTTCCTTTTGTTACAACACTTACAACAAATAAAAGGAAATAAATAGAAAATACCTACAAATAATTTTTTAAATATTATGTAAAGTCTCATCACAATAAACACTAAAATATTCACAAACATGTTTGGTTTGTAATTATAGTTCACCAAATAAATGGTACTCACCTTATTGAGAACCATGACGGAATGAGTTAAACACATGAATATACACCTAACATGACTACTTATCTTGGCTCTTATCGCGGTACGTTTAAAGATTTAGTACGAATAATCCGGTTTAAGCTTACAACAATTTGGAAACTGATGAAATAGGTTTGTAGTCAATGACATTGTGAAAAATAGAAAAATTTTGCAAGCATTTCTTTCGTTTAAATGTAAATTCAAAGAGTTCAAGGAGGAATAATACCAATTCAGTGGCAGATTTTTATTTCACATTAAAAAAAACTGTTTTGTTTTGTGGTCAGAATCGTTGGTCGGTTTGTTGATTGAAATGTTAAAAACTTTCACTAGAGATTTGACAATAATTAAAATTGAGGACAAGTGTTTAAAAATGGTTTGCTGAAACCTAGTCGCTGATTGGTTTTTAATCGAGACATTGACATAGAGGCGGTGTTCTAGTAAACACATTTTTGCACTGAAGTGATTGTAAAGTGACACAAATTACGATTAAATAAGTGAATGCAGTTACAAGTGTATTAAATTAAAAAATAAAAGCAAATTTAATTTTAACAAGTTTAAATATTTATTTAAAATAAAAATGTTTGGTGAAAAATTATACATCAAATATACTTATGACGCAAGTGGAATCAATATATTTTACGATTGGGAAATTATAAACAGTAATTAATTAAATCTCTGTGTAAATGTTATTTGAATATTTTTGACAATTATTTGTGTAAATATTTTTTGAATAAAAAACCCGGAATTGGGCTCGAGTGTACAACATTGATCATTTGAATAAACAAAATGTTCGAGTACTTAGGTAATCCTGACGTAATAGATTACTCTTTAAGAATTTAAATTAACAAACGAGTTTGCAATAAGTAATAAGATATCCATATTACTTGCCAATTTCAATTATTTTCGTTTTTTTTTATGACATTCTTGTGCATATTTTAATTCAGTGATTTATCTTTAAATTGAATAGTCATGCACAGACCCGTTTTCTTCTCGCACAAGGAAGGTCACTGCAAAAAGTTAACAAAATTAAAAAATACTGTAATAATTCGAAGGTCTGAAATAGGAATTGGATAGATATACCTATAAATTGTTTGGATTAGAGTGTAACCATTTAAAAAAATAACTTTGTTCCTTATCTAATGTACCTCAATATCTTTATGTGGTATTATTTTAAAAACGAGTAAAACATGTACATTAAGCGGGTTTTTAACCTGATTTTCTTTCAAGGGCAGGAATAATAGTTTAGAAAAACTTGATATTAGTTTGTAATTTTATTAAAAAAACTAAACTAAATTACAGGAAATGACTATTATTTGCATCAAGAGTTTAAAATGATGTCGAACTATATCAACAACACAAACAATTTTTGACAATTTTTAGACTACAATTTTCCACCAGAAAATGGAACATCATTTCATCTACATGTATTCCCATTATGTATATTTAACAAAATATTAATAAAGTGACACTAAAATGCTAAATATTGTAATTATTTGTTTGTTGAAACTTGAAACAAAAGGAACAGACGCAAATACTTTTTTTATTAATAGGAATTATAATCTTACACTTTTTTATTTTTATTTTATTTCTTATTTTATTTCTTCTATTAGTGATAACGTTTTTATCACTTAATTGTTGCTACTTAAGTACTTTATTAGTTATTATTACACCTTCATTATTTCCGATTGAATAACTTTGAGATTTTTTTAAATATGGTTAGAGAAAACTGTACGATGGTTGTTTGTTATTTAGCTTTTGTATGCTCGAGGGCGCTACGAGAAACGACCTTGAGTTTTTTTGAGTTTGTTGATTGTTGAAATGTCAAAAGAAGTTAAGTAATAGAAATGTAACATATCATAAAAAATCAGCTAAAAAACAGTATTTCTCTATTATTATTATTAATTACTTTAACACTATGGAAGAACACGCAACATTAAAGTTAACAGTAACAGAATATATTCAGCGTTTAAGTAAAGAATTGAGTAAGTAAAGAGATTTAACCTCAAACTGACAACCGAATTATTGTTAATTTTTGTGCTGTTTTGTTGTATTTTGTAAGATTAATATTGAAATTATTTTGTGTAGATATAGAGGGAACTAAGGGGCTGTTTGGTAATGAACTAGAACTCATAGCTTTAGTAAGGAATTGTCAGTTTTTATATGATAAAAACTTGCCTGATTTCAAGAATATTCAAAAGAAAAACGAGGCTTGGGAAGCGATAGCTTCAGTTTTTGAGGTTACGGGTGAGATATTTCATTTTGGTGTAGTTAACTGATTTAATTTTGGTTTTTAAAGTTGGTGAAGTGCAACAAAGATGGAAGGGCATGAGGGACTTATTTAGTAAGCATAAAAACAAAAATGAAGGCCAAAGTAATAACAATAAAAACGTTGTTTGTCCGTACTACGACGATCTTAAATTTTTAGAACCATACATTGTAGGCAGGAGATCTAGGTTTGTTAACTATTCTCTTGTATAGTATTTTCAAAATGGGTTTTTAGACTTGTGGGCGTAACTATGTCTTTATCAGATCATTTGAACAGTGATGATGATGCGTCAAAAGAAAAAGGTTGGCGGGACATTGCTGGTTTGCTTTCTTCTTAAAATGTTTTTACAGAATCAGCCTCATTTGATGATTTGAGACGGTTCATTGATAAAATTAAAAATTCACCTATTTTATACCACCACAGGTACTCGGGGGGATCATATGGGAAACAAAAATTAGAACATTGGATTGAAATAGCCAAAGTATTTGGAGTACCTGGTGCGCTGAAATAAATCCGATTTTATTTCAATTGAGAAATTTTATTTCAGTCAAAGAATGTCTGGCTAGATGGAGAACTCTTAGGGAAAGATATTCAAGAGAAAGAAGAATGCAGAATGCTGGCGTTTCTGTTAAAAAATGGGAATTATTCGACGAACTTTCTTTCCTAGACCAACACGTCAAACGCCGAAGGTGATTTTCATTAAATCATTTCAATTAACAAAATTCAAAAAGTTGCAGAAGGTACACAAGGATGGTCCCCACACACCCATCACCAGCTGATCAAAACATTTGCTACGTTGTAACTTCCCCAACAAATTCATCATCAGAGCATGTCACCCTTGACTCTTCTGCATTCCTCAATGAAATGTCTTTAGGGACAAAAAAGGAAGTTGCAATGGATGATGTTGAATTTTTCGACGTTTCCAGTGATATAACGTCGTCACCAACTCCTTTATTTAATGAAGATATTAGCGCGTCTGAAAATAATGTCTCGGAAAATTCTGTAAATGTACAGAATGAGAGTACACAATGTAAAGTTAGTAATCCTGACGAAGATGATCTTTTTGGACAAAGTATTGCAGCTGAGCTTAAGAAAATACCATGTCCAAGGAAGAAAATTAAGTTGAAAGCTGAAATTTACAGACTTATTTATGAACATACTTGTGAATAATAATTCTGATTTGTTCGGTGTACATAATAAATAATTTGTAGAACCTACTTGTTTTTTTATTTCGTTTAAAATAAAACACAAATATCGTGGTTTAGATTTATTATCATAAATAACGAGTAAATCGTACATAGTACACTATACCTCATTAGAATCTACATAAATACTATAGTAAATTTTTGGCCAAATATTTCTAATACTTCAGTTAAAATACTGATAAATGGAGCTATAAAGGCTAGCTCTCCTCAATTCCTTTAAAAGTATGTGTCTTTGTATGCCTATTGAGATCATTGGCTCTTGAGTATTTCTTATCACATATATTACACGTAAAAGGTTTCTCCCCTGTRTGAGTCAATAAATGTTCCTTAAGGTCGGCATTTGTCACAAATGATTTATCACACGAATTACACGCGAAGTTTTTTTCACCATTGTGTCTTTTCATATGGACTGCCAAACAACTTGATTGCGCAAAACCTTTATTACAGACAGAGCAGACATACGGACGTTCACCTGTGTGCGACCTTCTGTGGACAATTAACGTGCTTGATCCATTAAAACCTACAAAAAAAACAATTACATAATAATTACACATTATTGTGTTTTTACCCTTATGACAAATGTCACAAATATGGGATTTCTCCCCTGTATGAGTCCTCATATGCTTTGTCAATTCGTTAGACTGACAAAAGGCCTTTTGACACACACAGCAAACATAAGGACGTTCGCCTGTGTGTGTCCTTATGTGTGCTATCAGATTTGAGCTTGTAGAGAATGCGCGAGTGCAGAGGTTACATTTGTGGGGCCTTTCTCCTACAACATCAAAAATGGACCCAGTGTTCATTTTTATTAAAGTTAGGGCACCTGTGTGAGTTCTCATATGTTTTTCCAAGTCCTGGGCTTGCCTACAGCCTTTATCACAAACGGTGCACCTGAAAGGCCTCTCATCTGTATGCATCCTTAGATGGATCTTATAATTCCCGCTATGTGAAAACGCCTTATTACAAACTTTGCATTTATATGGCATATCAGTTGAGTGAGTTTTCATATGTCTACTTAATTTAGTTGAAGTTGCAAAAACTTTATTACAAGTAGGACACTGCTTAATGTCATTCATTTTATTGTCTCTCTTTACTTTCCCCGTTTTCTTCCCTTTGTCCTTATCTTCTTCCATAAGTTGAGGAACTGCTTGTTGTATAACAGGTTGCAGTGGAGGCAACTGCTGTTGGTGCTGCATTTGCATTTGGGGCGCTATGACTTGATTGTGGAGTATATTCGGGGGCTGCATGGGTTGCAGAGGCATACTGTAGGTGCCGTTGTAGACCTGTACTTGACTCACTCCTTGCAAATTGTAACTATTCAACTGTAGGTGGTTTTGTGACTGTACATTGTAATTAATTTGAGTTAGAGAAGACTGCTGTGGCTGCGAGGCGGGGACAAACAATGGATCAAATTTTTGCTCCTGTTGAATCTCTAAAAGAGGGGCACACTCAATATACACGCAATTGTTTTGATTGATCTGTTGGTTTAAATCTAATTCATCTAGTTTGTTAATTTGTTGGGGCTGTGTCACTTGCTGGATCTGTTGATGCTCCACGTGTTGTTGAGACTGCTGTTGGAGGTTTTCTTGAGCCATGTTTGATAGATATTGGCGCAGCTTGGCATCAGATTTTTCACATTGTTTTTTAAATTGAAATGAAATATGGAGCTTTGCTGAGCATTTGTTGCAGATTTGTGAAGGAAGGCCATCATTTTGCCATACCTGAAGGATGTTCAAAATTCAAAAAAAAAAAGAATTCAATCAATGATATAATGTTTTACCTGAACTGAGGCACATGCCATAATCTTTTTTGAAACGTTTACTTTGAATATTGACATCATAATGCCTTCATTTAGACACACACGACATATTTTTGAGAAATCTAATTCCATTTTTGTGATGTGATGCCTTTTTGACTGTTATATCATAAATGTTTCTGTTTTTGTGAACCTAAGCTTGTAAACATAACGAACTGTCAATACAACATAACCAAAAATTCGGTTATGTCATATTGGTTATGTCATATGTTTAGCAAAGATAATGAAGATAACTTTTTATCCATTGAGTATTCAAAATTTGAAAAAAAAACAAAAATTATGAAAAATTTATAATTTAGTCTTTTAAACCCAATGCGTAATGTGTTCTTTATTACATTATTGCATGTAACTAATACAATTCACAGTTTCTAAATACATATAAGTATGTTACGTTACATTACGTACAAAAAAGTATTTAATTTTTTTTATTCTAAATACTTAATACAAGAAATTTCAGATAAATAAGAAGACCTTTTCTAATGGAGTAATGGAACATGCATGCTTATATTATTTTCTCTACTATCTATTCTGTAAAACACTAATTAAACTCATTATTGTTATCCCTAACACTACAAATGGATATATTTAACTGAATACAGACTAAGAGAAATTTCACAGTATAGATAATACCTAGTTCAATGACATCATAAGATTTTGAATTTATTCTACAAGAATTTAAAGTGTTTCAAATTTTATAAAGATTATGTATGTATAAAAAATTTGATATTAAAATGAATGAAATATAAGAATATACTTATACATAGCAATAAATATAAACTCTGTAAGCATCCCTTTATTCCATTTCTTGAAATTTTATATCTTTTATCATGAAATAAGGAATACGACATTGAAGAAAATATATCCTACACCGTACTATACATATTCTCTGAATAATCTTTTGTCCAGACATTTACGTATATATTACTTTTTAAACGAAGAAAAGCATATGGCTTATATTTAGTAAGTATTTAAGTTAACGGAAATTTCTTTTTAGTTATGATAGTAATAAAAAAATGTAACACTTTTTGAAAAGTTGCTTTATAAACTCTATAAATAAATCAAAAGATGTCAATCAAATATGAAAAATTAAGGAC
>NW_025401068.1:7790417-7915932 GCF_015345945.1 Tribolium madens
TTCAAAAAGCGTATGTATAAAAAAAAATTTTCTATTCAGTTTTTCTATTATTTAGTTAGAAATATTTCCTGTAGAAAAGACTGAATAAAATTAAAATTACTTAGATTTTATCAACTTGTTTATCTTAGAGGTTTCCCTAAAATGAAAATATTAAGTAGTACTAAGTAGTTTCATTTCCAATTTGCATAGTGGAGGTCAGTCTCCTTCCAAAAACGCCCTTATTTTTAAATCTTTTGTTCGAAGGAAATTTAAGTGTGAAATTTAAAATTTTAACGGCTAAAGTAATGATTCATAAGCAAGGTCAAAGAAATGAGTTTCTGCTCTTTATAAGGAAAGACAACATTGTAACCAAATAAAACCGTTGCTGGATCGCCCACTTACAAACCGCTAAGTGCGATGCATTTTGGCAAACATTTGATTTCAATGCTATTTCCTCGCTTCAAGATTTTAAATCACAATGAATCATAAATCTTGTTCTTAATACATGACTAGATCACTGATTATTGAAGTGTAGGTGCAGGTAAATGAACTTTCAATAAGAGACTTTCTTCTCGATACATAACAAAAGCAATTACAATAATTGAAGAATTGTAGGTACCGGAAGCTCAATTAATTCAAATTTGAAACCCCACATAAGAAAACGAATCAATTCCACAAATATCCTTTGAATCACGCTTTAAAATAAACCAAAAAACAATAAAATTAACTATTCCTTTGTGAGCAAACCTCAATTTGAAAATTTAAATTTGGAACCTAACTTGTTTTGTTTATGTCCTCTTCTGCACCAATCCAAATCAAGAATTTAAACCAAACCGACCAATGGTAAAGCGGAAGTCCCCCCAGAAACACACAGTGACCGTTTCTGTCAGATGTTTATAAATGCACCAAAGCTGTTTTATCTCAAGATATTTCTTGTGTTGCTTTTGGTGCTTTGCTGCTCAAGTAGTGTGAAAGTACATTTTACTGCTTCGTTAAACCGATTAGTAGAGGGTGAGTAGGTTAATTGATCAATTTTACGCGATTTGGTACATGATTTTATGCCCAATGGGTGAGAGTGATGGATGTCAAAAATTGACGTTTTTCTTTGGAATTTTTTGTCAGTTTAGTGAGTTTTAACACAGAATTATTCCCAAAATTAGAGATTATTATCAAGAATGATAATTACAGACGGGGTGGTTCAACTCTCATTTAATCATTTTACTTTTTCACGTGAATTACAAAAGTGCAATGAAGGACAAAATTAATGACACATTGTTATTTATCATTATTTATCACCACATAATAGCGACATTTTTAGGATTGAGTCATTGTTATCTTATCGTAGAGAGTATATTTGACACCGATTTTTAATTTCCTTGTTCTTTATGTTCCAGGTGTTAACAATGGCTGATGTCGAAGTCGTAGTATCATCACCAGACCGTAAGTTGTTACACTTTTGACTTTTCGTTCAAGAGATTTTAATGCGACAACCTGTTGCGCAAAGATTTATGTTATTATAAACTGTACCTATATTTCCCTTCATAATTTATTTATGTGCGCCCATTTATGTCATACGTTCGTGTTTATCACGAAGACTATAAAATTCTAGACATTAATTTGACTTGGTATTTATATTTAAAGAACCAATTTCATTGTTTCACCGGGTAACGATTGTTGAACTTGCGAGAGTCGTTTAGCTCACGTATGCTGACCTTGATGCAGGTCAGCACTGATTAGCGTTCAGTTTATCACAGGTCAGGGTTTTGTGTGCTTTTGTTGTTTTATCAAATGTTTATATCTCTAAGACTCACTCTTTGAAAATAATTAGTTATTGTTAAAAGACAATTGATCGATTTTACGGTTTAAGCAAGCGTAATAATTCCTTGAAACTAGTACAGACCAACCCTTCAAATTAGCATAAATTACATTGACAGTAGGAAGTATTGAAACAATACGAGGCGATTTATTTCGACATCTATGCGATGTACATACTTGTGTAAGAACAGTTTTTTTCGCCCTGAGTTGAACACATGGTGTCACGAGAGACATTTCCTCGTTCTTATAGTGTCCTCACGGAACTGACGGAAACGAAGCAGGAAATGAATACAATTGATTCAATGCCAATTTCTTCTTCATCTAAAGATGAATCATAAAGTGAAAAAAATTATTCCCTAATGCGAAACTTCCTGATTTCATGGTCTTGGTGTCAGTGACACACAATGTTTTCAACTTGTCATTGTCACCATTGTGATAATGAATGGCCAACACGTGGAACGAGGAAGATTAAGTCGAGACGGTAAAAATTTTACCCCACGCCGGCCTATACCATAAAGAGATGAAAAAATCCGGGAGACCGGATCGCCAAGGATATGAGTCGATCCATATGTGGCATTAGTTACGTAGATGGAATACCAAAATTGTGATGAAATTTTTATGGAGTGTCAGGGAGTGTTGCACTTGCAGGAGTTACTTTTGGGAAAGGAATCTAATACTAACGAATCCTCTTGGACTTAATTACCATCGAGGTCAGGCTGTAAAAGTAGTGTGCGTGGGTTTTGTCCATATCGGGCAAGTTATAATTAGAAGATATAATTTGTATTTATTTAGAAAAATATTTAGTTAACGGTTGTCCTGTATCACTTATTCATGAAGTCCCCGAAAAAACCTTTGTTTCACCAGACCCAAGAAGATGAGACATGAAAAATTCCAAAGACCCTTGTTTAATTATGCGGGGTGTTTGTCTGGTAGATTAGGTTGAATTTGGTCAAAGGCGTAAAGAGAAGAGGGTCGGCTATTGGTCTAGTCTAGTGACTCTTTGGCGAAACGCCATTGGGGCTGATGCCCTAGAGCTTTCACGCACATATACGAAAGGAGTTGGCGTCGCATCGGCGGTGGCGTCTGTGGCGACGACGCCATCCGATATCGACCGGAACCGGCCCCCATGCGGCGTCGCAAACCGACGCCGCCACCACACCTGCTGTAGACTCATTCACTGTAGTTTTGCGACAGTCGGAGCGTCGTCGACGTCGTTCTCGAGAAAAGTTTCCACGTGGAAAAGAAAAAAAATTGGAAAAATGTTGATCGGGCTCGTGAGAGAATCGGTTATGCAGTGCTTCTGCCACACGTGCCGGGCACCACTTCCAGCTGCCGGTAAGTATGATTTTGGAAAATCGAAGTATCGATTGAGATCGACGTTTCGGTTGTTAAATAAAGGGTAACTTCTGAAAGTCTTGTAGGGGATGATTTGTAGATGAGGGAGGATTACTTAGATGTTAAGGGTCTGAATTGAGGTAAAAGAGGTTTGCTATTGGAGACAGATGTTGGAAATATTCGTATTATACGAAAACTGACTTTCATAAATCAGTTAAAATTGGTGTTTGCTTGAAGAGTTTGTTTCAAAAGTTTCGCGTTATTGATCAACTTTAAATAACCATTGCATGACGAGTATAGCACCACATTTTTCACTTTCTTTCAATTTCTTCTCCTGTTTTTGGAGTTGATGAACTTTCTTCACTTGGGATGGTCACCCATTTAGCTATAGACCTTTTTATAGAAAGAAACATTATTCAACAATCAAGTAGGTTTTATTCTCACTTTTTATTGATGAAAGGCTAATAAAATCGCTTTATCTTCGAATAAAACCTTAACGGGATGCTTTGTGGCTATTTGAACGTTTCAGAACCGTCGCCAACGTAACAAGTGCTCCTGCCGCACTAATAGTCAAACTTTTGTTGGCGAGATTTAGCAGACGCCCGTGAAGTCCCGGCGGTGTCGGTTTATTGCCCGATTAATGGATGGAGGAGCCCGGTAACCCGGAATTCCCCCGGTCTGTGAGTCATCACTCTCCCACTGTTGCTGGGGAGAAAGCGAAACGGGTGAATTCACGAGGGGCGAACAGGAGGGGTGGAAAGGGCACACGCCCGACGCGTGTGTTTGGAAGGAATGCCAGACGTTCTGGAGATAATTGGGATTACAGAGAGATGTACAGGTGTTTTGATAAGAGAACGACGGACTATTCGGTTTAATTGCGGCAATTCCTGTGGCATAACCGAGCATACGTTTCGAGGATCGGGGAGGAATTCATTTCGGTTTTTATGGTCCGAGGAAGAATCTAATTTTGTTGCGACAATGAAAGTACTCGCGTGGAAGAAATATGTTAATAAAGAGAGGTTAAAATGTCGTTTGAAGTTTGTAAGGGTTCGTGTTTTTTAAATAATCGGAGGTTTGACATGGGGGATGAGTAAAGTTTCTTTTGCTTGGCTGATTTGCGGTTTTAGGTTTTATTGAGTTTGATATAATAATGAATGAAAAGGAAATGAAAAAATTTTTTCTATATTTTTGTTATTCTTGTTATTTTTTAATATTTTTCGGTGGAATCTGTGAAGGATTACACTGGGATGAATAATAAAATTGTTTTCTATTCCTGACTTTCGATCGATGCGTGTTTGTCGATTGTCGGGATTAAACAGATGACAAGGAACTTGATGAACCTCAATTCCTTGCGGTTAAGATTGCGATTGACTTTAGAGATTGATCGTTGAATGGTAAAAGCCAATTTGACAGGAATGATAAATCAACACCCGCCTTTGAGCTTCTGAGGGATTTTTATTACGAATGGAATAATCAATAAAGTGGGATTTAATTACACAAGACTTTCTTGAGGTTACTTTGCGAGTGGGATTTGTATTAAATTGAATCGCCTTTTCAGTGCACAGAAGACAAATTCCAATCACAAAAGTCAAAACGAAACCAAGGACAAACCAACCAAAAAGGGTACAATTCGTGAGTAAGTAGTCCATGAATAGACCAATAGAATGTATTTTTTTCTTTCAATAAACGCTTGTTTCTTTTTTATTTGTGTTGTTTATTTAATTTATGTTAATTTGTGGCACGCTTATTTCGACGTCAGCTTTTTCTAGATTTTAGACATGCGAAACCAAAATTAGGTAACTGTAGTATTGCAGATCGATTACCTACGAGGATAATGGAAAAGAATGTCAAAATTTACGTTAAATACACTTTTACGGATGCATGTGGCATCTTGCCATTATGATGGGAAACCCGTCGAATACCACCAGAAGGTTCAATTTTCTTTACTGCAATGCGGATAAGTTTTGATTTTTCGTTCGCAGATATAGTGACGTGATTTATATCCATTTCTAAATTAGATAAACGTTGCGCGTTTAACTTTTGGGTGAATCTTTATCGGAGTTAACTCTTAACATACTTTCGCGGGTGGGTCTTATCACAGGTAAAAGCCAACAATTTTTGCCGATGTGGAAGACGAGGCGGGAATTTTGCACTAATTGAAAGTAACGTGAAAGATCAAAAGTTCAAGATTGTTTCAGTCTTCACCTTGTCAAGATTAGGTCGGATTTGTGGTTTGTTTTACTGAAATTTCATTCAAATTTTAATTGGGATAGGGTGAACTTTGCGTGATTTTATAACGTGCGGGTTATTGAAATCAGAGAGACAATTTTTCATTGTTCTTTGTCTAATAAGCGACATATTAATTTAGTGTTTTATGGAAAACGTTGCAGATTATTAATGTATTGTAACAAAACCGTGGTTTTTGTTAGTATTGCTCTCGCGAATCATTAATTACGATAAAGTTTTTCACGGCTTATTTCAGCTTCAGTAAAATACGAGTACAATGAAGTTTCAGTAGCGAAAAAAAAATAACGAATAATAGGTAGGGAAGTGCAAGCTCGGAGAAAAGCTTTCACCACTTTTAATGAAGCTTGTTATTTTCACAAATGCTTGTTTCGCATTTAAGAAGTTGCAAATACATAACATTATTTCTCTGAGTCATCTTAATTGCAGTTCTCGCGAGTTCAGTTACCTGAACTGGAAATTTATTTTGTTTACCGAAGTTTGTTAAGTATTTATGAACATTTCCGTAGAAAAATTAATTTAGTATAAAATTATTGACATTGAAACTTATAGCTTTTTTAGGGCGAGAGAGATTTTAGTATTTTTAGACTTACATACATAATTATGTAAATATTTATTATTTCTATTAAAATGTAGGATGTCTACAAAAAATTGCATTAATTTATATTTCTATAATCGATTTAAAACAAAAGTAGGCGAAACTTTAGATTATTTATAAAAAAATATGCAAATAAATTCGTGAACAATACTGATTTTTATTTGTTACTTGTGTTTAGTATTTTTGTCATTATGGTGCCATTTTTAATTAATACCTATGTATTAGTTCTTTTGGTGTGAATTTTTTATTTTTATACGTCATCTATTACAGATGCAGGGGAAGGGTGTCTGCACATTATTATGAAAACTATAGTTTATATTAAAACTGAAATTCGAGAGATTAAACTTGACATCAAGCAAAACAGAAAGATTTAAAATTCTCTTTTTATATTCAGTATAAATTGGGAATTATTACGTCAAATTGAATTATTGATGTTGACGCCACGCATAAAGATGGAAATCAATCAATTTTACTGTTTGAAAGTCGAAACAAATTGGAGAGTTTAAAACTGTAAACCCTTTTAATTTTTGAACGGTTAAAATTTTAATTACTCATTAATCGTGAATTTAATGTTGTTACCCCCGCATTGATTTGTGCGACTAAAATTATGTACACGTGAAGGAAATAATTATTGTTTAAAACATGCAACTTTTAAAACTCGCATATGTACACACATTGAGGAAAAATATCATGCAATTGGTTGCTTATATCGATGGGGCCTTGAGATAAATTCCTCTCAAACTCAAATATCCTGTAAAGTTGTAAAACGGGTCGATGCCACTTCTATTTAATAAATTAGCTATTAACGCGACAATTACTCAAACGCGCGTAGGTATATTTTGCGTTAATTCCCTCTTTGCAAATTTCGCTAAACGTACATTGGGTCGAATTAATTTTGCGTAATTGTAACAGAGACTTGGGGGCTGTTGCCATTTTTCATAAGCCCTCATCAACAATTGATGACCGTGTGGACGGCTCGTTGCCTAGGTCTTATCGATCTTCGTCGTCGACGGCGCCCCAAAGTCTATCTTGACGCCGCCATGTACACACATACAAATCCACCCTCGACGTCGCGTCTCTGACGTCATCCCGGAAAAAGGGAAAGAGAAAGGACTCTCTCCCGTCATCTGCAGAGTCCGCATCAGCTCACCTCGCCGTCTGAGTGGCGAATTCAGAGAATGAAATTCGTCTGGCGGGCGGCCATCGATTTCCCACAAAATATTTTTTTACCCCACGGAAAGGGAAAATTGCGTTTGCGGAACAAGAAAATTGGCTGACAAAGTTAACTAATTTTTTTTGGCCTAAAGAAGGGGTTAATTAACAGTAGCGTAGCAAAAAGATTTTTTTTCATTTACCTCTTAATATACTTCATTTTAGAGTTCTTGCTTTAAACAGTACATAATTGAATAATTTCTAAAATATTAGATTCGTGCATGTGAAATAGCCGTTTTCTTAAATGGATGTATTATTTTTTGGAAACGCTAAAATAAATGAAAATTGACGGAATCTGAAGTAAATTAAACTTACTTTTGACAATTATCACTAATTTTGCTGTTGAAGTGAGTAATAGTCTCTTATCACAATTTATGTGTGTTTGAGCTCAAAAGCTCAAAACATAATAATTCAGAGACAAACTAAAAAGCCCCAATAGAACAGTGGCTGAGATTTATAAAAATAAAATTTGAATGAACTGAAAGTTTTGAAACCTTTTTGAGGGAATGCAGTTAATAAAATCATGTTTGACATATCATCGGGCTTTCATATCACGGAATATTAGTTATTACGCCACTGAGTCTCCAGCCACCATCCTGCAAAATTATCTTTTCGCGGATCGTTCATCAAGAATTACAATTCAGTTAGAGCCTAATGAAAACGCGCCCTGATTTATAAGAAGTGATTCTCAGCGACACAATTATTGCCAACAATGGTAATTTTCAAGCGTAAAGAATGAGTCTTTTCGGTTCGTTTCTCGACGAGGGTCGGAGGATTTTTAAATCGGTGCTATTTCTTGCACCTCATTATCGTTATTTTCCGCTATTTTTTCGCCCTAATGAAGACATTATTTTCGTTTTCGTTTTTTTTGGTCCTACAAATTCTCGGTCGTTTTGTTGTCATCTCGTCGTCGTATAATAATGAATTCTCGGACTTTTTTCAGCGACCGAAGTTCGTTGTCAGGAAAAGACCAGGGGCGGATTGCGTTATGAGGTCATTCTTAGCGAACCGGAAGTCAAGGCCACTCCGCCCAAAAAGCCCGTCTCACCGAAGAACAGCATGTCCGTTCAGGATATCGAGGATAAGTTGAAAGCCGCCGAGGAGCGTAGACAGGTAATCAATGAAGGGGTAAATTGTTGATAAATAATTGAATTTGGTCATATACGGGTTAGTAGAAGCAAGGTTTTTAATGTGGGAGTTAAATGGGGTTAGTAAATACACTTGACACAGGTAGTGAGTGTTATTTTTTTAGGTTTCCTTTTATTTTCAATAATAATTAATCATTCTCCTAGTAGGGAGCAGAATAAAAACGTGGGGTAATTCCTTCAAAATTCTAATAAACTCGATGAAGTTGTTATTGAATTTACTAAGTTTTCTGCCGGTCTTAATCGAATCGTCTCTTTCAGCAATTAGAATCTAATAAAATCGCGGCGTTGGCGACCAAGATGCAGAAGATAGAGGAAGCGTCCCGGAAGAAAGACGAACAGACTACTCAATTTATTTCGGCCACTCGAGACGCTCTCGAGCAAAAAATGGAGAACCACACGGAGAAGCGCGAAGCGTACATAACGGATTTGAAAACCAAGCTTAAGGTAGTATAAACGTTTGATGTCGTTTGCGGGAAAACGCATGTTTAATCCTCAGGATCACATCGAAAACGTAGAGAAAACCCGATTATCAATCGAACAGCAGACCGACGAAGTGAGATCGGCAATCGAGGAGAAGCTGAAGACGGCATCAGTCCAACGCGACGAGAATATCAAAAAGATGCTGGAGCGTCTCAAGGAGCACGTAAGTAATCAATGCTAGACCGTTATCGGCGCACTTGAATTACCACAATCATAAAACATCTCATTCACGAAATGCTTGCATGTTTATGTGCATCATCTAGGAAGAACAAGTGCAAAAGGTCCGGACCAGCAATGCTCTTAAATTCCAAATGCTGGAAGCGGCTGTTCAGGAAAAACTCGAACAGGCACAGAACAGACGCTCACAAATCGAGCAAGAACAGAAAGAGAAATTGCGTAATTATGTAAGTAAATTTTCAGACAAACACAATACATTTTCCGTGTCACCACACTTTTTTATCTTTTCTTTTCACCTTTTTCTTTTTGTTTGATTTTTATCAAGAACTCACGCCCTTTGGAAATAAAACAAAGCGCTGTTTCCACGTTAGAAGTGCGCAAAACTGAAGTTTCAACCCAGCTGGAAACTAAATTAACTATCGCCGAACAAAAACGGGAACAGGAGATTCAACGTAAACTCGAGATCGCCAAAAAACATGTAATTATTTTTTTCTTCCTCACTACTAACGATAAGAATGTATCATTAGTAGTTTTATTATTTTTTGGTTGCTTTTTTCACCTCTTATTTTAATATTTTATTTTATCTCCGACACGTATTGGTAGAACGAGCACTTGATGGAAGTTAAACAGTCGATTGAATCCGAGGAAGTGAAAAGCAAGACTGAAATTGTAACTAAAATCGAATCTAAGCTCACGACAGCTGAGCAAAACCGGGAGAAAGAAATGCAGCGCAAATTGGAGAACATCAAAAAGAATGTACGTATTAGAGCTTTTCTAGGGTGTGTTGTTCAGTTGGTTTCCTGTTGAATGTAGGTAATAAATTCAATGCGGTAATAGACAATAGTGGTTTAATCTTGGTACGTTTTGTTCTCGCTTTTGTATATCGAAACGTCAATATCATAGTGTTGTTTGGCACTATCATGACAGTGTATCGCTCTTAAATTAAAAACTGACATATTTTTGCTACTTTGACTATTCTTCAAGTACACAATTGTGTAAAAAGAAAATTTTAATTATTATTGAAAATTTTAATGCCTTAACTGTTGGCAGTGTTACAAAATTATTGGGTTTTCCACTCCCAAAATACAAGTGGGAAATCATCGTAAACTGTGATTCTGTGTCTACGTATTAGAACGTAGGTAATGAAAAATAGCTAAAATATGAAACTGTCTTCACCTTAGGAGCGATAGACTGGAAAAAATATGAAAAATAGTTACTGTCATGGGGATTGTTTTTCAGGAGAAACGAGCCGAAACGGTGCGCCAGAACAAGGCGAACATCCTTGCTCAGAGCACTCCTTCGTCTGGTTAAATATCAGGAACCGTAGTTGTATTTTCTATTCATAATCATCTGCTTTTATCAACAAGTCTTGGGTTTTTTGCCTCAAGATTAATATCATATTTCGAGAAGATTATCAGTAGTTAAGTTCTTCTCAAGTATTGCTTTTAGACTGAAAACTTGTGATTATTTTATATTTTCATTTGTATTTGTTTTTAATGGTGTATATTGCATTACCAATGCTCATGTTTATAAATGGAATCTTTTCTCGTTTCTGTAGTATTTTTTGCAAAAGTCCAATATATAATATAATTAATTAATTAATATTCATAAGCGAATTAATGGTAACGTTAATTGTGTTTTTTGAAATGACCAGCTGCTTAGCCACCTGTGAACAATTATAAAGCTTTAAGATGTGTTTCGCGCACTTTTTCACGTGTAGCTAGATATTTAAAGAAATGTAAATCAAAATTTTATTTTTGTGTAAATGCGAAGATGGTTTTTTTCGAGCGATTTGGTGATGCGTTGACTAAATATTTCTTATAGAAAATTGCAGCTAACGCATGTCAGTGCCATTTTTATTACAAAACGCTCGAACGATTCGATCGCAAAAACTAGGAAGTAAGGTTATTGATTGCATAAAAAGTATACATGATTGAAGTCTACTTTTTAAATTTCAGTAAGGGATGAGTATTCGTTAAGTGTTTATATCACAACATCCGCCTTGTGTATGAACCTCGGGAATGACTGAAACTGTGCTTTTTTGATGTAGTTGTTTTAGTTTGATTTGTTCACCCGATTGGGCAAATAAACGAAAGTATCACTATAAGCTTCTGTGATGAGTTGTTTTTTTCAAATATAAATTTATAGCAGATATTTAGCTAAAGTGTAAAACTAGTATTTGTGTAGTGTTCGGCAGTCACCGATTTATAATGTTTCATACGCTTTCATGTATAAACGAATTCTTTGTTCAAACCATAAGTTGTGGAATCATAGTATACTGATTAACGCTACATTTTAACGTGTTGGTTGTATAACATTTGTAACGATTTGGTTTTAGATATTACGTTTTGTTCTATAAGTACTAATGTTGCTTAATAAATATTATTAACAATTGAGACGAATCTTTTTTTGTATAAATAGCTTTATTCTGTGAACCACCTTTGTACAAAAACCACAATCACTTTAATTACCTAACAAGCATTTATAGGCCTATATAGGAACAAAAAACAAAAGTCATAAATAACGTTAAAACTAATATCAAAATTCCTATTAAGGCCGGCATAGTACCTATAACAAAAGGAAACAATTTAGTATTTGACAAGATAGAAAAAAAAACTTACGTCTGTAAGGTAAGGTATGGATACAAACGTGATTATCCACAGATATTGACAACACAGCCGCTTCTGCTACACTAGTAACAGTATGGTTTTCCGAGACTGGCAAAAACTCCAGCCCCGTTACAAACATGGAATGTGCTCCAGGAATATTCAGAACCCTCTAAAAAACTCTTTACATTTTTGCCACTTTTTCTACTTCCCTACCTGAAGACTAAACGCAATATAAATTATAACAGAACCGCTAAACATGGTCCCAACAGCCACAAATCGTCCATCATTTCTCACCGCAAGCGCAGCAAGACTTTCATCAAACTCAGCCGATTTTTTAATCACACCTTCATCGGGGAGCCACTGCTGCAAGTAGGATTTTTGCTTCTTGGCCAGGCCTGTGGGATTGGCCAATATATAAAGAGCCGACTTGCGGTCTTCGCCCTCAATTATGCCAAATCTGAATAAAAAATGAGTTAGTTGTTAACGCAAAAAATGTTAAAAGCCGACCTTGCTCGTTTGTATAAATATTTTGAGCCCTCGGGCTGTTTCCACGTCAATTTGCGAATCTGTTTGCCTTTGGAACAGTCCCAAAGGATCGCGACACCATCTTTGGCAATTGAAATTAGATAATTTTCGAAAACGCTGAAGTCCAAATCGTCAATTTCCTTCGTGTGCGCTTTAAGCACATGGGCGGGTTGCAGGGTGGGGAATTTCCACAGTCGTACGATACCGTCAGTGCCTCCTAATACAAAAGCAATTCATAATGTTGTTTTCGTGATAAAGTTAAAAAATATTTGCCTGTGGCTAAAATTTTGCCAGTGGGGTGAATTCTAGTCACCCTCAGTAGCGGCTCTTTCCCTTGAAAATCCGTCTGCACACTATCTGAAGGCATAATCATAAACTTCAACCTCTTTGAGTTTTTATTGTTATCTGTCTTCTGCTTAGCTTTAGGTTTCCTTTGTTTCAATTCATGATTGTGGCCGATATTTTCAATAACATCTTCTTCGGTGACTAGAACGCTCTCAACGTTATACAACTGACAATGACTCTCTTGCCCCGCTACCAAATACGAATGTTTATTGTCACTATAGGCCGCACAATTCATTACAACACTAGGTCCAGTTTCATGTCGTGTAATTTCCTCAGCAAGAAATTTCGTGCCGTCATGAGCTAATTCAAAAATTTCCTTAAATATATATATTACGTAAATAGATTCTTGTTAATTGTTTCACTTACAAAACCATTTGCCACTCCAGTTTTTGAAGATCCGCCACCTCCACCAACGATTACGTGTCTGTTGGTTAACATTTGTACCGTGTAAAGAGGAAAATTTAACCGGGCCAATATATTGTCAATGTATTTACGTGACGGTGCCATTTTTTCAACAATTTCGTTCAATATTTTTCAAAGCTCCACGTAGATAACCTACAAAAATATAAACACTTAAGGTCTATTGCGCAGGCGAGAATACAAGCATACGCTCGCGAGAATGTAGGATCACGAGAATTCCCATAGTAATTAACCACTAGCATATCTTTGTTTTTTCCACTAGATCCCACAGTAATAATTTTGAAATTTAAATAATGCGGCTTTTATATTTTATTTCGTTCTTTGAAAAAAAAACTAAAAAAATCTAATTTTTAAGCAGTATTTTAGTATTCTGTAACAAAACTACATCGTGGTCTTAACGTCAAATTTACAATAATCTGTAAACAAAATAAAAAATGTTGACTGCCATCTGTACGTTAGACTTCTAAACATAATGTTCTACTAACCTCAGTGGCGTAACCAGAGATAGGGTTTAAGGGAGGATTTAAGATTTACCTATGTAAAAAATTTTGAGCACTGATTTAAACGTCATTTCAAAGAGGACGATGTAATTATGGGCTCAATTGTCAAAACTGCTTTTATGACGGATGTGTTCAATAAGAAATCAGCATGAAAATGCCTGCAGTTATAATAGACAATTCACACGTAATTTTAAAGGTACCCGGAAAAAATGGCACAGCAATGTCATTCAGTTGACATTTTATGCATAACGGGCCTTAGATAATGAGTATACTTTTCATATTAATGTGCATCAAGTAGATTGTACAGAGCGATCAAGATAATTTGTAATCCATTCCTCTTTGCATCTGAGAACGTATGTCTGTTTTTGAACTAACTGCACGTGAAACGGCTAAGTTGAAAGTTAAAACGTCAAAATGGGCTGGAATTAGTCGCCGACGTATAATGATACGAGTAGGATCGTCCTTTTTTGACGATGAATTATAAATTTAGTTATTATAATCATCACCTTTATGATCATATCATTTTATCGGTTTCTGTCTGTTAAGAGCAATGTTACATGCACAAAAATAGTCTAGTAACTATGACATTACCTTATTGATTGCTGTAAAATTTTACAATATGGAAATATCAATTGTACAATATCGATATGTCATTTTAACTGACATATCGATATTGTTAAATTGTAAACTCCCTCGGATTTCAAACTGACATCTGCAACTGTCATTACATCCTAGAATTTTTGGATTTAATTTGTTCCAATTTTTGGATTTAATTTGTACCGAAACCGATAAAATCTTGAACAAACCTCGGATGTAATAATGTATAACAGCCTTAGACGATAAAACTGACATCTGCAGCTGTTATGACATTTACTACGTCCTAGGTATGTTAATAGCTATTACCTTTTGACTTGTCATTTTACCTGACATTTTACATACATACCTTTTCGGATTCAAGTATAACTCGATTACAAATTATCTTGATCGCTTGATAGTAGTTTAAATGAATCTTTAACTTAAAGGATGATTCACACAAAATGTATCATTAATATGTCACTCAGAACAAAGTTAAACACATTAATAATGACAAAAATCTTTATGTTCGCTACCCTATGTTAATTACGTTGTTACCTGGGGCACACATTTATTTGAAAAAATAATTTGTAGGGCAAATTAAGGCTAATTTTTGCATGGTTGCCACCTTAAAATGATCTCTTTCAATGACTACTGCGATGGCACATTAATATGGAAACGAGTATAGAATGATAATGACTTCACTTTGAAATTATCACTGATGTAGTTATACTCGTATCATGTGTTCCAATAAAAAGTTCATAATAAATTATAACTTTAATTTGTTGATAGAAGAAGACGTAGTAAAAAACGAATGTGTTTTTTGTTTCGTATCACTTAAATTGTTGTGTTGTTTCGTTCAGTTGTGGTTTAATTTTTTCCTTGGGTTTTTTACGAGCAAATCAGCTATAGCTAACCACAACTTATTTTTTAGTTTTGAAAAATTAAGAATGACTTAGAAATTTTCAGATAAACCTATTTTTTGTAAAGTACTTATTATGTTGCAAATACGACAATAATTTTATAAGAAAAGTTGTTTAGAATCAACATCTAGGCCCCACCTCCATACCCAATTTCAAAATCATCGGCCAACTAAGATTTTTCTTTTTTAATCCAAGATAGCTTTTTAATAAGAGATACGTTAAAAAGTTATTTAAAAAAAGTTGATTGAACTCAAAATTTTAAGTCAATATAATTTCAAAAACCTTGGCCAATTTTGAACTCACATTTTCTTTTATGTATACAGGGTGCGTCAAAACTCGCGCCCCAGAGAAAATTTTCAAGTAAGGTAAGATACCAAGAACTGTTTAAAAAATTCTATCCGTCAAATAATTTTGATATTTATTTTTTGACATTTGACATTTTTTTATGTGTATTTAATAATACTTATGATCTTGTATATGTTTTTTTACAATTATTTAGTAAAGGTACAAAAATTTTGCTAATAAAAGCCACAAATAACATTGAATAGAGTTCCAATTTAGGATACAGCTTCTTTGTTTCCTTTTTTAATGGCCTATAGGAAAAAAACTTGGAAAATAATTTTTCCAATAGAAATAAGTAGAGTCAAAGTGCAAAATTTAAACCCTCATTACTTCGAAATTTTTATAGATAATTTTTTTTAACATTTTTTCCATGTTCCTTATATAGTGTGAGTTCTGGCGCAGCCTGTATTTCCTAAAAAAAATTATACATTACACATTTTCCCTAAATACATATCATTATTCCTCCATTAGAAACTTAATAATTGCTTGGGGCTGGTCAAATTGATTTTCATTTTAAAATAATTAGCGAGGATTTATTTTCGGTCTATTTTTCAAATTAAACAACCAAACCAATTTACACAACAAACATTAAACTCTAGCCCATTTTATCCAATTTCCTTGCAGCTAATTAATTTTTTTAATTAGGGATAGGGTTTTCGAATCCCTCTGCTTCCCTCACGAGCCATTTATACGATGCGCGCAAATCTTTCCGAACTAGTTGTGCCGTCGTCGGCAACAAGTTGAGTCCTAGATGTGTCGCTGTGGAATACAATGCGAGTTCTTATTTTAACATTCTTCCTCCACCACACCACCGCCATCAATAAATGCTGCGACGCCGACAGTTATCTCCGCAAAAATAACTCCGTCTACTCGTGCGATAAAGACGAAGACAAGAGGTTGCAAGTCTTCACGAAAAATACGGATTTCTTGAAGGAACGCAATGGTGACTGTGTGGAGGCTCACCACAATGTCACCGAGTACACAATTCGAAATTACACCATCATCGAGGAGAAGCCGATCGCGGTTAACTTTTACCCCAAGTGTTGTCCTCTTGGCTATTTTTACGACTCTGTTGCTCATTCATGTGTTTGGAGAAAAAACATGAACGAGAGTTTCATCAAACAAAACTTCATTAGAGTGGGCTTGCCGCAGTGTTTGGTGATTGTTGATTATAAGTTAACACCGGGGAATTTTAGTATGGAGTTGGGGAACTTGTACATTGGGGAGTTGGAGAAGTTCAAGGATGGCGAGTTTTGTATGGATTTGGACAGGGATGGGGGGCTGATTGCGAGAGGGTGTTATGAAGATTTTTCGATCTGTGATAAACACAGGTGTATAAGGAAATGTTGCCCAGATGGACAGAGTTTTGTTAATGGACCCATTTGTAGAAATACTTATCACCATGGGCTTGATTTGAATTTCACAGACAGAATTGTTAAGGCAGAAGGTAAATTCATCAGTGTGTTTTCAGAAAAAAGTTTTTAAATCAATAAACATGTTTTATTGGAACGTAGAGCTTTATTTATTGAAATTGCAAAGATGGTTTATTTTTTATTTAAACGAATTTCCCTCTTTTATTGCAATAATTGCATGTAAATTATCTTAATTTTAAAACTGCATTTTTTTACGTTAACGACTTTTCGGAAACATATTGACGAAAAATTTCAATTCCATGGTTGGAATTAAATATTTAGACAATATGGAATAGCCTGAAAATAATGAAAAGGCTTATCTGTTATATGTTTATCCTTATATGTTAAAATCCTAATTTTAGATGGGCTTATCTGTTTTTGTTTCTAAGAAATAAGAAAAAAAAATGCGCTCGAAGTCTTGAGCATATAAAAATTAAGAATCTTCCAGCTGCGATATGTGAAAAGATTTCTTGACTGTATTTATTCAAACATCAAAGTCTAACTAATTTTGGAGAAGACGATCCCAAAACTCGGTTACAACAGAATAATTCTTAGATTTCTTACAGGAGTAGTTATTTGTTCTCTGTCTTACTACGTCAAATGGTCAAATGTAAATAAAAAACAAGAAAAAAATAAATGTAAATCAAGAACAAGAAACAAACTTCGTCGACGAGAAGAAAGACTAGTGTTGAGTTTTTAAATTAATTATAAAGAAATTTAGGTAACGATAAATACAGCGAAATATAAAGATTCTTTAGAAAATGACAATACGCATGACGATAAATATTTACAAAAGACAAAATTGTGACACTCATTTTTTCATTTATTTATTTATACAATGCAACATGTTTTATATATCCATAAATAATTACAAAGGCGAAGACTGAAGAAAGGGGGCACTCCGAAACAGGCCTAGCAATTTAAAATTTTCTAGTTTCGTGAAACAATATTTACAACCCGTTTGATGAGTTTATTTACCTATAAATTTATAAATGTGTCGATGGAAAAAAATCTGATTAGATCGAATTGATGTGTTTAATAATAAAACGCCAATAACCATTAACTTTACGCTTGAGGGAGTCAGTTTTCGAAATTATTATATGATATGTGATATAACATTCGTTAAGCTCTACTAACCACATAATTAATAAAAGACAAATGACACAAGTATTAACACGTGATGGAATATTTTTTGTTTAATCTATATTCTAATACGAAAATGAATATTTTAATAGGATGTGATTTCTGATGCAAGAATTCAGGAAAGTAATTCAATTTGACGTGTTTTTATAGTGGCTAGGAATAATTTATTTTTAGATGATTACTAAAAATGTACCTACTTTAAGAATTTAAGATGTATTTGGTCACAAATATTTACTACATGTAGGTAATACATTCAATTCAATATTGTTTTAGACCAGAGCATGGGCGCCGACTTTTCATATTTTCAATGGAAAAACTTGATAAATTAATCTCTTTTAAACCAATACAAATAACATAAAAAGTTTCTTTTTAGATCTTCTATACAGTACAACTTGCAGGACGTGAGAACAATTACGGAAAAAACGATTTCTTTTTCTCTATTTTTGCTGAATTTAATGTATTTAATATTCAGAACATTTAAAAACAATATAATTTTTTGTATAGTACAAACGAAAAAATCAATAAATAACAGTAAAAAATACAAAAGTGGTTAATGTATGTATACAATAAAGAGTATAATGAAAATAGTGCTTGTTCAAAGTTGCAAAATGCTTCAAGACTTCAAGTTTTTGAGTTTTGAGAAATAATTAATTACAGTTAAATTTGAAAAAAAAAATGGAAACATTTTTTTCCTTGTTTGGAAACAAATAACAAGCTATATGATTGTACATAACACAATTTTTTAATTTTATATTTCAAAATGTTTTGTTATAGTTTTGTAATTAAAGTTAAACGTTTTTAGGGGTTTTGAAGCAAGGTACCTGTACTAATTTTTTGCTTTTGTTTTGGATTTCAGAGCCATTTGCTGTCATCCACAAACAGTACAGCTGCAGAATCTACATACTGAAGAAAAGAATTCAGTTTTACATAGCAACTGATGGAACCTTTTATGCCTTCTCAAATAAAACGAACTCTTATGAACGCTACACAATCGAAGAAAAATCCTACTGCATCGAACATGTGCAGAAACAGGAGCAGAATCTCAACGGTTTCAAATTTTTCATGTGTTTTAAGGATAATCCTCCGAAATTAAAATTTCTTGCGGAACGTTGGGCGAAAATAGTTTCATGTATTTTCCTCGTTCTCATTATTGCAATTTATTTATTTTTCCCAGAAATGTTGAATTTATTTGGATTGATTCTTCTCGCCTATTGTGTAACGACTTTATCTACTTTTATTATTTTTGTCTATGTCCAGTTTGAGACGGATCTAAGCGATTCGACTTGTTCTAATTTAAGTAAGAGTACCTATATAAAACATGAAATTTTGAAAATGTTTTTAATGTTATAATTGCAGGTTTTGCTTCATCGTTTTTAGTCTGGTCATCGTTCACGTGGCTTAATGTAATGTGTTTTAATATCTGGTGGACCTTTGGGTATGGTTTTATTGGCTTTTGTTGTAATTTAATAAGTGGTGTCATTTATGATGACCGATTACTCAAGATCTGTTTATTAGGAAGTACCTAATCGTTCTTATTTTGTAGGTCACCAAAATCACTCAAGACAGCAAAAGAAAAGAAAAATGAATTAAAAAGATTTTTTTTGTACAATTTATACGCATGGGGTGTTCCAGCTAGTTTAACACTGATTTCATATTTATCTTCTAAAAAATTTAATTTACCATATGTCATAAAACCGATGCTTGGTTCATATAAATGTTACTGGGAGAGAAGTACAATTCCAATTATTTTACTTTTTTGTTTTATGCATTTTAATTGTAGGACCTGGAAATTATGGAATGCTAATTTTTTACATAACTCCTTTAATTTGTATAGAACTGATTAATTTAGTGTTGTACGTGCGGACAATGATTTATTGCTTGAAAGTTAGAGGAGAAATAAATAAAATGAATGCTAACAGAATTTTGTCACAAGAAAGAAGAAAAAACTATCATTTGGATAAAGAACAGTACGGTTTGTTATATAAGAATTTTTGTTATAAAAATTTTTTTTTTCAGATTACTCCTGATTTTAAAATTAAGTATTATCATGGGAATTTTTTTTGCATTTGAAGTTATTACGTCTATTATTGACTGCAGTAAATACCCAATTACTGAATATATCGAGATTATTTTGGATTTAATTAACTGTTTCCAAGGTATTGTTGAAAAATAAAAGGTTCAAGTCAAAAGTTTTATTTTTAAGGAGTTTTTATCTTTCTGATATTTGGTTGCAAGAAGAAGATTTTTCGATTTTACCGAAATAAAATATCTACAATCAGGAAAACTTCAGCATCTTCTACTCCGAATGCCACGACACAAATGACTGAACTACTTAATTCCAAGTCTAGAATTAGAAATGTGTAATTTTAATTTAAAATATAATTTTTTATTTAATATTTGATGAGTCTGATTTTTGTATACTAAATAAATGAATAATAAAGAAATGTGTATAATAAATTAAATCTGTTTAAGTCCTGTTGTTTTATTTTTTAAGACGATTAAGTCGATTGTTTTAAAATATAATACTAAAAATGTGTATCTGATTGTAATCTAAACCATTGAATCTTACAAGAGACTCAAGAGAGTATGAAGTCGTAGAGAGTGTGATTCCAGAACTTTTCTCGTACACATTCGGCACTAATCTCTTGCCTGAAACAACGTTTTTGAAAAGTTTAGTTAAATTATTTTCACTTTATTGTTGTTCTCTTGTAACATTATTGTTGAAAATAAACTTATCAAAAATTTTAGTACCCAGTGACTGAATGTTAGAATCAACAATAACCTTTGGACATACTTATGTTATGTACAGGCAGGCAACCAAATATACACAAATAAAAAAATAATCAATATTATGGCGTTATTAGAGGTCTTTTTAATTATTGTATGCTCGAATTCAAATTTGGCTCTACTGTATTTATTATTCTGGAGTATAGTTCAAAAAATTACCAAAACATTAATTCAGATTATTTGACAATCTTAAATATTTTTAAATTGGATACCTTATTTTTGCAGATATTGTCATTGTCATAACAAACTTTTGTGTCATCGTGAACAGAAGAAACTTACAAACTTACATAAATTTAAAAATAAACACATTGTATGCATTAGTCAACCACTCAAACACAGTGTTTTGAAATAGATTTTGCTTCTAAATTATGTTGGAAGCACTATCATGGATAAAATAAAATATTACCTGTAGATATGAAATAAGATAATCCATGGACTTTTCTATAAGAAATTGAATCGTCAATAAATTCTAGCAGTGGTGGTTTTAGGAATTTCTTTTAAAGTGCGTCCATCCCATGGAGGTGTCCATCCATATTTTAAAACGACATTTTCATTCCTTGAGTGGTTTATTGTTCTCTTAACGAGGGTAGTCGTAAAAGTGGTGAGCAACTTAATCCAAGTTCAAATCTTGGACCGTCTTAAACTAAATCAAGAAACAGAGCCGTAATTCCACTTTTGCTTCTTTTTAAAATTGTCAGTGAATTTTTTATCTCCTATAATTGCTACAATTTTTAACGGACTTTAATAGAATTTGGTTGTTACTGTAAGTAATACCGAGTAATACTTCTATAAAAAAAATCGTGTCTCTGTTAATTTTGAATAAAAATTGTTCGTAAACTGTAAGTAACAATTTTTATCAAAAATAATAATCAATAATTACCTACTCTTTTAAAAAAGCTAGTTTTCACTATTGACCTGTGTTATTTATGTAGTTTACGTACCTGGAATTTTAAGAACCTCAACATTCGAGAGTTTATTGCAGGGTAGGTAAATAATCTCCTAATAATGAGAAATGAGACTATCGTAAACGACCCAAAATGTTAACTAGTGATTAAAAAGTCGTTTTTAAATATCGGTAGACGCATTGTAAGAGTACTCAGCTCAAGTATAAAAATGAATATTAAACAACAATAATAATTATTTAATGGTTCTTATTAAATTTTGTTTTGTTCTTTATTTCTTGTAATGACAGAAGTCAATAGGGGTCATCTGCCTCCTGGTCACTGGTTAAAAGTTCTTTACCTGTGACATGATAACTTACAAGCTAATGARTCATTTTTCTGAGAAATATAAACTTTTCTCAAAATAGTTGAAGCAAAATAAATGGTTTTAACAAATAATTTTAAATAGTTGTAAGCAGGGTTTAAGATACCTTACAGTTATGTTTATTTTATATGTATGAAAAATTAAGAAAAATATTAATTTATAGCGTCAACATGATATTGAAATGAACAGCATTAACATTTAGACAAATACGAATAATGCATAAAACATTTATGACTCAATAAATAATAATTTGTGATTACGAGCTTACAAAACACTAGGCTAAACTCTGAATTTCTAGGTTTTTTTAATAAATATGTATGTGTTTTCAAATGTTCCATGAAGTATGTAATATATTTGAAACAGATGGGAGATATTTATAATAGTAGTTGACAGAGTATATGATGCCATCAATGCAAATTTTTAGATTCTAGATTTTAAAATTAGGATTAATCAAAGTTAAGTGGTGGAAGCTAAATTAGTTTGATTATTAAATTTTATTAAAAATGTCAGCAACATCCTGTGATTGATTACTTTGCTAAACAATTAAGCTTCAGTAATCTAATTAGCAATAATTTATTTTGGACACTCTTTCAATAATAATTATTAATATCTGCGTACTGTTTATTAGATAATAATAAATTATATCCAAATTACAAACAAAAATGCAGTCATTTTTTATTTAAGGCCCATTTATTTGTGACTATTTTGTTTAGATAAGAATATCAATTGTTTGAATTATTTTAGTCAACATAGGTCATATAAAGACCAAATTAGCACAACTTATTAAAGGCTAAATATTAAATATTTAAATTTTAATTTATATTGTTTTTATTTCTGACGTGAAAATAATCCAAAACAAATTATTTAATTATTTTTTCCAATTTGCGTGCTATTTACTTGCTTGTAATTAATAACTGCTATAAAAAGCAGTTCATGCTGCAAAACATCTTCCTTCGCTTCAAGGCAAGTGTCAATTACAATTATTAGCACAACCTAGCAATTAAATTGAATTTATTGACCTACTCGTTTAGGTATTTAGTATATAAATAGTTATAGATAGTAGTATATTATATGTAGTACATACATATAAACGTCTTTTTTTTTCTTGAACCCTAATAATAATTTAATGAAATAAATAAGTCTATATGTAATAATTATTCAATATTTGATAATGTAATTTAATTTAATCTTGTGGGAGATTCCTTTGGAGAACTTTTGATACAATAAATACTTTTGGCGAAAATCTCTGGGGATTCCTGAAATCAATTTGTGTAATTGCATTGTGAAACCGGTTTTCAAGGCAAGTGCGTGTTTATGTATCAAAAAATCTAAAAATTAAAATTGTTCTTAAATTACATTACGCACAATCAAACCACTGATGAGAAGCAGGCATATTGTGTGAGCCGGAGTGTAAAACTGCCACACTGCCAGTCCTGTTAAAGACTTTGGCAAAGTAACACGATGTAACAACACGAGCTAACATTGACCATGCTTCGTTTATTCTTCGTAATATTGACAGTACAAGCGTGCTCAAGCACACAAGAAGTCTATCCAAAGTGTTGTGACAGTGCTAGTGTTTTAAGAAAAGTTAACTCGGTGTATAATTGTACCGAAGATTTAAACCAAAGGACACAAATTTTAACAAATAGTACGAATTTTATTGAAAGTGACCAATCCGGACGTTGCATAGATCTAGAAAATTCGGTGACACTTTTTGAAAGCGTTCAAGGGAATTTGACTAAAGTGCAAGACTTAAATGTTGAATTTTATCCCAAATGTTGTCCACTTGATTACTTTTATAATAGGACAACTCATGGTTGTGTCAAATCTAATCAAACATTGGAGCCGTTCTTTGAGGGAAAGTTTGTTACAGTTGGGCTTCCCCACTGCAAAATTATTGTAGACGTACCTGCAAATAATAGTCAGAATGTAGAACTCTTCCTTGAAGAAAACAAAATAAAAAAAGGATCGTATTGTGTTGATCACGATCAAAATAAGAAATTTGTTTTAAGGATATGTTCCGACAATTATGATGTTTGTGAAAAAAGCAGGTGTATTAGGAAGTGTTGCCCAGATGGGCAAAGTTTCRTCAATGGGTCTAAGTGTTACAACACGTTTGTTCATGGACTGGATTTATCGACGTTTTCTGAAAACATAGAAAATGTCAATGGTAATTTTTAATTTTATTAGTTGTTCCAAATCTGAGTATTTGTCACTAAAATAAGTACCTAATTACTTATTGTTTGAATTAATTTAAAGTCTGTAGAGGAAATATGTGAAGGTTAACCAATTAATATAATTTGCAGCATGCTCCTTTACTTTCCTGTTTTCGTTATTGTAAGTAATGAAGAATCGTTAYAGCAACGATAGTTTTGAGAATTCCTAATTTTTTAAGCAAGGATGGTCTWGAATCCAYCTGTGTATTAATTATTACTGCCAGATATGTAGAAAATTCTTTAATCAGTGATAATTCTGTAGTTAATAATAGCTTTGCCGAAGCACGACAAATTTAAAAATACCAACTTTATATTTGTTAAGAAATCTAAGAATAAAATGCGGGAGCTTAACTCAAAATAGAACCCTTTTTCAAAAATTGTTTCTACAAAATGATTTAAAATATTTACAATGGTCTTATTACGATTTAGGTCCAGTGTATTTAAACAAAATAGATAAGGGTTCTTCATTGTTTAAACAACATTAACYTGGTATCAAACTTTTATTGCTTTAAATTAATAGTACAAATTCAAGGTTGCATTACTGAATTTTGACCGATCTGTATTTAAATGTAAATTCATGTGCCATGGAAAGGTTCAATTTTTTGTTGGAGGACAGGTTTTAGTGAAAATAATTGTCGTTTTTATTTTTTGAAAGTTTAAATAAAAATTAATAAAACATTAAGGAATTGATCTTAAAAGAGATACGAAATAATTAAGTTAATTAACTGTTCTTGAATATAAACTTCTGTTTTATTGAATCTGACAAATTTTTTCATAAACCAATGATTGCGAGATCGTTATTTAAGTGTCAAGGACAGCGGTTTCTGTCTCTACATAGTGTATAATTTTGCGATGTTTATTGGTACAACAAATAACATTCAAGAACAAGGGATTGAAACGGAAGTCKCCTTGTAGTCTAGCTATCAACATTGTAATATTTATTTTCATAATTCTCTGGAATTATTATTTTACTTGTAGTAAATTTGAAGATTCTTGTAAATATTCTACATCTTGTTTGTAATACCTGTATGAAACGTAACAGAACAAAATTTCATTTAATTTTATCGGAATTTATTGAAAAACCTGCTTTTACATACATGAAAGCGTCTATTCAAATGAGGAGTATTTCCAGGTCGCTTTAACACCTAATGTAATTAAATGGAAAAATCCCAAAAAATTGTGTGAAACTTCAATTASCTTTATGACTCACTGCGTGTGAATTGCACATTTGCAACAAATTTATTTATAATAAATTCATTCGTATTTCGTAAGCATTAACCCTGCTATAAAGATTAATAGCATCTACCTTGACACTACGAGTATATTAACCCATCACTGGGCTGTTTAATTTGTAGATATAAGTCTTTTGTTTGGTAACAAAACAAAATTAGTTTCCTTCATTTAATGTCTCGTGTATATTATCTTTTTTCAGATGGATTCTCGATAGTTCACGATGGCTACAATTCACCCTTATATTCACTTAGTCCGCAAACCATGAAGTTTTATCTCGATGCGAAGGGCGTGTTTCAAATGGACGAAATAGACGAATTTGTTGGAAAAATCAAAGTAACAAAAAAATACAGAGTGGACGAAAAAATTTACTGTATTGAACATGCATTGAAAAGGACAAGAAATAATTATTTAATCTTCCGGGGATACCCGGAGCAAAGAGTTCAGACGAAATATGTCTTCACCAGTATAGCAATGGCAATTTCGTGCTTTTTTCTTGTTTTAACAATTCTCTATTACTGTTTTTCCAACGAAAAACAAACTTTATTTGGGAAAACTTTGATCAGTTATTGCTTAGCATATCTTCTTACTTTTCTTCTCTTGAGCTATTTTACTCTTGTCGAATTTGCCAAAGGCCATCATGAAATGATTTGTACCGTTTTTGGTAAGTTTAATTTTTGTTTGAAACTTATTATAAAATGGAAATGTTTTTAGCTTTTCTCGTATTGTATACAACCCTGGCTACGTTCTTTTGGATGAATATTTTGTGTATCGATATCTATTGGACTTTTGGGTGAGTAGATTTATTTACATAAAAGTTCGCACCTACTTTAACCAAGCTTTTAACTAATTAAGACTCTCCTTGCAAAAAACGGAGCGATGAGTTTTCCCAGTAGGGAATTCGGTGTCGAGTCAATAAACACATTCGACCCAGCAATAAAATTTATTGGTTCATTGTTTTAATCGTTGGTTACTTTTTTTGTTATTCAAAATTGTAGCTATGACGTATCATAAACCGTGATTGAAACTGTTTTAAAACAAATAAATACGCGGTATGACGTATATTGAAATGAGTCAGTAAGTAATAATATTTCTCCAAAACCGTTAATACAATAGACGAATGGCCGATTTAGAAACAGTTTTGGATCGACAGGAAGTTCGAAAGTGTAATTTCTTTTTCTAGATCCTCTAAATCCTTTTCGAGTCGTCAACACAGGAACAAGGAGTTGAAACGATTTATTTTATACAGCTTGTACGGTTGGGGTTCTCCGTTGGTTTTAACCGCAATCCCTTTAATTTTTTACCATGTGGACGTTTTACCGTCTGCACTCCAAGTGATAATAAGCGAAAAAAAGTGCGTTTTGTATAGAGGTAGGTTTTATTGAAAATAAATCAGACGGAAATTAAGTCACAGTTTTCAAGGAGAAGGTAAATATGCCCATTTTATGTTCTCGACGATACCTTTAACGATATTGGAAATATGCAATTTGACTTTATTTATTAAAACTGTGATGTACTGTTTGAAAGTCAAAAGAGAAATTAATAAAATGAACGACACGCAATTGATGAAAGGGGAAAGAAGCCAGAAATTGAATAATTTTCGTGATAGGTAAGTGTGAGGCGTTTCAGTCGGCAGGTTGTTAATGGTAACTGTTTTAGGTTTGGATTGTTATTGAAACTATTTTTAATAATGGGAATCTCGTTTTTGTTCGAAGTGGTGTCAGGGTTTTACGATTTCAAGAAAAATGAGACCACGATTATGATTGAGTTAATTTGGGATACGTTTAACTGTCTGCAAGGACTGTTTATTTTTCTGATTTTTATCGTGAAAAAGCGAATTTTTAAAAAATTCGGGAAAAAAGTGGGATTGACGAAATTGAGAAAATTTTCTTTTGTTTCTTCAGCCGTGACTCAAACGACGTCACTTCCAACGTTGAATAAACAATAATAGATTTTTTGAGACTGGAATTGGAGAAATATTTGAAATTTCTTTCTTATTCGAGAATTTTAGTACAATTAATGGTAAATTATTTTCGTATTTAATGAATTGTGATCTAGTTTTAATCCAAAGATATTTATGGCTTAGATATATTTTGTTAGCGTAATATTAATGTGTACGAACATCGTTCTCGTTGTTTACTTGTTTTTATGACTTAAATCCTGTTTCTTCGGTGTACACACTAAATACATAAATACAAAATATAAATAAATTGTGATTTACATTTTTTCGTTTAAAAGTTATCTATATGATTATTAATTGATACAACTTGAGCTAAAATTAGTTTCAAAGCAATAGAACTTTGTAATTGAACAGTTTTTGTGTCTTTGTGGATTGAAGAAGTTAAAATTACATGTCTGGAGAAGTACTATTAATGAATAATGCAGCGAGCTTTTTTAAATTTACTTAGCTTTTTCGCGAGATGGCGCGTCTATCGTATTTAGTCAAGATTTTTTATTGAATTTCTAAAAGTTTACTCAGATTGTGACGAGTATATTTTTTATAATTTCATTTTACTTTCATTAGCTTAATTAATATGGAGATTACATTATTGATTTAATCAAATAAACAGCCAAGTCAATTCCGTAATAAGCTAGATAACTTTAAAGTAACCCTCTCTCTCTCTACTAACTTGTCTTCAACTAAATTTCAATTCGTCTTGGTTGGCAAGCTCTGTTTTTGCTTGTGGTGTTAGCTGTTTTTCTGGCAGCAGTGACTTTCTTGACTATCTCAAAGCAATTATAATTACTGGAAACTTGAAGGGTGGRTTATCWAAGTACACAAAGTGGGTCTTGTTACAAGAGAATAGGTCCTGTGGTAACATTTACATTCGACCAACTATCGACTTCTCAAAGTATTAATCCGACTTTAGAACGACCCACTAATGCATCAACATTATATAATCGAAGAGTCTGAATAGATTACATGGAAATCCATGTTCGCTATAAGGCGATGACTGGACAGAGCGTGGCAAAACTTACGAAAGCTTTGCCAAGGACGAGAAGGGGAGCAGCCAAAAACATTAAGCGACGAGTCGGATGGATTAGCCAATAAAACTGTCATGGGTGTATMTAATGAAATGTCTTTCCACTTCTGGTGTTTCAATCTCACACGTTGCTTCATCCATTAGAAAAATTATATTTCTTATAATGATTGTATATTTAAATTTTTAGACTCGATTAACTAAACACTAATAATATATTATCTTCTCAACAACATACAACAGAAGTTTTCGCAAAAATACGCATATTTTTTGCTGTGCATCAGTGCATACAAGATATTTACTCTTTTTTGCTTTTTTCCGCATGTATGCATTTCCCTCGCTGTTTCAAAGATAAACGATGCAAAACTAGCACAACTTCGCACGATAAAGAAGATTAAAATGTTTAAGTTGCTTTTGCAATTTCCAAAAAACATAAATAATCCTTGTTTGTTTGTTTTGTTTCTCTTCTTTAACACCAGATGGCTCTCGAATCGTTATCGCCGCAGTCGATCGCCAGCTTCCTCCGGAGCATAACCTCAAAAAATGTGCAAAGCTTCCCTACTGAAGAATAGTTTAACCGGTCCGGTCAAGTGGACAGTTGTCCCTAATGTCCTCAAAAAAGGTTCACAGTTGAACTGGCTGGATGCGGGATAGAGTATCGCGTGGCATAGGCTCAGATAATATCGATTGGTGAGGGGCGCAAGCGTCAGGAGGAAGGATGTTTGGTACACTCAGCATCCTGGTCCAGCCCGGGCGATGCGGCAGTCAGGATAGCAGCGTCTCGACGCGAACATTCCGCGCGACATCTGCCAAACACGGCGCTAAACATCGCGGCGGACTCTAGCCTCACATTTGCAAAACTCTAGTGTCGGGTTTTCAGAGGTTGCCTGAGCTTATGAGGAATTGAAATTTAATATTTGCAGGGACAGAACGTGTGGATGGTAGTGAGTTATGGGATTGCACTAATTTAAGGTAGGAAACTTAATTATCCAGCGCCATATGCTCAGGAATTTAGCGTAAAGATAGTTCGTAATTAAAAAGGGATGCAAGAGAACTAGACGAAATACATACCCAAAACTTTTGTAACTTAATTAAGATTTTTTGCACTCAATATTAGAACTAGGATGTAATTTGTGAAAAATGTTTATTATCGCTGCAACTAATATTAATTTACTAATACTTAGTTGTTTAAGCTGTTTAATTGCAATTAATACTGCTTTGCGTGTCTAAGCGGTGCACCTCAGTGGTATYGATGCAAAGCTCTGAGCTTTATATCGAGCTCTCTTGCTCGTCTTAACGAGTCTAGGATAAGGGTTATTTCTTAACGATTTACATTTAACTAAACTTTTTTGAGRTAGTGAACTCGACTAAAACAGGGCTCAATTAGGAGAGGTCGTTTGAAGAAACTCATCGGAATCCCAACTTCAGTCGTAACATTCTTGGAAACTTTTGTATTACATGTCAATCAGTGGCACACACAATTGTAGGTTGATTTTTGTTCCTAAAGTTAATTTAGTCGGCTTTTGCGGTGTTTCGACTTCTGAAATGAAATGGTAATAAGGGCGTATTCCCGAGCGTGCTGAACTGTTACCTTCAACCTTCAGGGCTTAAAAGAGATGTTTACTATCTATGAACTTAACGAATTAACCGGATGATATCAAAGTTATAACGAACTYTGGCATGTAGTTCGGAATTTGGGGGTGTTTTCGATTAGAGGGCGAATCGAAATTTCGCACGTCGATTAAATTGTGCGTGGGGTTAGAATTTTGCAGTTTTGAACGGAAGGCGATTTATGTAGCTGTCTGAAAGTTGTGTTTATGTTTCATAAAGATCTCTCACAATGCAATATTCAAGCGATAATTGTGGTATTTATCATGCAAACGAGACTGATATCGGTTTTTTGACATTGATACGCTTGAAAAATGTCAGTTTTCGGAAAATTTATTTCCATACTTCGGATAAGGTTCCAATAAAACGAGTTTTCATCGATATTGGATTAATTTTATGAGAGGCGATTATTATTCAGGACTTTACAGCGACTAGTGCAACATTTTAATGAAACTTTGTAAGGACTTACCATGCGAATTATTGGTGCTTTGCGTTTGCTTTAATTGGTATTAATTTTCGGCTCATTGCAGTTTTACTACCGCATTTTGCAGACAAATCGACAAAGATTTCGTGTGCATTATAACTGCATAATAGAATCTGGCGTAAATTTTATAAATTGACTAGACCAGAGCCATTCACTCATGTTTATGAACCGTAAATTTTCAAACGATGGTATAGTGACAATATCCCGAGTTTTAGGCAAATTGAGCGTTTTATGAACTCGCCGTCATAACCATTAACTATTAAAACTACTCTAATAAACTTGCCGGGTTTATATAAAAAAGAACATCAACAACACAATAAAATAAAAAAAATGTAAGTCAATTAAGATAAAAATCTAATTAGTCTAACCACACAAATACCAAAATGTGCCACACTACAAATTTAACTTTTTTTATATAATAATTATGTACTTTAATGTCTTTTACTGGTAATAATCGTCATGTGTGTATAGGGCCTAAAGGAAATATCTTTGTTCAAGGGAAAATAAAACATTGTTAAAATATATTTAACAGTCTTTTCTAGCACGATTGTACTCGTACGTTTCTTACACAACATTAATTTGTACAACAAGTTTTAAATTCTTGAGGTGAGTATATCATCACACGTAAGGCTTTGTTTTTTATAAAGGTCTGTATTGTTCTTGTTAGATAAATTGAATATTTCTTTTTTGAAACATTGGCTTACAAAGTCAAATTTTCATGAGCAATCTAGGAACAGGTCTCGAATTGAATACATCATGTTTTTTGCATTTTAACGACCCTTGGCAATGTTGTAAACAAGTACAGCGATTTTAAAGTTGAATGTGCACTTTTATCACTGTTGTTATTCTCTTATTTTATGACGCGAAAATTTGATGTATTGAGTAGTTTGTTTACTTGTTAATGCCTCGGTGTAATGATATTTTACGCATTAGGTGCCATAATAACTGTTGACTTTAACTTAATCTAATTTCAAGCTTTCGCAAGTTTAAGGTTAGCAATTTTCTAGAGTTAGCGTAAGCTTTAATATGTATTTAATGGTGCGAGGTGTAAGCATGCATCGGTGAGTGCAGTCAGGTGGCTATTCGCTTCCCCTATTCGTGACTTATGTATGATTTAAACCATCCTCTGGGACTACTTTGCACGCTTTATATTCCATACAACCTTATTGGATTGTTTTACAAATACTCGGCGGCAATTCTTTGCATACGGTTATTGTTACGGTTATGCCGTGTGCCGTTTGCGAACGGAAGTATTTTCCACACTTTATTATAGCAGATGTGAGATTTGTGAAAATGACTTTCATCAGCCTTGGTTCAACCTAATATTTGTTCACGGTACAGCCACATTTTTGCGATCGGATAAATCACTCTAATGCTCGTTTAGCATCAATTGTAAATGCGAAAAGAAKAGGCGTTATTATTTGAAGTGCCGGCTTAAATTGAAATCCAGTTTAAAAGAAGATTTAGGACCGAATGGAACATTTGGACTTTGTAAGCTAGTAAGTTGGTATAAACGCGATGCTTGTTTTATGATTTGCCGGAGACAGCGTTTAACCGAGCTACTCTCAAGAAAAAGGACTAAAAGGTTTTTTACCCTGTTCAGAGGTACTCGTTATGAGTATCTCCAATGAGATTTGAGAATTTGATTTCAATTATTTTAATGGGAGTTTCTTTTTTAATMATTTTTTTATCTTAGGTTTTGGGCAGTTTTAGATTTTTTTCTAAAATTCCAGTTTGCCTGAAATGAGACTTAGTAATGGTAAACCCCATCTAGTTTATTAGGTAATAAGGTATTACTATTTGAACAAAGTTGGAACTAATAAGTTTATCTAGAACTGCAATTAATTGTCATTAGGACAATGGTTTCTATGTGGTTACAGCTAAAATTAGATTTGAGTTAAACTAGTTGAACTCATTCAGTGTCGTTATCTCTAAGTAAAAATAAAAGAATTACTTGGTAAAATTTTGCGAAAGAAAAGCAGTGAATACTTTAATTTTTAATTGACGCTTTTTCCTATTAAACAAGCGAAACCACTCAAGGTTTGACTGTTTTCAAGTGTAATTAGAGAGAAGAGATATAAAAAATATAATATGATACGAGAAAAAAAACCGTTTTACCCTCAAAAGCTTGATTCTTTTGAGTTCTTTGATATTATTACATAGAATTTGGGGAATCATATTAAGCTTTTATAACGATACTGTTTTGTAGAAGATTACAATTTGGAGGGTTAAAGATGCAATTTATTTCATTCTCAGGATGTGACTGACAAAACGTCTGGAGTTGGTAGAACTTTGAATAAATCGCCTTGTTAAACAAACTGTTGACAGACAGAGCGACGTATTGACATGATACCCGATATTTTTTACGTTATTGTATCGCAGCTTTCAGTGACTGTGTAGTCTATTGAGGGTAATGCGAATTGACGCGTTGTTAGAAACCTATCTCTGGTTTATCGGGTGATTGATTTTAAGCGTGAAGCATTAAGTGTACCTGTGAAAAATTGTCTAGGCTTTTTGTGCTGATCCAAAAACTTAAAATGACACACGGCACATGTTAAGCAATTGTGTTAGGAAAGTTTAAAATAAGTTCTTTCTTTTTGGCGTCCACATTTCTTTYGGTTTGACAGTTCCACTAAGCGACTTAGTGGACCTGTTCTGGTAGGAAAACAGAATGAAATACTTTACACAAACTTATCTAATTAAGAAAGTAAACTTTGGGTTGTTTTAGTTTGTTCACACTATCTCCGACATCTGTTATAGTGTCGAAAGTTCAATTGAATTTAACGCGTTGTGAATTACGAGGTGGCGAAACTTGATTATCTCTAAATATTGATTTCTTGCATTTTATATGAGCAATTTAACATTAAAATTCGACGTTCATCCGAGCGCAGTCACCTAACAAATTTCGTTTATCCCTTACGTATCAACTGTTCATAAGGGAAATTTTATTATATGGGTGACTGCCTTGAATTTCTCTAAGCATCCCGTAGATGGCTAGTTTAATTTCAAACTATAAGATAAAGATGTAGTTGCTTCCTCTACTCTAGTTGAACTACTTACACAATTTCAATTTAATTCCGTGCCGGTATAGGCTTTAAACCTACTGAATTTTTTACAATATGCTACAATAACAACAAGTACATTTTCCTTTAAACGGATTTACAGCAACTATTTTKTTCACCAATTCTAAACTGTGATACAACACGTGAATTTTTAATGTATTAGTTTGCAGAGTTTGTTTCATTTGCAAATTACAAAAACGCCAAAGCGTTTTGCAAACATTTTTTATTCCACTTTATTGGATGTTTTTTTTTTGTTTCGAGTGATTAAGTTATGTTACCTAACGTAGTACTGTTCCATATTAATGGGCCATCGAAATATTCAAAGCGGATTTGAGAAGATACTGTTTCACCCTCTGAGTGTAACAAATTCAAATAGAACACTAATACGCTTATTTCATGAGAATTTTATTACAATGGGGATCTGCAAAGAGAGAACGTCGGTTGTAAATATTACGCTTCGAATTAATGACTTACTTGTGTATTACACATAGGCTGAGTTTCGCTTATAATCTGAATTAAATGAGAAGAGAGAACGTTCAGCAATACATTTCAAAGAAAAAGGATTAAAAAAGCTCTATATTTAAAGCCCCGACATTTTTTTCGGGTCGAAACTTTTAAGAGTTCGCATGAAAAAGAGTTGCAAAGGTGTTCGTGAAGCCTTCGAAGTGCCGAATCTGTAAAAATTTTACACTTTTTAAAAAAGAAAGTGGTTTGATGTCTTTGGACTCGGATCTATTCTTTGACCGAAGATTTAGATACAGCAAGTCCTGTGTTCGGTAGAGTGAAGCAGCCACAGAAATGTTTGTTRTAWTTACGAAAGCATTCCAGAGACTAACTTATCAAGTTAGTGTCTGGTTTCTACAGTGGTATAAAAAAAAATCTCTAAGGGGTTGAGATAGCTGGTCGATTCATCACACCTTTAAAATTCGAACATCGGATGAATTAGTAAACAGCTTACCCGAAAAAAGGACATTATTTTTACTCTTGGATTCTTGCAGAACAGGACGTAAATTTTTATACCCTATGAAACTAAAAACTGTAAAGGAATAAAATCCAGCTTGGGGGTTTGTTGTTGTGAGTACAAGTATGTAGTTAGGAACGATAAATTCAGCGGCTTTTATTTGGAGCCATAGTGCTCTAATTTCTCTTTAATACATACATTAGTAAAATTAATATTGCGTATACACAAGTGTAGTGTACCACTTCTATTATCAGGCCAATCTGCAATTTTAGCCCAAAAGGTCGATTCATGCATAATATTCCTTCAGTCCGCATTATATTTCTGCTAAAATTTCTAAACAAAGGCACTTAGATTGCTCTATTTTTCTTTAACAAAAATACAATTTTTAATCGAATATCAATCAATTTGTACGCATGTAGTCCGCTTAATTTAATTTGCTCGCTTTTTACCCTTTTTCATGCAATAAAATTAATTACGGGATAACGGATGAGTGGCGGCTGAAAAATTTCGAAATTCTCACGAGGCGAGCTATGAGTGGGATTTAATTTGTCAAGCTATAGAGTTTTCAACTGGCTAAGTTCGAATAACTTGCTGACATTTGACAGAAATTATTTTGGAGGGCGTTCTAGTTACGCGAATCATTCAATTTTGTTTAGAACTCCCTTGGAGTATTTAATTTGTTAATTAAAATTTAATTGTTGCATAGAGGCAGGCTTGCATTTCAACGGATTCAATTACTGGAAATAGAGACGCTTTGTGGAGGAATTTTTACTGCTGAAAGTCCATATGCTTTGAAATCGGATCTTAAATGCACTCATGTTTCACAATTACGGAAGGAATTTATTTTTACCTTGCACTTCCCGAATCACTTTTACATTCTAGTTTAGCTTTATAACTGGTTCAATTTGTCCAAATTCGGACCCTACCTCACGTCCCGATCTCGCTGAAGCCACCATTTTCATTTTTGTCTTATCCAAAGTACTGCCTCGGACCGGAACGATAATACCGGCTTTGCCGACCGCGCGTGGACATCATTTCCGTTTTAGAATCTCCGAACGCAGCATTTCCGTTCCTCATATAACCCTTGCTATCTGTCAAGCTTCCAACTGATGCCGCGGCTGAGTATTTTGTTTTATTTCACGCATTAACCCGAATGTGGGGTCTTCGGTGGGGTATTTTGTCTCAAGTTATATTGTGTTGCATATTTTATTACTTTGCCGGAATGGGAACKTCGTATTTTGTTGCCGCTATTTTTGCAGTTATTGTGTCTGAGGATGGTGTTGGGACGCTCATTTACTATGTAAATAAGGCTTTAGAAAACGGCATGACGTATTAGTTTCGACGGGCTCGTTCTAAAGTGCTGGGAAGGATTTTAACTCTAATTCCTGCTTTCTGCGATTCTTTACCGCGATAAAATACAAGTAGTGTCAACCCTAAAAGAACAAGAATTTTGGCGACCTACACCTTCATATCTATTGAAATTGGTTTTTATTATTTAGAAAAATTTTGTTTATTTTTAAAGATTGGGATATTAACCATATTATATAATAAGAATAACTGGTTTTTAAAAGGTAATTAATTTTTATCTTAATAATTGTATTCGTTATTATGAAAATAGTATTCCCTTAAAGGTATGAAGAAAGGTATGGTATGTCATATATTTTTAGTATTCACCTTGTAATCATGATGTATGGCACTTTGTTTTGTAAAATCTCAATTCTTAATGTATGTTTAAACTATAAAATTGCTTTTCCGATTTTTATATTGTTTATACATATGTTTGTAATTTTTGCGGTTTTTAAAATATTCGTTTGTAATTTGGTAATTTGGTCCATTTAAATCGTTTATAATCCTATACAGTAAGGTTAAGCTTAGTGTGGCTTAAAAATTTAATAAAGTAAGCCCAAAATTTTAGTAACTCTCAAACTTGTCTAATAACTTTCATGATTTTTAAGAAAATTTATAATAGCACATTTATTACCTAAAAGTTTCTTTACACAAACAAGAAACCTTAAGTTTGGTTTAATACTTTTATTTTTGTCATTTGTCTTATTCAGATTTCTTAGAAAGAATAAAATTATATGCTTTTCAGGCTCATTTGTTCATTTATCTTAGATTTCTTTGAAAACTCAGTTATTTTTTTATTTATAAATGATATAAAGTGCTTTGGTCTCTAGTCTCTCTGATTTACGACCCAAAAGCTCGAACCTAATATGTTTGGGTCGTAATTTAAACGTGTATCACATAATAAAGCTGAAATGTTTCTCAATCAGTGCCGTAATGGCTTGTTTTTTGATAGAAGTAGAATCCAATTGTTACAATGTTATCTAAATAATCTAATGTGAAAAATGACTAAACTTGTAATTTTACATTTCGATCAATATCGAAATGTCCAAAAGTCTGCGAACTATGACTAGAAGAACTAACGAAAATAGAATTGGGAAGAATTGTAGATACGCTAAGGAGAGGGGACGTAAAATAAATTCAACTAACAGAATAAACACACAGGAGCAAATATACTACATTAATACATTTTTCTGTTTTTTTTTTTAAGTATCTGTAAGGAAGTTTACTGTCAATTTTGCGAACTAATTAATTAATATTAAAATGTGTAGATGCACTATTCCTTTCATGAATATATGAATAACTGAAAGCATGAAAAATATTTACGGGAAGGTCTGTTGAAATTGGTCTAGACGCAATGTCACCATTTGAATAATGTTCGTCTGAAATTTCTGTCATCCTGCATTTTATTAAAACAATTGGAAACGTTATAATTTGGTTAATTTTCATCAGCATCGAGGAGTAAATTTATTTCAAATTAGAGTAACCGCGAATGCACGCCGAATTCGCAATACGACAAAGAGCAAAATTTCTTTCGCTTGTTATCTCTGAATGAGTATAACAAGTTTCCTTTTAAAAGTTTCTGATCTCGACATGATTACATCAAAGCTTTGCGTAAATGACCAAAGACGAATACATTTCGGATAAAGCGCTATAGGATCCCTCGTTGATTTAATTTTCTTGATTTGATTTTCGATATGGCTCATTTATTTTGAATTAACGATAACCGAGTTTGTTTTAAGTGCACTGGGGGACGACCTTAATAACTTGATGAATCTTTTTCGGAAAACCAATTCTGATCTAATTTAGCAAAGAATCGGCTTTCTCATGGTGGCAAACATTGATTCAAGTATCATCTCCCGAGAGTATGGCGGGGCGTAATGAAATTACATTGGAGCTGAGTTAGGATGGGTAATTAATGACCGGATTCAGATATGCGTCTTATTCATTGAACCTACGCCCTAGCCGATCTTCGCCTAGCCTCTGTCTTAGTCTCAACTAATGCCGCTTAGTTAAACTCGTTACGCCAACCGGTTAACAACCCTAAGTTTTATYTGGCAGACTGAGGCCCTCCAGTGCTGCTGTTACAACTCAAATCCAGACTACAAAGTCCAAGGGCCCAACTCAAATCGTTTCYTTCGTCAAAGTCTAAAAAGAGCTATCAGTTAGACGAAAAATAAAAATTTGCTACCTATAAAAAATTTATTAAACATCTAGTGTAATAAAAAACTTCTTTTTAATACAACTCTGGAAGTTTGTTGGGAAGTTGCAAGCACTGGTAGCCAGACCCAAAGCCTGTTGTTACACTATTAACAGTGAAATCTTGTTAAGTATATAAACTTTCTTGTCTACACATGTATATGCCCTAAAGACTTGCAGTTTTGTTGAAAATGGTTTATTAAAAAACCTGTTGCAGATTTCATTCCACTTAGTTAGTTTTGAATGATATTTCCATTAGCGGCAACAGCATCAAACAATACAGTCCGTTGGCTGTATAATCAGTTTATCTGAAATGTTTCCGTCTAATTCGTGTATCTAATTCGGCCTGAGCGAGAATCAGTCAAGCTCACATTCAAATCATAGGGCAGCACTCATCGATACGTCCCTTCTCAGCATCAGTAAGTTGATATATTCGATTTAGTTAAGAGTGAACAAATTAATTGTTTCTTTGAATGGCAKAGATTTGAGCCGTTCTGCTATAAACTGGTCTTAGAACAACTGAAATCCTTTATAAATTGTCGTTGGGRATTTTTAAGTATAATTAAATTGAATAAAATTAAATTGGCAGAGACGCCTCAGAATGATAGACCCTTCGAGGTTAATTGCTCCTGCTGGCGACATCGTTTTAGGTAAAACAAGAAACATAACGTTCTCCCAGTAGGTTTTCCTCCAGATAGACGTCATTAGTAAGTATGATTGTGCGTTTTCTCGTCGACAAACCGCACAAACGCGTGCTAATTAGGTAGATTCTCAGCGAGCGCCCTCTGGTCGTGAAACAGCAATAGATTCTCACTCTTAAGTACCACCACGACGCTTACTAAAAGGATATTAAACGCTATAAATTGCTAGAGACGGTTTCAGCGGAACTGAAATTAAAACTTGGCTAACACAATAGGCCGAGCAACTGTTTCGTTGTTATAAGGCCTAAGGTTCCAATCGTTGGTTCACAAACAATAAAAGACAATCGACAATTTTAATCCTCATTAATTTGTTAATTAGACAAAAAATATACAAATTGAAGCTGTTACAGTTAATTGGAGAAAACTCCAACAAGCGTCGAAAAATAATAAAACTTTAAACAACTTTTCCAATCAGGATAACTAGGCAAAGCTGCTTTGCATACCTGCCCCAATTAGGGTCATTCGCCACCTTACTCGATAATGAGATTTTATAAAACCTAAAATCTAATAGAAGAAGAAAATTACATTTTTGAAATACTAATAAATTTCTATTAATTAAAACTTTATGATAAAAAAGCTGCGCAAGTTATTGTTGTTTTGAGTAAAGCTAATAGCTTTCTAAAATAATGAGTATTTGAATTGTTTCATGTTTTAGTTTAGTTTTTAATTGCTTTTAGTGTAAATTGCCGTCGCGGTCAAAAATTGTTTAGCTGGCAAAGGCTTTAGCGTCAGAGATGGTTAGTCGATGTAATTTGTATGAAAAATTTCATTTCAAACATTTTTCACTAGTGCCGTAGTGTCGTACCCAAAAGTAAATTTAGTTGCATACCGTCGGAAATTTCAATTTATTAAAGCTAAATAAAAAATGTAAATGTACTGAAAAATCTGCCGCTATTATTTACGTTTTGCTTGCATAATCTATATTTGCATAGTATTTGTGTTGCTGAAAATCATGAAATTAAATTAACATTGACATAAAATCGGAGAGTAATGAGCTATTGCGTTTTGTTTATGTAAGTCTAAATTGGCTTTTAAATGAAAATAACTTTTACATGCCTCGAAGTTCTTCTGGAGAGGTATTTGCGTTTTTTTGTAGAAAAATGTGTAAGATTTCTTTTGGTATTTCATTAGGGTTAAGGCGAATTGTAAACAGCAAAAAAGCAATTTTAGATATTTACACAAGCAGGGGCGTAACTTCCGGTCACGAGCGACCAATGAAAAGATATTTTTGTGATTCTGTTGTTTAAAAAATAGGATATATTTAACAATTTGTATAATAAAGTTGTTTCTTATTAGTTCTGTGAGTTGTGGTTTTGCTTTTTTATTTTGCACTATCGTCAGCAGCCAGCACAGACTTTTCGTAGATGATATTTGACATTTCTAGGGTGGATGTCATCGGCAGCAGTGCCAAACTTGGATGATAGTTCCCCGAATCATTAAATGCAAATCCTGTGGATCGGTCTGGTGGTTTCACTAATTAATTACGTACAACATTCGTGTTGCGATAATTTTGCTAGKGGATAAATTTCGTTGAGGTATGTCTGGCTTAAGTGATGAACAAGGGAATCTATAGGTATTTATTGTTGTAGTGACGATGTTGTCGCATCAGTATACAGTGGCTGTGAGGTAACAAATCATCAGGTCTTCGTAATGCGGTTGCCACTCTCTATACATTAGCTCTATCCGGACGAGTGCTGCATAATTCATGACGAAACGATGGCCAGTGTTATAATGTGGCGCTCTAGTCTGTTTGTTGGCAAAGCTACGTCGGATTCTAAAGCTTTCCTAACCCTATATGTATCTTTGGGGTAAAAGCTACGCTCTAACGACTTTAAATAAATAATTGCGTGTTTAACATGTTGCCTGGTATTTTGCTTGATAAATGATTAAACTTGTTCTATTAGACAATGAATGCGAGATACAAGTTAAATATGTCAGCGAAACCTTTTTATACGGAATTTTTTATGCGAAAATACATTTAGTGCGAAATGATTTGTCACCTCAATTTCAAACAATGTATTGATAGTTGAAGTTGTACCAATATTAGAACCGAAACATTATCAAAGCAAAGTGATAAATCAAACCAATAATGTTGCCAACAATTTTGCAGCATTACAAAAATAATTGGCTTGACAATCAAACTCCTCAACTTTATTAAACCACAAATGGAATTTTGCTTTTACAAAAAAAGAGCCGATATGACGTATTTTTTTTTTGTTTGAATTTCACCAGCATTGGTGGAATATTATTTCAAATGAAATCATAGAAATATTCAAATAAGGCGAAAAACGAGCCATTTTCTTGCTTTACGTAACAGGTGGATGTAAGAATATTAAAATAGGAGATTGTCTGGTTTGGAGTGGAATGAGRATGTGTGGGTGGGCGAAATTCGTGGTAAATTGATGTTATTGAAGTACTAAACTTAAGAGGCATTATTCACGTAAGTAGGTGTTATAAATCATTAAAGCCGGTATGAAGTTTAAGGCGCTAAGTGAATTTTCAACCTCAGGAAAATCTAATTAAAATTAACATCGCAGCATTCTAGGGGCTCGCGAGCACGCCCGCTTCTATTCTTACTGATGATTTTCCTTAGCGACTCTTTTATTAAATAAACACCATCTAGTTCTAATATAAATATTTACCTCACATAAGGAAATCAAAACAGAGTGAGTCTACTTCTCATTCTGATGAAAATGCAATTAGAACTTTACCCACATCAGCTAAGATGGAACAAAATACATTCCTGGGCGGAAAATACCAATACAGCTTGAATTTCTCACTCGAAAAACTCTTCCGGTCTTAAAGTTACAACGTCARCATTTGTCACATATCGGCGTTAAAATCGAATTTTTGTAGATTATATTAAGGTTTTGAGGTCAAGTCGCCAAGCAAAATTTAGGGCAATTAACTCACAGCTAAAAGCTTGAATTTCACAAGTAAAACGGCAAAAACAAAATTTTAAATTGTTGGTTTTGCAATTAAAGGAGCCAATTCTACTAAATTTGCAACTAAATGTGAGACAATTCATTATTGATCCTTTTAAAAGCACTACCGGGAGCTTCCAATTRCAAGCTACCTTTAACAGAAAGCTTTCGGTTGTAGTTTCAGAGCAAAAACTCGGCCACTACTRAAACCAATATTACCTGTTGATTGAGAAAAATTAATAAATTGGATTAAACGCATCGTCGAAAATGATGTGATGCTTGATGAAATGGGAGTCACCAAAAGCTTGGCACACTTATAAAACTTAATCMTTTGCAATTCTAGAATTTATGGAGTTGTGAGTATTAAACTCTGTCTGTGATAAAAACAAAAACAGCATTTTTGTCGCGGAGCGTTGAAACGCTCCCTAGAGAAAATATCATTTCTGCTAATTAAATTTTTAACTCCCAGACAAACTACTTGTTTTAAAATGAAATTTTATTCCTTAATTCAAATTAAATAGCCAAACACATGTTCGTCCGGTTTAATTTTCGTGCATTTTATTCAAATTACGCGTTTCAGTGATATATAAAATATTTCCTCTCTCGTGACACTAAGTCTCGTATTTCTSATAAACGATCCGCTTGTTACATGATTGCAGCAAAGAACTGCAAGTGTATTATTCCGTAAAGTGGATGTATTCGTGTCAGTCTCCCTCCATAAAGAGATGACATATTGAGGCGAAAGATATATCCATCTCGATGTCATTTCTTGGTTCCCCTTTTTACATGACAGTTTTGCGCTGAATGCGAAATTGTTTTATTGATTTGCGCTTAAGCACAACTCCTTATTTCGAGAGATGTCGTTAAAACTGACTGCGTTAAAAGAATTCTATAAATAAGGCACTCGGAAGAGAGAAATCAATAAAAAACAACTGAATAACCCTTCCAGAGATAACACTGCTTCTCAACTTGTGTTTACTTTAAATCAGGAAAAGGACCTTAGGGCGCGTTGTTGTACAAAAGGGACTTAAAATTACCACTTTTTCGACAGAAATAAAAGTGTTATTATTGATTCTTTTTCGAATTTATGGGGGAGATTTGTTTTGTGTGCAATATAATTTATATTTGCTGCGTTTATCTTTAAACGATAAAGTCATCTAACGCGTAATTAAATTTTCAAAAGAGGATTCAACATGTACGAGTAAGTATTTTATCAGTGGCGGCTCGTACCTTTTCTTAGAACGACGATTTGTATTATCGTACTTTTAAGATACATATTTTGAAAGTTTTAAAGCATCTGTTTTTAAACTACAGGGTGTTTCACGTAATTTTACGAGGCCTGCGCCTGTAAGATGCAATCAATAATACATATTCCGATACAAACTCGATAACAAATTTTGAAAAATTGGATAATCTTCTCTAGTTTGTTTACCCTTTCAAAAATTACGTTTTTAGTTAGTTAGTGATTAAGATAGATAAACTACAATCATATTCATGCCGTCTCTTGAAGATCAAGTAATAATTTTTCTGAAAAACTGCAGTTTATGACTATTAATGAAAGAGTAATTAGTTTGACAACTAGTGTCATGGGTTTCCAAAAATTAAATAATTAAATGTGTATTTTTTGTATCCAGTGTTCTGTGACTTTTGTATATTTGGGTGCGGTGAAACACCCAAAAAAATTAAAATAACAACACGACTAAACTTTTAATAGCCAAATATGCTATGTCTTTTCTTGCTTAGTTTAGCTTTGAGAAAAATTCTACTTTTTTTGCAATTTGAAAAGGAGTCGTCCGATAACCTGCAAATTGAGATTCAGCAGACARTTTTCTATCAGACTAGTTCCACCTTTATTCCTTTGGGCCCTGTCGTCGATTTCGATTTAAAGATCTTAATAATGCACCTCGATCGAAGATAACAGTTGCAAGTAAGACCTCCAAATGCAATTCTTTGGTCGTTTCATTTGCGGTGGCAAGTCAGGTAGTCCCCATAAAATAAAAGTACAAGAGCCTGTTAACTGGAAGGCATTGTCGGGATAAGGTTGAGTAAGGAGTGGTCTGGATTTTAGTTTGTATACATAATAAAGGGGTCCTTAGTGCCATTGTTTCTCCACGTAATGGATTGACCGCGATCTGTTAAATACCGCCCGCCTCCAAAATGTTTCATGAATGTTTCATGACAGTCCCACGTTTAGTCATTGCCGTTTCATCATCGGCATCTGCCGCTCTTGAGCATAACTTTGCCAATAAAATCCGACCGTGGGTAATTTGCCACCCGCCAAATTCGTTCTTTGATGGTGTTTGTCTAGGAAGAGCATTTGCTAGGTCGGAAACTAAACAGTCTTTCGTCCGGATCACCGGAAGAAAACCAGAGGCGGCGGATATGAAATTCCGGATCGTAACGCGATCACCGGGATCATCTATGGTTAACTTACCATTTACCTATCCCAGCTCGGCTCGTTACCCCGACTAAATTAAGGGATGGTGTACAGGGTGTGCGCGTCCTTAATGAAAGCGCGATGAAATCTAATGAATAAATTGTTAATGGGCCCTAATTAAGCCCGAAACGCCCCAAGACACTATCGTGGAGGCTCTTTATTGTGTTTCTTCCAGCCGATGCCGATAATTTATCCGCATATGAATGGACGTCATCGCTCAACTGCCACCAGTAATGTTAGTATCACTGCCATGAGATATACAAAGGAAATGAGCCCTCGTTCACAATTTATAGCAGTTTTTAGCAGGGATAAAGGATGACATTGGTTATGTTCATGTGAACCAAGATACGGTTATGTATTTTATCGCCAAATGTGTAACGAAATTTTTACACGGCCGAGGACATCTTCTTTATGATACCTCGAGTAATGCTATCGTAAACACCTAAATCACACTTTCTAATGCAGTTTTTAAAATTTACTACATTAGCGAAATGCTCCACTTACAGAAGCGGAAAAAGTGTATTAACAAAGCTCCTAAGTCGAATTTGTCATACAATGTTGTAAWAACTATTAAAAATGAAATATAAAAAAGAGAGAGATTGTATTATGAAATACACTAAATAATAAATTATGTATACAGTATGTTCCCGGATTGAGTTTACTAGAGGAAAAAAAAATTTATCTTTGATTTTACGCCAAAACTGCAAAGGAAAAACATTTTTTGCTTTACCTAAAACGAGCAAATCTGTAATTAAAACTTCATTATTCTAACTCAGTAAAAAGAAAAGTTCATTTTTCTCTTGATTTTGGTCTTAGAACAATTTTTCTCTGCTTTTTAAATCCCATAACATTGGCGGTTCTATATTTTTGACAATGATGTCACTTTGACAAATGAGTTTGCGCAARTTAAATAACAAAAATGTTTGTGAAAAACACAATTTTAATAAATGGCAACTCAAAGAAACAGCTTTAAGATAGGAAACAACGTCATTTTTAACAAGCACTGTCATTATTTAATTAATAAATTAATTGTGAAAGTGACATAGTTGTCAAATAAATAAAACCGCCAATGTGCTAGGACTTAAAAAGCAGTGAAAAAGTCCTAAATCAAGAGAAAACTTAACTCTTCTTTTTACTCATTCAGAATAATGAAGTTTTAATTATAGATTTGCTCGTTTCAGGTGAAGCAAAAATGTTTTTCTGTTGCAGTTTTGGCGTAAAATCAAAGATAAAATTTTTTTTAATTGTAATCTCAATCCGGAAACATACTATATAATTATTATAAATTAATCAACAGTTTTCTTTACTTTAAAAAGTAAATACTCTTTTTTTCTAATCACATTTCAAATCGAAAGATGTTATTTTTCCATTTTTGCCATGTTCCTGATATCTTACCTCATTTTTCTCTGGGGCGCGAGTTCTGACGCACCCTGTATATTCTATAACCGGTAAAATAAATAAAATTACCATCGTCGAGTGTTGTTTTCCCCAAAAATAAAAAATCAGGCTTTGTGTTTGAAACAAAGAGAAAATGTATTTTTTTATTGTAATCCTTTGAATCCTTAACCAAAAATATAATAAAGCGCTGTTTGGCTTTAGAAGAACGGTTGTAGCCTCTTTACTGGCCACAAATTAAACCAGCAAAATCCTTTCATAAATCTCTCGTCTAGTGGTATATCCAACTACTTACTTTTTCCCCTCGCAAGATTTATTTAAAGCAAACTATTTGGAATTGTGTACGTGCGCTTTTCATAAATTAAAGATCTGTTTATTTATTCTCAAATCTTTTGGGAAAAATTCCAATTTTATGACGTACAATTTTAATAAAACTACACCGAAACTCGCGATTTTTCTGGGAAAATCAACAAATACGAACACAGCAAATTGTTTCGATAATGCATGAGACCGCAGAGAGCGTTTTTTTTATTTTTTATTCGGTTATATGTGTGATTTTTTAATCTGTAAAGTCGAGTGTGCAGATTTGTCTCTTCGAATAACAGGACCGGACAGTGAGAATTTATGTGGGAAATGCAGTGGTGGCCATAAATCAGGCAATATGCCGCAGATGATATTCCCAATTACCCAGGCGCCTCTCTTTAGCGACTCAAAATAGGTGGCTTGTATGTTTTACAAAAATTTTACAAAATGTAGGCATCTTTGCCTGGAACAATGCTGGTATAGTTAAAACTTTTACTTAGGCCGAGAAATACGAGTAATGTAAGAAAAAAGTCGTCCACTGTATCACCCATGTCCAAGTTCACCATTTCTCTCATTGGCCATGGGTGAAACGGTGAATAGTGCGGCAAGCAGTTCAAAATACTAGAAGCAACGATGTCTAGCTTATGTAGTGTATAAACAGTCTAAAAAGGCAGAACATCAAAAAATACCTCGGGGACTAGGCCACCTGAACATTTACAAACGCTTGCACCGTATAAAAATTATTGAGCATCGGAAACAGTTTTGTACAAATTACTTACGCTTTTCAAAACGGGACTGGTTTTCAATAGGAGCTCGCTGCACAAATGTTATAAACAACTGTTATACAGAGTGGTTATAAATGATTTTGATCTAGCCAGCTTTGGAATTTTTTTGCATGTAAGTTTATTTGTGCCGCTTTACATTTTTGAAAGCTCTAGTTCTGTCAATAGTGTCACTTATTAATTAATATTAAATTGTTGTTAATTAAACTTTTATTGTTTCAACTAATTTCCAATAATAATTGACAAGAATGTATACTTTGGAAGACAACAAGTTTATAATTGAAGTCTATTTTCGAAGTGGACGTTTATTAAACGGCGATTTTTTAATTTTGAGTTAAAACAAGTAGGTACCCCTATTTTCGTAAAGCGGCATGTTTTATTTTACATGGAAAATTCAAAGCTGGTTAGATGAAAATCATTTATAACCACTTTGTAGGTACCGAATTACAGAGACATCTCTCTGTCCGAAAAAGAAATAGAGTAAGTCACCATTTCACCCGATTCACCATATCACCCTGGTTTACCCTACATATTGCTCTTAATCATTTCTTGAGACCGCGAGTGTCAATCATCGGTTTCATCGCAGAAAGCACTCGTGCGGACAAACATACTGAGAAAGTYTACGTTATTTTCGTGTATTTATTGAGGAGAAGCAAGATAAACAGACTTAACCGACGAGATTTTGTGCCGAGGCACGTAAGAAGTTTTCTTAACATTAAAACGTTCAGTTGGATAGGTCGACGGAAACACGAAATTTTCGGAGCGTTAAATCTTTTTTAGCATTGAGAGTCTGAATTATATATATGCGAAGACGTGAAAGCAGATAACAACATGGCCGTTGGAGATTTCAATTTTTATTTCAATTCGTTGGCACTAGTCGCTGTTTTGGGAAAAATCATCAATTTTTCGCAGCAGTAAATCCCGAATTAATTTGTACGACGTTTTGAAATAAACTGCATGATACTATAAGAGTAAAAATCACTCAAAAGTTGTTTGGAACCTCAAAAAAGGCAAAAAAGAATAAAAATTTAGGTTTGAAATAAAATGTATGCCAACTGAACTTTATTTGAAACCTGGAGTAAAGTTGGATTTTCAGTTGCTTTAATTTTGTATCGTGGAAACGACGTTTAAAATGTTGATATGGTCGTAGGTCTCTCGGGATTGAACAAACTTTCATTCTAATTATGTTAAAGTTTATCKAGCTGTTTTTCACTCATTTTAGTACAACACTTTGTTTAATTTAATTCAAAAATTAAATTTTAATCAATCCGCAATCTAATTTTAAAATAGCCATAACAGCATTTTTAACAAGACCTTTCTTTTGTAAGTTTTAATCAAGGGGAAGCGTTTCTGAAAAGATATCGATTTAAATCCAGTTTCAATCAAATCCTCGAACAACAGAAATTGGTTTTTCTTGTTCGTTTTTTCCTCTACCTTGTCTTATTTCACATTTCGTTTAAAAAGTTTTAAATAATCATTTTGGCCTGACGCCGACGTAATTGTGCAATTTGTTCTCTAGTCAAACAAATAACTTTGGAAATCGATTGACTTTTCTAAAGCTGGAACATGTGTTACACTTCGATGTCCATAAAYTACGACACAGAAATAAACACGAACAGAACTGCATTAAAACTTTATTATTAGTAATCTTTCAGTGTCAGAGTTTCATGCGGCACTCTAGTTTTATATTTCCAACTGATCGCACGAAGGTGATTCTTTTTCAAGTAGTGATGGCAAAACGTTGACTGATACTTGAGTTTATTTCAACAAAAATTTTGTTAAAGTCAAGTTGATTTAAAAAATTGTCCGGGAACTAAATAGCACAATTCTGGATTGAATGGCCAATAAAATGACAAATAAAATAAAATTAAAATCCGATTGAATTTGTCAATTTGTTTACTAATGATTTAAATTGTCACTTTTTGAATGAGAAAGGGATGAGACACTTATTAATTTTAAACTACTAAAGTCGGTAACTATGAGCAAATAAAAGAAAGACAAAAAAATATCTGCGTAATAAGAGAATGCTCTAGGGAAATTAGAGCAAAGAATTTTTTGTATTTTCATTAAGCACCGTCTTATTTTTTAAATAAGCCGGCTTTAGATTTGAATTTGAAAATATTGCTTATGCATTTTTAAAATTGAAATTGTTTCTAATCTGAATGTGTTTTAGACATAGGTATTACAAAGTGTGAACAAATTTTTCAATTCCATATGAAATTAAATTTAAAATAATGGGTATTTTTTAAATTTGGCGTCAAAGATATCTATTAAAGTTTGATTGTGAACGAACTATCGTATTAAAAATTAAAAATCTGACATTTGAAATTTCGCCGGGCTCATTAAAAATTGTGGTGCGTCCACAACACTCTCATATCACTATGGCGCTAAATTTACATAAACACCCGCTAGAATGATTGAACTTTTATAGTAATCAAAGCTTACGTAACGTGTAATTTGTGAAATTGGAGTGGTTAATAGTCTTATTACATCATTTATTGAATTTTTGAAGTAAAACAAATATAAATAAATGCATTACACTCAAGTATTTATGAAAAAAATTGTTATACCTACCCTTGACGTAAAATCGAATTGAATAAAATACATTTGTTATTTCGTATAACCAGTTTTTTTCTTTTTATTTACTTTACACCGATTCTGTTCAATTTAATGAGACAATTTAAATTCTGGGTAGCGTAAGTTATATTTTAAATTGATGGAGTTGCTAAAAATTGTAAAGCAGATCTATTTTAAATTAAATTTGTTTCAGATTGATCGTAGAGTAAATAAAACCCATAAATCAGCCGGATCAGAAAAATTTCATTTATTATGAAACATGAACATAAAACTCTATTGTCGACATTATGGCATAATACAGCTTCTTAAGGGTGTAAATTTTATGAGTTTTATGATAACAGTTTTGATTAATGTCCAGTAAGGATTAAGCATTTCATCTTGCTAAAGCATACAATTTATGTGTTATTATATTGGCTCTTCTCGCATCGTTTAGTAAAAACTATAAGGTTTTATTTTTCGTTTTATTAATATTTGGGACGTCTGGCAAATAACAAACTATTCCAGTCATTCGAAAGAAAAAGTTGACAAGCCGAGAGCCGACCCTCGTTCTCCCTGACATCTTATTTAATTTCGACTGTGATATCTGTCTGTTTTGCATTCTAACTTCCGATTAACAAAACTTCAACACCTGACACACCAAGAGGGATAATTGCTAGATTGAAATTGTAATTGATATGAAAAAAATCGCTCGGAGTTTAATCACTCTCAACTTCCTAATCAATTTTGTCGGAGTTTGCACAATTTATCGGAAGAAAGCGCGATATAGATTTATTCAACTAAAATTCGATTACTTGTTTTCGTAAATTGTGCAATTCTATTTCTTAATCAGATTAATTGAAGTTTAAACTAGCTAGGTTGCAATTAATCTTGAGATTCTTCTGTCGTCTCGGTGTCATCGTCTCGTCAAAGGATGCACCACTACTTGTCCAAGAATTTCAAACTTACCTTCAAGAGTAATTTAGTTAATGTGTAAACTTAGTGGAAACTCAATATGATACACGAGACGAATTTTAACTTCTATCAATAARCTTTAAGGTAATTAATCTCCAAAACTTAATTATGTTGATTCTACTACGTACGCACCGCACAAAATAAACATTAGACTAAAGTTCATTCTGAACTTCTGCTATTATTTTAAACTATTATCAGCTGTTATTTTTGAAGTAAAAAGTCAACAAACTGTGTTTTCAAAGCTGAGTTTGATGACAATTGATTTATTTGCCGGAAAATTTTATTATCAAACCTTCAAAGACATTTCATTTGAATTTTTCATTGTCTCATTAAGCATCTTATCTGACGACAAATTCGATTCTAAATGAGAGAGGGTGGAATCAAAAAAGTTATACTTGAAAAGTGGCTACAAATTGTGTTGTAATTGGACCGGATCGTATTCTGATATGGAAAAGTGCGTAGAATTGAATAGAGGAAATTTGCTTCAAATCAAGCGATATTTGCGGCAATTTTTGTACTTATGTAAATGCCGAAAATCGAAAACTTTTTCTACAATTTGCGTCTAATCAAGAACTTACAAACAATTCAATTTGTGTACTAATGAAGTAAAATAATATTAGACAGGAGTGGCAATAATGCACCACTTAAAGAAAATATTAATATAATTAATAATAATATTTTTTGTCACAAGTTTCAAATTGTTTCTTTGCTAAGAGTTCCTTTATAACTCCTTTATTTTCTCTCTTGTGCTAGTTGTGTCGTTGGTTTGGCTCAAAACTAAGCAATTAAACGCTAGTGCAATTCGCTTCAAAGTCCATTTTGTGCATTTACCAAGTTCGGCTTATGATGTTCTCTTGAAAATATCAGATTTCTACTCTGACTATTTAAACTCTGTTAGGAAACATTATATGGTTTTTAAATTTTGACTTAACTAGACAAAAGCAGCTTTGAGCTTGCGAACTTCCCCTACTATTCAGTAATTGACTTATTGGAGCAATTACAAGTTTTGTTGCCTCCCTCCTTGTGCTATTATTATTACATGCGAATTTGTTTCGAGTGGGACGTGGTTGTGTTCTCAAACGCAAAATTGGACATCCATTCAATCCCCCCAATTATGACAGGCTTCGTTTCCCTTAATTCGAACTCGAAAACCAGTATTTCGATAGTATGTAAATAAACGTTTTATGTTAATTATTTCGCTACAATAAACTTCTGACTGTTAGTGTTTGAATTATAAATAAATATTAGGCGTTGTTTTCCTACCGTTTCAATTGAATTTTGATCAAAAATACTAACGTATTTATGTCAGGGTAGAATACTAAAACGCAAACAGTTCTTTTTTTGGTTTGAGGGATGGTTACAGTTTGTTTTTAAACTTGTTGTTTAGGTTTGATAGTTACCTGAAAATACCGGTAATTAGTGATAAAACGTTTGCGGAGAGTGGAGTTACTTAATGAAGAGATTGCGGAGTTGAAATGGAAAAAAAGACACAAAGAACTAAGCTGTTTTGTAGTAAAGTTTCATTTGGGTTTCATTACACTTGAATCAAAATAATCGTAACTTGAAGTCAAATTTTTAGAGGGACAAGTTTATTTAGAAATTTATTTTGGTTGGTTTTATGCTACTCATAGGCATACAAAAGGACGTAAAAGAGATTCAGATGGCACTACTAATAAAAGGGGCAGGAATAACAAAGTGTCTTTTAAATCTTCCTTAAGGAATTTTCACAGACATAACTTTCTTTACACTCTTTAGAAACTGGGGAGCTGTGATGATTTACTTCTCTCTAAATTTAATTCTTAAAAAGTATTCGGATTTCTAGCTGCGATTCAATATTTGATAAAATATCTGACATTGAAACATTAAATAATTTATTTGTTAGTTTGTTTTCGTTGAATGTATGAATTGAATTGCATGTAAATRCCGAGTAACGTTTTGACAAATCCAAGCTTCACATAATGACATTGTTTGATGTAACACAAGGGAGAACAAGTGTTTGCTTGTGACACAAAYCTTTTTGTTATTTCCATCATTTCATCTATTTTCTTCAATTAATGATAATTCAACTTTGTGCAAGTCTAAATTTGATTTGCGAGCTTTGTCCACCGTAGATTATGCGAATGACTAACAATCTATTTGAGCTCAGTGAAGTAGTTAAATTCRGTCTTTGTTATTTGAGGTTGTCACTTTTTTCAGCCACTTCAAAGAACAAGAATAGAAATTATTTTTCTAAATAAAATCTTTTAGAGCTGTTTTGTCACGCTATTTCGCACATTATTATTAATAAAATAACAAAAGTAATTTCAAGTTTGCGAGACTTGGTAATTTTTATTTTGCTTTCCGATGGAGTTTCATGCGTCATTGGACCTTTATTCAAATGAATCAGCGGAGTAGTAATATTACCATAAAAAGATTCAGTTTGTTTAAAGTAATGAAAGGGGMTTTGGAATGAGAGAAATATCGTTCACACGGAGAAACTTAAAACTAAGCTTCTTAAAACATCGGTTTACAACTCAACCGGAAGATTCCGAGGCCGACCAAGTGTGAAATATTGAATTAGTTGACCCTCGCATTGCATGGAAGATTTGAACAAAATTTTATTTTCCCGACTGGACTGACAACTCTCATTTTGATGAACCTGTTTATATGAACAAAAAGTAATTTAGATTACCGACAAATAAAACCAGCGTGCTCTCTCTTGGAGCTTAGTCTTGATGTAATCCATGATATCTTGGATGAGATATGACAAAGGAACATCGCGCTTCTTCCATTTCATTTTGCTTTTACATTACCTCCTCAAATTAAAATGTGGACTAGCGTGATATTGAGAAATAACTTCTATGTTTTTAATCGGCAGCGATTCATTACGTCGGCTCTTTGATCAGTTCTGATGTAATTAAACCTGTTATATTTCAAGTGTACATGAAATTGCGCCCATAATTTTCGCCAAAGTAATTTAACTACATATGACGATGTGATAATTCATGGCATTATGCTACAAATTACGGCCATTATGAAAGAAAATACACACAGGCTGGATGGGCCTAAAGTCTTAATTAGAAGAGCTAGTGTCAAGTATTGTTTTATATTTGTTAAAATTTTTGAACAATACCGCAAAACACCCACTTTGTTCTTTTTTTTCTTCATTCAGTCAAATCTGKTAACGGAGACACTTGATTTTTCTTCACCTCGAAAGTGGAGAAAAGTAATGAAGGCGATAAATACCCGGTGGAGCTTGTAATCAACAACCCCGTCGCGATATTCTTAACCCTTAAGCCCGCATGTGGGTGGTTGAATTCATTTAGCAGAAATGCATTTGCATAGAGAAGTTGCTTGAATCCTACTTTATAGCCTTCAAAATCCATCTCTCTCTTGTGTGTTTGTGTAGGAGAGATGGCTATGCTCGTCGATTGCTTTCGATGAAGCTTTTGCTTGAATTATCAGTAGTTGGCTCGTTCAGCCTCATTTAACATATTACCGCAGTTGTATCGTTTCTGATGCAGATAGTGTACGAAGTAAAAGATTATCAAGAAAAATTATGGAAAAGTCGTTAAAGTCTTTGAAAATTATTCCGTTTTAGTATCGGAGTGGCAATTGATGCTTAATGGAGTAGAATTGGTTACATGATTATCTTTTTCTTGAGTTTTATTTAAGTGTCGGGTTAAGCCATAGTAAATGCAGGAAATGCATTTTGAGTTTCTTCCAGAGTTGCACGTGCCTATAATGCAAGTTTACACAAGAAGTAAACTTTACTATTGTTTTGAATTAAATTTAATTGAATAAATTTCAGAAACAATTAAAACTTAAAATGTTTAAAACAATTAAAATTGTCAAGAATGATGGATGCGCGGGAACAATTTTAAATCATTTGTTTCGTGGCTGTTAGTGTGAAAGCATTAAAGTGATTATCAATTATGTGGTTTCTAACTTTTGGTTTATTGTTTTCAACTGACATAATGAAAACCAAATAAAAAGTGGTGGTACCACAAAACTAATTATTTTTTATCAATTTCTACTTTAAAATTCTTTTTTATTATACCTGGATCATAATTCTAAATTAAAACACGCTGCACCGTGCGTAATTTGGCCTTTATAGCACGCTGAAATTTTAAAGTTGTCTAGGTAACAAGAAATAGTGAAATGTCTGAACCAATTACAGCGTGAAAAAATGTGCTTAACAACGTAAACTAGTAACCTACTAAAACTATTCACAAACAACCTTTGATAATTTTATTGATTAAATTCACATTTTTTCAATGCTCATAAAAGATCGTAAAATCGTGTCGTGCTCTTAATCCCGTCGTGCGTGTTGCTTGCTTATAAACTAGTATTATAATGTACTATTAATTAATTATATTAATTTATACGAAAACATTTTGTATATAACTYAATTTCTTGTTGAAAGGGTTYGAGATTTAACAACATATCTAATAAAAGTAATAAATATCAATTTTTCTTTGTACAGCAAACACGTGCGAGAATGATGGGAAAAATTTATCATTGAAACTTTCTGTCATATCATTTCGTCTCAAATCTCGTCGAGATTTTTAAGTGGAAACTTTATCTCTTCGTTGTCAGAATTATTAATTATCATAGAAGATTGTAGTCTTCGTATTTTGTAATAAATTTAAAATGAAACCGCGATGAAATCACTCACGAAAACAATACGATTCAGATATTTTTACGATTATTGGATTTCTGCTAGAAACACCGTTTAAACGGTCCCAAATCAACATCAAACAGGTGCATTTTTATTCGCAATAATTCATGAAATAGTTACATTTTTAATGGTTCATAATCGTAAAAATGTTATTCTTAGATTTTCAAAACTGGTAGAAACATTGTAAGTTTTCGTAAGTTTCGTTGTAACTATAACTGCATAATCGGGTGGTAAAAATGGTGTATGTGCAGAAAAATATCCATGTTTCAAAATCAAAACATGAATATATCAGGACGTAATACTAAATATAGCAAAATAGGTCGCTCTGCAAGACGGAAACACATACATTCTTTTTTGCAAAAGCATTTTACGCGTCGAGTAGCGATATTTTGAGTTGTTAAATGTGAAATGTGTACACACCAGAGGGTAAATCATTTACCGGAAGAAAATTGTCAATTTGTGTTTGAAAGTAATGTTGTCTTGGCGTTAATTCGAAGAGGAAAATTAAACTTTTCATCGCCTTGGATGAACACAAAAGTGAAATGATTGATCACGAGTCGTGTTCCGTAGTGGGTTTGTCGAAATTCGGTTGTCATCATTTATAATGCAATGATGAATGATGGAAAAGTAATGAATGAATGGAGTCCGATATTAACTTTGTCATTTGAAAACTTAATCACTACATTTAATGATGGGCTAAATCATTTAAAAATTTTGCGCTTACGAGTACGAGTATATTGCAATTTCCGCTTATTAAACTTGGGCAATCAAGTTTAGGGCATAGGTTCCAATGTCATTACAAACTTTATGTGAAACTAATCAGAAAGTCTTGATAAGGTCACGAGGAGCTTCTTTGTTATGCGAGTAATCATCCCAACGTCAAATACGCGATCCTAAAACAATCGTAAGTCAAACATCGGACGTGACTTTCTTCCGAATTACGATTTATTTTATTTCCTCTCTGTATTCAGGTTCGACTGAAATCAAACTTGTGCGAAAATTTATCAGGCAGAAAAATCGTTATCTTACAGTGTCTAAAAATYGCTGAGACTTGTTATAATTAACTCAATGAATCATTGTACGCACGGAAAATTTCCAAAGGGAAACTCTTTCTCACAACAGTGAAAGTTGAAGCTACCAAAAAGCTTCCGCAAACAACGTGAATAATTTCAAGGGAAATTTACGAAAAGATTCAGTCGGAATGAAACACGCTGTTGGAAATAGGCAGTATCACTATGTGAAACGAATCTTGCCAAATTTGAATTAAAATTTTCTTTGACTACATAAGACCTTTTAATTGCTACACTAAAAGGAAGTTTGGCACAAATTTTCCTTATGTTATTGTTATTGAGGTGTGTAATTTTAGCGGGGTAATAGCAACTTGGTTATAACAACAACCGCATAATACAGGTGTATCAACACGTGGTTGTTGACAAACTACAATATCTGGCACTTGATATTGATACCGGAAGAACAAGTAATACTCACGCTGAACATACAATTAAACTTTTATTAATTGCTAGTGTAACCTTAATTTTGTTTGGCTTCATTTGTCAGGAAGATGGTCTGTAAAATATATTTTTTTATAATTACTTTTTTTTATGTTTAAGAGTAAAATGTTGTGCACATTACATGTCATTTTTGTTGGACGTGTTGTGTGTTTTGAGGTAGTGGTAGTAGCATTCCAAGATGGCCGTTAGTTGTTATGGAAATTGTCGAGTTTCATAATTTGATTTTGTGCATCAGTGATCGAATTAATTATTCACTAGTAGCAACAAACAGTTATTCAGATTGAGTTTTAGCAGACCAACAAAAAAAATTTAAAAAGCGTGAGATCGAAGAGGAAAATCTACTAATAGTTGTTCAATTGGAACGTATGAATTTTCAATTTGCTACATACTCGTACTTGCAAAGGTTTTAATTTGAATAAATCGTTACATTTCATTGGATATGCTATAGAATGGAGTAATAAATAACAATAAGCGCTTCACACTTGGGTTGTGTTTGACTCGAGTTTTATTTATTGTGTTAAATAGTGTAAATAAATCGATTAGGAAAAGCTTTCTATTGTTGTTTGAATTTTGGAATTCTTCTAACGTACAAATCAACGGATGAAAAATTGCGTCGTGTATAATTTATCGAAATCTCTACAAAACGCTTTTCGATATAATGTATAATATGTGATTTATATCAAAAGGGTCAGAGGAAAGCTCACAAACCGCCATGTACGTTAAGGTGATGAATCGGCTTTCCGCAAGTACGAGAGAAAGCTCTGTTATAAAAATGATAAGGTACATAATAAAGCTTGCAATTGCTCCAGACTTGCATCTTCTTAAAATGCTTTCTTTCAATACTGCTACAACCATTACAGTCATCATAAAATTTTAAAACTCTTTTTACAATAAATTTCACTTACTGCAGAATTCCATGCTTTATTATGATCTTAAATAAAAATACGCATATTTAAAATTTGATTCAACTTGTCTCTAAATGTATTAAATGAATACAAATTCACCGCTGCGAGTAGTATTTCTTTCCACCATCAAAAACAAAAAATTCCTATAAATTTAAACCACGATTATTCATCTTTCCAAGTTCATGGCCGCTCTCCTTGGTGTTTTTACGTTTTTTATAAAGTGTGCTTTAACCTGTCGAGAGCAGGATCTGGCTGAATTAAGGCTTACACTMTGCAAAAACTTATTATGCTGTAGCGGCGCGACGCAGGGCGTCTACATACGACGCATACAACGTGTCAAGTGCACGATTTTCTACAACGACGAAAATAAAAAGGTTCTTATCTTCGACCAGTTGTTCTCCAGCTTTATTAAAGAATAACAAAGCTTTAAATTATTCCTTTGTGTRTCGAACTTTTGCCTAAAGAAAAAATGAAACGATCCGGCTTGAAACACTGAATACGTATTCAAATTTAAATGCAAAGCTAATAAAGCMAACGAATTCATATTTCACATTTACATTTTACAATCAATGCTAACCAGCGTCAAACTTCCAAAGGGTTGTAGACCTATGTAATACATAATTAATCGGTTACGGGATTAGTCAAAGAAAATAACCCGTTTATTCGGATTTTTAACATTTATTTTATCTTAAACCAACTCAAAAGTGATAAATTTAGAGTTACAATTTTAGTTTCTTATCTTATTAATATCAGATACTGTTCCTATGGTGCATATCAGCTTATCTCTTATGTTGCCGTTAATATAGGCTCATTTATAAAATACGTCGTCAATCATATTGTGTTTTATATCTTACAAAAAACACTCTTGTTTTGACATTTTGTCAATTTTGGCATTATTTTGACAAATTTCCCTATAACCATAGTCTACAACAAATTMTTAATTGAGCAAAATTTTTGATACAAAATTAGTGTTTTAAGAAATTTTGAAGACAATACAAGTTTTATAGTTTAAAAATCTTGTTTTATAACGGTCACTTGAATTTAAACTACGACTTCAATTTTTGAACTGTCTATAAAACTCTTGTTGTCTTCACAGCTATTTTTATTTTTTTTTAATTACGATATGAGTATGAACAAAACTTGTAAAGTAGCTTTAAAGCTTTTAATGTTATTTTCAAAACACTACTGTAGTTAGATTTGCTTTTATACACCAAGCATCAAATGGGCTTTATTTTCAATACGTTTTTTGGTTAAAGGTACATATTAAAAAGGAAGTTTTTTTTTAATGTTAAAAAATTTTTAATTAGTCTAAAGCAGATAATTGGAAATAGTAGAAAGGTATAGTTAAAAATGGTGGATGCGCCGGGAAAGAAATTAATATTTACCAAACAATTTTATTAAAAAAATATATTTTTTTAAAATTATTTTTATATATTTTGCCAACTTACATATTGCACAGGATGCTTTAGAACTCACGCATTAGAGAAATATGTCAAGTGAGTTAAGATACCAGGAACATGGTATTCTGAATTTTAATGTTATTTGTGACTTTTATTGGCCAAGTTGTGGTACCTTTACTAAATAATTATGAAAAGACGTATACAAGATCATCAGTAATATTAAAAGACATAAAAAAAGTAAAATGTGAAAAAATAAATGTTAAAATTTCCAATGAATAATATGTGGATGCTATACAGGGTTATTCATAAATATGAAGCAATATTTAAACCTCAAAAATGACCTATAAAATGATGTTAATTTAAATAATAACTCGTGTCCTATCTCTACTGAAAAGAATTTTACAGCCCTCGGAATGTGGGTATGGAAATTTGATTTTTTTGTAATAACTTTGGAACTATTTGACCAAATATTACAAAATTTGGAACATTTCCCTGTAGCAACATACCCTTTAAACTGGTAATCACGAAAACCGGATACATCCACTCAATTTCCGGTTTCAGCAGTTGCAGGTCACATTTTCTGTGTTTTTTYATTTTTTTGCTCTCTTAACACCAATTTTTTTTGCCCAAATCGATAGAGTAATCAATATCGAATACAAAACGCATAACCTTTAATACCTCTCAAATGGACCGTTTCAAAGATATTTTAATTTAAACTGAGGACTGCACAAAGCTGAAATCAAAAAATAGGGATTTTGAAAAAGTGGTATCCACGGCAACCAATGACCATGGTCACATAAATCTCTGCCAGGCATCTGTTAACTTTGACGATAAATTTTTGTAAATTTTTTATGAATTAATTCCATTTGGATTTATTCTAAGTTATATTTGGAATCTGASKTAAACTCTTTTATTAAATATTTTCGATTAATTGTCTAATAATCGTCCGATGTCAAAGTTGACAKATGCCTGACAGCGATTAGTGAGACCATGGTCATTTGTTACCCTGGATATCATCCATTCAAAATCCCTACTTTTTGGTTTCAGCGTTGTGCAGTCCTCAGTTTAAATTAAAATATCTTTGAAACGGTCCATTTTAGGGGTATTAAAGGTTATGCGTTTTTTAATCAAAATTGATTACACTATCGATTTGGGCAATAAAAAATTGGTGTTAAGAGAGCAAAAAAATGGAAAAACACAGAAAATGTGACCTGCAACTGCTGGAACCGGAAATTGAGTGGATGTATCCGGTTTTCGTGATTACCAGATTAAAGAGTATGTTGTCACAGGGAAATGTTCCAAATTTTATAATATTTGGTCAAATAGTTCCAAAGTTATTACAAAAAAATCAAATTTCCATACCCACATTTCGAGGGCTGTAAAATTCTTATCAGTAGAGATAGGACACGAGTTATTATTTAAATTAACATCATTTTATAGGTCATTTTTGAGGTTCAAATATTGCTTCATATTTATGAATAACCCTGTATGTGTATTTTTTAAAAAGAAAATTGACCTGTTCGAGCATTTTTGCCAAAACAAAATATTTTCAGTTTTAATAAGATTATTCAAGAAGTATTTAATTTAATTTCAATTCTTGGAAAGCACCACCCGAGCAAAACTATTGCAGCATTTTTGTTAATAAACTTTTCCATGCTTCTTTAATTAGTCAACCGCTGTGCTTATAACCGCAAAGTTTTCATTTAAATTTGCGTTTATTGTTTGCTTTTGCGGTAACCAGGGCTTCATTAAACCCGTTAGTGTGATAAATTAAAGATATGCGTATCTGTTTATACCTCGTTTTATCACATAATTTCCGAAAAATTTACAATTTTGGTTCATTATGTTTTGTAGGCAATTACACGACCGAGTAGCTTTTTGCTTTATTGAAGAGAAATTCTTTTATTAGAAATTTCCGCAATGTTTTTTCGGTGGTTAATAGGAGTATCGATCTAAAAATAAAAGTCACATTTTTGTTTTATCAGAAAATAAAAACAAGTTGTTGCAAAATTGCTGTTCGATGCTTGAAAACTGGGTAATAAATAGATAAGATCTGTTTGGGCTAGTGAACGTCGGAGTTGACTTCCGGGGCAATATGTGAGTTTCCGGAGATAGGACGGCCCTCTTCCATTTGAGATAATATTTCTTTTGACTATGGTGGATAATTTTGCGCATTTCTTTGTGGGGGATAGTTTATGTTTCGAGGAAATGCGTCGCGTATGCATATAAATTTGGGAATTTTGTTGCAGGTGGTGCATTTGTAGCAAGATAAATGGCGCTGTGAAACTGAGTCCTTTTCAATTCCAGATTGGGATGAAGAATGAATCGAGAATAAATTTGCGAACAAAGGCAACAAAACTTAAAGGCTGATTATTCAATTTTCGAGTTTCTGACGAAATTGGGTTTAGCGTACAATGAAGGAATTGTTAAAGAGCGGATAGCCTGGCAAAAATCAAAACAGAAATGAGGAGCAAGACGGCAAGTTCTGTGACAATGGACACAATTGATGAATTTTGCGTGAGTCTGATATGAGTACAGCCGGATAAGAGACAGATGCGAACATGGACTTCTCTATAAAGTAGACGGGAGTTAGCAGCGGAAGTTTCGACATACGGCGCAGGAAATTCAGAAATGGACATGTTTCGGTAACAGATGGCCATGGCTTGAGGGTCCTCGATATTTTAATGCAAAGCTCGTCTCAAAAGCTCCGATATAGATAGATGACCTTATTTCCTGTCCAAATTAAATTTGGTTTCTCGTCTTTATGTAGACGATTTACCTTTTTGTTCRCTTAATTGAAACTTAATTATGTGATGTGAAAATGAAGTGCTCCACGAAAGACTCCCGACAGCATGTTCCTCGTTAGAGGTGTCTTCAATGGAAAATCCGACGCACAAATTAAGCCCCTCAAAACCCACCCTAAAGGTAAATTCTCGCTAATGCAATAATAACCGTCAAATTTTACGTCGTATTAGTGACGTTGTTAGTTTAATAGCATTGGCAAATATTCAATTGGTGCTATCGCGCGGGCCCCACTTCCTTTTGGATGGAACATGCGGTTTTTCTTTTCACATCTTCCCCGACTCAATTAAGATAATGTGATAATTGTTCTCGTTGGCTATTCTCCGGACGGTATCTATATATTTTTTTCTTTCAAGAGAGGGTGACAGAGATTTATAATTCAACGTTTCAAGCTATACGGAATTTTTTTGTTGCGAAAGCTGGCGCGAAAGGTAGTTTATTGTTCTGGTCTAAAAAGTTGGTTTTATATCAATCAGTGATTATCTCGTTCGTCTCAGCTTTCTTTTATTGGGCTTTTTCACAAAGAGAATGGAGATAAAAGAGACTGTAATTATTAAAAACGGAACAATGTTATCGGCTACATATATCTGGAGCCAGTAATTAAGTTACCCTAGAAAGGGCACAGAGGTGCTCCGAAAGATAATTGAGATAATAAGCCCTCTCATAACAAAATTTTGTCCTATATTGACGTTTGTTGAAATCGATAACCAAATTATTTAGTTATTATACATTGACATAAATTTTTAATCTTGTAAATTGATTACTTTTTTTGGCTACAAGCATATTATATTAAATCTATAATCTGGCTCCAATTTTAGTTGATTATTTTTTTAAGGTTTAAATGAAGTGAGATTTAGGACTATTTTAATTCGGTCTAATTATTGTTTTCAAAATTAAATACATAATTATAAAAATGGTGAATGCGACGGGAAAACTTTTGCTATTTGAAAATTCAATGTATTTCATGTAAAGCTATCTTTTAATTACTTTTTTTTAGTTTGATCTCATAAGAATAACATAATTTTGTTTTTATTATGGTGTATTTACTAGTTAACACACATTCATATACAATTTAAAAATTAATAAATAGGTGCTTTTAAAGGTTCATAAGTGTTTTTTTGTTAAGTCATTAAATGTTAAATTATTTAATTGCAAATTGTCTTTGAGGGCCCTAATAAATATAATATGCAAATTTAATTATTGTATAATATTAGTATAATATTCAAACTATTTACATATTAAATAGAGCAGACCATTAAAATTAACCAATAGATTAGGTATTAGAATTAATCTCTACGGTGTAATGCGAGTTATGTAAATTTACATTTATATCATTTAAGCAAACTCATATATCGGCGAAAGGACTATAACATCGCTTAATATTCAAACAAATGTGCAACAATCTGTACGGATAAATGTGAAAAATTTGCCACATCTCAGACGCTGTATTTATTGCTTTCCACCCCGATTTACCTTCAAGTAAAATGTCAGCACCTTGCTAATTACTATCCGGCCCCGGGCATAAAAATTCCGGTTGCAAAACTTTCATTTGAAGTTTTTTTTTGTTCGAATGTCAGCTGGAAGCCTTATTAATTAAGCTGCCTTTATGGCATTCGAAATTCTAATTGTTTTCTTTTTCAGATCAAATCCTGCAGTAACCCGGCGAAGGGATAATGAGGCAGCAGCAGCGTAAATGCCGTGACCGTCATCGGTGGTGACGTCATGCGTGTGCAACTAACGCTTCTTTCGAGACAGTTGAGTTCTGTTTCCGCGTTTTTCTGTGCCATGTGGGTGATAGTGGTAGTGATTCTTGTGGAGGACTCGGGCGCCCGCGCTTCGCTCTTGGTACACAAGTACAGCACGAGGGTGGTGCGGACTAAATATGGGCCCCTGAGGGGCGTCATGATTCACATCAATCCACCCGTCGAGGCGTTCCTCGGGGTTCCCTACGCGACGCCTCCCGTCGGCAGTCTTAGGTACGTTGGAGATTACTTACAGCACGGAGAGGAATTGAAATGTAAATGCGTCGAATTTATAGTGTTCCATAATTCACCGCACGACCGCGTATTCAAATGGTGTGTTGAGATATTTTTTTGAAAGCAAATATGAGATATTAAAATTATTTGAGCAAGGATTGGACTGGAGCAGSTTGCGTTACAAAGCGTCACAATGATGAAACGAAGAACTGAGCCGAATTAATTTTTCATATAGTGTTTGTTTTTTTCACACGAATAAATAAGTGTGTGTTAGAAAATAAAAGTATAAGTTTTATTTTATTATATTTTCAAATATTGCTTTCAATGTATTTTTTACCCTAAAGGGAAGTAATTTGTTATTTCAGATAGCTTATTTTAATTTATTGTACAATGCAAATGTTTGAACTGAACGAAAAAAAAAATGCGTAAAACTGACTTCTCGGTTTTCACCATAAAAACCTGACTTTTTCCCACAAAAATTATTTGTTTATGTTCAACGCTGTTAAAATTTACATGCAGGGTGCGCCAGAACTCGCGCCCCAGAGAAAAATTTCAAGTAAGATAAAGATACCAGGAACATAAAAAATGTTTAAAAAATTCAATCTTTAAAAAAATTTTGACATTTATTTTTTGACATTTGACATTTTATGTCTATTTAATGATACTGATATGATGTTGTATATGTTTTTTTTACAGTTATGTAGTAAAGATACGAAAATTTTGCCAATAAAAGCCACAAATAACATTGAAAAAAATTACAATTTAGGATACAGCTTCCTTGTTTCTTCTTCTAATAGCCTGTAGCAACAAAACTTGGAAATTATTTTTCCAACAGAAATAAATAGCGTCAAAGTGCAAAATTTAAACTCTCATATCTTCAAAACTTTTATAGACAACATTTTTTTAACATTTTTTCTATGTTTCTGGTATCTTACTTTATATTAAAAAATAATAAATTTGGATTGTAATGTAAAAATTTTGAACTGAAGTTTTTTTTTAACATATTTAACAACTGTTTCTAAAATTATTCTCATATTTATCATAAAAGCACATGCACTCAAATGTGCTAAGCTGGCACAATTATCATTTTTTCGAGAACACACAACATTTGTAGGGCTTGACACAGGTAATTCTAAACGTGGCACTTTTTATTTACGATGCAATTTATAAAATAAAAATACAGGTGAGAACTTAATTGCAATATGCAAATTCTGTGTGAAAGTATTGTTTCAGTACTCGTCAAACAATCGTTTCTAACGTATTCAAAAATTTTATTACTCAAATAAACAAAATTACATTCCAATATTTACAAAACTATTGTGCTTGACTGTGCCGAACCATCGSGCCTTGTCTCTTGTGCATCACCGTCTAATGTCATTAAACTAGTTGTAATTAACTCCGTTCTATGTATTCTAGTGTTTAACTTTAGAGACGCTACATCGACTGTCATTAAGCTCAGTACAACTYAAAATCAAGGTTTATTTTATCAGAGACAAAACAAGACTTCTCCAAAAAGGTTTCACTCGAACCCATCAAAATTCTAATAAAGTAGTCTCACGTTCTAGAAATTTTTCTCAAGGTATTAGCCAGCTAGACAAATTTGCATATTTTTAAAGTCAGCATTAACGTAATTAAACCACGTATTTTAGTGGTGGCCTTACGGATTATGAAATTTAATTTCGTCAGCGTCGCTCGATGGAAAAAGATTAAGTTAGTTCCATTTAACACACTTAACATAATCTCGTCATTTGTTTTATTACGACAAATAAGACGTTCTTTTGCACTTCTCCGCCATTTCCATTTACCTAATTCGGGAAACTGTTTTATTCCACCGCAATTAGAGCGACGGTGAAGAAAGCGCGAGATGTTATTAACGAAGCTTAAGTAAACAAGAAGTGCAAAACGGGCCTCAAGAGACCACTCTTTTGCTAGTAAAGGGTACAAGATAGATCGTTGTTCGTTATTTTGCACTTGCAAAACTTTTTCAAGCTCTCCGAGTAATATTTCTGACAAAGTGTCCAATTTATTACGCCCACGGTTTAATTTAAAATTAAAATTGAAATAATTAAAATTAATTTGAATATTATTAGGTTATTGTTGCAAATTTTAAAATTTTTTGGTGCAAAACTAACAACTTTTATCAAGTTTGCTAGCCTTTGGGGATCTCTAATCGACACTATAATTTTAAGCCAATGAGAAATCTGCCGATAAAACTCTTCAGACAGGCTCGAGGACCTTAGAGCGTCAATGATGAATTCTACTCTCTCGAGACTGAAAGAACTGATTAAAGTCGAAAAGTGCAGTATTTTTTGATTTGTATCAAGCAAGATGTTTCATATATTTTCGGGATGGGTCTCTTGATACTTTGCAGCAACGTGTTGCTTGAAACAACTTGTTTAATGACAAGTTGATATGATTGGATATGACGAGCTTCCGTTAGAGCTTAATCAAAAATCGATTTTTATTATCCGGTGTCACCCTAATAACGACGATTTTTACAATAACAGCAGCGTTTCGTTAAAAATTAATTTACATTGCTTTTCTACGTAATTAATTAAATTTAAGCGAAAGGCTTGTTGGCATAAATAATCACAAAACCATACATAAAAGCAACAGAGGAAGGAAAGGGATTCCTTTGCATAATGTCTATATAATGTTTGTAAATTAGTTATGAATGAGATGAAAAGCTTCTTTTGAACTAGATTTATAAATTTTAGATCATGTAACACTATAGCAGTAATTAGGTAAAAAATGATTTTTTTGTTGCATGACGTGATATTTAATACTTGTTATGCACGCAGAGTAAGAGCTTTAAAGCTTTTAAACAAGCACTGAAACTTCTTACTTCCGTTATTTACAATTGCAACAACTTAGCTAATTATCGTATTCAGAAAGCAATTTGCTGCAAGGTTTACGTCTTGTTAAAATCATGCTTGCCATAATACATTTTAGCAAGTTTGGCCCGCTTTTACAAAATCGTTTTGTTTTAACTAAAATTATACCTGTATGATAGCTTGCTGAAGATGGTAAAAAAATATTGACAGTGGCTTTGAAATGTTTCACCAACAGAATCTCACAAGAGACCAACTTTCAACATATGAATAGGAGATAACAGCGCTGGTGTGGGATATAAGGACATAACAATTTACCTTTCTTTACATAAAAGGATCTTGTCGCTTCAAAAACGAAATCGAAAAGAATTGATTAAATTTGTAGGAATTCGGTGAATTTATTCAACTGGAGAAAATTTACCGCACGAATTCCTCTAACTGAAAATGAAGGTTTATAGCAGTCGCTAGACTATTTGCACACTATTTAATTAAATTCGAAGTGAAAGTACAAAAACGCGCGGTTTTGTTTGAAAGTTTAGGCCTGAAAAGCTGATCGTAGCTTTTATTATTGCTTTGAGAGGAGAATAATTTAAATGCAATAGAGGTTCAAAAGTACATATCACCGGGAAATTATGAAACATAATTTAATAAATAGTAATCATTTCTGTTATTTAGAGAAAAAAAAACAAATTAATGTTTATTAAAACAATTGCAGTTTTTGGAAGACAACAGAAATAAAAAAAAACGGTGTAATTTTGGAATTCACCGAAAGAAGTGTTTCTTTTAAGAATTTTTTGCCGATTCCCATTCAAACCGCTCGTTTTTTTCAGTTTTGCACCCTTGGATATAAATAAGTTATGTTTACCGCTCCGGCACATGATAAAGATATATAAATAATCTTTCAATTTTTCCTCTGCTTTTAGGTATATGCCACCAGTAACGCCTTCGATATGGAAAAACACGCGTCTTGCGGATCGCTTTGGTGCTGTGTGTCCGCAGCGACCGCCGGATATAGGAAACAGGTCAGAAGCCCTGCTCGAATTCCCCAGAGGAAGACTGCTGTWTTTGGAGAAACTCCTGCCTCTACTTGCCAATGAAAGCGAAGACTGCCTCTATCTCAACCTCTACGTGCCCAGAACCGGTAAGCCGCCTTTTATGGTCTCGTATTTTGACGTATCTGTCTTTTGATATGTAAGTATAAACCCGATCACGAATCGCCAAAACTGATTCATTAATAATCGAATTGATWTATTTTTCTTCATGTGCTCCCACCTGCGATAAATTATCTGCCGCGCTCGGAATAATGTTCCAACAAATCGACAGACATCGATATTAATTATACTCCAAATTGATTGTTTATTCTGATTTAATAATGGAATTTATACGTAATTTGACAAATCGCCAGGTATTTTTATCGATCGGGGATAGAGGGTAATTACCAAATTGAGAACCCGAAACAGAAACATCAAATTTTATGAAATAAAATGATCCTCTCGTTGGGCAACTTTCGCTGCTGTGGAARTTTAAGTGGTTTAAAAATAATRTGGATCCTATCTAAACTTTCCCGTTCACTTATTCCACATAAAGGTGGCAGAAAAAAGATATCTGAATTGGGTTAAAACTTGTAGAGGAAAACTGCTTTTTGCATTAAATTTTTTCGCTAACTTGTGCTATCGACAAAGAAAATATAAATATAAGGTTTAGTTTTAGGGGAGTATTATTTTCCAATATTTAATAATTAACTTACAGTAAAAAAAAAACTATTTTCAAGTTGTGCTTTATCTGTAATGGAAAGCGTGTGCGAGGCCGTTGAAAAGTCAAAATCGTCACAAATTTTGTGAGGAATGCCACATTTGGGGATGCTGTCGGCGTTTCCGCAGTTTAAAATGTTGTATAGGTGGCGTTATTGCGGGGTATTTTAAAGGATGTGGAGCAAGGTCAGGCGATGATGCGGCATGCATCGTGAATGATTCTGGTCGGTATTGTAGCTCACGTACGATATTATTCCTGGAATTCTACATATTTATGAGTAGAGTGGTTTTTACTTCATCTTCCAATTTATCGTCGGAACTTATGTCTGAGATCGTCCAGTGAAGAATTTAGTGAAATACAAGAAAATATGTCCTCGTATATTCGTGGCATTTGTCTAACACAAGGCTTTTGCATTGTGGCTTGAATAAATCATCCCCAAATACCGAAATATGGACGTGCACATCTAAGATTAATTCGTTCTGCGCCTTGTTGAAAATTGTTTCTCCTGTTTTATTGTTCTTTAATTTGCAAAATTCAACTTTATATCAATGGCGCAGTTTGTAATAAATTAGAATGTTTGTGGCAAAAAATCCGATCTTGTTAAAAATGCATTACTTACAGATGCAAAAACTTTGTGAAATGAAACGAGGATATTGCGACGAGAGCCACTCAACTTCTTTGCCTTCGATATTAAAATCTGAGGGGAGTAATACCGGAATCCCGGTCACCATTTCGACTTTCTAATGACTAGGGCTAGGTCGGTGCAATTTATCCGTGGAGCGGGTGCAATAATGAATCGGTTACATCGAAATCTCGCCATAGCAGACATTTAAGATACGACAAAATAAATGATCATTGATCATTACTAACACGTGAATTGGTGCATTTGCTGTGTTTTGATGAACAGTTTCATCGCGCAACAGTGCGAGAATAAAAGTCTTATTTTCTGGACGATAATTTTCAACATTATTTCAGACATTTTTCAGCGACGCTACACAAAAAAAATATCCTAATTACAAAATAAACTTCTTAAATGATGAGATGCGTTTAAGGAACAAATAACTRTCATAACTATTATTGTTACTGCCAGTAAATGAATGATGAATAGATGTGAAAAAAGAACAAGGAAGAAACCAAAATATTACATGGCAACTGGCAWACACAAATTATCTTCTTGTCTTAAAGACGTCATTATTTTTCGCATAATGAAACACTACACCGCAGACGCCATTATGCACACGTTGTATATTCTAAAGACAAAGGCTGCCCTAAATTCATGCTTTGAGATTTTTCTATGGCTCTGCTGCTTTGCATTAACAAARCTTATTTTAGTAAAACATTTCTATAATCTTGTAACCATACTTGCATGCAATCATGCATGTACTCATTTTAATAATTGAACCATAACTATGATAATTTTAAATGATTAAGATATGTTATAACTCACGAGTGATGTAACAGTTGTTTTTGTGACTAGTAAGATATAGAGCAATAGCTCTATATAATAACAAAAAGAGCGCGAAAAATTGCATTGACSAGGGCGTGAGGCAGAGTTAGTGTAAGGGCGTGAGCATTGTCCTACGTGTTACATACAAAAWTTTTTCTGTGACTGCTTAAATTGAAAAATAATTTACGTTTTGTTTGATATTTTTTGTGACGTTTTGAATTATTTTTTTKAGAATCAACAGTTAACCACATCGRGTATTAGTTTGAAAAAGCGTAAAAACCTCAATATTACAAGGAATGAATTTTCTGGACACGTTTCTTTGTATTGATTATTGTTGTTCATGATATTTGTCAACAAGTCCGTAGTAATTAGCACATTCTAAAGAAAAGCCGTAGATAATAAAAAAATGTTTTTATTTTAAAGAAATTTATTGAAATGTTACTTGAAATGTCACTTTTGAGAAACCGGGCTTAAGATAATGAGCTTCATTACGTAACTCAAATGAGTTACGTTATGGCATCTTATACGAGCAGTCGTAGATAAAGTATAATATTACTTACACGTGAGTTATTTTTTTAATATTTACAAAGACAGGTATACCACATTATAAGTTGATCTTAGCATCGAAGTAACCATCCACATTGAGAAAGATACTAAAATACTATTTGCACTTTGCACTAATTTTTAATTATAAACTGATAATTTAAATATGACAATTTGTGATGATAACTAAAATATCAAACAAAATAAAATTCAAAATCCATTTTAAGTAGTAATTACGAGTTTTTKTTTTGTATGATACACCTGTRTTATTATTACAAATAAGTCACTTAAGAAAARTACCCCATTCGTTCTACGGCTTCATGGGGTAAACTTTTTCTTACGTGACTTATTTGTAATAAAGTGTGTTCATTAAAAAAACTCAAGAGTGTTTTGATAACTACTTTCCATGTCTTTGATTAATTTATTATCCACTGATACCTAAATTAAACTGATATTTAGTTACTGAAAATACCAACCAATACCTAACTAGAAAAATAATTAATCAAGAATTGTCTTTCATTTTTTGTATAAAGTGTATACCCAACATTAATAACTCAAATGAAATAACTAAAATAAAAATGCATCTATGAACATGCAGCTTCTGAAACCCAAATYTTTCATTATATCGAAAAAATAATAATTAGAACAGCTGAAAAATATGATACAATATTAATAAGCATTCATTAAATGTAGGTAATACCTCATTTTTATCTTTGATCTGTGCAGTGTAATTAATGAGTTGCGCTTTTTATGTAACCAACATCCCGGATTAAATCTTTTGTTGAAACTCGATTTGTTTACATAAACTAATAACTTCCAACAAAACTGAAATTGATCTTGCAGTTGAAAATCTTCTTCAAAATCTGCTTTATTCCTAAATTCCAGACACTAATAAACGCGAAAACATTGATAAAAGAAGAATTTTGAAACGTTTAAAAGCAAATAAATGTCGTCCCACGAATCATTTTCTTTGTATAACAGAATTTATTATGGTTTTACGGCTTAAGCCGTATTTTTATTTTTTACAATGGATGATTTTAAATTGGTATTAGTAAATGAAAACGATATTTTCAAATTATGGGGAATTTTTAGAGATTTTTACTGCTTTGTATCTGAGTAAATAATTTGTATAAATTGCCTTCCTATACCTTTTTTATAATTAAGCTTAATCTATAAATTCAGCCTGAAATATTAATCGTATTTGCAAGAAAAATGAAGGTTCAAATAAGCTSAAGAAAAATTACACAAAATCTTGACAACTCAAATTAATTTACTTCATTTAAAAAGAAAAATCTGAAGGATATTCAAATTATCTCTGATATTTTCTTTAATTTCCYTAAAGTGGTCAGTTGTATCGTTTCCTGTTTTTTTCCTACTTTGGCATAGTGCGCCACGACTATTCATTACTAAAAGTGACTTTCAACAAAATGTACAAGCCTTACGATTAATTTAGTTCGTCCTTATCTGAATGTACCATTTCCGCGAAGCAGTTCGAATATCTCTTATTCTTCCCCGCATCATTCGTCTTTCCGTTGCTTGATTGAAAATTCAAAACATTCTAACCTCCAGCATAAGAAATCCATTCCTAAAAGCACACATCCCTCCAATTTTTTCCGCGCCACGGAAGCGCTCAAACCGCTGTTATGTTTTAATTTATTATTTGTTTTGCATGAATTTGGCTTTCGCTGCAGTTGAGTTATATCAAATTATCAAAACAGAATCAGAAAACTTCCTCGAATGGGAACAGTTCTGCAGTTAAATTAATTAACTTCAACTCGGAAATTTCATTTTGATTTTTTCGTCTTTATGCAAACATAATTCTGTCATTAGATGTGACCGTTATCAATGACAGATTTCGGATTCATGCTGGTACCTGCACGGCCTTTATCTSCAGACCGTTAGCAAGCCAATTAGTGCCATCACCAAATTTAATCGATTAGTAATTTATCTGGAGTTCATAGTGTGTATTAACCTATTAGGGAACAATGCTGATTGCCCGGAATATAGACGGGGACTTTTCCGGAGTTTTCCCGTTCCGACATTTGCCGCAAACTTATTATATATTTACGAAACTTCTCAATTAATTTTATCGCTTTGCGCATCACTTTTTTACCACAATTTACCGACAAACTTTTATCATTTTATTTGCAATATTGCTTTTCTCGAAAGGATAGCTCCCACAAGTTTAAGAAATCAGCTTTTAGGAGATACAGAAATAAGTTATTTACGTCATAAGTCCGATATGTAGCAAATAACAGACAAGATTTTACTATTAATTGCATTTGTTATCTGCGTATTGGCCGTGTGTCGTTCAGTACTTTTTTTCATTTTCATTTTTTGGAAATATTATTCAAAATTATTTGAAAATTTCCATTTCAATTTTAGGAATATGAATACTGATTAGGTTGTGTTAGCAAAGTTGTGACCCCAGGTGTGCGTCAACTGACCCCTGAGTCGGGGTAAGTTGACGCATCTTGCATGTCTCCAAAACAATMAACATAAGAAAAAAATAAAAACGATAAAAACCAAAATATCTATTTTTAATTACAACTTAGACATCGGCAAATTGATTACACTGAACAATGCTTTAAAATAAATTAATGACGCGGTGCCAAAAACAAAAAATTGAAATATGCGCCAACTAGCCCCGGCCTCCCCTACTTGGTAGAACTACAGTCTTCTTTGGGTAGTAAAAATAGCGTTGTTACTGCAAGATTCTTACCCCACTCTTACAGTCGACTAAAAAGCGAATAATCYGGACACACCCGATGTCAATGTGCTTATGTTTAAATATGTGCATTTATTTCTATTTTACTCTCTATAATCAAAAAGACAACAGATCAACAGATGATAAAATGTGAATTATATACTTGAAAATATTATTCATTATTTTATTCCTAAAATTTTGTTTGATCAAAACATAATTAGTTCTTTGTGCTTACAAGTTTAAATCAGTTTTTAAACTAAGAAAGTAAACTTAAATCGGATTGTCGTTTCGCCCAGCTTTGGTAGTTTAGGACAAATGAGATAAAGCGCTTTCTTTTCTTTTAATTATGAAAACCTCTGGCGAAAATAATGAAGTTTAGGCCTCAATCCCAGTCTCTTAAGGAAAAAGAGAAGTAATTGTCGGAATTTGAGATGAACTAAGGCATTAGGATTGCAAAAGCAAAGAACAGATTTAAGTTACAGATATACATATTATGATTGTGTTTTATTGTAATTTTTTCAAGCGTACAGCAATAATCCACATAAAATAATTACAAGTGATAAAATTCTAAACGATTACATCCAAGCTATTAAAATTTATTGAAATCGAATAGGAAGTGGGCGATTTATTTCGAAAATCGACCAAAATTGAAATATTGAGCACATTGTAAACCACACAACTTTAAAATTTATTGTGTTAATTGGATAAAAACCCTGACGGCATTATTTAAAATAATAAAAAACAATTGCAGTAAAAAATAGCTGTCCTCGGGGAATAAAAGTTGATGTTTTAGTCTTTTCAGTGCTGACTCATACTTCTTTCAGTATGTTTACCGTCAACTTTAACTGTTTATTTTTCGTATTTGCTCTATAAAGTTACTGAAATTATGCAAACATCAGTCGAGGCTTGAAAATAATTGTAGCCAACATTCTCTGTTCTTCCATTACATTACACCCAAAACTGCAACTATCGATCAAAGCGAATCTGTGCCACGTTTCAGTCATAAACTTGCACAAAGAGGGAAATGATGTCGCAGTAAAACTGTTCGATAACTGTGAAACAAAACGTAAAACTAATTATTAACTTTCCGACTTCTGTCGAGATAGCAAAATGTGTAGGTGTTTCGCAGGTGAGTAATTCGACCGCAACGGAACAAACTCATTTCAAAGGGATAAATTTTATATAAGTTTTGGTCAGTGATGAGTGAATGTTTCAGGTAGGGTGAATATAAAACACATTTTCAAGAGTATGTGGCACATTAAGAACGGCAACCGTAAAATTAAACGGAAATTCAGTATTGGACGCATTTCTGTTTTTTAGGTTTTATTGGCCAGTTCCACAGAGAATAATTTGGATAAAGCAGGGAGGACAAAGTATGTGAACTGTGTTTACAAACAAGATGGGAAAGCTATGGATTAAGATAATTATCAGATGCTGAGGCCAATTTTTCTTCCAATCCTAAAARCAACTAAATTTCCCGTTGAGTCGATATACATYCACATAAAAATTTTACTTGTTTTTATGTATTTTTAGGACCAGGAGTGAATTTTAATAAATGAGTCATTAATATGAAATAACARCGCTTTGAGCAAATTTCGGAATAAATGAACTAAATTTGTGAATAAATAATTAATTAAAAAGCATGAGACAATTTAAATTCTCTTGGAAATTTGAAGAGGTAATAAAGAAAAGATAAATTCAGCCTTATTGCATGCTTACACATTTATTATTAATTCCAGAATTCTTTGACGTAAGTGAAATTTTAATCATTTTCGCATTGTGTTTTTCAGACATTCTAACATTTCACTCGCATTTTTATTATATCATTATCGCATTAAGTTAAGTAAATTTAACAAGAGAAACTTTTATAAATTTTAACACTGAAGTATATAGTTTCATGTAAATACTTGCCATGTTAGAATTTTTTTTATGAATGCTCATTTTTTTATTATTTTAAGAAAGGTACGAAATAGTTATTTTGATATTAAGTGAGCGAAAAAAAATGTTTAACGCCAAGAAAAGGCGTTAACAGTTTCGCACACAAAGAAGGATTTTCAATACTAATATCTTATTATATTGTGCATTTATATTTTATGTTGCCGTTAATAATTTAATGTACACCCTTTCATAAAATACATCGTCAATCACATCGTAATTTTAACAGATTACCTTATAACAATTTTTGAATTTTGTATTTCTGATCCACTATTAGTGTTGGAAAAAATTTTGAAGACAACACAAAATATGTAGTTTAAAAATCTCATTTTTTAAACTGTCTATAAAACTTTTGTTGTCTTAATAACTAAATTTCTTTAATATTTATTTTAATTATTTAAAGTATTTTAAAAAATGTAAGTACGCGAAATTTGAAAAAATGGCTAACTTAGCCTGTTGCTTTCGTTGAGTGAAGTTCAACTTCACACATGATTGTATATAATGTATAAAAAATATCCATTTCATTAATTATGTTCAAAATTAGTAATTTTTTATCGAGGGTGTGAAATTCACTGCAGTTCATGAAGTGCTCATTTCACACTGACAAAAATATAACACAACTAAATTTTGAACTAAGTACAACATATTTTAAAGAATTAATTTGAAATATTGTACAAAACTGTGTTTTTTTTTCTGACGTTAAAAAAAAACAAGCGTTTCACACACTTAACATAATAATATAACTAYTATGTATGCACAATAAAATTTGGTTCAGTCTCTGATTAGTATAAATTGCGAGGTTATTGTTGTGCTTTGGTTTTTGTTTACAAGATGGCTAATAACACAAAGCACTTGTCTTGTTTGTGCGAGTTCCATTTGTGTTATTACAAATCTGTATTATAAACATCGGAGGGTGCTTATGCTCTGGACAAATAAGAGTAATGTTTACTTTGAACGAATATTAACGTCTGTAAAAATACAGATTAATTAAAATTTTAAATATTTAAGAGCTGTTTGCAGGATGAAGATAAGTTTTCAGTTGTTTACTACCATCTAGTTTCATGGAATTCTTAATCCATATTTAAAAATTAAGAGTTTGTGTAATCTCCCGAGTTGAAAGTTGAAATTAAATTACAATCTATTGAAGAAGATAAATTTCTGAAAAAGACTTATAATAAGTGAAAAATAATTGCCTAGTCAGCAAATTCTAGTTAACTGCGGTGAAGCGAAAATTGCTCAAGGATATTAAAATCGATACTCACTCACACAGAACTGTCACTGCTTATCACAAAGGCAGTAATACTTAAATTTTAATTATTTTAGTGTTGCATCGTGTTTTACAAAGCCGTTGTCTATTTGCTCTTCAGGAAAAATCCACGAAAGGTCACCGTTCATGTAATTAAATGTCTTGCAGCTATTTGCTTCCCAGCTCCACTCCCGCATCATTGAGTCTGTTTTATAAAAATTCATTTTGTTKAATTGCAACGGATTGTATTTACACAGATTTGCAGTTATTATGAAAGATAATTYCTCTTGTTTGTTTAAGAAAATATAAAATAYTTTCCTCGTTGTCGAATAAATCAGCTTATTTACTTAAAAACTAGATAAAATAATACTAAATGTGCATTTTGCAAAGACAATATCCGGAAAAACTCGCACTGATTTTCATTTATGCTTGTCATGAACGTAAAATTTTTGCTGCAGAGGGAAAATAAAATTGAAAATAATAAAAAGGTTTATATTACAAGCCCCACCGGATATTTGCAAGGCTTTTTTTCATAAAATCTTTTTCAGTTTAATTAAAGCAATTTTATTTTTCTCGTGTAATACGAATACGGTGTGGTTGATTAAGCTGTTCTAAATGGGCAGTTGTATAGGTTGATTGAGTTTAATGCTTCACTCAGCTTGCATTTGATTGGCTATAACAAACGTGTAACAGAAACTATTCAATTACTTGAAACTTTCTCTTGARCCCACCTTGATTTCGCTTGAGTTAATCGTGGAGYTCACCTATCCTGCAGCCACAAATTTCCCAATAATGATGTTCCTTTAATTAGGTAATTATTGATGTGGGTGTTGTCACTATTGACAGAGTGTATCCCGGAACATACCGGAAAAAAATTCGTCTCTTGATGGAGTGAAAGGTGAATTATCCATCCAAACGGAGAAAATCTGAAACAAATTGATTGATTTATGTAACAATAACGGAAAAAGCTGACAAAAGCGGCGAGGGTGCGAAGAACAAAGCCCGATGTTTTATGATGACATGAAATTTCGATATTAATTGGTTCTTTCTGTTACGTTTCCAGTATTGCTAATATTATTGGCAACGCACCGCCGGTGAAAATGCGGTGATGTATCGGCTACCACTACTCAATCGCTTTGAATTATTGACACGTAACCTCGCTCGGTTCTGCAATTTATACCAATTTTAAATTATGATCTTGTAAAGCAACGAGCAATTTATGTTGCTTCCAATGATTTGTTTTTAGTGTTTTTTTCGTTATTAAAGCCATACACGTGTTTGCAGTTGCTACTTTTATTCAATTATTGCTGCAATCTCTAATTCGAATTTCTATTGATATTTGCGTTGGATAGTTGACACACCTGAGCGCCGCCACTCCGATTTGAATACCCTTTTTTCAGTTTATTACTTTTATGGATACTTTCTGCACAAACGCGGTTGAAAACACCTCTCTTCTTATATACGATCACAATCATTTGTAAGAAGGTCAGCCTGTTCTTGGGGCTTCCGAGAGCTAAAATACAACTCCCCGAGGGATGGAATATTTCAACCCGTAAAACCGTGACTCATCAACTATTTTACAAAACGAAATAAAAAGCGAAGACCMCAATTTTTGCTTAGCAAGATCCAACGAAAYGTTCACTTTTTGCAGCTAATACTAGAGGTGATCGAAAAGTTGGAATAATCTTCTGGAWGACWTTGTGTTGTTTGTATTTGCCCGGGACGTTAGCTGGAWKGAAAAGCATAATAAGAGAAGTTCGTAAAATGTCATAACGTTGTAGGACTCCGAGACAGATAAGTCGATATCAGTACAAAACAGGCATCAGCTTTCAATAAAAATGGCTCAGCGAGTTATTTTGACATTTTCAGTGTTTSTTTTTCGAGCTTTCGATTTAATATTTTCAGTTGGAATTTTATTGTTCGCAATTAGACTTTTTGAAAACGTTTTCGCATACAGATTTAGTGTAAGTGGACGGAAAAGGCATGTACTACGGCCGTCCGTGATGATAAAGAGGATCAATATGCATAAGAACCGCTTCAAAAATTCGTTCTAACAATGAAGTAATTTAAATTCGGGCTGAAACACATTTAGCTGATGTATTTTGTGGCGCTAGAATTGTCGTCTTTTTTTAATTTAATTTAAATGTATTGTTAGTAAAATACGTTGCTTTAACTTGCTTCTTAACCTGAGCAATGTTGTGGAAAATCAGCTTTCAAAATTTGAAAGAAGATTTTTTGTTGTTATGCAAATTTTGTTGTGGTGTTTCTAAATAGGACACAGGCTGGGWCAAGCTTTTAATAAAAAAGATAAAATATAATTTCAAAACAAGAAACGTTGTACGTTTKTCCAGTTGGGAAGAGTCGAGTTGGTTCCTAAATTTGTAATCCTCTCCAATCATAACCGAGTTGGTTCCGGCGTCATGGTCTAATTCGTTCCCGTCGATCAGGTAGGTCAGTTAAACCGATTAAAGTAAATATTAAGACAGTTCTGCAGTTTTACTGTTTTAAATAATGTTTAGATYGATTCCTAGATTAACCAACGAGCTTATTTTGTCTTAAAAAAATTATGACAGACGTGTTTTTCGTGTTCCGTTTTTATTATTATAAAGTTAAACAAGTGACAGAATATTTAATTTTAAGACAAAAGTTTCCTATAAACACATATCGAAAAACATTACGTAAGAGAGCTTGTCTTTTAATGGGTTTTCCCAATATTTCAGAATAGATAAAATTACAAAATTTGGTACAACTGATAACTTTTAAATTAAAAACGAAATCTAAGATCAAATCTCGAAATTTTTGATCAAGGGAGTTCTAAATTGGAGGGGTAAATGGAAAAAAAAATGTAATTTAAATGCAGTTTATAATCTGTAACATAAATTTTATGTTGATTTTACTCAAAAACGGTAAGTTGTATCGAAACAACCCAAGAGATTTGTTTGTGAGAAACTATGGAATATTGGATTTTGTTTCTGAAAGTGACAAGAAACTACAGCCAAAATAGTTAGGGTACTTTTTAATCTATACCCTTCTCCAGTTTTGGACACCCCTGATTAATAATTTTGACATTTTATTCTTAAATGCGTTTAGGTGTTTAAATGTTGTACCAAATTTTGTAATTTTGCCTAAAGTGGTTTTTAACCATATTTTACTTTTTTGTGTTTTGTTTTTCTTATTAAGAGAAGACATATGTTATAAAAATAATAACAATAAATGTGAGTTGTTTATTTTATTTCTATGATAATTCTTGTTTTTTTTACACTATGATAAAACTACCATTAACAAAGAGGTAGAGTAATTTAAGATCTATCTCTAATCACGGCTTTACTATTGAATGTTAAATGTAGTATTAAATCTTGTGTGCTTGAACATGTAACCACAGATTAGTTGCTTGCTAATCTGTGATGTAACGACTACCATTTCTTTAGTGAAGAGAATATACATAATAGTTACATTTAAGACTATTAGAAATATTGTTAATGCATCACGTGTGAAAATTTGGAATTTCAAATTAGTGTTGAGGGTGTCACAGGACCGGAAAAAATGTATATCTGCACAAAACCTCAAAATGAAGGGGAGATATATTTTTATGAATTCTTGCTGTCCGTGCAAAAAACGYSGAGGATCCATTACCACATGACGGGTGTAAAGAGCATTTTAATTAAATTCACCATTAATTRTYGATAACGTGAAGTTTTTGTCAATTTAATTGAACATTTAGACAAAGTTGTTATTCGGTCTTTCCAGCCACAATCAATACCACATTCATCAATGTTTCCTGAAGTTACATAAACCAGGATGGTAACAATACATCAATATAATCAGATTACGCAGCCTGTCTATAAAATAATATTGATGTGCTTGATTCTGGATAAAAGTTTCGCTGACAGAAAAATCGCCCAAATTGAGCGTGAATTCTAACTGAATCATAACTACACGCAAACTAAGTTGTTTGCAAGTATTCGGAGTGTTATAGTTTGTAATGTAGGAGAGCAAGTCGAATGCTGCCAGCTTTGCATTAAGTGCGTCAACGCAAGTAAATCGATCTAAATATGCATGAAGGTTTCAGAGAATTACGCTGCGATGCGCCATTCAAGCGGTTTTGCGTTCTACAGGGCGGACCACACAACAAAACGGTAGTAAACATGTATGAGCTTGAATGAAAAAAATAAAAGTTTATTTAGGATAAAAATTGAAAATTTTTGGAAAAAAAAATCATCACCGAGTTTTGTCATGAAATTTTACTGCCATCAAACTGAAATTACAAAAACACAGGCGATGCAAGTATACAAAGAAATCCCTGCAATTAATCGCAACGAAAACAGAGTATTTTAAAGCCAATTCCGTTTTGATCAAGAGCTTTGTACGTTATTTTTCATTGATCGCGCTCCAAATGGCGCTAATTATCAGCTCGATCTGGCTTGCTAATTGGTCCGGCCCAGCCGTTTTAAACATCCGCCTGTAAACCAAAATCGATCATTTATTGTCCTCGGATCGTCCCTTCAGGGTAATTGAAGTGTCTGAAAATGAGTGCGTGTCTTCAATTCCGTAGTGCATTGCAGTGTTTGTAGCAGCAGTCTGCAAGCAGTGCGGAAGTGAGGATTCGTCTCGTACTCGCTGCTTCTGCTATCCTTCAAGCGTGTTCTTCCGCCCGTTGCACCACCATAAAGAACAACATCTCCGTTACACTCCGTGGAATGTTGTAGAGTGACGTGTATCGAGGCTATTCTTCACATGCACTTATCGATGCACTTAATAACAATTTGTGTGGTACAAGCTTCAAGGGGCGTCAGATGTGATTGAGAGCCGAATCGAAACCAATTGAGGGCTTTGTCGGACGCACGTGTGCTAATATTACCTAGCACCTGACGCCCGAATGCACTATTTGGCACTTTTAAAACACAAATAGACACCATTTTCAGGTCACAGGTCAGGAATTATTAAGCGGAAAATCAAAAAGTGATTAATAAGCGAAAAAATGGACTAGTCATATTTGTTACTGTTAATGGAAAAATTTCTCAAAATATGTCATAATTTTCTTAAAGATGTGGTTGAAACAAATAAAAAGTTCAAATGTCAAAATTTTAAATCAGGGACGTCCTAAACTGGAGGAATATTCTCCTAGAATTTAATTTTATATTTTAATGCTGTTTATACTCTGTAAATATTGATTTTATTCAAAAACGGTTAGTTGTTGTATTGAAACAACACAAGGGACTTTKTTGGTGAGAAACTGTGAAATTTAGAATTCTGTTGCTTAAACTACAACGAAAATAGGGTATAATTTTCCTCAATTTAGGAGCCCCCTGATTAAAAAGTTTGACATTTTTTATAAATTGGTTTAGGTGTGGATTATCAGCTGAACCAGATTTTATAATTTTGTCTAAAATTATTTCTAATATATTAGGAAAAACTCTTATTATTAAGTGATTATGTTAGGACGTAGCGCCCTTAGGTACATAGTATTTTTTGAGGCATGTTTATAAGAAACTTTTGTTGAATTGAGTATTTCATCACCTGTTTAAATGTGTAAAAATACAAACGGAACTGGGTTTATACATATTTGAATAACTGAAATATGAATGTTTTATGTTCAGGTTCTTTCTTAAATAAAAGCTATGCTGCTACTTTTGCATAAAACGTAAATATGCAGAATTTCATTAACTTATTTTTAGAAAAAAGTCTATAGGCATTCAATACATTTGGTTGGTACATTTATTGTGGAAAGTAATTAATAAAATATCAAAATATTTTTAAATTTAGAAGGTAATGTATTCCAAACAATGATTAGTAACAATAAATATTCATACCTTTAGAAAGGGGAAGTCTAGGGAAAATCTACCCTATATTAAAATAACGTGATGCCATCGGCAACAAAATGCCGAACAAAAAGAGTTAATTTATAGATTGATAAACATCTCTTTAATTAACGTGTTTTAATGCCGGTTGCCAGGATATATTAACCTTTGGTTAATAATTCAAATATCATCAAAATAGCAATTACCTGCATGAAAAATGACCAAAAAGCTGTGATTTGAGGAGAAAAGTAGTAAGCAAAATAAGCCCAACATGTCAATAATTTGTAATTAATTTACGTTTGATCCCGTACAAGCTCTTTCAATTAACATACACCAGTTGAGCAAATTAAGCAAATCCGTCACAAATTATCAAACTGTTTGCTATAGTCGGCTATTTATTATTCACAGTTTGATTTTGTAAATGACCAGAGCAGATACTTATGCACCGAGGAAGTTTTCTACGCACTTTATAAAAATTATAATTTTGAAATAGACATAAATAACGAATTATTCGTTTTTAAACTTAATAAAAACAATGTCTTTGGCAATTTACAAGTTGTACAACTGAAAACTATTATGACCCTGTAATAAACAATGTAAATAGACTCTTTTGCGATAGATTGAATCAGAAAATCGTATTTATGAATGATAATGTAAGTGAGAATATTGTTCCTTGCATGTGGGTGCGATTATTAATAGATGTCGCAAACATTGATGGTTAAATAAATCGTCTGTGGACAAGTGGACTTAAAAACCAAATTGAGCTTTAGTGTTGATGTTGAGAACCAAATTTTTTAGGACGAAAATAATTTTTAACCACAAAAAGTCCGCAAGCGGAAGCTCAAAACTTTTAATGCGATATAGGCGTTGGTTTGTTTTTGCTTTTATCGCTTCGAGATTTGACGAAACTAGCGACATTAAAAGTTTCGCGGACCGGAAACCGTTTACTGTTTTGTAATTTAAATGCAATAAAAATGGCAAAAACGCGAACCGCGAAACTTAAATTTATCTGCTCAGATTAATTCAATACCTGTGGAATAGAGGAATTATTGTTGGTGGTATATTGCGGGAAAGTAATGGGAGAGGAAATTTACTTAGCATATAGAAGACCTGGTAAAGCGCAGAATTCTTCCACTAACAATAAAACAAATAAAGAGAAATATTTCTTGGTAAATTTTTGTTGGGGCTGTCCTTATAAGTGATTGAGGCACGGTGCACTAGTAGGTCTTAAATTACATRAAACTGACTGAGATCCACGAGAGGCTACCATAAAAGTGTAGAAAGAGACGAAGTGAAATTGCAATTTTCTCAAATTCCATTACATACACGAGATCCCGGCTTTTAAGATGACTGCGTGTACAGTCAAAGCCAAATTTTAATAAAAGTCTTTCACGACTTCTTCCACTCTATACCAGTGTACGAATTTACGGTCCGTTAAGACCCAGAGACCAAATTGAACACTCGAAAATATGAACTTATTATTTTTCATTTGCGTCAAGTCGCATTATCTCACCGAAACGGGCCGTTTTTAATTTTCAGGAGCCAAGTTTAATCAAGGAAATTAATAATCCCCAAGTAGACTATAAACCATGTTATTTTTTATATGTTAGAAGGCAATATTTGGAAATAAGCCATTAGGTTTAAACTCGGTGAAAAAAGACATAAAAAAACGTCTCTCATTTGAGAGTTTCGAGCGTCTTATCTACAGAAATAGTCTTGTAAATCAAGCTTAACTTTATCTGAAACGGTGCATAAAAGTCTTCCTAACCCCAAACCGAACTCAGCGACCGCTTTTTACCTAGTTATTGGTAAGCTCTCGACAGCTTTTTTCGGACGTATGGACATTCTTGAATGATATTGATAGTGTAGTGACCTGGAATTTGCAAACATACATTCTTACTCCTTTTTTTCAATGAAAAAGCACTGATGTCAAGTTAAAATCACTGACTTAGTATTATTCGCTGTGACATTGTGAAGTTGTTGTAAAGACCGGCATAGTTTCCTAACTATTCGTGAGTTGGCAGTCAAGGTGACATAACAGTAATTTCATGCTTCCTTTCCACTGTTTTCACCTCATTGGACTTTAAAACGGAATTCACTGTGCTAGACGGAAAAGCTAATGAGGCCTCGTTTTAGATGCACTCTCACAACTTTCATTATTATTTCAAGGATRCATATTCCATAGTTAATAGTATGAATCTGCTTATACCAATAAAACAAAATTAAATAGGCGACTGCTTCATAAAAACCGTGAACGTCAAATAAACCACGAGCTTTTCAAAGCTTTGATAAAGCCAATTTAGATTAATAGAACACTTTTACGAGATTTTACCATAAATTGGTTTAATTACCTGATGCAAGTTGAGGCTATTAAGAGAACGGTTTTGAAATTATCGTAAATTTATTAATTAAGTCGGCTATTAAGCTTGAAGTCGGATATTGAAACAAAACGAAGATGTGGAGCCTATAAAATGCTAGTAGATAATGTCTTTAACATCACTTCTTTCTATAAAAATGACAATATATCGCGCTAAAATTTTGAGAAAATTAATCTTTCTAATAGATGCAATGTTATGATATTTTTACTTTTCGTGCTGAAAAACAAAAAGTTAATTGTGATCAATCACCGTCGGCTGTCAAATACATTCTGGCTCAATTTCATAAAAAATCAAATTTCCGGCTAAAAAATTATTTCAATTTCATCCTAATTAAAATGCAATTTACTATTTTAAACGAACAGGCATAAACTAATATTAATTTTGTGTAAATAAAAAATCTAACTTTTAAGCACAATTTTTCACGACACAAACGGCTTTAATTAAATTCTAAATCAACTCTCTCGTATCTCGTGTTGATTTTGTTTCTGTGCTCAGTATATATAACAAGGCAGTGATMTGTCATAGATCTTCTTCTGAGTCTTCTGACAATGCTATCATGACACCTATGAGTTGTTATTTGCACGGCTTTAAAGTTTGAACATTCTGCTAATAAATAGATTACAAATTTGGGTGAGTAGTTGTTCAAACTGCGTTCCACCAATAGTACGAACATGATGTTAACAGGCCCATTTACCAGGAAACTGAATCAGAATTATCCTGAACCCAAACTAGCGGAGCATTAAGCTCATCAAATATAAACGATGAAATGAAACCTCCATTGGGACTAGTGAATCCCACYCGAATTACCAGAATAATAAAAAGCCAACAGTTTCAGCATTAAAATCGGCGTTTAAGAACAGTTGACACCGTATAGATGTAAAAAATTAGCAGTAGCGTTATTAGTGGTGATTTATTCGAAACCGGCTTGAGGCAAACCTGGCTAATAATTGATGTGCGTTTAATGGGACCACTTGAAAGAAATATTAAAATTTTATTTCTTTTCTTGAATGGGAATATTGCAAATGGGAGTGCAATTTGGATCAGCCTTAAACAGGCTTTTAGTGCGAAATCAATCATTCACTTTTATCACGTTTCAAACAATAAGTTTTGCGGTAGAATTGTAGGAAAAATACTCTTGGGTGGATTTCTAAAAGATTATATTGATTTGGAGTTGTTTACTCCTACATGGTGTCATAGCCATCACTGGGAACGGCATGGCTTCAGTATGAATTAAAATAGATTTAGTGGCGGTGAGAAATTACGTACAAAATGAAAATACATCGCACTAAATTCAGTTATCATGCAGTTTATTGTTGATGTTTAGGAGTGCGTTGCATCGAATTAACCGATTTTAAGACTCAAAGCCTCGATTTAATGCACATTCAGCGACATTTATTTGCAGCTTTTTTTAAATGGTTTTATGAAGCTGAAGCCAAAATATATTTTTTCTCAAAAAAATTATATTTTATCAGATGCAAACGCACAATCCCTTTAGTGACGCATATGGAGATTAGGTGCAAAGCACCCCAATTTAATTTTAAACGTTTAAAGCCCCTCTAAGTAAAGGATTTGAAATTTACGTTTCAATATGAAGATTTGAATAGCTGGTCGATGATAATCTTCTAGAATGAAAAGCCTTGACTAATAAACAGCTGCTGTGTTCAAATTTATATTTATCTTAATTAAGTAAATAAACAGATTTTATTTTGTTTGCAAATATATGAATAATTATAATAAGACAATAATTACTTCACGTTATTTTCACACGCGCGTGTTTGAACTTTGTTTGGAAAGAATAATATTTACCGGAAAAAAACTAGACTTCTTTCAGCCGAGTGAAAGAATAAATAAAATTCAACTTAATCGTTTCTAAAATAGTTTAAATTAGTTTGAACTGTGTTCACGTTTGACCTGAAAGGTAGTGAACTTAGCTACTTATAATATACTCTGTTTTCCTTCGATTTATCTCATTTTGGACTTGACTCATGATGGAAAAGTTTAAAAGATTTATGTTTCGTTTCAAAGGTACGAAGTCATTTCAATTTGAATTTAAAAGAAACTTTAGTATTTCTCTATTAATCTGGCATTCTGAAATACCGTTGCATATTAAACGACATTTTGTTACAACATCCGTTGATTGATCGAGAGAGTTAARGATCACGTCTTTGATGACATTTTTAGTACCAATCTTAATTGCTTCAAGTTCGAGTCTATGCTAGCAATGATGTTGATCATCTCAAACTGCAATTCGAGTCACGAGCACCTATAATTACARCCTCATGGCCATAGAAACTGACAAGCCCGGTTCAGGATTATGGGGTCTTAGAAAGCAGAACYACACAAGTTCCGTTCGTGCATTAGATATTATACCCTGTCAAGAATAACCGATACAGGAAAAACAAAACTCCAGAGCAAATAATTGCTTAATGTGAGTCGTCCTTCAGGTAAGCTAATTAGAAACCGGTGATGCGGTGAGGTTAACGGAACTAATGTAATATTAAAGCCGATTAAATTACGTGTGCTTAGTTATGAGGGAAAATTCAAGGACGCAATGTGTAAAATAGTAAACTGAACGCCTTTGATGTATAACTAAAATGCATTACTTCCGTGAAAAGCAATTTACATTTGAGTGGGACCAGAAAATGTTTAATATGTGGTATATAGGGTAAAACCTGATTTTAATAAACTAGTGCAATCAGCATGAAGTCTTACGGCAATATTTTATTTTTGTGGTCTAAAAAGAAAAATGTCAAGTGTTAAGAACTGAAAAAATATTTATCTTCCACCAGTGAATACACTACATTTTATTATTGTGTAAATTGGAACTTTAGATGTTGTTAAAACTGCTTTAATAAAATAGGACTTTATATCTTGTTGAAGGTGTTTAATTTTCCAGAGTTAATAAAAGAAAAAGCAATTGCTTTACACATTGTCAGTAAACAAAAAATAATAGGCTACAATGGCCAGCAAAACCTAAAAGTTGAAAACTACAGTAAAATTTTTGCGTGAAATTAACGCAGCGTGAATAAACTGCATCGTGTCGCAATATCTCGCAGATAAAAACCGCTTTATTTATGGTCCATTTGTTTTATTATAGAGGAGTACTAAATCAAATTTCACTCATGTAACTAGAAGCCTCACCGATTTCAAATTTTAACTAGTATTATAATCAACGTCAAAAATAAAATTAGTGTAAATTGGAGTGAAAAAGCCGAAGCAATTTATTTAAATGTTATCCTTTCCTGGCCATCCTGTGTGAAAGTGTTAAATATCCACCTTGGGTACTGGAAATCCGTCACTTAACTGTGTAAATTCTCCGATTCCGGACACATTTGTGTCCCAGAACGRCGACAGGATTTTCCGGTTGACAAATGAGGCTTGATACGTTGTTCCATAATAAATTGCGTTATTCTTCTACCTGYATGTAGCTACCTCGAAAACCATAACTGTCACGTTACCGGTTAAGAAAATTATTACAAATAATGCGTCCACSCAAATTTTGAATAATATCGGAAAAAATTTCACAATAAATCACCGAAGTATGCGGACTTTGGCTCGCATATCGGGCGATGAAAGATTAATGAACCAAATTGAAAAGCATGTCATTAAGGGGAAGTTAACAAGACGATCAATACACGTTTAATTTTTGTAGATTGCTTATTAAGATTTCTTTCTTTGTCGGCGGCGCTTTCCTCACGTTCATATATTGTGAAAAAGTCGTTAATCAAGCTCAGGAAAGACTAATACCATCAGAACCGTCCCCATCCTCGTTAAATGTGGGTATCGGTCCTGAGTTGTGACATCTGCGATCTTATTTATAAGGACGGTTTCACCCCCCAGTTTTGTATAAACAGCATCCTCGTCGCAATGAAAAATAAATCGACGACATTGCCACCCTCACCTTAACATTGATAACGCATTTCTTATCCCTTGCGTCATTCAAACTTTACCAACATAATGAAAACAGCACTACAATTCAACAAACACAAAAGAAAATATTTCATTGTGAACGTCCGACTTTGATAAGACTAAATTTCTCTATTCATCCAAGAAAAACTTAATAACTATCTGAGATTCGACTCCAGAAATGAAACTGTAATACTCCAGGGAGCCAAAATAAATAAAATATAACTAGCGCCGATAATGATRTTAATGCCATTTAACTTGAATGTAGTAAAGGAGAAATGAACCACCACAAAATCGTTGAATTTGCCATCTTCTTCTGCTTCCTTTCACTGATAGCTACATGTTGGCGTTTTGCTGAAGTATTYCTATGAATTGTGGCGTCTCTGGGTTTATATGGTAAATTGGTTTATATAGGCTTTTCTTATTATATGAACTAAGAATAAAGAAGACATGGSAACACTTAAGAAAGGATAATTAGCAACAAAACGAACTAAAGATACCTTTTTTGTAAAAATAAATTTAATTGCTTGAAAAACACTAGAAATTATTTATTACCGGCGAAATTATAGTGTCATTTTTATGTAGTTGACCATGAACCTCGTAAAATTTTATTATCTGTATAAGATACTTCTCGAGTGGGAAGCAAAAGGCATTAGAGTTTTCCCGCATTGTCCATAAATGTTACGAGGTTTACAGTAACTGCAATGGATGTACTGATATTGTCTTTTATTAATTTTTGAGAAAACAAATTAAGATAATAAGCAGTACTATGAGAAATCTAATCGAAGAATGGAATCGCAGTGGTGGTTAAAGAACGTATAGACGAAAAATAGTTTTAATTTTTAAATTGCTCTTGTTACAATATTTTTTTACGTGTTAATTTAGGTACTTTTTATAAAATAATTTTTCGAAACTTTTTTTTTCACTTTGAACTTGAGGTTTAAGTAACATTTTTTGTTTTCAAATATTTGTTTCGTTTTTCTTAAGATATTACATTTAGAAACGGTAGCAAAAACTTTATTTTCAAAAGCTACAAACTAGCAAATTACACAACATTAAATAAGAAATTAGCTTCTGAAGTAAAACGTTGCTGTTAACTTCATTGCGAAAGCTATAAAATTTTGGTCCGATGACTTGTCATAAAAACGTGAGTTCTTCAAATATTACTTATTTATCCTCTTGCAGAAAGTGTGTCACTGCCCGAATCCTGATTTTTCATCACAAAACATCTGCATCTGAGCTTAAGTCAGTCTTGACGAACCCTCTTGCAAATTATCCCTTCACTAATTCTGTCAGAACTTCATCAATAGTTCGAATGCAAACTTTAATTAAAGTGCTTTGTGAACTCTTTTCCATCGATTTATTTTTTACTCATCTGGAAGGATTCCATAATGAAATTATTTATTTTGTTAGACGGTAACTTTCATTCGAGTTGGCAAAAAACTCGTGTCGCGACTTCTGAATATTCATGGCACGGCTCGCACATTTATTGCGCTTTTACTTGGATATGTCAACTGCATTAAAGTTTTCCCATTTCGTTTTGTTGTGCGTATTTCATAAAGTCAAGATACGTACTGCATGTTCACAATAATTATTATCATCTCAAGATTTCAGATCTTGGTATGTACCTATGTGTCGGATAAGTGATAGATTCATTTGATTCTTTGTCGCAAATTGAACACAGCAAAAAAAAAGGTGGCGAAAATTCTATTGATCGATTTCTCCAAGAAGAGGAAAGGAATTTAATACACCGACACAAGGYTATTAAAGCTGCTATTGCCATGGGGATTATTACCTTGAGTGTCTATAATATCACGAGTGGTATTGTGAAATCTTACTCTAAACACGTCCCTTGTTATCATGGATCATAACGTACTAAAGGACATCTAAATAAGTAACTTATTTTTTCTCAAACGATATTGAAATTTAGTTTTTTAGTCGTATATTTGTAGCTTGATTTATGGTAACGCCGGCAAACACTTTGGCAAATGCCCTGTGTAATGAAATTACGCCATTTTGTTGTCAAACAAATTGAATAAGAAAGGTACGTGGAGAGGTTTTAAAAGGAGTTAGATAGAAGATGGTGAGGACTTATGCGTACATCAACACGCAAGGGCCATAAAACTAACAAGAAATAAAACAATAAAAATGAATTATTAGAGTAGAGAAGGTGCGTTACTTCGCTAAACGTTCTCAAAMATGTCGGAATTTCTTAACTAATATTTAGGGTTGAAAGTTTAAAATTGAAAGAAAAATTGAACAAAAGGAAAGTCGTAAAGTGATGTAGAAAAGTATGCAAATACTCGAGCTTTTTGTCACTGAAGAAATTTCCAATTCAAATATTTCACAGAAGGTTTGTGCTATTGGACAAAGATTCGACGAACACCTCTGTGTATAAAGATAAACTAGCGGGAAATTCGGGTGCACGACCTCGCGAGGAATTGCATYCATTTTCTTAATGTCGACTAAGACAAACTTTCAATACTTTATTTACTTCGATTAGGTAGTTAAGACTGCTGACATATCGACTCGAATGAGCTTAACTGGATCAAAATTAAATTCGAGAGGATTCAACTACTTTTAAACATCATAAAAACGTAAATGCCCAGAGATTAATTGCTTTTCTACCTCAACATCCTGATTAAAAAAAAAACATTTTTTCTTCTAATCTCATTAGAAGCCAAAAATTAATTATCTAATTCAAGCACAATAATCTTAACAGAATCCTTCAAATGTAGTTATATTAATCTAAGAAATTTAATTTAAAGGACTGTCTTTGAATCAGACAAATGTTTGCGGAATTGTCTAGATTTTTATTATTTTGACAAGATTTAAATTTAATATCTGAAGTTTGTGTAAGAAAGCAGATGAAATAAGTGAAAACAACCCTCTTGTATATTGTGTTGAGTGAGACGCTTGTCAACAAATCTCAATTTTTTTAAATGAAAAATAATAGTATTATTTGAAATTATCATAACAATACATTTTTTGTTTTTTTTTTAATGCAAAATAAATAATTGAAGCAGAACATTAAGAAAATAAAAATTGGTTACTACGTAATAAAGTTTCATTAAAGTTTAATGCTAAGAAATAGTAATTATAGCCAAAGCGAAAGACTTATTTTGTCACAAAGGTGAGAATATTATAAAATATTGCCATTAACAAGAACACACCTAATTAGTTTTCTCGCTTCAAAAATTCTGTTTTATTTGGAAAAAAGTTAGTTGCAAAAAGTTCGGTAGTTTTCCTAGATTTAACCTCCTTTCACAAACAAATACTCAAATCCAGACTTGATGATCGTTTAGTAGTAAATCCATAAAGTGCCCTAAGTGCGTCTGAGACGGCTGTTCGTTAGTGCGCTCGTAAATACAAAACAGGACAAAGGGCTTTTATTATGCAATATTTACGTCTTGCTGATTTCTTAATAATTTCCCGATCTGTTGGTTTCGAATCGGCTTAGAATATTTTAGCTTACAGAGCTTTCACTGACATTGATTTTTATTTATCCGTGCTGCGAGTGTGGAAAAGACAAGTCGAAAAAGATTCGTCGCTGTCTCACCGAGAATAAAGGAAGCAATGATTGAGTAGGAATGTATCCAAATTTCATTTTCTTGGTCTCCAAATCTGTCTCTTTATGTGCTAATATGACGTCCCAAGTGATCGAGAAGGTTTCATCCTAACGCTTTCGATTCACTCGGCACTAAACTGTATAACAGCTCCTATAACTTATCACCTCGTACAGCAAAGCTACAAATTAGTTCTGCTATTGATTAGTGTAATTGAATCGTCAGGTAATTATACTAAAAATGTACACATTAATGTAATAAATTGTTTTAATAGGGGCTCTTTCGTTATTTAACAATAACACTAACGCTCGCGGACATTCAGAGTGGGTAATATAACAGTCCTTTCTCCGCAGAGGTGCTATAGCTTTTCACCGCTGTAAATTTCTCGAATGCTTAACCAAGAGCAAATTACGTTAAGGTGGCTCTTCCTTAAGGAGTGCACTCGTAGAGTCGCCCGGTATTTACCCTCACATTATTTTAACAGAAATTTAATTATCCTTTCAAACTGACCCAAAAGCTTAACTGTTATTTTGATCCTCCATACAACAATTTAGCATTAATTTTTAAATCATTTATTCTATTGCGTGCTCGTTTAACAAATTTTCTCTATTATTACAACGAACATATTTATAATCACATAATTTTGTATTAAAGCTGCTTTATTTATATTCCGATAAAATTACAAATAATAATATGGTATTGCTGAAATATTAACTAATTATACAAACACAATATTGATTTTTTGAGAATATTTTTAAATTTTAAATATACAAGGTGATTCACGAGGAATAGTGAGCCTGACCAAATTCTCGATAAAACCACCATTATACTTTCGCAAGTTGCTTTGCGACAAATGTAATGTTGGTTGCATCGAGAATTTGGTCAGGCTCATTATTCCTCGTGAATCACCCTGTATAGTTATTTAAGTTAGCAATAATCATAGGCCAACGTTATCATCTAAAACAGTAGACTCGTACAACCTACAATTAATTCTTAATTTTCTTGTTTTTTTGTGAGCTATGACTTTCCAAAAACTTTTAATTACTCTTTTTTAAATTTAAAGACCTACTATGGTAAATAAAAGTTTATTAGTGTAAAATAGTTTTTGTGTTCCAATATTTTACTTTGAAATGATATTGTCATAGTAACTATGAATAATTTATATTTAGTGAAAACACACTTGCAATCTTTCAGGAAAGCCTAAAAACTTTTGTGATTTATGGGAGAAACAGTTAACTCTACTTCCCAATATTTACAGAGTAAATTTCGATTCCCATCGCATACGCTTAAGAATTTCCATTTTGAAAATGATTCTGCTTTTCCTTAATTTTCTCCCCGGATAATTAGACTATGTAGAAGTAATACAATGCTGTGGACACATTACAATTAAGTGGATAAAAGTAGGCGAATTTGTTAAGCAATTAATGCTAAAAATTCCTCCCTGAAGTGTACGCAGCGAGATAGTAAAATTTTATTGGAAACGAGCTGCGAAATATTCAAGAATTTTGGTCACAATAAATTGCCTCAAATCGTAGCGGTTGCGTGCTTAAAAGCAACCTAATCACTCAATTATCGTGAATTATTTAAAGAGCCAACAGTACATTATTGTGATATATTTAATTTATTTTGAAGTAACAGAGGAGTGGATTTATGAGAGTGTCGTGCCGAGCGCTTGTTTGTGAATCTTGGAATAATTGAGCTTTGAGTATTTAACATAAGGACGGATTCTTAATACGTGATAAAGTTTTAAGTGAGTATTACAAGAAGCTTAGAAAGTTTTTTCGGTGGTTTATCCAACTTACAAGAGTTGCTGCGTTAAAGATCGCTTGAATAATTTACATAATGTCGTAATATTTGTTAGACCTTCTACCAAAAAGCAAAATAAAATAACAATAATAAAAACAAATATTTATGAACGTTAAAATATTTGAAATTTTATAACTTTCCAATTTGCATCGATTTCGTGTTCGAAATATGCAGCCAAAGTAATGTCTGTCTCCCTTCAGAAATATATACATTCCAAGACGGCCACATCGTAAATCATGCAGTAAAACGCAAGATATTTATGGTAAAAATAATCTGAAAAAGCAATAAGTGTTTACAAAACGGACGAAATATGTAATAAAATCTTTGCAAGAAATTTAATTTCCCTTTATTCATCGGGGTTAAGAGCTTAATATTTTTCATAAACAACTTAATACAATCTTTTTCGTTGCAATTTTTTCTAACTTTAAACTTGAACTGCCTCAACTAAGGCGATCAAATTTATTTTTTCCTCATCTCGCAAGAGAAGTTTTTAAAGAGCGAAAGATCAAAGAGTGGTGCGCGGAGGATGTTGATTTTCAATCAAGTACAGCGGTAACATTGCGCCCGATTCTTTCACAACTCACCTCAAGTCTTTCTTCCTCTTCAATCAAAATTCGGGAATGAAAAGATTCACTTCCTGGCATACATCGAGTGATTAGAGCTCGATTATAATCTCTAATTGCTATAGTCTATAATGTATGAGGTTTTCAAGCCTTTAAAGGGATTTGCTGTTTGTGTTCTACATCCACATGCAATAAAAATGGAAGACGTTTCTTGAAGGATATTGTTCCTAATCCAACGACTCTCCTTTATTTGAATTCCCTGCGTGTTATGACGAACACTAACTTAAAAATCCTACAAAACATAAGATATTGCTATCCTGGAAGCCTGAAACAAATTAAAAGCGGATGTAAAATATGGTACTTAGCTCTGGAATTGCAAAGATATACGAGATGTTTTTATAGAGAGTTATGATCGGATCGCAGATTTTTAATTTCGTACGGATACGCTTCGGGATTTTATTTATTTCCGGTTGTCAGCCACGCCTAAACCACTTATACTACTTTGTCCAAATTAACGCACGTTTTTTACACGCTCAAGACATAAATCTTAAGTAAAGTAAGGCGCCATCATCAATTCGAATGTAAGCCTGAGATTATCAAGAAGAAAAATTTTCACATTAAAAGTACAAATTTATATCAAGTCAATCAATTTTATAAAAGTATTTCAGTAACTAGATTCTTCTATGAAGTAGGATTTTATTTACTAAGCTGATTAATTATTTTTAAATTGGAAGCTGCAAGACTGATTGCCATTAATAAAACGTCTCTGAACCGCTATCAGGAAGTGCAATTTCAAACTTGACGTCTATAATCAATATTAATTATATTTGCYCTGGACTTTTATCATTTCAAGTATTTTATTTTCAGGAAGACTTTAATGGAATATACATCGMGTTAAACGCGAATTATAAATATCTTGATATAAATTGACATTTATGATTTCTCGCTTGATGAAGGAGGAATCTGTTGTCTTATCGTAGAATACAGAATATTCAGTCTTGTTTTGTTTGTAACAAAACGCAGCTGCAGGATACGTGACTAGTTATTCCTTGATTATGAGCATTTAAATAAATATTATAATGAACCAGAATTGTAGAAGAATCTAATTGTATGGTGCCTTCTTTGCGAGATAGTCGATTTACAAAAAATTGTTCCTTTTACGTCTGTCGAAATTTAATTAGGTACTTTTATGAAAAACAAAGCCAAAATTTTATTAATCAGTAAATGTCTGAATTCCGGTTGTATAATTCTCTTTCAACTTGATTCTATTGTCGGTTACATAATCTTCTTATACGACCCTATAAAAGTATTATATGGCTCTAAGTATAAAAAGGGTTTTTCAAATAACACCCTAAAAATTATGTGGTAATTAAAATGGGACTCGACGACATTAAAACTCAAAGAAATTTTACGTTTATAAGAGTATTTTGTCATAACGTTTGTTCATAGAGTCAGAGGAAGTAAAAATTAACAATTTGAAATATTTCTGCAATGTACAATTTATGTTTAACGCATGAGTAGATAATGTTCAAAACAAAATTTAGTGAAACTATTTGTTAAAACTAAAATTAAATTAATACGGAAAGCAGATATCGATGTGTTTTATCAGATAAAATAATATAAATGTGGTGACAATATTAATTGATATTAATTTTGGCAATAAATAATTTAGTTTATATTAATTAATTAGCTTGATAACAAAAAATAAACAAATGTAAATTTGCTTAAAATCCACGGGGCAGGGTGAATTGCGCTCAGTTTTAGAAACAGGTATAATGAGGCTAATAAGTGTCGCTAATCCTTAAGGTGAACTGCGCTCAGTAGCATCACAACAGGGTACCCACCCATAAGTTGGTTCTTTTAGGGAGCSCTTCTTCGTGTGCACTTTTTAATGACCTATTGCCGCCGGCACTTGACATTATTCTCTGGAATGCGAGTTCTGAAATACCTTGTAGTAAAAGGTATGTTTTAATTAAAAAAAAATATTGAAAAAGAAGCAAATAGATCGATCCACTTTTGTAAAATGTTTATCTTATAAGTTTGACCAAATTTTTTAAAACATTTTATGTAATGTACACCTATACATATTTGTGTTCAGTAAATGTAAATAATAACCTATTTCGTTTTTGTTTATTTCAAAAGGCCATCAGCCTAGGAATTTAATTTTTAATAATTTAATTCTTTACATTATGCTACTCGACCGAACTGAGCGCAGTTCACATAGGGATTAACGCAACGCAGATTTGTAATAATTTTCTGAGCCACTGTAAGGATTAAAACGCCGTGCTTAAAGTGAGTGCAATTCACCGGCACCCAAATTTACAACCACGGTAGTTGCAAGATATTTTGAATTTTCTGTTTAACAGAGATTTATTATGCATTAAGCCAAAAATTAGAGAGAAGTCGAGAAGCAATAAATCTAACTTTGAAACTTTTTTAATAGATTAAAACCAAAACTTTTTCAGTAACTTTATTTAGAAATATTTAAGACTAATTAAATAAACTCTGGTATCACTGAAGAATGATATGCATTATTTRCAGAAAATTGCACTACTTGACAAGTTTTTTTCCTTCCATAAAACCAGAGTTGAAAAATCACTGTTTTTGTATTCATCCCCAATTCTACTCGGTAAAAACGTGTCCGCAGTTCACAAATGTACATTTCACGGCAAATATTTGCCGTACACTGAAAAGCAACTTTTTTACGTTTTACGTACACTGCAATTTAGCATAATGACGGAGTGCTGGGGGAGGCAATCTGTTATTCAGGGAACAAATCTGTTCATGTCGTGCGATATACGACAGATTAAATGTTACGAACTTTAATGACAAAGTTGAACAAATTTGTTCCAAATGACTGAATACAGCTGATAAAAATAAAATAATATTTTCTAATGATTCGCAAATTCAGGTCATTATTATTGAAACTTACAGTTGATCTGTGATAAACATTTCGTAGATGGAAATAGTAATTTTCCAACTTTTTATATTAACATAACTGAATTACGGGTCTTACAAGTTTGCTGTATCAGCTACTTGAGACTTGTTTAAAATTCCGCGGAGTTGAACATTTCCATTCATTTTACTCCAGAATATTGATTGAGTGCAAGAGATCCAAAAGAAAGGCATAAATTTAAATACCTTGAGTATAATGAATTCCATTTGAAGTATTTTTTCACTTAATTATAGTTCAAAGCGAGTCCTGAAAGTGTTCACACATGCTTTCTAGATAAAGTTTCTCAAAAGTTGCGAGACAGTGCAGCTTTCGTCTTCTAAAAACAAACGTACAATCCTGCTGCTTTGAACTTAACACAAGTGATTTATGTGTGACTAAGTCGAGTTTTCGAACAAAATGTTCGGAATCTGTCTGTTTCACCAAAATGTGTGCAGATCGAGACAGTAGATTAACATGAATTATGTCGCGGTTATGCCAGGGCCGTATTAGTTTATCGGATGTCCTCTCTCTAATTGATGCAACAGCCACTTAACATAGTAATTGCGGGCAAATGTGATTTTCATTGTTGCGATTTATCCCGTCCAAAAATTGCAAGACAACATGTCGTATTGTTGATAAAATAAAGGTCACTTGGAGGCACTAATATCTGTTCAAGGACCATAATTTCTCACAAGGTTACAATAAAAGTGCTTTGAAATAAACCGAGAGCCGCTAGTGTGGCCATATTACAAAAAATATGAAGTCGCCAGTGTTTTTTCCGTTTGTTCTTTTTAGTAGATGGACTATTTATCTAGTAACTTTTAGAGTCCTGGTCGAGCTTTTGTCTCCGTGAGAGCTTTGACCTAAAACCGCCGCCATTTACAAAGTTTTAACTACACATTGAAAATAGTTACACACAAAATTCGTTTGTCTGCAATTTTCAAGCAGACTCTGTTGCAGAGATCCAGTGTTGAGAGGCCGCAAATGGTGCGTGATAATCATAATTTTTCTATATAATAATCATAACGTTCGGATGGACCCTAAAGCTGGCCTAATGGTCGCAGCAAGTGGCCCTCAYCCCTTTTTGAATTTTTTAACAAAGACTCTATGCGAGCATAAATTTTGTTAGCTCCTAATTGAGGGCTCTTTGTCTGTTTGGATTAACAATAATTGTTTGGAGAATTTTTTATTAACATTAATTTTATATGCAAGGGAAGGTTTTTTGAGAGCACGACATTATTAGAAAAACTAGAAAAGCACTCGCAAAAACCGTACAAAAAAGAAATTAATTATAAGGGACACTATTAAGAGAAAAATAAAATTTAAAAAGCCTCCTTTTTTGTGAATTACTCAATAGCTTTCACAGGAAGTTTCAATGTAAATAATTTAAACTATCGCTTGAATTGTATATTTCGTTTAAGATTATTATTATTATGTATGAAATGTTGGGGAGCGATGGGTATTGGCGCTCACCTAAATTCAAATTGATATTTTGAGAGAAATAATAATATTCTATGGTTTTGTTTTTGCGAATCTGTTGCCTGAAATGTAAAGAAACCAACTCTATGTAAAAAATCCTCAAAATAAACATGTAAAAAAAAGATTTTACAATAACGCGCAAAGAGCGTCATTGCCCAACTGAGTAGGGTAATGCCGCTCAAATAAGTGCAATGGCATTAAATTGAAACAAGTTACTCTAAAATGCACACCAAAAAAGTAAAAAAAAACACTCAAGAGAAGATTATATTTCATTTAAAAAATAATTTTACTTTCCGATAACAATTTAACATTTTAAATTTTATTTGCAATATTCACAAATATATCCATGTGGACGATCAGCCCCTGAACAGCTTGCAAGAATCCACTTTCTACAAGAACACCTACCTATACCATAGCGCGTTTTTACCAAATTCTTTGCAAAAAAGGCATATTTCAGGCTGAGCGCAATTGCCCAGATTGTGTGAACTTTTAAAAACACTGACTTCAAAGACGGATATTTATCAAAAATGGTTAATAACGTTGTAATTAACAAGTGTAGATGCAGTATTTCCATTTTTTCAATTAAGAAAAAATGTAAAATGGCTTTACAAACCTATGTAGAAATATTAAGTGAAGTAATATAACAACAGTACGCAAAACACATTGAACGACACTACTTAAATATTTCACTGCTGAATATCATGGCTTATGCACGAGATACTTCCCTTATTATAAAGTTAGATGAACAAATTCGAATAATATTCAAATAAGGTATGAAGTGGAGAAATTTTTTTGAATTTTAATTTTTAACCAACGTGGATATAAAATGATATTAATTAATGACGTTGCAGTAACAAATTACTAAAAGGTACTGCACCATCAGTGAATTTTTCCTCCGAATGGCGTTCTGTTACAATCAATAAAGCTTGGTCTATTGCATGTCAACTAGCTTGCAACYACATTACAGTTGTGATGCCATTATCAAAATTAAGGTCGCTCACATTGACGGCTTCGGCTTGCAATTCTCCACAGGTGACAATATTATGGCCCTAAAACACAATTAATTTGATTGCTAACATTTCAAATTATTTGTGGCTATTGCATTTGGATTGTTGGCAGATGACAACACAAAGAAATTTTTATATTTTTAGACGTTGTATTCTCAAGAAATTAAGAAATATGTATAATGTAGATCCTTTTTATTAAACAGACACTTGGTTTCTGATTTGAAATACGTACATACTTATTTATGATTCTCTTTTAATTTTTATTGTTTTTTGAGCGCTAATCGGGCTGTTTGTTTGCTCTATAATATCTTAAAATAAAGTGAAATCAAATTATAGAAACAACAAACCGTGAATAACTGAATGAGGAAGTCGACGAGTAAACAGCCATGTATGTATTTAGCATTTCGTACCGAAACATTTATTTTTATTACCAGAATAGTTCATTTTAATTCTATGTTTATTATTGCTATTGTGCTAAAAATATTCCGTATTAAAAAATAATTTCATTTATATTTTTGCAGTAGATTACCTAGTAACTTAAAKATTTTTGTTTTTAACAATGTGGCAAGAGATTTGTTAAATTGTTGTCTTCCACTCAATTAATTTAATTCTGTTGACCACAAACTTTGTGAAACTTTGTAATTTGTGCTTGTTTGCAATCAGTTTCCGGTATTCGGTATTTTCTTTCTTTGAAATCCTTTGTGAACTAGAAGCACACGAAGAAATCCTATAACTTTAAAATTTAATGGTTTTAATTCAGAGAATGAGTACTAAATAATTTTCAATTGGTTAAAATCTGTTCCACGCTCTAATTAGGGTCATGTTACGGTTAAGACGGTCGAAGATAAGCCGATTAAATTTCAAAACTAACCCTTGTTAAATAAAATTAGAGGGACGTACTTTAGCTAACTAAAGATTAATTGTTCCGGCTTTGTAAGAGTTGGTAATTATATAAAATAATTGCTTTTTTATTGATAAATGAAATAATTGAAACATATTAGCAACAAGACATAATTCTTAATGGAGTGACATTTTTGGAATTTTGTTTTGGTTTAATTATTGATTCGGTTCGTTGTTGTTGACTGAGATTAAGCTATATTTTTGTGTGACATAAAGAAAACATGGGGATATAATTCCGATAAAACGAGCTTCTCATCGTTTCGTCAATTTCAGAAATCTCGAATAAATGGAAGGTCTAATACCCGGCGTCGCTTCAGCTCTTCCATTCCATAACCCAGGGACTGAAATCTGAAAAATAGTCGCCTGAATGTAAATAGTCCTTAGCAACTACTGACCGAAAATACGGCATCAACTTGTTGAATTGAGAGTGGACAATATTGACCGTCTGTCCGTAAAAAATATATTTTTTCTAAAATCCTTGCGAGCGTATCAAGTCGGGCAGATCAAGAAAACGGCTTCTGTCCGAAATATCGACGACCCAAGATATAATCTGCTTTAATATCGCTTATCAGAAGAATGTAGCAAGGTAAAATTGGACGAATTTATCAAATAAAGCCTCAATATTGGCCACAGAAAACTCGCACTCATGCTTTAATTAAATCGACTCTTTGGGGTAAATACAAAGGAAATTTGTCGTGTTTGTCGTAAAACCTACATGATAATTATGTATTCAGGTGAGGTTCAGGTCAAAGGATACACATGCCGTTGCCTCAAGATGTTTACTTAAAGGAAGTCCTCGTATTTATATAACACAAGCAGATTACAGAGCTTGCTTGTGGTTCTTTTGACTCGCATTAACTAAAATCTTTGATTAAAATCATTTTAATTGTCTCTAGTGATTAATTGGAGGACTTTGTAGACGAAAAGCACGATATATTGGAACGTAAATAACGTAATTTTCTCAAAGAGAATTTAATCGTGCGTTGCCAACACTGATCGTATTTTACTTTTATGTGATCCAATAAAATTTGCACAAACAAATGATTGTCTTAAAATAAATTATTAGCACGTACAAAGAAGCTACACGACAATGATAATTTAGTAATGGAGAAATATTTTATTCTGAAAACGGCTGAAAAATGTAAATACGTGTTCAAACCGCATCTGTGCGCTCTCGTAGAAAATTTGTGTTGACAAGAAGCCGAAACTCAGGAAAATATTAATGATTCTAATTGTTTTAAAAGTTTTATTCAAACAATGATATCGCATTTGAGCGTTTGAAGATTTCATTATTTTTAATTAAAACGATTTATGTTCAACTCAGAAGTCTATCCAAAATAATTTTGTAAAGAAAATTGACTTAGAGGATCATTATGCTCTCAACAACTGAATTAAATTTCAAATAAATTCTCCTTTAATAAACTAAAAAGATCTTGTTGGCACTTGGAATTCTAAAAAATTATTCTGGAAAATTTATAGTTTATCAAAACAGAGACTCAATTAGTTTGTTTGCTGAAAAATTAGAGCACTTTTTTACAAAATTAAATTTTGTTGTTTATGTTTGTTAAACTCATGCATAATTCATTTGCCGAGTTCCAGAATTACATTATCAAACCACTGGAGTTGATTTGGTATTTCCTATTATACTTAGATGCTCGATAATATATTATAGTGAACATGTGTTTCCTAAATTAGCATACAAATAGTATCGGTAAATTACAACCGAAGTAGTGCAGCGGAGGGCATTTATGGTAGAATCATTTAAATCGAAGCAACGTTTGAACAATACTAAATTGGGTAATTTTTGAAGTATCAGTCGAAATAGGGACGTGCCTTTTTATACTTCATTCGTGATATTTTTCATTCCAAAAAAAAAGCAAGCTGAACATTTTCATTTAAAACCGGATAGATTTCCTATAAATAGACAAAAGATTAATGACTCTAATCTCGCATTGGTGTAGCAGTGCATCAAAAAATTTCACCACAATTATTTTTTCTCTTCGAACAAGATTTTTCGGTCTGCTAAGTGATTATTTTTGTTGTCGCGTCACTTCCAGTGGCCGTTTAGCGCTTAGATTTTTTATCAGAGAACAACCAAGAAACGTCAAAAGCTTATGAGAGAAGCTTAAATTTAACGACACAGCAAATTGTCCGCCCTATGTAACCACTTTGGTCTTGTTAAGACGTTTTTCGACATTTTCTTGTCAGACTCATTCTTTGCTTTTTGTTCCAGCCACTGGCGAAGAGGAAACCAATCCGTTGCCTTGTGTAGTTTACGTACATGGTGAAAGCTACGAGTGGAACTCGGGCAATCCTTACGACGGAACTGTACTCGCCTCCACGGGGAGGGTCATCGTCGTCACCATCAACTTCAGATTAGGAGTGCTAGGTGAGAAAAAATAACACGAGATTTCCACATTTCACTAGCTGCAGAACGCAAGTTGGGGAAAGTTTGCACAACTGCTGCAACTTTCAAAAATAAATTCGCTTACTACTCGTAAAGAGAATATAGAGATAACGCTGCAAGAAAACGCTTTAAAACGTAACACAACTTGTTAAACTCAATATTAAACATTAGAGACTTTATTGGCTAAAGCGTTTCCTGCTGGGGCAACAAACTGAAGTCCTTCATGTTTATAGGTAAATTCTATGAAATATTATTTCATACAGTGTTCTGAACAACCAATAATGCAAGGCTAAATAAATAATCTTTTATTGCTTTCTTTAATTTTTTTCTATTCAGATTTTTTATTTAATTCTGATGAACAGTTTTTTCTAGATTATCTTAAAAATATGTATATGAAATACTTATAATACAAGTATAGCAAGCTTTTTAGGTTGACTTGATTTTGCCGTCATCTGCAACTTACTGTGTGCTCGGTGTTATCTWCATTATGTCTTGTTTTTCGACGTTATAATTATCTATCGAGGCGTTTGTCTCTGGGGCTTTGCAGTTTTCATTTAGCTGAACTCGTTAACCAGTAACGATTATCGTCTAAATCCTGGTTTAAGTTTCGGAAAGATGGTTTTGGATGACGGTTATAAATTACATTGGTGTTATCAAGGAGGAATACGCTGTAGCTATAGCTGTAGGTGTATGACAGTAACAAGATTATTGCAGCAGGTGGGAATTGTTCCAAAGGACTTAATCAGACCTTGCCGCCATTCGGGAGATAATTGTCAAGTCGTAGCCAGATAGCTCTGTTTCTAATAGACGACACGTATGAAATTAATTTCTACACAGCCGCTGACGTAAATTATATTAAGGTTTTGCGAAAATTAAAGTCATATAGAAATTGCGCATGTTTTAATGACGGTGCAACACGAAACCGTTTTGTTAGACTTGTTGGAAGAGCTTCTTTAGATGAAATTAACATTACCTTATCTTTATGAGACACGTAACCCATAGACAGTCTTTTAACTAGAACTTGGAACTATATTTAATACATTATAAGGCAAACTTAAGCGAACTTTTGATTCGGGCTTTAATTACTCCGTTATGTCGGTGACGAGAATGATGTCACCTACCCACCTGCTGTTTTACGATAGTAATTTCACGAACGAGGATGTTTCATCAAGCTTAGGTAACGATTTTTAACTAGCTTTTTATTCCAACTGCTTCAAACGACCCATGGTTTGTTGCAACACTGTTACAAGAAACTGATACCATCTTAATTAAAGGTTATCCAGAATACTGCAAAACTGCTAATTTGCTTCATGTATAGTGTTGCTGTTATCTCGATTAAACTAAATTTAATACAGCTTTTTAAACAATCTTGGTCAGCATTGTTTAGCAATACATAAAATTACATTTGGGTCACGGAAATAATTTTCCATCTGAGCGTTATCATTCCAAAGTTGATTTTTGGAATTTATGGTCGCCGGTGAACACAGAAATTGGGGAAGATTTCACTTCCTGATTGTATCAACAAAGCTCGAACCAATTCACACGTTCAACGACCTCCCCAACCGTATAAAGATACAGACACAATCTTTTGACTCGATCTCAGAAAAAATTTAAATCATCTTTTTCCGTAAGCAGAAACTTTCGAGAGATTTATCATTGGCATAAAATTATTTGAGCCGCCTTTAACCCTCTCTCAGCATAATTTATTTTTTTCTTGTTGTTCTAACCAACTTAGTGTCAACTTCACAGCAACCATAAATTAAAAAATAAATTTTCTAAATTGCATTGAAAGGGGTTGTGTTTGCTGAATTGTCAAAAATTTCCGTTGTAATTATTCACTTGCGATGATTTTTTTCTGGTACGTGCCGGGGGTGCAAAATGTATCAAATGCAAACAAGGAGAAAACTTTTAAGTATTTGCAGACGCCATAATATTCTCAACTGTTGAAGATTGTATCGCCTTTATTAGGGTCGACAAAGCATACCTTCAAGTTATCGGTCTTCCGCACCACATGTTACCAATACGGAGTAAACAAGGTCCCTAACTGTGTTGTTACAGATTGCTAGGTTGTATATTGAGATGTTCATGCACTGCTTTAGAAACGAAAAAAAATTTAATTGTGCAAAAAGTTTAATCAAAGAATTCGTGCTACTAGGCGAATTTATGCAGTTGTTAACAAAATTAAAGCAAGTGTTTAGTCCACAATTTTGCCTGAAAATACCTTTTTAAATCACAATAAAATGTATGTATTAATTTTGCATGTGTAACTTCAAAATCATTAAAACAAAACACAAACCTATTTTGTTGAAATCGCTTTTTCTGGTTGGGAAGCTTTGTTTAAATTGTGAAAAATAGCAACGTATCAAAAAACTTTTAATGGCCATCTGTAAGTATCACATGACGCGTGATTTTTAGATTTATCTGTTGCTCAAATTCGTGATTTTGGCATGAACATTGGCGGCTATTAAATCATCTGTTACCGACAGAGTACAAAATTTTACATTTTTATTTAAATCGCAATTTTGTTTCCCAGATGTTGCGGAATTTATCTCAAATTTGCTTTTTCTATAAAATAATTGATAAATGATGATAAATTTAATTTATTTTTTTTAACTTATTACTTATATGACGACATGGAATAACAAAAAATTCTTTTCATATTTTTTTGCTTTAACCGCTTTAGCAAATAAATCCAGACTTTGTACTTTTTTTAAACTTTAGTATTAAACGTTTTAAATGAAGACTTGAAATGAAATGACACATTAAAATAATATTTTTCTCAGCTCGTTTCTTATAACAAAAATAGGACAATAAATTTGTGGCGAGGTTTTTACTATTTGTAACAACTGATTGCAACATAAAGGTTTTGCTTCGCTTACCAGGAACTTTTTTTTATTAAATTCATTGAAAAAACGATGTTTGAAAGCCAAAAATTTGTTATCGACACCTCGTGCAAAATTTCGTACGAGGGCTCGTGTACATGTAAAGCACTTTTTGCCATGCTTTCAGTCACTTTGGCGCTTCTTGTAAATAAACAAGTTTTAGCTTGCTCTCTACATGCTAGATAGCGGTCTTTGTGATTTTAAAATACCCAAATGAAATAAAGCGGCTTTCCGAAGTCGAGGTGCTCTCTGAGCTTTATGTGAACATCAGCTGAATAAAATATCTGTTTTGGAGCGACGTTTTAAGTAATAAATCTGGAGTTGTTACGAGATTAAATTGTGGCTTTTAATTATGTTGAATATTTGATTTGAAAGCAGAGGCGCATACTGTATGGTTTTTTTAATTTTGTTGCTTGAAATGAATACAAAAGGAGGGTTTGTGAAACATTCACATTTCCTTACAAACATATTCCATTATTCCATTATCTCACCTGTCAACAAACCGAATAAAACGAGAAGTATTTATGACAGTTTGAAAGTAGGTATAAGAAAGTCAGTATTCATTCCACGTTGGTTACGGTGTGCAATGAAAGCATTTGGTATGATGATACATCAGGCTTCTATACACCGTTTACGTATAAATCTACATTACGCAAAGAGACAACTGATATGTTAAAAGCTTAGAAAACTCTAGCACGGAACCATGAATATTGCCCTAGACACAACGGAATTTATTCTCATTTGAATCTTCAGATTTGAAGATAACCTTCTTTTGATCCTAAACAAATTTGCGAGCAACAGTAAAATTTTTACTTGAACATGTACAACAATCTTGGTTGTTTCATTTGTGGTTATAAAGACAGTAACGTCTCTGAGGAACCGTGTGGACCACGTAGATAGCAGAAAGTGGTCTCCTGAGGGACTCCGAGACTTAATTTAACTGGAAGACCACGTCAAGATGTGAGATTCGAACGCATGCAATTAAATAGTTTCAGTTTTAGGCAATGTCACCGCACCCATAAATATCACAACCACTGAGCTGTCGCCACAGACAGCGTAACTTAATTCGAATTAATAGCAAGAGGGAGTGTCTAGGTGACGCCAGAACTCATACATTTTCTATTAATTAAAATGTGTAAAGAGCACATAATGGAATTTTAGTCATGAGTAGGTTTCTTGAGATTGAAATCGGGGATGTTTGGATTGTATAATGAGACGTCTAGAGATTCCAAATTTGATTTTCACATCTACAGTGAATTAAACAAGTATTTAGTTTTTGTATCCCAAATCGAATTTCACGATCAAAAAAAAATGTAATAATTGTTGCAGCAAGCATTACATTATTTTATCATCTATTTTTAAAAAAGGATTAAATACAGTTTTTGTCGAACAAATAAATGTAAGATAAAGTAACTGTAGGACATAAATCTTTTAAGGTAATTATATTTATTTTAAATAATCTATTTATAAAAGTAACACATAAATCAATAACCTACACTCCACCACTGTTATAACTATTTGCTTATTAAAAAATAATCGATGATAAATTTGTCGCGTAGATGTGTACAATTAAAAAAAAAATAGTATATATAAAAATAGTAAATATTTTTTAAATTTTTACATGAATATGCAGTTAGTTGCGAAAACAACCGTGTAACTTTTACAGAGTTAGAAAATTTTTTTTCCTGAAAAAATTTAACCTAGATTAAATATTTAAATTTCGTATCTGTATCTTAAAGAATCTCAAATTTAATCAAACATTAATTTGTTGTTAGTATAACGCATTTTCTTAAAAACAACTTACAATGCACGTATTGACAGAAATGTCACGAACAGTTCCATCACAATCGAATCTGGCGAGACACTGAGGGGTAAATAAGGAGCGAGCAAGTTGATTGATGTCGGAAAAAAATTATGACTTTATTGTTTGAAAACGCTTCTATTATCGATTTGCTAAAGCATTGTCCTCAAAGTTTCTTGGCAAAGCTTTAGGTGTATTATTAAAGCACTCTTTGTGCTTTGCTTGGATTAAAGTATTTTTGGAGCAAAATGAGAAAAGATGTCCGAATTGAGGATGTGGTTTGTTTAAATTCCTTGTAGCTGCTTTGATTTTACGTTACGATAATATTGAAAAGGCAACATTGATACTGTTCTCACGTCTGAAGTCTATTGGTTGTATTCGGTTCAGTTCCTCATTTTTTCTAAAATATTTCATTCAATAACAAACGGGCGTCACAGACGCAGATGTTGGTTGTGTTTGTTCATTTTTAACAGACTTTATGGAAGGGAATAAAAATGTTAAATCAAATTTGAAGAGGAAACTTTCAAATGCAAAACGTGTTGATGTCATTTTAGGTGAAGTTAAAATGTAGTAAATATGAGTTTCATGAAAGTCCAATTTTTCTTGTGATTCTTTAAGGATAACATTTCAGTAAAGTTTTTCTGTATTTTTAAATTAAATAGATGTTGCAAATTTAATTACAAAGTTCTGTTAACTTTCCAGTGTTGTACACGAGCCGAAATCGATATTCAAGATAAAATAAAAGCTCTTGTCTTCAGCAATCCGAAACATGGTTTSTGGTCAAAATTGATTTATTTATTAGATTGTAATAAACTAGCTGGGCATCTTTACCAAAATGTTATTTACTGCCAGTTGATACATTAGGGTAGCTTTGAGAATTTCGTTTGATGTTTTGATGGGTATAAAAACGTTTGCAAGATTTTTAGACGTATCAATGTTAAAAACCTCTCAAGAAAAATCGAAGCAAGTTGTGTCAACAATCTCCCTAAAAACTTCTCAAGCCTATGTGGGTTAATGGTGTAATGCCGGAGTTGAGTTGATTGATTGCGATATGTCCATGAAGCTTAGCATTGTTCCATTGGGAACATAGCTTGTTYTAAGGGATGATGTGCCTTAGGTTTGGGTGATAATTTGCTTTATCATACAACAGCTCCAATTTAAGTGGCTGAGTTTGCACAATATAGCCATCAAACAAACTTAGTTTTGCTGACAAATTAGCAAAATAAACTCGCGCGAGTGCTGGAAACAAATGGACTAAAAACAATGGGTTTACAACAAACTATATGCATCTTATTAATTTAATTACAATGTTGACACCGAAACTGCTTGACTTAATTTATAAAAGCTTTTGTAGGAAGGTTACGAAATTTACGTTTACAATGTGGGACACGGAACAAAATAACCACTTGGCCCATTGTGCCAAAACGGCCTCGTTAATCACTCCTTTTTCACACACATTCCGATCATTGCATCCCAAAAGGAAACTAACGCCTCTCAACTTGTGACCTTAAACTTATTTCAGCCAAAATGATTTTTTAACCTAATTTAAAAAATTGTTGTAGAAAAAGTGCAAAATTTACGTTGACAGTGTGGGGCGGGCGGAACAAAATAACCTCTTGGCCCATTGTAACTGGCTCGTTAATCACCCCTGTGCCACCCCAACCTCTCACACTGACTTCGAAACGATTTTTAATTTCATTTACACCTCCTGCCCACCGTTGCTCGTGTGCGCAGTAAAATAATAAATTTTTCCAAACGAAAGGGTGGAAGCGACGCTTTTACCCGCTCAAGATTTTTATCTCGTTTTAAAATTATAGAACTGAGGTTCAAATTAGTTTCCATCCCTCATTAAAATTTCTATTTATTAATGCAACAAAACGCCGTCTTTCTTGACTGTATGTGACGTATAAGGCGACGTTAAGATTTAAAAGGTTACACTTACTTCAGAACAAAAACGGAAAAGTTTGTATGGGAAACTCGGATGAAAAAATTTGAGCCCGCTTTTAATAGAATATCTAAAGACATGCTGATGGAAATAAATTGTAAATAATTTTGCTTTCTAAAAAATTGTTTAAGTTTCCACTCGAAACGGCTGCTGAATGAATGCTGAAATTTTAAAGAGTCATTACAGGAATAAAAGAGGCAATTTATTTCATCTTATGTTGCTTTTCTTCAACATGAATAATAATATTCGAGTAACTACCTATAGCCGTTTCATTTTGGCAAAGTAGTTCTTTCAGGATTTTCTATTTTCTTGAAACACTTTGAAACCACCTAAAGCACATATTTATTTCAATGGCCGAAATAATTACAATTTTAAAAACTTCTAGTCATGTTTGCAAAGTTTTCATACAATGTCAACTACTATTTTTTCTGTTAGAAGTAATTATGTCTTTATTTGTTTTAGGTTTTCTTAAGACGGGTACTAAAGGTAGTGCCCAAGGGAATTTCGGTCTAATGGATCTTGTAGCAGGGTTGCACTGGCTTAGGGAAAATCTACCAACCTTCGGAGGTGATCCCGAGAGGGTGACTCTGATGGGTCACGGCACCGGTGCCGCCCTCGTCAACTTTATAGCTGTGTCTCCTGTAGCAAAAGGTAACAAGCAAATATTATCAACGACCTAAGTTGCCCCAGCCTTCCTCTTCCGTGTTACAAATCAGTAACGACTTTTAACGCTCTTCCGGGACGAGAGATTTATCGTCATTTTGCTAAAGGGTGCATTTAACCGCCTTTACGAATAAACAATCTTTGACTAAATGTTGAGAGCCAGGCAAAGCATTTGTTTGCACTTTAACAAATTTTGAGTTCACAAAAAAAATTACTTTTGTAATAACGTCTGCATCACATGGACGATCTCCAATTTTCGATACGAACTGTTGTGCTGTGTACACAATTTGTCGGCGTCAACAGCAGATTGAAAAACTCTCGATATCGCTACTGTCTCTAAAGAAACTCGTCTTTAATAAAAACGTTGTTTAAAAAAGTACCCGTTCATTATTTGGGAAATGGTTGCTCATTTGAGTTCAGTCAGATTCAATTTCGAGTCAATGTTTCCACTGGAGAGCCCAATATCAACTCCGTTTGTAATTTAACAGGGCGAGCTCCTGTTGCAATCATTGCAATCCATGTCCCGCGACTAGTAATTTCATYCCATCGCATAAGAAGAATTACAAAAACATTGCATTTWGAATTGGAAACGGCCCTATTTGCAATTCTATCAATTGCTCAACAAGAACCACTATAAACGTAAATTGCCGACAAAATTTTAATCAAATCCTTCTGACACGTCATAATCTACATATTGAAAATTTATTAGAACTCAAATATTCAAAAAAGACGCGGTGTACGCCTTGCAAAGGCAAATAAATTTGCATAAAAAATGCACTTGGATTACTTCGGATTGCCCTCAACGTATACTAAAATATGAAATTATATTCTTTGAAGACCAAATTGCGTTTTTTTCCATCGAATTAAACTGTTTGCTAGTAATTTATTAGCAAAGAGATTGGCAGTTGTTTTATTAGATTTTACTCCTGATAAAACGGTTTCCATCAAAGCACGCTCACGTATTATAGGTACATTTTTATTGGCAAGTGTGTTGTTGGCAATGTTTTTATTTAGCTTATCTGCAGGCATACAGAAGGCCTGAAAGCATTTTTATTAAAGTAAAGTTTTTTATTGTTTTTGTTGGAAATAAAACAAATTAAAGTCAATATAATACTTTTTTAAATTTTAAGCAATTTTTAGACAAATTAATRTGTTTTAAATAAAGAAATTAGTGCATTTTGTATCATGCTAAGATTTTACKTTAGTATTTAAAAAWWTTACTGGTCGTAAATTCTCATTATTAAGGGTTAGAGCTAGACATTAGTCTTTACTCATTTATGACACCATAAATTTATAACGAATTAAAATTTAAAAGCAAGAGTCTGTATGAAAGTATGAATAAGTTATATTATTTAAATTTTTATTTATTATTAAGTCGTGTTTCCTACTTTCTAAAAAAAATCTCTTAAAAAATTAGTTTCAGTGGAAAAAATTTAAAGCCAATTAAAATTAGATATTTATGCCTTGGAGCAATAAAAACTTGTAAAGTCCTTATCCCTTAGAGAATGATGAGTAAACCTCACGAGATTTTATTTACTGTAAGCTTTTAAGTATAAATAAAAAAGCTTCTTAAATCGTTAAAAATAAATAAGCAAAATTCTTAATTTAGAAAACCACAGGGGATGTAAGATTAAAACTTTGTCTATAAAACGRATAAGTAAATATAATAAAACATATCGGTGTAAAATTGATGAGTGAGAATATCGAAGACATGTTTTAACAAGCCTGAAACTTTGCAGTTTTTTTTCTCACTTAAACATCGTTCCAAATAAATTGCAGTAGGAAACATTTTACGTCTTTTTATACATGACTTCTTTAGATAAARTAGGGAAATATGTCGCTTTGAGTTTCTGCATCATGTGAAGTTTATTATAGATTTTCTCAGGGAGTAAAAACTACATTTAATCATTCTGATGGGGACCGTCAGGCAAAACCGACAAAAAGCAAATTTTTTCACCTTTCTGCTTAAAATTTCTGATACAGCAGAATGTATTTGATAAGTGGGTTCCAGCTTATTAAATAAAATTGATAAATTCAGCTTGGAATTAAGTAAGGGCATAAAATCAGAACAGCGATTGGCTGACTTTCCCCTTTTGCTTTGTTTATGGTTTGACGATGAGCCAAGATTTTCAGGATCTGGTCAGATTGTCTCCGGTTTTAATAATATACGCTTACAAACTGTTAAATATTGAGTATTTGGGTCAGGAATTTCATGTTTATTTTATGCGAAGGAGATGAGAAAAGAGGTATTCTGGCAGTCGTTCGGAGATCACGGTGCACAATTTTATCACAATCAGGTTTTAATTTATTTGATGGAGTCAGGTTTCGGAACTGAACTGATATTGGAAATCGAAAGAAAWTCACACTGACTGATATTTACTTCCGGCCACATAGTTTTTGAATCATYCCGTACAACTAGAAAAACTTTCGAATAAATTGGGCCCGTTCAAGCACACRCCGGCGTAATAAAATCRATTTTCAAGACTACGACTTTTAACAGATCTTRTTTCCTGTAAGTTTGTCGCACTGTCACATTTTTACCAGCTSGAAGAAATTGCACAGCTTCAGCTTAATACATTTCAGTTTTGGCCAAMTTTTTGGATACAAATTTGCAATATTACTACATGCAGATGAAAGTTGGAGYGAGTCTGCGACACATTTTTCAAATACAAAAATTTAAATAAAAATTGGCAGCGTTTAAGATCTAAGATTTGGTTGAGTATAGAGTGTAATCAAGAGCTATCTACATGCTTGACTCGACGCAAATTTTCAAACTGTCGAAATCATCGTCCTTACGAGCCGAATTGAACGACTCCTTTGAGGGGTGTTAGTCCGAATAGGTCTGCATTAAAAAAAAGAATTTGCACGCTTTCCAACAAAAGCAATTTTGTTTTATTTCGTTTCGAAGAAATAAATAAAGAAACAGTCTTTCTGATTGTCTGCTCGGAAAATAGATTTGGAGGAGATAACAACGCGATAATTCATGATACTATTTCAAATGCAGCGTTGTCTCCTTGCCAATAACACGTTAGCCCTCATTTATYGGCCGAAATTCTGATTAAGCTTCTTATATTTGTCCAGGAAACTTTATTCGCTTACTAATTCCTCCTCTTAATTTTCTTGGCAAACTTATATTCTCCTGGTGCTTTTCCTGTCAATACATTAGAGTAATTTGTATTGTACGTGAGCTTGGAAGCAATAAAAACTTTCGATTTCTTCCAACTTCGCCACGTTTGTTTCGGATTTTTACCTTTGACAGGGGTCAAGTGTGCCCATTTRTTTTCACGGCCAATTATAAAAGCCATCGTTCACGTCTTAGTTTATCCCTACAGATTATTCCTGCTTTATAAGCGAAAGGTAGTTAACAGAACCGTSGATAGGTAATGATTAATTTAAGCAAAAGCTCTTGACCTTTGGAGGCGAAAAGGCCGGAACCTTCTGCTACGTTCAACGCAAAACTGAAATTTACTTTGCTAATTATTTAATCGACAAAACTTATGCAAATTCGAGATTTCAACTCGTATGGACTAGACGAAAATATCAAGTCATAGATTAGAAAACGCTAACTTTGGGATAGTTCATGGCTATTGCTACTATTGAAACTCAAAGCGTCTTTTCACCAGTMAGCGGAGTCGCTTTTATACATTTAGTTTCAGCACTTTGATATTTTAATAAGGACAGGACGACTACCACGGTTCTTTCAATTTRCAGGCTTGAMTCGCTGAATATCAAATGGATKTTTTTCCGAAATTGAACAATCAAAGTTGATTTTATTGTTTACTAAGCACTTAGGAGGTACAAGCAGATAGTCAAATGTAAGCCCAAGATTGAAGTCAATCAATATTAGTGATAGAAAAGGAAGAACTTTTTAGAATGTTTTTATAGACTGTTCGTTTCAGCGGATCAGTCTCTCATTTTTTTAACGACTGATGGATGGAATTAAAGATGTTCAGAGATGTTAACTTTTTAACACTTTCAAAATGTCCGCGACTCTTTAAAAAAACATTTTAAACTTTCGTTAATTACGGGTAACTCAATTAAATCTTAAATATTTAATCAGGAGTTAATTAAATTTTTTTATCTTTAGTAATATTGGAGAGTAGAGAAGGATTTTGCTCTAAATATACCAGCATACTTATTAACCAAAGAGGCTTAAATTATTACGAAGAGATGCATTAAATRCCAGAAATGTTAAATAAGGGAACACAAGTATTACGGTAAGATTATTTATCAAATAGACACTTTTGTTGAGAGGAACTGTGTAAGAGTATAGCGTGCTATAGATATATAAAGACAAAAATTGAAGAAWCAATAGACATATTATCTCAAAATGTAGTTTTTTAATTTGACCCAAATAATTGAAACAAATTGTTTTTAATTAAACTTAACATACTATAAGGTTAGTTTTTCTAGGTGTAGATGGAGTTTTTTGAATTGGTTGATTAATATTACAAAAAGTTTGGTTAGTCTTTCTATAGAAAGAAAAACTTTTAATATTAGTGTTCATATCTGCATCATAGCAATTTTATTAGAAGTTGGGTTATCTTAAACCCTATAGACTACTATATTTTCTACACGATCCCTGGAGTGCCATCATATAATACCACTGATGGACGACCCAACCAAAAATTTTTAGATCCGATTAAATATTATTCAACGTTCAAGCTGTAGATTAAAATAAAGCGTGGTTTAGGTTATATCATTAAAATTCTGCCCCCTTTTTGTTTTGCTAACAGCTTTTCTTTGTAAATTATTAATCATATTGTACAAAAGCGATTTATGAGTATGGYATAATTCGTTCATGCTCGCTTGCAATATGTGYCAGATWGTGGCTGTAAAACGAAATTTGTAATTAAAAAACCTCAATGCGAATTTTATCATTGTCATTGTTGAGTGTACACAATTATTTTTGCGATCATCCTGAATTTAGCAAACAAACGAGCCTGGTCGTTGACTTAATGTCCTCAAATTAAAAGGCAATAACTGCCCATAAATAGTATCGATTTTAAGAAAGGCTACAATTTATGCAAGCGTTTGACGCCCACCCCAAGCCCCAGCGATACAAAACGGCCGTCCATTTTGTTAAACTCGTATAAAAGCCCGATTACCAACTCGACTTTTCTCTTTACTCTGACCGCTATTACGAATAAATTTTTCTGACCTAAAACGCAAACGTGTCAGAGCATCTATTCAATTTTAACTCACCACAAAGAAATGATGATTAACTCGCCTAATAGTCAGTTGTTTAATTAAATCAAAAGTGYGCTATTGGGAAATAATCAAAGAAATAAAGAGTGGTAATCACAGCCCAAGGTTTGCGTCCACACTCGACGAAATTTTATCACTCCGGGAGCCGTAACCGCCATTGTTGTCTATTCCAGGACGACCAACACTAGCTGAAAGCCAGTCAATTGACCAAGGAAATCGTAGAATTGTATCACTTAAAAGCTATCCTCAGACGGTAAATCTGTCCGACCAAAATTGGGTGGCCGTTCGAGTGGCCGCAATATTTATTCGATTAATTTGAACAGAGACSAACCAAGCTTTTGGAATTTTGACTCCAAATTTTCTGCTTTTGACTATTATTTTTGGCCGATAAGGTTGCAAAACCGCCTCATTTATCGCCAGTCGAAATATAAAAATGCCTCCAATGGCCAATAAACTATTTTATCATGATATATCGGAACATCGGTTTTTTAGAAGCTATAAAAAATACGTGACCTCTTGCTGGAATAAAACATACGCACGTAAAAACGTAGGTAAGAGTCATCGGTAGGCTGTTTTTAAATGAACAAGTAAGCTCGAATTTGGAAAGAGGCTTCAGACACTTAGGCTTAGGAACGAAGATGGATGAGGACGTATCTTTAAGCCAACAATATGGACAGCTGAATTGAAAGCGTCGGCCCTGCACTACCATTCAGAGAAACAACTTACAACCAAAATAAATCTAGCTTTCCAGTGAAATGAACCTGCGAGATCCGTATGTCTCAAATCACTGCAAAGACCGATATGTATCACCGTGAAGCATAAATTATTGTTGTGTATTCACATTACAAAAAATGTGTTAAAGATGTACAAAAAAAATTTTAGCAGGCAGGAAATTTTACCCACAATCATCTAGCGGCAGTTTTAAATTTTCATAAAAAGCAAATATTTGAATTGGGGGTGTTACAACTTGCGATTCACATTTGTRAGCCGTGCACGCTATTGCATCTACTTGATATTGCGCTTTGATATTATTTCCCAAGAAATTGTGCAGACATATCTAGTTTATCTAAATTTTAGCAAATTTTGCAATTTCGTGCGTGAGATTACTAGACGTTGGAATAAAACTTAAACAATAAAAATGAATGAAAAAATAAATAAAATATCATAAAAGTAAAATAATAATAATAATCTCGTAAAATAGATTGGTTTCTACTTATTTTAAATAGGTACTCGACACATGTGTTATTTGTATTCGCCACCTTACTTTACAGAATTTTACTAGGTGCAAATTTGAAGTGTTTTATTATTTATGGAAAAGTAGACAGTGAAGTGAGATTTTGCAACATTATATAGCTTTTCATTTCCTTTGATGTTTTAATTTACATGTTTTTAAGTACCACATAAAAATTTCCAGTATTGGAAGCAAACTTTTATAGCACTTATCTTAATAGAAAACTGTCCAAATTGCATTCGCGTCACTGCATATATAATTGTGTTTTGTAAGTGAATTTTATTAAGGTGAAAAAAGTTTGAGCTAACTTTGAGGGTCTGAAGTTGAATATGTACATATGTATGTGAAGAAAACATGTAGTTTAATGCTCTAAAAAGTATTTATAATAGACCCAAATTGAAAACCTTTCAGGTATTCCTGTCTTTGAAGTTTCTTTGGGCTTTTAACAAAAAAGCATTTACATTTCTGCGAAGCAATTGATGTAAAATTCACTTCTTGCCGCTCGAGCTTTCAGTTTTAAATTAAGCTACTTATTTTTGAAACTAGCGAAATAATTGTGAATGAAGCGAGAATTTATTATAATACAGTTCTCGGCCTTTTGGGCTTCCTTTGTGACAGCACGTACGACTTTTTGTCCATTTACCGCAATATAACTTTGCGAGAACCGAGAGGTCGAATATATTTAAAACTTTCACTGACACTTTCCGGCAAAAACTCCGGGCCAACCYAATTAGTAATTTCATTCTCAGTTTCCAGTTAATCCCTCTGAAACTATTTAAATTTTAGTTTAATATGATAACCCATCAAACAATGTGGAATCAATTCTTCAATTCCCTAATTGTCACGACTTTTTCCAACTTTGAAAGTTTCTAACTCGATACAAAGTGAGGAGTCCAGGGAATAAAATAGTGAAATCTTCAATTTTGCGCAATAGTCTCGGTAATCTTAAAGTGTTCTTGGCTCCATAGAGAGTTGTTTTTTGCTTCCGGCGACCAAAGCACTATACTACTTCACTGCCTATTGTCATGCTTCCGTAATGCGATGGAGGTTTCTTGTAGATAGCGTTTTTGAACTTTACTTTATGGACACTAACGAACTAACCGACGAGTGGTGAAACACACAGATTAAATTCAGATTTCTTAGAAGCAAAATCTAATTAAGTTTTTAATCTGGGAGAAAGTTTGATTATTCATCAAGAATGGTGCTCGAGAATACGTTATTTTCCATCTGAATGGGAATTTTTAAGCAGCTGGAATTTAATTAAAATAGAAACCTGTACTCGTATTATGTATTTATATCTAATTTCTTGTTTAAAATCAAATTAATTTTGTTTAATTACTACATTCAGCAATAGTTTATACAATTCTTGGTTGAATGAAAAAACTTTTGATGAAACTATCCTTTAGATGCGACGTGAATTGTTATTTGGTAATTTTAATGTAAATTCATCCCAATTTTAAATGGTTGTTTTTGCTTCTTTAAAATGTGATTTCTCATTAAATGTTAAATTAGAACATAGATTCTTTCAGGTATGCAAAAATGTCAGTGATTTAGTTTGAAGAATAAATAGCGACGAGTGCTCATTTTAGTCTTATTTTAAATAACGAGAATAATCAGTAAAACCGCAGTTTTCTACAAGGAAATTTCTAAACTTAATTAAAACCACTTGAAATTAATCAAAGAAGTAAGCAAGTCAAGAGCCAAACAAAACATCAAAGTAATAAGAAAACAATGGCAATGGTGCAATAACTTGAGGCCGTACTTTAACCTTTGTTTACGAGAGGAGGAAMTATCATAAAAAGAAAGAGCCAGGAGTTTTATTCATTATTGGTACAAACATTAATTCAGAGATTATGTTTCCTCGCCCCTCAGGAGCGTAATCAGTGGTTATTGTAACGGACAACCTGCATATTCGTGTCCTCTGGACGAGGAGCTATTGCACTAATTATGTTATGGTGAGGTATTTAGCAGGAAGGCATCTTTCCCGCTCCTGTTATTAATATATCATAGTCACCAGGGGCACAGATGGGTTAATTCGTCATAGCACAACTGGAACTTACACTAATTTTAAACAATTACAATTTGGCTGCACTAGTCACAAATGGAGAAATTACACTTCCTCTACATTATTTCTGGCACRCTCATACCCCAGGTTTAATAATCGAGCAAAAAAACTCTGGCAATTGTCAATTTTGAGGTTTAGTCGGGGATTGTCTCTACCCTCCATCATTCATTTAGATTAATGATCCGTGCAGTCCTTTAAAGACTTGTCCACCCAATTATACTCAAACTGAACAATGACAACTATTTCGTGCAAAGTTGGGAACTACCCAGGAATTCGAAAGCAGGCAATGCAGAATAAAAAATATTAATAGTGTGCGAGCATGAGGAAAAAAATATTTGCTAAAGTCTAATTATTCCATATTTTTTTTTAGTTTAGTTTCGTGGTGGAAATGCTCTAACTTTGCGTACAATAGATGTTTCGTGTTTTTCGAGGAAAGCATTTGAAAACGGCTATTGGGCTTGGTGCTCTGGTTTTCAGCAAAAAACAGGGACCTTTGAATATAAGTACATGTTTTTTATAACAGCGACCAATGGAAAATTGATGAAATCTTTTAATTTATTGTCTAACAAAGACACACTTAATAAATAAATTAATACCCACTCATCATGTTTCTATATTTTTTAAATAATATAAGTATAACATACAGTGGAAATAATTGTTTAACAGTAGTGGTTTCCAAAAAATAAGATGATTGATACGTTTTATATTATTTGCAGAATCATAAGCCACTTTGACAAGAAATTTAATTCAAGACCCAGTATACCAGTTAACTTACTTACTACCTTTACACATGGGAAGAAATATTTCTCAAAGAAATTTTTTTATTCTGCAATTTATTAGCAAATTTAAATTAAATTTAAAACTTTAAACTGAAGCAAATCTGTCGTGTTAGCTATATCTGTCGTATCAGCTATTTAGATTAAAGACGGACTCTTGGATAATTTTTTAGTTCGTCTGCAAAGTTAAGGAATAATAATTAACATTTTTTACTTATTACGAATATCTGTTGTACAATATTTGAAAATGATGAAAATAGTATTAATTTAATGTTTTTTCGATCTTTAACAGTCAAGCCGACAAACTCATTTATAATAATAAAACCGAAAAATATTACGTTTTATATTACATAGGTACTTGTTTTTTGTTTAATGATTTATTCAGTCGCATACTTTTAATTTTACTTATTTAGCTCATTCTTTTTTGACTTTTATTACTTCACCGCCAATTTATTTGCTTATCCAGTTTTACTTTATTCGTGTAAAAGCTGTCTGTTTTTTTGCTTAAAACTGTTAGGAATAATAATATTTTTATTATCAGTACTAACCTCGATGATCTCCTTCCAGATTGTTTCGATAACCTGAAAACCATAATTTGCATGGAATACTTTAAGATTTTCATTACACGAACATAAAATCTTGTCTAAACTGTAATATCCGACCCTCAGTCTCGCATAATTCTCCGTTACATTTTTGAATTGATCTAAAGATCTTACGTTAAACCGAGCAAGCGTAACCTTCACCATTACACATCAAATTCTAGGCACACTTGATCAAGCATCGACTTTACATAATTTCAGAAGGGTCGCCATTTATTATTCGATATTGAAGTGAACTTGGAGCGTAATCTATAATGCACGACCAAGACAGGATATCAATAAGGAAAGATGTAGAAGCGGTCATTAAACCACAACGCGACACTTTTGTGATATTGTTTTCGTTGTTAATAACGACTAAATTTTTTTAGACTGAAGTGCAACTGGTTAGACACGGAACGTAAAATGCGACAAATGCACGTAATTAGCAAGTTTTTTCCGTGCAACGAATGGAAATTGTCAGAGTCGTGCATATACAAATTAACCATGCTAATTTTCTTTTTAGGATTATGTCACTCTTGGGTAATCWTTCATTTGTCTATTCGAGGAAACGGTGAGATAAATTTTAACTGTAGTAATGAGGCATTGTAAAAAGACAGCAGCTTATAATTAAAAGGTATTCTTGTCGCGTTCAAACAGAAGTCTCTTTTGATTTTCATTAATGTGAGCTCCATCCTCCAATATATTTAATTAGTTCTACTTCATCTTCCTAATGGAACACAAACTAACTTATTCGATTTAACGAAACTTTAGCATTGGACAAATCAAATTAAAACAATGGATCTGCAATTACATTATTTTTACACCGGCACTAAAACGAYGAGAATGTGTTAAAAATTTGAGAGTGAGAGTTGTAAAATTTTATCGCCARCGAGAGACGTKCTTGTCTTTTACTAATTCCCTTCGAGTTAAACAATAAGCATAAAATTTTAGCGAGCCGTGTATTAAAATTTTTTCTCAGTAAGTGGCAGCTTTCAATCATTTTGAGCAGTTAGAATTTTTCAAAACAGCCGCTCACAATTTTTGAGATTTTACATGTAGAATAAAAAGGAGGTGACAGATCGGTTTTTTCGTACACAGTCATGAACAACGAGAGTAATAAAGAGCGCCATTTACACCATACATATGTTACTTATGTGGAGGTAGAGACAAATTATTGGACTAAACAGTCATTGTTCGTACTCGTGATGCATGTGTACCCTAGATAACGATTCTATCTGTAATTGCAGCATGCCAAGCCCCTGTTTTCTATGACGAGCTTGACGTGCCAACACCTTCTAATTGTGCGGACCTAACGAATTGAATTAGTCTTCATTCACCATGAATATTGATTCGAGACGGGAAAGCAGAACCGGCTCTCCATTGTCAAAAATTCAAAGCTATKCCAAAGCTAAATTAAATTTCTTAAATGTACAAACTTATATTAAACCAATTCTAATTAACCTAAATGCGGTTCCGAGTGATAATTTTAAATGTAAATGCATAAAAGGCTCTCCTTGAAACTCATATTGGAAATAAATTTAGAAACATATACAGAGCGATGATAAAGTCCTGCACAAAATTCATAGCTCCGCTATTTTTTGGAAAAATGCTCGAACAAGTCAAATTTACATTTTAAAAAGGCACTTTAGACATATTTTTTTATTATGCCATTTAGTGTCTTTTTWAAATGTAAAAGTGACCTGTTCGATCATTTTTCGAATAAATGCAGAATAGCAGACTATGAATTTTGTACAAGACTTTACCATCTCTCTATCTAAATATATTTAGATCTTCGTTTTCAAGCTTTAATCCATCAAAAATTCTTTACGTAGGTTTATTGGTAATTTTAAGTTCCAAGTTACTTATACCAACAGTAGTTTACAACTTTATTACTCATTCAAGATATTTATAATAGTAATATAGAAATTTTTAAAAAGTCTTTGGCCACGTGTTTGTTACACCAAAGTTTTGGAACGTTTGTTATTTTTTTTTATTTTGAAATGAATTCCGGTTTACACTGTTATTAAATTTAGCTATGAAATGAACCCACAACTGTTCAAAATAAATTTGTTGAAAAGTGCAGAGGGTTTGGACCAAATATTGATTTGAACGTTTCTATAATATTTATATAATACCACCTCATGTCCCAGTTATTCCTCATTTTTTCGTCAAGTCTTTCAAACTTGGCAATTATTATTTACGTTCCGTGCAGCGTTCTTCCATTATCTCTTAAGTCAGCAGACGTGTCCGAAATGAAATGTGTACTAAGTGGCGTATTTCGGCCCCGATCTTGATTTGAACAAATAAAAGTCATGGTCGGAAGCGATTAAGGTCTCATGGCGTCAGTTTACTTAAGCAGCCACTTAGATCGGCCAATAAATACCAATTTGTTCAGCTGATCCATGATTGTTTCAGAGCTTTTACATCGAGTCATCTTGTTAAGTGGCTCGGGACTCAGTCCCTGGGCGCTCCAGAGRGATCCGCTTTCGGTCAAACGCAGTGTTGCTGAACATACTAACTGTCATGGAGACCTACACGAGGACGATCTAGCACCCTGTCTTAGGAAGAAACCCTTAGACGAGCTTCTCAAAGTTAGGATAGACTCGCCTAGGTTTCTCCCGGGTAAGTAGCCTAAGGAGGTTTAGAAGCATTTTTCTGTCACTTCGGACAAGGAGCAAGAGACAAGATGCAGCTGACAAATTTAAAAAGAGTTTTCTTTACAATATTCGTGTGTAGCAAGTTTGCGAGACGAAACAAATTTCAATTTTAATGAAAAATGCAAACGTCGCGGAGTAGAATATTTTCCTAGTTTCGCGAACAAATATTTGTCATTTATTTTCAATTTATATACCTCTTAAAGATTAACTGCATGAAACCGCAATTAACTTTTTACATTTTCGTTTTTCCATCACGCTTAAAACTTTTCAAGAGCGATGGGTGAACAAAATAATCATATAACTTATCCACTCGCGTTTTTTTGCTTAATTTGCATTTCATGCTTTTGTGTGCAGCTAGATAAATTCATGAAATTATCCACATGAGCAATAAATTTATTTTATCACGTTTACAAAGGTTTCTCTCGACTTGGAATCCGCAAAGAACTTCAACTGCAGTCGGGACGTAACAGAAAATGAGGATATTGACTTTGTTTAGTTGCAAACTTGCTAATGGTATATTGTAAACTTAAATCTAATATGTGTATTGCTGTTTAACTTTCTGTCTAAATAGTGAAAGATAATGTACATTCTAATTTGTATTCTGTTTAATTTAACGCTGTAGTCYCGATCGATAACWATCCGCAGACGTTCCGATTTTATTGCGTATTGAATAAAAGCTAATTCAATACAGRAAAGTGGTTCTTAAATTTGGACATTTTTGACTCSATTGTCTTTCGTATAAAAACATGAACAAACTTTGAGTTTTTCCTATAGAYTTTATGGCTTGTAGTCTGAAAATATTTTAGTGTCCGCGTCATTTTTATAGAGAATGGCGCCATCTTCAATTCTCTATCAATTGTCAAACGGCAGTTGATAGATGCAAAAGATTGTAATCCACTATTGCAAATCGAGACTTTTACGCGGATACGTAAATAAAACCAGCGCATCGTTTTAAAACTTTACATGAGGGCGCCTGAATATCCAACAAACTTATTTTATTACATAAATATTTAAAATTCACTTTGCTGCATCTCAACTTTAAAAAGATTATAGGTACCTAATACACGAAATATAAAAACATTAGTACCACGAATGCGTTCTGTTTGTTTTTGTGAAAGGCACCCAAAAATATTTTTCTTGTTTCTAACTTAGGTTTAATTCAGACTTATAATTTATTGTTTTACGAAGGAGAACGTGTTTGGAAAAAGAAACAGATACTATTATTGGTGTGTTCACTTTTTTAATTTTCTTGTTTGAATTCAACAGATGCAGCAAGTGTTCCAATGAAGATGTATTTCGTGCCTTGCCGTTTTATTGTATCTAATTACTAATTGTTTGTTTCCTGGTAGGTTTCGCCCCGTTCATCGACGGCACGATCCTGCTGAACCCCACTAGCGCTCCTCCGACCGGTAGCACATCGACAGTGGCGACATCTGCCGGATACGAACTGGCTGATTTTCCGGAGCGCGACCTTTTGTTTGGTTTAACGAGTACGGAATCGTATCTGGATTTGAACGCGCAAGATCTCGAGTTCGGGTTTAACGAAACGAGGCGTGATAGAATCTTAAGGACATACGTGAGGAACTCTTATTATTACCACTTGAACGAGATATTTTCGACCCTCAAGAACGAGTACACCGACTGGGAGCGACCTACTCAGAATCCGCTCAGTGTGAGGGACGCCACCCTTGATGTCCTCAGCGACGGACACACGGCGGCTCCCCTCATCAGGGTGGGCTATCTGCATTCGATGCGGGGCGGAAAGACGTTTTTTCTGCACTTCCAGCATCAGACCGGAGACAGGGATTTTCCGATGGTAGGTTTGAGACAAAATGTCTCGTAAACTGGACGTAAAGTTCTGTCTATTTATGATACGGGTAGCGGATGTTTGAATAAACATAAATTTTGGACTAGGAATTTATAGTTTATTATGTACGTAAATCATGAAAGGACTTCACTCTGCCAAGATGGCCATATCTAGATAAATATACGCCTATAATTCACCAGCAACTTTTTCATTTATTGATGGACTAAAATTGGTAAAACTGCAAACGAAGGATTACATCATCTTACAGACGGAAATAGGTTGATAAGAAATTGATTAGTTTAATAAAAATAATTTACAAGAGTGAGTCGAAAAAAAATAAAATTTTAATTTCTCTCCGCTTTTATTTATTCTTTTTTTTTCGTGATTTGTTCTCTTTTGTACAATTACTCTACCAAGATTATGTCTGCATATTACAAATTTAAACAGTTTGAGAAAAAAGACAGCGAAAAGTTGAAAATTAAACCAAAATATAGAAAAGTTAAAAGATTGGCTGGATCTAGAACCTTAAATTTCCAGATAGCAACAAAATAAATTAAACTATCTGACATGCAGTACCTGGGAAAGTAGGCCACCACCGTCGTAGTTTATTAGATATTGAGGCAATATTTATACAAAGGGTTGGCAGAATAACCCCAATGTACTATTCCAACTTGCTATCCGWTTCATTCACWGTTAAAGTCTTAGTCGAAATTAAATGTTTGCTGCTTGTTACAATCAAAAAAGTCCGAATCGAGTCAGATTTAATTTATGATCTTAAACCAAACTTTGGTGTATATATTTACCCAGTCCTAATCAAAGCTCGGTAATCTCAAATGTATTCGAACTGGAAAGGCGGTAAGACAAAGTCCTTTGTTAAACTTCCTTCGAGTTGTCGTATTGTATTGGAACCGCGCGTGCTTTTTGTAGTATATTTACCTACCCGCGAGTTGTTCCATTAAAAGTTTCGTTTTTTTTTAGAGTTTTGGCGAGAATAGCTGCCATGAAAATCTATTAAGCATTCGATCTAAGAATTATCTAAACACTTCAGGACTACAAGTTTACAAGCTTTGAGSCCAAAAAGCTGGAGATAAATTGATTAAATAGGCAATGTTGTGGCAACGAAAAACATTATTTTTATCTGCCAAAGTTGCTGAACCGCATTGGAAATGTTCGCCGCAAACTACGAGAAAAAATTTACATGAAAATGTATGTCCGTAATTGTTTTTTGATTGCTTTATGCTTTTTAACGGTTTTTCTGCCAAATACAGTTTTTTTTTGTTTTCTCTTGCTTTACACTATTTACGAGTGGTGGTATGTACGCTCCACGTAAATTCTCATTGAAACTAAACACAAAGAACGAATCGCCTGGCCGCTTCAAGAATTTATTTCGTATTACGTTTTCAGCATTAGAGATTTTGTGGACTAAAAACTCACAGTTGGAGTAACGAATTGAC